>NC_064617.1:869896253-870530975 GCF_023898315.1 Schistocerca nitens
TTATATGCCATTTACGAGGCAGTGAGATACTTCTGACAAGATATTGAAGGTCATGAGTCTACCCTCTTTATGGACTACTGCCCCCTTGCGTATGCACCACTTAACTCTGTTACCGACCTTCCCCCTTGTTGTTTTTGACATATGGACCTCATTTCTCAGTACACTACAGATGTCTGTTATATCAAAGGTGTTGTCAATGTCATCCCAGACTACATGTCAAGAATTAACTCCTTTACTTCACTCCTTGACTTGGACAAGCTGGCTCACTTGCAATAACAAGACTCCAATATACAAAATGTGTTACAAGACTCATCTACATCCCTTGTAGTGGAATCCCGACTCCTACTTGGGTCAACCCCTCCAGTGTTGTGTGACACTTCTACCGGCACAACATGTCCCATAGTTTCTTCTTCCCGGCGATGCAGTCTTCGATGCTATTCATGACCTGGTCCATCCGGGCATCAAAGCCACCTCTTGTTTGCATGCCAAGTGCTTTGTTTGGCTGAACATCAAAAGTGACTGCCATGCCTGGGCATACGCGTGCATTCCCTGTCAATGTAACAAGGTCAGTCAACACTCCTCTTGGATGTTTTGACATCCCAAGAGGACGTTTTCACCACGTATGTCTTGACCTGGTTGGTCCTCTACCTCCCTTGAAAGGTTACAGATTAAGCTCTGCAATCTATGCAGCGTTGCCAAGTTCCATATTACTGCGTACCATCCTCAGAGCACCAGACTCGTGGAATGCTGGCATCTCACTCTGAAAGCAGCTCTCATGTGTATGCCTGTGAGTGTGTGGAAGCATTGCCGTGGTTCCTCCAAGGCATATGTTCCACATTCAAAGAGGATCTTCAATCGTCTATAGCTGAGGTACGGTACAGCGAACCTTGGGTCCTTCCTGCAGAGTATGTCGAGGACTCCGACCCTCTTCCCCCCTTCACCCTACCCACATTAGTCAAGTACATCTGCTCACACATCTCACGCATTCATGTACCCCCTCCTCACATCCGCGTGTCTTCATGCACAGCGACCCCGCCACCTGCGACTACGTCGTGCTCCATGACGATTCACTTTGCACAGTTTTGCAGCCCCCTTATTCGGGCCCTTACAAGGCACTGTCATGCTCTAGTAACACATTTGTTATTTTCCTCAACAGAAGGCCACAAACTGTATCCTTGCAAAGGTTAAAACTGGCCTGGAAAATTGAAGACACCATGACTCGGAGACCCATCACCCAGTCAACCTACTGCAGATGAGTGTTACAACTCATTGTTAGATCAGCTTGCATCATCTTTGAACCCCCTCCCTCTCAGTGCTACGGTAATTCCCCCAGTGTTGTATTCAGAACAAGTGATTCTTGTGTGCTCATTCAGACTACTCATCTCTCACCAGCACTGCCGAGTGTCACAATGATCTCCTTTGACATCTCGCATTTCACCTTTGAAGATCCTTCAATCCAGATCTGTGACAATACCCTGTACCTTCTCCATCCCCCTCCTTACTCCTTTGACTACCCCCAACACTGCCCACATGACCCTTCTCAAACATTGCCTTTTACTTCTCCTCAGACAAGGCCAACATTACTGCCTCCATTGACTCCTCTGCGAGGCTTGTCATTACCATCCCTCGTCTGCCCACATCCTCAACCTACTCACCCTCCCCTCACATTCCTTTATCATGTGCAGGTCGTCCCCTCCAGCTCCCTTTTTGGCACCAAGATTACTTGCTTTCCTCACCACCTCCTTTCTCACCAAGCAACAGTCGATCCTCGCCTGCCCCCACGGCAGCTGCAACACAGCTGGGGACAATGCTGGGTCTTTGGTGTGACGTCATAAGCGAGTGACTGCGTGTGAGATCGCTCTCCAAGTTTTTATATATTTTTAGGTTTCTGATACATATTTTAACGGTTTTTGTGATAATATTTACTATATAAGTGACTTATTAGTGGTTTCTTGATTCACCTCTGCCTTTCTTGTGTTGTGACCTGATCTTTGTGAGTGTTTTGTATTGAGCAACGTAACCTCTTACCTGTGTTTACATTCCGCGCTGACCAGTTGCAGCTGTAGCGGCGCATCGAAAGCTAAGTACTAATTAATTGTTTGTGTATAGTGGTTTATTTAGGAACTTTAGTAGTTTTCAACCAGAGTTTTCTGTGTTTTCTGGTGAAATAATTTCAGAAGAACCTTTTGGGAACTGTTTTCAGCTTCGTTACTGTGTCATTAGACGTTTGATTCTCTTTCTGTATTAGTCTTTTGTTATATTCACATTTGTTGTTTATTAATACTGTTAATAATAGTAGTTACTTCCCTTGTAGAGTAAGTTTGTGTTTATTGTAGTCAGGTTTTTAACATCTTCTTATTGTAGTAGCGGAACTTAGAAAAAGTAAAATTTTACCATGAGTGAGAAATGTGGGCTTTGCCGTAGATTCGTGAGTAGTGGATTGCGGTGTGAAACTTGTTCGAAGTATTTTCACTGGGGGGAATGCAGTGGGGAAGCCAGTGGGCATTCTGGTGAGATCTTCTCCTGGAACTGCAGGTTATGTAGCAAGAGTAAGTTGATAGAGGAGCAGGAGCGTAAGATCTGTGCCCTTCAGGTACAGTTGAAAAACGCACAGGAGGAGCTAGATAGGATGAGGAGGGAGAAGGGAGTTGGGGAATGGGAGCTGGCTGTTGGCAAGAGATCTGCTAGGAGAAGAAGATTTTCAGATAGTTTTACTATTGGTGTTTACAATAGATGTGACCAACTGTCAGAGTCTAGTGGAGAGGAATCTCTAGTAGCTGTAGATGTAGAAAATATGCAGCAGACCTCGGTAGTTTCGGTGGCTAGAACAGTTGCAAAGTCAAAGAGGAAGAAGAAGGTTCTGCTGTTAGGTAGTTCTCATGGTAGAGGTGTAGGCCAGCAGTTGCAGGAAGTGCTGGGAAGTGAGTACCAGGTCACCAGCATTGTGAAGCCTAATGCAGGATTGGCTCAGGTGACTGTTAACATAGGGGGGTTATGTAGGGATTTTACTAAAGAGGATCAGGTAGTGATTGTGGGTGGGGATGGTAACAGTATTGATAGGGATGGGGAGTATGACATAGATGGTGACCTGGAAAAGATAGCCACTCAGACTGGCAACACGAATGTGCATTTTGTGTAACTGTTTCAGCGTCACGATTGGCTTCATCTTAATACAGCCATCAGGCGTAATAACATGAGACTTGGGGGTGCGCTGATGACAAAAAGCATAGGTCACATTTCAGTGGTGTCGGTGGAGTCTATCAGCAGGACGGGTTTCACTAGACATGGCCTGCACCTCAACAGGTATGGGAAGGGGAGGTTGGCAAAGCTTATAGGTGACAGCATAGGTGGGGTTGATGGGATCACTCATGGGAAAATTCCTGCAGTAGTGGGTGTTAGAGCTGCACCTTTTTTAGATTGAAGTCAGCTGATAGGTATTTCTGCTTAAGGGAAGTCCCTCTAACGAAGGAACCACTTTTGACAAAGCATAGGTATCCGAGTAATGAGCGAATTAGTATATTTCATTAAAATATACAAGGTATTAGAGATAAAGTTAGTGAAATGCTTATAGATGTTGACTCTGAAATTATTGGTATATCTGAACACTTCTTAAATAAGGAGATAATTCAGAGGCTTCCTTTACCAGGATACAGGTTGGCTGGCAGCTTTTCGAGGAGCTCTTTGCGGTGTGGGGGAGTAGCCATGTATGTGAAAAATGGCATCCCATTTGCGTCAATTGATGTTTCAAAGTACTGCACTGAAAAGGTGTTTGAATGTTGTGCAGGTGTGGTTAAATTTAACGGAGCTAAACTTCTAACTGTTGTTATTTATAGATCCCCAGACTCCGATTTCACAACATTTTTGCTAAAGCTAGAGGAGGTTCTTGGTTCACTTTATAGGAAATACAAAAAGTTAGTTATATGTGGTGACTTCAATATTAATTGTATAAGTGATTGTGCAAGGATGAGGATGCTGGTAGACCTCCTTAATTCATATAATCTTATGCAAACCGTATTCTTTCCAACGAGAGTGCAAGGGAACAGTAGAACAACCATAGACAACATTTTTGTTCATTCCTCATTACTAGAAGGGCATTCTGTTAGCAAAAAGGTGAGTGGCCTTTCAGATCATGATGCACAAATTTTAACTCTAAAAGATTTTTGTGCTGCAACACGTGTTAAATATAGTCATCAGCTGTTTAGGAAAGCTGATCCAGTTGCTGTAGAGACTTTTGTAAACCTTATCAAGGAACAAGAGTGGCAAGATGTTTATAGCGCTGATACAGTAGACGATAAATATAATGCTTTTCTCAAGACTTTTCTCGTGCTCTTTGAAAGTTGCTTTCCGTTAGAACGTTCAAAACAGGGTACTAGCACAAACAGGCAGTCTGCGTGGCTGACTAGAGGGATAAGAATATCTTGTAGAACAAAGTGGCAATTATATCAAATCGTTAGAAACAGTCAAAATCTAAATGCAGAATCCCATTACAAACAGTATTGTAAGGTGCTTAAAAATGTTATTAGGAAGGCAAAAAGTATGTGGTATGCAGATAGAATAGCTAAGTTTCAAGATAAAATTAAAACCACATGGTCAGTCGTAAAGGAAAAGGCTGGTCTGCAGAGACAGGTCAAGGATATAGAACCAGTGCGTAATGGGAGTGTCCGTGTTACTGATAAGTCGCATATATGTGCAGTATTTAATAATCACTTTCTGAATATAGCAGGTGAACTAAATAGAAACCTAGTCCCAACAGGGAATCATATAGCGCTCTTAGAAAAAAGTGTTCCGAGACTGTTACCTGAAATGAAATGCTCCTCCATGACACTGACAAGAGGGAGATTGAGTTAATAATTAAATCACTAAAGACCAAGAACTCTCATGGATATGACGGGGTATCTAGCAGAATACTGAAGTATTGTTCTATGTATGTTAGCCCAGTACTTAGCCATATCTGTAACTTTTCCTTTAGGAGTGGTCGGTTTCCTGACCGATTAAAGTACTCGGTAGTGAAGCCACTTTATAAAAAGGGAGACAGGGATAATGTTGACAATTATAGACCTATTTCTATGCCATCGGTGTTTGCTAAAGTTATCGAGAAGGTTGTATAATACAAGATTACTGGAGCATTTAAATTCACATAATTTGCTGTCAAATGTTCAGTTTGGTTTTAGAAATGGTTTAACAACTGAAAATGCTGTATTCTCTTTTCTCTGTGAAGTTTTGGACGGATTAAATAAAAGGTTGCAAACGCTAGGTGTTTTCTTTGATTTAACGAAGACTTTTGACTGTGTTGACTACAAAATATTACTGCAGAAGTTGGACCATTATGGAGTAAGGGGAGTAGCTTACAATTGGTTCGCCTCTTACTTTAAGAACAGAAAGCAGAAGGTAATTCTCTGCAATATTGAGAGTGGTAGTGATGTTCAGTCCCAATGGGGCACTGTTAAGTGGGGCGTTCCCCAAGGGTTGGTGCTGGGGCCACTGCTGTTTCTTATTTATATAAATGATATGCCTTCTAGTATTACAGGTGATTCAAAAATATTTCTGTTTGTTGATGACACCAGCTTGATAGTGAAGGATCTTGTGTGTAATATTGAAACAGTATCAAATAACGTAGTTCATGAAATAAGTTCGTGGCTTGTGGAAAATAATTTGATGCTAAATCACAGTAAGACTCAGTTTTTACAGTTTCTAACTCAAAATTCAACAAGAACCGATATTTTGACCAGACAAAATGGGCATATTATAAGCGAGACGGAACAGTTCAAGTTCCTAGGCGTTCGGATAGATAGTAAGCTGTTGTGGAAAGCCCATGTTCAGGATCTTGTTCAGAAACTAAATGCTGCTTTATTTACCATTAGAACTGTATCTGAAATAAGTGACACTTCAACACGAAAAGTAGTCTACTTCGCATATTTTCATACGCTTATGTCGTATGGTATTATTTTTCGGGGTAATTCTTCTGATTCAAAAAGGGTATTTTTGGCTCAAAAACGGGCTGTTCGAGCTATATGTGGTGTAAGTTCGAGAACCTCTTGTCGACCCCTATTCAATAGTCTGGGAATTCTGACATTGCCCTCACAGTATATATTTTCTTGAATGTCGTTTGTTGTTAGCAATATTAGCCTATTCCCAAGAGTTAGCAGCTTTCACTCAGTTAATACTAGGCAGAAATCCAATCTGCATGTGGAATGCTCGTCCTTGACTCTTGTGCAGAAAGGAGTGCAGTATTCTGCTGCATCCATTTTCAATAAGCTACCACAAGAACTCAAAAATCTTAGCAGTAGCCCAAACTCTTTTAAGTCTAAACTGAAGAGTTTCCTCATGGCTCACTCCTATTCTGTCGAGGAGCTCCTGGAAGAGCTAAAAAATTAAGCTAATTCCAATGTTACATTGTTGATTTTCTTTATTTAAATTTACGACTTGTCACCTGAATATGTTTTTTTTATATTTCATTTTATCTGTTTCTAATATCGTGTTATAATTTCATGTATTGACTCGTTCCATGACCATGGAGACTTCTCCTTAATTTGGTTCCACGGAACAATAAATAAATAAATAAATAAAATGTGTCTCATCACATTGGGAGCTCCTCTGTCGACCACCACCTCTCTGAGGACTAACTTCTTTGACTTACACACAGCCGGCCGCGGTGGCCGTGCGGTTCTGGCGCTGCAGTCCGGGACCGCTACGGTCGCAGGTTCGAATCCTGCCTCGGGCATGGGTGTGTGTGATGTCCTTAGGTTAGTTAGGTTTAAGTAGTTCTAAGTTCTAGGGGACTTATGACCTAAGATGTTGAGTCCCATAGTGCTCAGAGCCATTTGAACCATTTGAACTTACACACAGTGTGCTCTTGTTCATCCATGTTGAGTGTTGTTTTTGTATCCCTTGTGATCTTTGTGTAAAAAGGCTTCATTAATAAAGTGTTTATTATTTAGTAGTGTTCACTTCTGACTGCGCCATAGTATTGGAATACCACAGTCCTCTTCCACGCCACCACTTCCCTCCGTTATCAAATTAAATATTTATTGATGCCTCAAGATGTGTCCTACAATCTATCCTCTCTTACACCAAGATGTACCGCTGTTTTATTCTCCATGATTTGATACAGTGCCTGTTTGTTAAGTACCCAACCTACCCATCCAATGTTCATCATTCTTCTCAGCACCACATTTCAAAAGTGTCTATTGTTGCCATATTGTTGATTATGCACAAATCAGTTCCATAAACTGAAAAGACTTTTTAACACTTTTTCAGAAAAGCATTTCTTGCTATTACCATTCTAAAATTTATATTGTTTGCTTGTGCCATTGTCAGTTGGTTTGCTGCCCTTACAGAAAAACTTGTCTACTGCTTTTACCATCTCATTTCATAATCTAGCTCCCGCAGCAGCACCTGAATTTGATTGGACTTTACAACAGTACCCTTATTTTCCTGTAATTGGTATTCATCTTTAATCTCTTTTCGGGAGACTATCCATAGTTCAAAAGATCTTCCAAAGTGTTTCCTTCAGTCTTTTCTGGTTGCTGCTTCCTGCATTCTCTAGATCAAGGAAACAATCAGAAAAGTTCTGAAAGCTAGAGATTGAAACTGTTGTTTTATGTGTACTCTGTGTGAGAAATACTATTAACAGTTGATCTAAAATTGTCTATGCAGTGTGTAAAAAAAGGTCACAGCCCAAATTTCAGAACTCATTCCCCATACAAATAGAAGAAGAAAATATTTACTTGGAGATGAGTCAAGAAACATTTCATTTCTTAGAGAATACTCGACCAAGTATTTTAGAAGATGTGTCTTTATCCATGTAGTGAAACATACTTCCAGCATGATGGAGCTGCTGCTCATTTCATTGTTAATGCACATTGCCTTCTAGATAATAGATTCCATGGCAGATGAAGACATGGATCAGTTAACTGGCCTTTACATTTTCCTAAACTGAATCTACTAGACTTTTTTTTGGAGGAGGCGGGGTGAGGGGGGGGAGTCGGTCACTTGAGGGCTCTTGTGTATTGAACCCCGGTGCAAGACCCAAAAAGTCTTCATGGCCATATTGTGAAGGCATATACATTACTCCAGGGATATATTAGTGTATCCTGGATTCAGCCTCATGGGAGGCTGTTGCTTATATAAATGTAAGTAGAGGGTATTCTGAGTGTTTAATTTGAGAAAGTGTTTCATATAATGTGTTGCTACATTCTGTTCTTGTGTCTGTTTCTTTAATTCATGTGCTATGAAGAGTTGTAGAGAATTAATTCTAAAGTGGAAATAAAACATTTGCAGATGCATGCTCCTGCGATATATTTTCTCCTTTTACCTTGAAGGATATCCCTGAAAGTTGTGCCTTATTGTTTTGTTACACCTTGTATATTGCCACAAATATTCTCCCTGTAAAAGTATTGAAATGAATTATTTTCTTTCTTTCTGTTCTTTTTTTAATTCAGTTTTAGAATTTAGTTATAAGGAATACTATGATATTTATGAATCTCAGTTACCTAAAAAAGATCATCCCAGTGAATTGGATATGCAGTTACTGTACAGAAAACATTGATGTTGTGTCTGCAGCACCCCTTGGAGACATATGGCTACGCATTACTATTCTCAGTATCTGGTTACCTTGGAATCCAAATTGTACTGACACTCGTACGCACAAGTGGGGCCTTTGCCGCTGCTACCGTCACCACATGTCGCAAGGCTGTGTCCATTATCATCTCCTTCATGTTCTTTGACAAGCCATTCACATTCCAGTAAGTACACAATATATATAAATTTTGAGAATTCATTGACTACTCTATATAGCACTGTTTTGTGGCAGATATTTGATTTTGCCTCTTTATTCTTTAGATTATATTTTAATTATTATAGATATATAGTATATAATTTTATAAAATTGTTACAGATGATTGTAATATAATTTCATATTCTACAAGGGAGAAGTTCGTTAATGTGAGAGATACTAAGTTGCACTGTGATGTTAAACTGTAGCTTCCCCTATAACTTTCTGGATGAGTCAGTTCAAAAGTCAGAAGAAGAGGAGGACATGTCAACTCCAATAGTATGCTGCTTAGTAAAGCACTGTGATGTTATAGCCAGCCTAATGACAGCTTTACTTTATGTAAAGGAACAAATGCATGTGCAGCATGACCAGGCATGTCACTTGTGCTATCAATGCACTACGGTATTCAGTCAGCTGAAGAATCTTCGTGAAACCTGAGAATTGCCACAGAGTAATGAATGTCAGAAGTATTGAAAGATACATGTTTTTATTAGAGTGGTGAACTTATAACAAGATGGGAGGCGTGGTGTCAATGCCAGTAGACAACAGGAAGAGGCAGTGTACTGTGTGACAAAACAAGCAATAGCTTCAGTCTGGCACATCTGTTCATAGTATGTGTTGAAACATTTAACATTGATTTCATGTTAGTGTATGCATGGAAATAGCTATTTCACTATAGTAGTATTGAGTAATGATAGCACCAAACATATGCTAAAACTGATAACAGTAGTGTTCTAGTGTATATAAGTGTTGTGAGTAAGAAAGAAGCTGAAACGATGTTGACTAACAACCGAGATACAATCATACTGATTTCTTTTACTTAATAGGACCTGCTTTGTTATACTGGGAAGTGAGTTCCAGCAGAAACAATAGTGAGACTGAACATGCCTCAAGAAAGCTTGACAGAACCTTGACTGTTCTTACTTTACTTAAATAAGATAGGATCAGCAGCACTATCAGACTGTTCATTGATTATGCTGCTGTCTACAGGAAAGGAAATGCAGCAATAGTTAAGACAAAATTTCAACTTGGTGTAATGAAAGGAAGCTCTCTTTAAATGTGGATAAATGCAAGATAATCTCTACAATGCGGAGAAATAACCCAGTAATATCCTGTGGCAACCCGTGGGGCTACTACCCACTTTGGCAGGCATCTGATACCACTGATACTGCTGCTGCCAAACTGTCACAGTCGCGACTCATATGCTTTTCTGCTGCAGCAGAGTTCGGCTGCCAGAGTGAGCAGTGCTCATTTTGTGATGGTATGGCGTACTGTCCCCTCTGACAGAAAAAAATTAGAACAGTGGATTTTGAGTTGTGGTATGATAGACCTTTTGCTGCAGTTGAAGCAATGTAAAACAAATGTTGTATTTACACTTTTACATTTTTAAAATGCTCAATAAGTGTTAAAATAACATATTAAGAAGTCTAAATTTCAAAAATATCCCCTGGATGGTCACAGTACTGGAACTCCCTTTTTTTCCTGAGCACAGAGAGAGTATCAGATAACTTTTGTCACACTATTATTTATGTTCCCTGTTGCAATGTATCTGATTACAAGATCAGTCACGAATACCTAAACCACATCAGACTCTTTAAATATGTGGGAGTAATACTAAGAAGTGATACAAAATGTAGCAGACACATGGAATCAGTAATAGGTAATACAAAGAGAAGAAGTGTTATAGATTATTGGAAGGATTAAGGGTTAGTTCATTGTGACCAACTGCACCACCATTTGGAATTATTTTTAAATAGGCATGACACAAATGTCAACAGAATTCAGGTAATGATGCTAGGATTGTAACAGGTCAGAGCAGCCTCTACAAAAATGTAATAGAGATTCTCAGGGAACTTAAAAGGTAATGTAAGAACACTGTGACGCTTTTTCTGGAAATTGGTTGGCTAAATTTATAACCAGTTATCTAACGAAGACAGTGCAACATTTATACTTCTACCTTTGTGTATCTTCTACAGAGGTCACGAGATTAAGATGAGAGAGATTAGTGCATGTACAGAGGCATTTCTGTCTAAGACTGGCTTGATGCATCTCCCCCACCAATCTATCCTGTGCAGGCCTCTTTGTCTCTGCATAACTGTACTGCAATCTACATCCATCTGAACCAGCTTACTGTAGTCAAGTCTTTGTCTCCCTATACAATTCCTGCATCCCCCTCCACCCCTCCCCTCCACCACCATACCACCACACACACACACACACACACACACACACACACACACACACAAATACAAGCATTCCTCAGTTACCAAACTGAAGATTTCTTGATCCCTTCTTTTAGTCAAGTGGTGTGATAAATTTCTTTGATTCTACCCATCTTTTGTAGCACAAATATTTTCAGAAAATGCTTCCTAACACTTAAATTGCAGGATATAAAAATGTTGTCTCATTTTCAGAAAATGCTTTTCTTACTATTGTAAGTCTACATTTTATATCCTCTGTGGTTCAGCTATTCTAGTTCTCTTGCCTGTTGTCGTATAGCAAAACTCAACTACTTTCAGTTTATTATTTCCTAATCTAATTCCCTCAGTGCTGGCTTTATATAATTTGGGTGCTCTCTGTTACCCCTTATTTTCTATTGTTGTTTCTATTTTATAACATATTTTCAAGACATATATGTTCTGTTCCACTGATCTTCCAAGTACATTGATGCATCTGACAGAATTGCGAAGGCATTGGCAAACCTTAAAGTTTTTATTTTATTTCACTCAACTTTAATTCCCTTTCCTAATTTCTCTTTGCCTTTCTTTACTGCAGTCCTGTCTTGCTCCTTTCTCAATTGTTGCCTACTTTCCATGTCGTTTAACTCTTAAGAGAGACATATACACAGTCACTTCTCTCTTGCTCAATTAGAGTATGGAATATAGCAGAAAATTTCCAATATTAGTACAAAGTACCCTTCACCATGGAGTATGCTTTGGCTTGCAGGATATATACATAAAAAAGTGTAGGTAGAATGTGTCACATACCCACCTTCTTATCTGCTCACCACTCTAGGTGTGGTCCAACCATACAGCGACACACTATTTTGTCTTAACTTGCTTGCTGAACAGGCCAATGGCCTTGCCATGATGGTAACACCGGTTTCCATCAGATCACCAAAGTTAAACACTGTCGAGCTTGGCTAGCATTTGGATTACTATACACATAACTAGGTCTACTTTGAGTCTTCTGGTCAATTCCACAATGCCATGTCTTGTAGGCGATAACATCTCTATCGGCGAAAGATTCCAGTCCAGGAAGGGAAGCGTTTTCACAAAGCACAATGCTAGGGTAAACCAACCACTATCAGAATTTCCAGTAGCGACATCTAGAGTAAAATTAACTCTGCAGCCACGGAAGAATATAGGTCCATTTAATATGCTGAGACCTTTTGTGGGCAAGTACACACATAACATACGAAACTCAGCTGATTTTATCAATAGACTGGGAGCTCTTCGTCTTAGCAGTGTAGACCTCCTAGTAAATTTTGATGTGGTCTCACTTTTTACAAAATTTCCTCTTTCAGATTCTTTGACATTGATTGGTAACATGTTTCCTGTTGATATCACTGCTTTGTTTAGGCACACTCTTTCCTCAAGTTATTTTATGTTTAATCAATAATACTTTGAACAGACATGGTTCGCCATGGGTAGCCCCCTGTCTCCCTTGGTGGTCAACCTTTTTATGGAAGATTTTGAGGAGAGAGTGCTTGAATCAGCTGCCCTGAAACCAACAGTTTTTTGGAGGTATGTGGACGATACTTTCGTGGTATGGCCTCATGGAGAAGACAAATTAATGGACTTTCTACATCATCTCAACTCCATTCATAGCAACATCCAGTTTACCATGGAAATAGAGAAAGATGGTTGTTTGCCTTTCTTGGATGTCCTGGTTTGAAGGAAGAATGATGGTTCTCTAGGGCATTCAGTTTATCGGAAACCCACTCATACTTATCTGTACCTGCAAGCATTGAGTTGCCATCACCCATCGCAAACCATGAGTGTGCTTAAAACACTTGTTCATAGAGCTCATACTGTCTCAGATCTAGTAGATCATACTGTCTCAGATCTAGATAGCTTACCTCAAGAACTCGCCCATCTAAAGACAATATTAAGTGAAAATGGGTATTCTATCCGGCAGATTAACAGGGCACTAACAGTTAAAACTAAGAAGCAGGAAGTGGATAAAGAGGAGAACATGCCAGAACAATCTTTAGCTTTTCTTCCTTTCGTTGGCAACACTTTGTTTAAAATAGCAAGAATCCTCCGAAAATTTCAGGTAAAAGTGGTTGTCCACCCACCATCGAAGATTGCAGATGTTGTGGGATCAGTAAAGGAAAAACTGTTACTACAAAAGGCTGGAATTTACAAGATACCGTGCCATTGTGGTATGGCTTATATAGGTCAAACCACACGCACCATGAAAGAATGCTACACTGAACATCATCGTTACTCCCGCCTTTTGCGGCCAAGCAAGTCCACTATTGCTGAACATTGTATTTCTACTGTACATTCAATGGAGTATGAGAAATCAATGATTTTGTCCACAGCAACATCTTTCTGGGACTCCGTTATTAAAGAATCCATAGAAATACGTCTGGCGTATAATCTGTTGAACCATGACAGCGGCTACCAGCTTGACAGTGCATGGAATCCCATCATCTCCATGATTTGCTCAAATCGAAGACGACAGAGTGCGCCGAGGGCCGCGGCAAACAGCAATGTAGGGGGCAACTGACTTCTGCCATTCCACTAGGGAGGGCGCTGCTGGCAGGCAGTGTGGTCTGTCTATCAAGTTTTCGACGGATGCGCAGAATAGTTACAGCGCGCTATATATTGCGGAACGAAGGACATTTTCGCCTGTCTGTGACAGCTCACTTGAAGATGACTGGCAGGTGCCCAGTTGAAATATCGTGCGAGGTATTGAACGACGACTGGCTGCAAGCCCAAAATTTGTTTGAACAGTCAATTTGCCGAATTTTAAAATTCAAAATAATGAACAGTTCTAAACACCTCATACCATGGCAAATGTTTTTATTTTCAAGTGAGTGTGCGCTCACAAACTGAAGGCTGAGTTGTTTCATAAAATGGGAGTGGATGAAATCCATCGGCTTTCTCATAGTAACTAATTACCCAGCTGGCATGTGTAGGATCAATTATAATGCCAAAGCGGCTACAGAAAGTTCCATAATGTTGCAGGAGCAATGGACAAGAATAACTGCTGGCCTGTAAATGAAGGTCTTCCTGCCGGGGAGAGTGGCAGAGGACACTCCTGTACTACACAGACGTAATAATAGCTTCAAACAAGCGACTTCCCTCCTGTTTCCAGTCAGTAATGGTAATGTATTGGCAGTACATTTGGTAAAGGGATTAGTAAGGTGGTGGTTTTTAAGGTCTTTGTCACAAATTATCCTCCATTTCAGTGACATAGCGGTATTCTTGAATTTTAATTGGGTTTGTCTGTAGGTTTGAAACAATAATCCTGAGAAAAAAGGAAACTATCTGGTTTTGGAAAATAGCAACACTTGCTCTTGTAAACATCATATACTAAGCAGCGCTTATGGCATATAGATCACAGTGTGCCACATTTAGTAGGCTGTGTTTTATTTTTGGACCAGAAGGCAGCAGTAGATCTGCTCTCTATTTTAAGTGGCATTCAAATGAATGTGGTGAGCCTTTTAATATTTTGTGATTTTTCCAACTTGTTTCCAAAACTTTTTGGGAGATGTTCTTAATGTGTTAGCAGGGTGACTGGTGCACCCATGTTCTTTGTATGTAGTCATCTGGTCACATATCCCTGTGCCATTCATTTAGCTACTCTGTCATTTTCCTTCTGTTTTCATCCCAGGTATAGCAACTTTCACTATTTCTCCTTTGTTTTACAGCATTTGATGTTGGATGATTGTGTGGATCACCGCGAGTGAGTAGGAGTTGGTGAGTGAGTGAATTAGGGGGGAAGTGTGCCCAAGTTTGTACTCTTTTACTCATATTCGTTTCTTTTAATATCTGTAAGGGCACTGATAATCTCGCTGTTGAGCACATGTAAACTGCAAAAACATCAACAACAGCGACATCATATGCTCAGCGGTGCAGTCGCTTTTAGAAAACACAAAATGTCATTAAAAGTTATCTAATAACATTAACATTTTTTACATGCTTTAGCAATTTCTCTTGATATTAAGCAAGCATGAAGGAAAAATTGTGTACACAACCTAGCAGAATGTCATGTTTAGTTTAGTTATGTCATGTCCCGTTGATCATTTTCACGATTATTTTATCAATACGATGTGGAACAAGTCAGATTACAAGATATACAGGGTGATCCATCTGAAGTTTCGGATGAGATTATCTCGAAAACTATACATCGGGTAGAAATAGTGGGTAAGACAAGTTTATATGCTCAAAGGGGGACATCAAATGATACTACACGTGACCTCCAGCCCCCGCCCCCTTGGGTGGGGTGGGGGGCAACTTTTAAATCTTAACTGGAAACACCCATTTTTATTGCAGATTTGCATTCTCCATAAAAAGGTAATCAAGTTTTGTCTAAAACATTATTTAAACCATTGACAGATGGCACTGAAATCGAGAAAAAAGTAAAATTGGGGAAGAACTCTGATTTATTTAAAATTATCCGAGAAAGATGCATCATATCGATAAAAAATGTGCACCAATTCTTTCATTATGCCAAATTAAGCTATTTTTGTACAAAATGTACTGTATCCTACTTTTGGCATTACCCAGGAACGACATGGACGTAGTAGAATGATGTTCCCATGGGGTGCTTCATTAGTGTGAGTCCCCTTGCCTCTCACATGTTGGGGTGCGTCATTAGTGTGAGTCCCCTTGCCTCTCACACGTTGAGGTGCTTCATTAGTGTGAGTCCCTTGCCTCTCACAATTTGGGGTGCTTAATTAATTAAATTAGCCATGAAGAAATTGCTCAAAATTATCCCCATTTGCTTCAATGCATAAAGTCAATCGTCTGCGAAAGTTGTCCACAGTTTTGAGCAGCACATCCCATGGTATGGCTGCACACACTCTTCGAATGCATTGCTCCATATCGTTTCGGGTTGTGGGCTGTCTTTCATGAAAAATATTTTTTAAATAACCCCACAAGAAAAAATCAAGATATGTTAGGTCTGGTGAATGTGGAGGCCACTGAATTGGTCCGCCACATCCTATCCACCGACCAGGGTACCGTAAATTTAAAATGTTCCGTACATTTTTAGCATAATGGGGAGCTGCTCCGTCCTGTTGCAACCACATTCGTAGTCTAGTTTCTAAATAACATCTTCCATTAGCTCCAACAAATCATCATGGAGACATTGTAAATAAGATTCCCCAGTAACATTTCAGTCAAACAAATATGGTCCTATCAAGTAACCATTTAAAATTCCACACCAGACCATTAACGACAATTTGTGTTGACTGTCAATGGGTCTGTACCAGTGTGGATTGGCAGGGGACCAAAAATGACAATCATGACTATTTAATTTGCCATTGTTTTTGAATGTGGCTTCATCGGTGAACATAACACATCTAAAAAAAATCATTGTCACGTCTATCATTTCCAAGGTCCATTGGAAGAAATGCACTCATATTTGCATACCTTTTGGCGTTAATGCCTGTGTCAGTGTGATATGATACACATGATATTTATGTGCCTTCAAAATCCTCAAAACAGTTGATTTCAGTATTCCAGTATGTCTCTGAATCGCACGACTATTAATTTCAGGATCAAGTTGAACACAGGCGAGAACGATAAGGGTACGAGTGTCATTTTCATTGTATTCACGATGACGAGGTGGACGGTGCATATGTCCATTTCGAGCTCGTTGAGTGCAATTTTGAATAATGTTTTTGCTTGGATTTGTCTGTTTGGGAAACGATCTGCATACAATTGCGCAGCTGCAGCCTAATTGTTATAGCATTCACCTAAAATTAACATCATATCAACAATCTCTGTAGGAGGATAGTGAGCCATGTTTCGCTAAAGAATAATTTACTTTCGTCAGTTGATGTTTTACAGTTCACAATCTGAAAGTATAGTGACGTCTGATTGCATTGCACCGACCTTTATACTGAGTCATAGTTCACAGTTTGGCCATGGTAGCACCACAGTCGGGTGAGTAATGCAATTGTGAAGAGTTCCCTAACGAGATTTTAATACCATTCTGCTCCCTCCATCAAAAACTGTGGCAGGTAGGATACATTTTGTACAAAAATAGCTTAGTTTGGCATAATGAAAGAAATGGTGCACATTTTGTATCGATTTGATGCATCCTTCTCTGATCATTCTAAATAAATTGGAGTTCTTCCCCAATTTTAATGTTTCTCGATTTCAGCGCCATCTGTCAATGGTTTAAAAAATGTTTCAGACAAAACTTAATTTCTTTTTTTATGGAGAATCTGAATCTGACATAAAAAATGTGGGTTTCCATTTAAGATTTAAAAGTTGCCCCACCCAAGGGGGCGGAGGCTGGGAGTCACATGTAGTATCATTTGATGCCCCCCTTTGAGCTTACGAACTTGTCTTACCCACGATTTTTAGCCGATGTATAGTTTTCAAGATAATCTCATCCAAAACTTCAGATGGACCACCCTGTCTATACACACATGAATAGTGCTAATATTAATATCACTGAAATTTTTAGTTCTACACATGCAACTACATTTAGAGGTACAATTTTTTTTGTAAGCTTCAATGAGAGGAAGATAGCAATAACCTGTGTCCATTATTTAATGGTTCCTCTTTTTAAGATCATTAAAGCCCTGTAAATTTATTGTCATATTGTGTTCAAAAATATTAACCAAAATGCACAAATTAGTGTCAAAGAGTTTCCGAAATTTTGGAAATCAACTGAATTTAGGTGGGATTAAATACGTCAGGGTTTTTTTTTTTTTTTTTTTCCCCCCTAATGAGAACCTCTGACTAGAGCTAATAGATGACACACTCTCATCAAGACCTTAGCAGCTGGTTACTGTGCTGCCTTGTGTTTGTGCTGTTTATGATAACCCTGTATATGATGATGAACATACTAATTTCTCGTTCTTCACAATAGTGAAAACGTATCACAGCATATCTTAGCTAAGTTTTGAATCAATTTGAATAATGTTAGTGCAACAGAAAACTTGTTTATTCAGTTTTATCAATTATTATGAAGAGTTGACATGAATGCAGTGTTGCAAATTTTCGTACTTGTAAATTCCACGTCCATTTGCCACAACTTTATTTTCTGTCACATACTTTCACATTTGTATTCTACAATTTGAGCTGCTCTTGCATTTTCCTGAAAGGTGTGTGTATTTTAGTCTGATATGAATTAGGTGTCTGATTTCTTCAGTGTAACAAAAGGTGTCAGACAAAGTTTCGTTCTATCCCCTCAACTGTACAATTTCTTACAGATATGCCATTAGGGATGCTCTTGATGGCTGGACGAAAAGCATCTCAATTGGTGGAAGAACTATTAACAACCCCAAAATTTCTGGTGATACTGTACTTTTATTAATATTTTAGTTTGGTGACTTTCTGGTGCTGTGTGTATTTTAGTCTGATATGAATTAGGTGTCTGATTTCTTCAGTGTAACAAAAGGTGTCAGACAAAGTTTCGTTCTATCCCCTCAACTGTACAATTTCTTACAGATATGCCATTAGGGATGCTCTTGATGGCTGGACGAAAAGCATCTCAATTGGTGGAAGAACTATTAACAACCCCAAAATTTCTGGTGATACTGTACTTTTATTAATATTTTAGTTTGGTGACTTTCTGGTGCTGTAAGATACTTAAAGAACTGTACAACAACGCTTTTAGCCAACAGTAAAGATGAACTACATGAGCTACTACCAAAAGTAAAGGACTTTAGTGTATCATATGGGTTAGAAATCAATCTCACAAAGCCCAAACTGATGATAATTGATAGAGGAGCACAGGTCCAACTCGCAGGTCTTCTGGAAATCGTACATTCTTTCATCTATCTTGTGTCTGCCATCTGTGACAAAGGTGGTGACAATGAGATAAGAATATAGATCATACTAGGGCAAGTGGCTATGAACAAGCTCACCAAGGACAGGCAGAACAGAGTGATAATGAATAACACAAAGTTCTGGCGTGTTGAAGCTGTTATGTCTTCTTTTATAGTCAGAGACAAACAGCTCATTGTTGCATTTGAGCTTTGTTGCTGGTGCAGTATGCTGCACATAAAATGGACTGAAAGAAGAGCAGATGTGTTCATTATGGAGTGAGGCAGTATTTCAGGTGCCTTTCTCCTTATGTCAACCAAAAAATTCTCTAGTTCTTTGGTCATATTATGAGAAGAGATGGAGAAAATAATCATGGAAGGAAAGATTGAGGGCATGGCACCAAAGGGGAGGGGGACAATGAGTAGATGGGTACCTGAAATGAAGATGATCTTCAGTCTACCTCTTCAGCAGGCTGTAAGAGAAACTGTTAACGATGTGGGATCCAGGTGCTTGGTTCATGGGGTCACGACACACAGTAGTGGCACAATGATTGGTGGTGGTTGTGGTGGTGGTGACGAACTCACCATTTTTTATTGCACTTAATGCTTGCATGACAGGTGTCATGCAAGTACATGTTCATGTAGTCCAAATGTAAAATATAAATTTGAGAACCCACTGAATGGTTTGTGTACAGAGTTGTTGATAGACACCTAAAGAACTGAGAATATTGGTAGCCTTAGCATGAATCCTTTTTCAGAGCTATGCAACTAGTCTCCCCCTTTGCACACACACACACACACACACACACACACACACACACACACACACACACACACACACACCCTCTCTCTCTCCACTCACACATACAGAACTGCACAGCTGATTTCATTGTGTTGCCAGCACTGCAGCTCATCTGGTGCGACGGGTTTTGTCGTATTGGACAGGGAGCGAAGAGGTGGCGAATGGATGGACGGGAGAGGCAACACGCCCAAGAGATAGGAATGTGGCACCAGTGAGCTTACTCTAGCCATACAGAGGGGGAGTCATGTGCAGCACACAATGATACGTGTGAAGGAGTGAATTGGAAGGGGAAGGCAGAACTGAGGAAGGGATGCTGCAGAGAAGAGGGTGTGTGTACAGGATGATTGAAGTTAGATTTCTGCGACAGGGTAGATGTGGATGCGGGGCAGAAACTAGCAGAGATTGAGGCCAGAACTGTGTTGTTGGAGGTTATGTTGCAAGGACAACTGCTGAAGTGTTAACATGAGATTCTCCGGAATAACATGTTCAACTATTATCCTCTTAGGGTGCTGAAAGATGCTTGTGAAAGTAGAAAAAGTAATTAAGGTAGTTTGTAGACAGCAAACAAGCAGTTGTGTGCCCATTAAGATTGATATGTGCAGAAATGACGAACAAAGTGTGAAAACAGGAAATCAGCAAAGAGCGATATATGTAACTTGACTCAATGTACTCTTTGAGTTGTTGTAATAAGATTCACTCCATATATGTTGCTCAAGTTAATGTCAGATCTGTCCACCCAACTGTGTAGTGATTTTATTTGAGCAATAAAATACAAAAAAGTTCTGTCAAAAGACAGTGTTCTGAGTTTCTGTAACTAGTACTTCTCCATAACGTTAAAACATTTAATTTGGCACACTGAGTGAAGGACGCAGATGAGAGGTGCTAAAATAAGAAAGCTACAACAGAAAATAAGAAATTTTGTTAAATAATATATGATGATCCCTGCAGCAACTGAGATAAACAAGAAAAAAGATACAGGTGAGCACACATTGTAGTGTTGTCTAATGAAGAGTTATGCTCAAAAGAAGGTATTTGGTGATTTAATGAAAACCACGTAAGTGTGAATTGTCACACCATTTGAAATTAAGAAAATCCGTTGACCATAGCAACCTGGTCAACACTCACGATTATTTATGTGTGTGATTAATTTCTTAGAATGTAAGGCAGAAGAAACATTACAGTGACAAATGAGAAGATTTTGGGGAGCTGTTTTTGAGCATCTGTGTGCAGCAGCTACTTATGACAGCATTGGTGACAGTCAAGCTATGCAATGGCAGCACAGTTAAGCATCACGGTTCTGTTGTCATCGGCAGAACTGTGTAGCTGCTGTTTCAATGAATTGAGTGAGCTGTGCTGTGTCCCACGTGCAGAATTTATGTAGTGCTTCAATTTGTCGAGACAATTTTTGCCAAGATTGTGTGATGGTGTAAATACATTTGATTTGAGAGGGAAGTGCTATTGAGCAAATTGATTGTTAGTTATATTGTATACCACTGACTACTTGAAGTGTGGATACCAATATTTTAGTAGTAGTAGTAGTAGTAGAGAAATTAAAACGATTAGATAAATTAGACGATAGCATTACTATGCTTCAGTGTCAAGGAGAGAAGCTGCAACAGTTACACAAAATAGCTCCAAAGTAGGTAAACTTTCTAATAAGAAAACCTCTTGTTAGACTTATCTAAGAAGTTATATTCTGGGCTAGAGAAATCTTCAACTCATAGATGTGATAGCACAAGTATCCGTATCTCAGATACACAACTGAAAATGCTATATTCTCTTTTCTCTGTGAGGTACTGGATGGATTAAACAGGGGGCTTCAAATGCTAGGCATATTTTTTTTTATTTAACTAAGGTGTTTGATTGTGTTGATCACAAAATATTGCTCCAGAAGTTGGACCATTACAGAATACGGGGAGTAGCTCACAATTGGTTCACCTCTTACTTTAGCAACAGAGAGCAAAAGGTCATTATTCACAGTGTTGAGAATGGCTGTGATGTGGGGTCTGAGTGGGGTATGGTCAAGCGTGTGTGTGTGTGGGGGGGGGGGGGGGGGGGAGGAATAAAGGATGTCGTGTGCAACATTGGCTCAGTTTCAAGTTCATGACATAAGTTCATGGCTTGTAGAAGATAAACTAATCCTAAATCACAGTGAGACTCAGTTTTTACAGTTTCTAACACACAATTCAACAAAACCCGACTTTTAATTTCACAGAATGGGGATATGATTAGTGAAACTAAACAGTTCTAATTTTTAGGTGTTCCGGTAGATAGTAAACTCTCATGGAAAGCCCATGTTCAAGATTTTGTTCAAAGACTTAATGCTGCCATTTTTACTATTCGAACGGTATCTGAAGTGAGTGATCGTTCGACATGAAAATTAGTTTACTTTGCTTGTTTTCATTCATGGATGTCTTTTAGTATTATACACTCCTGGAAATTGAAATAAGAACACCATGAATTCATTGTCCCAGGAAGGGGAAACTTTATTGACACATTCCTGGGGTCAGATACATCACATGATCACACTGACAGAACCACAGGCACATAGACACAGGCAACAGAGCATGCACAATGTCGGCACTAGTACAGTGTATATCCACCTTTCGCAGCAATGCAGGCTGCTATTCTCCCATGGAGACGATCGTAGAGATGCTGGATGTAGTCCTGTGGAACGGCTTGCCATGCCATTTCCACCTGGCGCCTCAGTTGGACCAGCGTTCGTGCTGGACGTGCAGACCGCGTGAGACGACGCTTCATCCAGTCCCAAACATGCTCAATGGGGGACAGATCCGGAGATCTTGCTGGCCAGGGTAGTTGACTTACACCTTGTAGAGCACGTTGGGTGGCACGGGATACATGCAGACGTGCATTGTCCTGTTGGAACAGCAAGTTCCCTTGCCGGTCTAGGAATGGTAGAACGATGGGTTCGATGACGGTTTGGATGTACCGTGCACTATTCAGTGTCCCCTTGGCGATCACCAGTGGTGTACGGCCAGTGTAGGAGATCGCTCCCCACACCATGATGCCGGGTGTTGGCCCTGTGTGCCTCGGTCGTATGCAGTCCTGATTGTGGCGCTCACCTGCACGGCGCCAAACACGCATACGACCATCATTGGCACCAAGGCAGAAGCGACTCTCATCGCTGAAGACGACACGTCTCCATTCGTCCCTCCATTCACGCCTGTCGCGACACCACTGGAGGCGGGCTGCACGATGTTGGGGCGTGAGCGGAAGACGGCCTAACGGTGTGTGGGACCGTAGCCCAGCTTCATGGAGACGGTTGCGAATGGTCCTCGTCGATACCCCAGGAGCAACAGTGTCCCTAATTTGCTGGGAAGTGGCGGTGCGGTCCCCTACGGCACTGCGTAGGATCCTACGGTCTTGGCGTGCATCTGTGCGTCGCTGCGGTCCGTTCCCAGGTCGACGGGCACGTGCACCTTCCGCCGACCACTGGCGACAACATCGATGTACTGTGGAGACCTCACGCCCCACGTGTTGAACAATTCGGGGGTACGTCCACCCGGCCTCCCGCATGCCCACTATACGCCCTCGCTCAAAGTCCGTCAACTGCACATACGGTTCACGTCCACACTGTCGCGGCATGCTACCAGTGTTAAAGACTGCGATGGAGCTCCGTATGCCACGGCAAACTGGCTGACACTGACGGCGGCGGTGCACAAATGCTGCGCAGCTAGCGCCATTCGACGGCCAACACCGCGGTTCCTGGTGTGTCCGCTGTGCCGTGCGTGTGATCATTGCTTGTACAGCCCTCTCGCAGTGTCCGGAGCAAGTATGGTGGGTCTGACACACCGGTGCCAATGTGTTCTTTTTTCCATTTCCAGGAGTGTATTTTGGGGTAACTCTTCCCATTCTAAAAGGATATTTTTGGCTCAGAAATGGGCGGTTCGGGCACTAAGTGGTGCAAGTTCACAAACCTCTTGTCGACCCCTGTTCACTAGTTTGAGTATTTTGACATTGCCCTCACAATATATATATTCCTTACTGTCATTTCTTGTTAACAATATTAGCTTATTCCCAAGAATAAGCAGCTTTCACTCTGTGAATACTCGGCAGAAATCAAACCTGCATTTGGATCAGACTTCCTTAACTCTTGTGCAGAAAGGTGTGCAGTATAGAGCTGCATCCATTTTCAGTAAGCTACCACTAGAACTCAAAAATATTAGCAGTAATCCACGCGCTTTCAAATCGGAACTGAAGAGTTTCCTCATGGTCACTCCTTCTATTCTGTTGAGAAGTTCCTTGAAAAATTAAGCTATTTCTTGTTGTATTGTTGATTAACTGTTATTACTTTTATGGTGTAATTTCATGTGCTGACACGTTCCATGACTTTGAAGATTTGCTCCTCAATTTGGTCCTACAGAACTTGATGTGTAAATAAATAAATAAATAAAAACACGGGGCTATGTATAAACATCTGAACATAATAAAGAATGTACTGAAGTAAATAGTGTGAACTTAGGTACAACTGATAACAAGGGAATCCAGCTTCGTTTCACTTCACTCCTATGTAAATAATCAAGATAAGCTGTTGTGGGCAGAGAACCAGATGGCACAGTTGTGAGGAAGCCATTGAAACTGAGAATGGTGTGCTCAGCAACTGTGTCCTGCCACTGGATGGTCAACTCTTCAGATGAGCAGCTTGATGGTGATCATGCTCATGTAAAACAGTGTGCAGGAATTCAGCAGAGCTCGTACATGATGTGAATGCTTTCACAGTTGGGTCTTCCTCTGATAGGGTAGGGTAAACCTGTGAAGGGACTGGAGTCCTTGAGTGTACCGGACAGGTCTGCCACCTGGGTCATACAGAGGCATATGACCCATGTCGAAAAGGGATGAGAGTAGGTTTGGCGTAAAGATGGGCTAGTAGAAATTATACAGGGTGAGTCAAAAAGGACTTCACAACTTTGGAATGATATATAATTTTATTGAGACAATTTACAGAATTGGTAGATTTGTCATTATGTAGCAAACAACCTCAGGTTTGGATCAGTACCCAATTCCACCCCAGGAATGCCAGCATAGTGCACACTTAAAATGGCTGCTTTCACTGGTGTGGAGTGTGTTTTGGTTTCATGAAATGAACTCTGCAACAACTGTTTGGCACAAATTTAATGTCCTTTGTGACTCATCCTGTATATTTTGAATGGGCAGTGGAATAGTAACCTGGAGGGCTGGGGAGGGTTGTGGGTAGAATGTTCCTCGTTTACAGGCATAATGATAGCTAGTTGAAGCCCTGACAAAGGAAATGGTTAAGCTGTTCCAGTCCAGAATGGTATTGGCAGACTAGGGGGTGTCCCTTTGCAGAGTGCTGCCTGTGTTCCCTCTGCCAGAAGCCAGATTGAGCTCACCAGTGCTCCATTGCCATCTGGTAAGCCTGTTGTCTCCCAGCTGTCAGCCAGCCTTCCCCAAAACTTCCTTCCACAGGGTGTATACGACCCAGGAGATCCGGGAAAAACCCAGGAATTTTTACATCCGGGAGAAAACCGGGAAAAACCCGGGAATTTCTTAAGAATTCCAGAAATTTTTCATTGTTTTAGTTTTCAGTTAAATTTTTGTAACTTTGGCTGGTAAGAACCTATACTCTAACAAAGAATATTACTGTATCTCGCTAGTGCAGAATAGTACTGCAGCAATAAAAAATGAACGAGAGAAAAGAAACGAAAATAAAACTTAGATTGCAAAGGAAATTCACCATATGCAACAACAAAACACAGTGCTCATACAAGCATCTGCCATCAGCAAAATGTGTTAACAGCTTTAGGGAGACTATGCAATGTTTCATAAAAACAAATTGCCTCGGATGAACGTGACGCGACAACTGTTTACATTGCGATTGAGTCTCGTATGAGTAATACCTTCTCCCGCTTCTGGCTACAGAAGTGTGGTATTTAGCTGTACAAGCAATAGGAGCAAGCAGCCAGATGCTATCTGGAAAAAACTTTACTTGTGCGCCTAAGATGTCAGATTCACGTATACACAACAGTCCTGGAACAAGGGGGCGGGGACAAACTGTGGTATCTGCCCCAGGCGGCAGTTTCAGGGGGGAGGGGGGGGGGGCTGCCAAATTCATATTATTGAGGAAAAAGACCTTGTTTCACAAAGTGCCTAGCATACAGCACATGTTGATCTATCAATTACTCATATGATTTTGAACGCATCCCGGTTGGTTTTTGAACATTTTTGAACAAATTCTGAGTAGATTTCTGAAAGAATCGTAAGTTGATTTTTGAATGCGTGCATAGTGTATGTGATGTCTCTGCCAGGGGAATCCCCCTCACATCTAGAAATAAACTTTCCTGCAGACAAAAGGGGACGGGTCTATAGGAGCTGAGTGGAATAAAGCCGAACAGGTGAATGCCAATAGCTGTTTATGTGGTTAACTGGGTTTGCAAATGATGACCATTGTTATAGCTACTAGCGAATTCCATAGATTCAGACTACCAGAGTGGAAATAAATGACTAACAGGAATAACAGGCAACAAAGATTGCATATTTTCTCCTCCATGTGTCCAAGAACATGAAATTTTGACAGAAAATTTTTGGCCAGACGGTTACACTACTAAGGGCCAGTTATACAGACCCCGACTAGCAACCACTAAAGTTCTGTTCTGGGAGTAGTGCAGAAAACGCGTTGTACGAACACGTAATAATGCCTAACCGGAGAATAAATGCGGTATAACTAAAACGGTGATTGTGACAGGGTTAGTGAAATTAACCAGAGAATAAGTTTTGACACTGACAGGAATAGTTACAGAGTTAGTGCTGACAAGATTGTTTGTTAGGACGAGGAAGGAGAAGAAACGGGTACTCACACAAATTGCGGAAGAATATGACGATTCGAAATTTATATAAAAATTTCGTACTACCACCTCTCGATCTCATGCTTCAGAAGCTAGAATGTATGAATGAAATGTGAAACTATTTCCTAACATAAAACTTTATGTTTGTATTATGCCTAATAGGCACTTGATATTGGTACTTTGTGAATTTATTCCATCGTGTTATAAAAGTGACCATTTGTGCCAAAACAGTCTCGTTTATTTGGTGTGTGTAACAACTGCTGCAATATTGGGCAGGCCTATTTTGTTTCATAAAGCAGTGACAAAATACACGTAATCAGATCGAGAAACCACACCAGTCTTGGGAACAATTTCTATTAACAGCTTTTCTAGTATTAGACAATGACATTTTGTTTTTTCATGTAGCAAAACATTGACGAACTTTGATGAGGTAATAGATTCTTTCCCAGAAAGGAAAGTTTGCCGTATAAAGCTGTGGCAACATTAGAGAGAAAAAAAAAGGTAGGACTTAACGATTGAAGAAATATGTACTGTCTTGCTTGTCTCTTGTCTTTACTCGTTTTATGTATCCTATATTTAATTTTATGTCACACAAATCAGCAAGTTATTAGTTAATAGGCCGTAAAGACTGTAAATTTTCTGAAGCGTTCTTGTTCTGCCAGTTATAAATAATTCTATCCAGTATTAATTGCAAGATTTTTTAAAAGAGGAGCAGGGTGTCAAACCGGCCGATTGGGAGCAGGAGAGGCACCACAGGACATTTTAATTTCCACTGTCGTGAATATAGTTTGATGGCAGCCATTCCATTACAAAATATTACATGTTTGAATTCCACAGAGCGAAATACAGAGACGTGCGATGGAAGAATGCTGTGTGGAGAAGCATGGCACTGCACTTAGACCAAATAAAATGTCTTACGTTCCCTCGAATAAATATGTTTTATGTGTGAGACTCTTCAGAAAGATGTGCGCTACAAAATGAAGATATATTTGAAAAGTCAGTTTTTTTAATTTTTGGCGTCCTACCTCATGCTCGAGGGAGGGGGAGCGCCACTATCTAATATTGCCCCGGTTCGGAAATTCCTAGATCCGGTCCTGATTTACAGAGCAGTCTGAGTTGTAGTGGGAGGTGGTAGTCGCCACGTGACCCGTGTTTACATTATTGCTCTCACGTCAAATGAAAACAAAACGAATTACAGTGGCCGGAGCTATCAAGTGAATATACATTCACATAATTACGGAAGGCTGAAATATGTAATTAGTTTCAGGTTTTATTTTGTTTCCACCTTTCTGACAGTCAAGCATTAATCGCCTTGCAGAACAATGAAGCTATTTTTGTCGGTTTGTTAAAGAAATTTGACTTTTATTAATCTTTTCTGCTGAGGCAGTCAATTTATTTGAAACGAAGTGTTTAATTCCAGACTATTGGCTAGTTTCAACTGTTCGCTGCATTTCAAGTTCACATTATGCCTTAATAAAGAACCAAATATGAGATAATACAGTACTGGTACTCCAAGAAAATTTACATCTGAATCTGGACATACGGATGTGCACTTTAAGCCAAATGATGCATTTTAGTATAGTTCACAAAATTCCCATGCTCTTGGAGTATCCTCTAATGTCTTGTTTCTTTTATGACATAATGTAAAATCTTTTAATGTTTTACACATACGACTTCCTGCGTCATCGTAGCTGCGCAGGCGCGGCGACGCGTGTTATCTGGTGCTCTCTGGCAACTGCTGAAACGAATCTATTTCTAACAGGTCGCGGGAAAATATTCTGAATGGTTGTTTGGAAAGCGTTACTTTCAAAGTAAATTGCGTTTTACGCAAGATGAACTCCGTGCACGAATGTCTGATGAATTTCTTAAATCACATAGCGTTTGACTCTCAACTCTGAGAACAACCATCTAGAAGAATTTCGAGCCCAGATCAGACATTTACGTCGTTATTAAAAATTTGACTGGCACATTTGTGTGATGTATCTTAAAGTGCAACACGCGCAAAAAAGGTCCACATTATATGTGGAAGCTTAGCTTTTCTTGCAACTTATCAATTTTCGAGACCAATATTATTTGTGAAAGCTTTGCTTTTCTGGTAGCAACACTATGTATATTAATTTAAACCATTAACTTTTCTTATTTGTGTGTTCGCGCTACTTAAGAGTGATCTTGCTATTGGCCGACTACATCACGTGTCCTATGCTGTCATCATCTGGCGAGATCACGTGACATGAGCTATAACTGGCTTACAAAAGCGTGTTGCTATCTCGATGTTAATGCTTCGGAAAGTAACATGAGGTGTTAGGTGGTATTCGAATTTATCCCTTCGTAACACAAAAATATGCAGCGTACATGTTGCTGCACATCAAAGATCTTTCCGAAATGTGTGTTTTTTTTCCCCTGCATTTCATTATCTAAAGTGCCGGGAAATTCTACGTCAGTGTATAAAGCCATAAAGATAAAAAGGATTGAAAAGATTTACAGTGCCAAGGAAAAGTATACTGTCAGTTAAAACAGAAAAAGTGTATTTTCACCCGGGAGAAAGTGTATTTTCAACTGGAAAAATCCAGGAATTTTTTTTCCTTGTCCATGTATACGCCCTGTGTTAGTATTGTGCACACAAAGTATAATAGGGCAGTGCATTGGTGGAGGTGTGATTTGGACTCACGTGATTCACCTGAAAAGGTTTCCCGGACACTGGGAATTAGTCAAATCTTTGAGGATGACCATTTAGAATATTTTTGAGCCCAGAAAATCAGACATTTATGTCCTTGTTAAAAATTTTACTGGCGCTTTTGTGTGATGTATCTTAAAGTGTAACATGCGCAAAAATGATCAACATTATGTAAGAAATCTTAGGTTCTCCTGCAGCTCATTGATCTTAGAGACCAATATTATAGGTGGAAACTTTGCTGTTCTTGTAGAACAGTATGTATATTAATTTAAACCATTACCTTTTCCTATTTGTGTATTCGTGCTACGTAACAGTGATGTTGCTATTGACTGACTACATCACATGTCTTATGATCTGAATTTCTGCTGTCATGCATCGGCTGGTGAGATCACTTGACATGAGCTACAACTGGCTTACAAAAGCGCATCCCAATCTCGATTTTAATCTTTCGGAAAGTGACATGCGGTGTTTAGTGGAATTTGAATTTATACTTTTGTAATACAAAAATATGCAGTGTACATGTTGCTGCACATCAGACATCTTTCCGAAACGTGTTTTTTCCCCCGAGTTTCGTTTTCTAAAGAGCCAGGAAATTCTACGCCGGTGTATGAAACCACAACTATTTAAAGGATTGATAAGTTTTACAGTTCCGAGGAAAAGTATGCTGTTACTTAACACGGAAAAAATGTATTTTCATCTGGGAGGAAGTGAATTTTTAACCGGGAAATCCGGGAATTTTTTTCCTCATACATGTATGCACTCTGTTCCACTTCCCACCTCCTGTCTCCCCTCGTCCACTCTACCCAGTCCCAGCTGAGCTGCTATGCCAGCACAGTGTAATCATCAAAACGATGCAGGTGTGTGTGTGTGTGTGTGTGTGTGTGTGTACTCTATATCAACTGTAATAGTCTTGTTACTTGTGATTTGTTATCTTTACTCTTTAAGTTATTGATTGAAACAAAACTAAAATTGGAATTTTTATGTACTATTGTTTGAACATATTTAGCCGAGGTAGTAAGAATGATTAAGGATAGGGATTGTTTTGATTATATGTGCTGCATCGTCATCTTACGAGACATTTTGAAGTTTTCCACCTCAGGTGTTATTTTGAAAAATAACCGAGGTGGTAAACTTCAAAATGTCTTAACAAATGTGCAGCTGTGGCACCCCACATGAAGAAAATGATCATCATCCGTTTGCCTGCAGGATAATGGCCTGATAATGGCCTCTAGACCAGCATATACATCACAGTATTCAGTTATAGACTCCAGAATTTCCCCTGCTTGTTTCCCAATGTCACCTACTTGCCTTCTGTTAGCTCATTGTTTAAATATTAATATCCTTTTCATTACAGTCGTAATTATGGCTTTCATTCCACTCACTTCTCCGTTCCATTTGTTCGTTTCCTCTCTGTAGTCCTCTCCATTGCTCTCTGAATGACTTTTAATTTTTGACTGGTCTTCACATTGAAAGTCCGCATCTCTGTGATGAAAGTTGAAAATGTTTCTTTTCAGGCTCATTGTAAACTTAATTTTGAAGACACAGTTGAGTTTATCAAAGGAATATCATGCCATTTTTACTCTTTCATTTGTCTGTTTTGCCTGTTGCCTTCAACTGCTCCAAATACTAAAGATAGTTAATTGGTTCTGTGACTACATTGTTAATTGGTACTGCTTTTCAGTATGTTTGTTATACTTCATTTTATATATATTTGTTACTTTATATAGTAGCATGACCAGATTAGGGCCTTCCAAACCCCTCTTATACCGGACCAGTCTTAGTACAGTTAATTGATTTTCACAGTTGCTTTCAAACTTGATGTGTTAAGTCCCTCAATTTCTTGCTGAAATTTAATTGCTCTAAAGGCAAACAGTACAATGTCATCAGCAGAATGAAGGTGTGTCACATATGTTCCACTAACATGTATGGTTTTCCAATTCAAGGCTCTGAGTTGTATGGAATCTCCTTGCCTGGCTCCTCTTTCAGTTTGAATTTTGTGCTACCCTAATGAATCATGATTGACATTTATATTCGTCAGTATATTGGTGTAGGTTGATTCAGTGTCATGTTCCTCAAATGTTGTCACTACATACTTTTTTGAAACTGAGTCAAAAGCTTTTTCAGACTCAGTGAATCCCAGACAAAGTGGTAATTCATACTTACTGCTACCTTCTGTAGTTCCTTTGTATTCCTATCCCTCCAGTGTAAACCATCTTATTGAAAAACCTTCCCCAAGCATTTTTCTTTTCTCAGTGCCTTGACTGTTTTTACCCACTTTATGCATTATCGTCAGCATATGTCACACTTAGAATATGTTATACAATTCCATTGTTAATATTATCTGTTAACTGTAGCACTTTTTCTTCTTACAGATATGTATGGTCTGGCATGCTTGTTGTACTGGGAATTTACATAAATGTGTACAGCAAGAACAGAGGTAAAACAGACATTCCAGAACTGTTTGGGAAAGTACAACGAAAACTTCAACATTTGTTAATAAAACTGAAGTACAACAAGTACTCTTCTCATAGCCATACTTTGGCACATGTATGAAGTTTATTACTAGCTGTGATATGTAAGAATCTCTAGAAGAGTCTCACACAGTATGAAAGAATCTCAAAATATCTTAGTGTATGTTTTTGTACAAAGATTACAAACATCAGTATTTTGTATTGTATATATTTGTAAGAAAATAAATTATTTGATTATTTTTTTACTTAAAAGATCTTTCTCTGATGCGAGAAATGTTGTAGCTGCTCAAAGTTTTCTCAACCTTTACAGTATGTTTTTAAGAGAATAATTCTCGTACTCCAGAGAACTCAGTCTGACAACTGGCAGAGTTTCCACAATATTGACATGCAATTGGTAGACACCTGTATATTACTCTGTGGTAGTATTAGTTCTCTGCACATACAGTAGTAAATAGTGTACCACTGAGAGAGTATCCATGAAGAGCCAACAATACAGAGATTTATTTTTGGATAATGATCATTCTCTTGCACAAACATAATGAAACATCAAAAACCTTAACTGCAATGTGTTAGTAACCATAAGGTTACATGATTCGAGTTACCATATTTACTCGAATCTAAGCCGCACCTGAAAAATGAGACTCTAAATAAAGGGAAAAAAAAAATTTCCCGAATCTAAGCCGCACCTGAAATTTGAGACTCGAAATTCAAGGTGAGAGAAAAGTTTTAGGTCGCACCTCCAAATTGAAACAAAGTTGGTCCATTATAATATGAGACATAATTAATGTCGAATGAATGATGATATAGCTACAGTAGTTTGGTTCAAGTCGTAATCTTAGCAGTTAACCTTTACCAGGTAGCCATTGCTATGCGTCAGACGCTCCGTCCGTATTTATATGGGTACCCTTCCTTTTTCACGTGCTTCATCTAGTTTGAATTGATTGCTTATTTTTCTTTGATCTGATAAGTGCCGTTCTCTCTGTTATAGGTGTTTACGTCACTCTTAGCTGAAAATGTGGTACTGTATTGTGCCATGCAGCATTTGTCGCTTTCTGATAATGAGTGTTTACGGCCTGTCGCCGCTCGCCGCATGGCTTGCTTTTGTGCACGGTACCGCCGCTTACAGTAAAAAAGATAGAGAGAGAGGAATCGTCTCATTAGCGAAACAATGGCAAGAGACTGCTATTTGTTGTTACTTACACTGCTGCTTCCTTTGATAATGATCAACAAGAACCAAATAATAGGCTGCGTATGATAGATGATGTTCTGAACGAGAGTTTAGCGAAAATTTTTCTCCGTTTGAAAATCTTTGCAGACACCTCTTTTAGTACATTACATTCTGCACCGAAATTAGAGTCATCTTAGATTTAAAAATCTAGTCAATTGCCGTGCTTCATTTCTGACTGTATCATTATTAGGCATAAGAATAATACTAATATAAACATGACATGATATGTGTATTCTTCCGCGTTTGCTGTTGTCTCGCTCTCGTTTTGTAGTTTATTAGGCAGACAGGATTTAAATGAGATAGCTGCAAACACGAAAGAATACACGACAAAATGTTTATATTCGTATTATTCTTATGGTGAAGAGAATACTGCATGTGATTCACAATTCATAAAAGTTCCTATTAGCAACCATCTCTTCTCACAGGTAGGAAAACATTCAGAACGTAGAGTTTCCCATATTGACAAACATCCCAGTCTTGCCAGTCAGATTTTCGTAGTACATTGAAATGCTGCTACATTCGAAGATGAACAATACGAAATTTGTATTTCCTTCGTTGGATAATGTATGAAAATGAAAATGCAGCGGTCGAAACTTGGGGCAGAGAAAAAATCTCGTCTTCAACCTTTTAAAATATTTACTGGCGCAGAGGTTTTGGCGCCAGTATTTATCTTTGTGCCTGCAAAGCATGCCTGTGTAACGCTACATATATTCGACTGCAGAAGTTAGTTGTGGCGGCACCTACCATCATTTTTCAGAACTTCCGCTTACTTTGCACTCGATTCTAAGCCGCAGGCGGTTTTTTGGATTACAAAAACCGGAAAAAAAGTGCGGCTTAGATTCGAGTAAATACGGTAACATATTATCTTTTAAGCAAGCAATTTACCATGTTTCACTGTAAATATCACTTTTGTATTTTTAAAATTGAAACATGTTACTTACCGATTGAATAAATATCACAAAGACTGATGCAGATCAGAACTGATTGCAATAATACATTATTTTTACAGATACTGCAGCATGTTTTGCACTATGTCTTGCTGTATTGACTTAACAGTCAAGGTCAAACTTGTTGTATAAATATTGCAAAATATCTGTGTAACATGGAATTAAACATCTGCCAGGTTTATGTTAATTAAGAAAGACATGCTAAATATTCAAAAATGTTTGTACCGTGGAAAACCCTGGCAAAATGTGCTGTGGCTGTTGATCAGATGTAGATGTAGATCACATTTCACACATAATTACTGATCTGGCAGTAAAATAAAAAGGGTGACCAGTCTGCATATCTTACTCTCACTGGTTTTACCATTAACTGCAAGGATTGTATTCTGGTGATATTATATTAACTCAAACAACTGAAATTGCCATCTTAATATGTACTTTCTAGTAATTTTCACACATGCATGCATTATTACTAAAATCATATAAGATAAAAAGAGGGAAACCTGTGAAGTTGCAGAACTATTGACAGTGTGGTGTTAACTTGTTGGCACATTTACTGACTGATGAGACACAATTAGTGCGTGTTTTCGTAAGAGGATTTCAAACTAATAGGAATACCATCTTTAATATATATGAAAGAAGTTATAAATGTTCTTATAGTGTTTGGAATTTTGACAGAAAACAAAATGAGCACAACTTAAATTATGTGCAGAACTCACTCATGTTGTTTGTGCTGCATTTAAATTAATTTTATCAAGTTTGGTTCTTTCACAGGTGTCACTCTATCCTTTTTGTGACACCACGTGCACTGTGCAATTACTCTATAGCATAAGTGGTAAAGATACCTGTATCTGGAAATAGCAGGATTCATTTTATTTATAACTCATTTTGTATTTCCACATGGTGAATTTTAATATTATCAACATAAGAAAACACTTTATTCAGCAATATTAAGAGTGACTAAAAATATTTCAATTTTTTTGTAAACTTTTATCAAATGGATATTTTAAGCACTGGCCCATTCTGCTTATTTACATTCAGTCCTACCAGTAAAGGGATGATTTTTTAAAGGATTGCTTTATTTATCTGTCATGATTTAGTAAACCAAAAGTCTATTGTAACAATATTTGCACAAGTATGAAGTTATTATCAGAGAACAAACATATACAAAGTCAAAGAATCTGCATAAAAATATCTTGAATGAGATATTTTATCTGTCACATTAAAGTGAAAATGGAATAGGAATTTACTGGAAACTTTTTGGGTAGCAAATAACAGGCTTACATCACTGCAGTATGGATGTTTTAAGTAATCTCCACAAGAAAGATGCGCGGTACATATTCAACTTTCTGTCTGAAGTACATAGTACATTAGATATCGGCACTTACCAAAGTTCTGTCTTTGAGCTCCTACTCTCTCTCTCTCTAATTCCTTTTCCTTCACTTTGTTTCCTCTCGTCCTCACAACAGGTGGGAACTTTCTCATAAGTAACCTATCGCTCTCCCCCACCCCCTCCCAAGGAGTTAACATTTCCAAAAGCCAGGTATAGTTTTCTCTCCATTAGTGTGTGTGTGTGTGTGTGTGTGTGTGTGTGTGTGTGTGTGTGTGTGTGAAGTTCTTATTTCTGTATGTATCCTATTTCTCAACACATCCGCTAACATCCACTATATGGTCAAAGGTTACTTTTTTACACTTATTGCTTTTAGGCTGTACTGCTCCTGTGTTAATAAACAAGCCTCTTTGGCCTCCCACATACACTTGTAGCTATGATTGTATCATCATTCACTAATAATTGTGGCGTTTCATTGTTTGTCTGTATAACACAAGTATAACATCAAAGCAGCCAACTATATCAATCGAAGCATCACTGCAAATGTGACAGTCCAGCATTGTTATAGTCAAATACAAGTGATATATGTAATAAAGACAATACAGGTAAACTTTCAGGCTTTTTTAGGAGGAGAGGGGAGAATTACATCATTGACACCAGTGTGGCATTAGTGAAACAAAATTATTATGTAACAGTCAGCTGGATTAAAATACAGTAGTTAGTTTACACTTTAATTGTAGTTGCTACACTACATTAGCACCAAAAGTTATACAACAGTGTCCTCTTCTCAACACCTTGCACACCACAACTACCACGCAGTTTCCACCAGACTGCTCGACAGAGTAATCACTTCTGTCGTCTTCAGTACCTGTCACTGTACTTGCCAACGGAATAACGGTCGCTGTAACGGTCTGGGTCACTCTTGCGGACATCTGTCGTGCCTACCGATTTTTGCCAGTGATGCGTCCAGTAGAGATCTTCGAGGTTTACATCTTTTGGATGTTTAGCATCCCTGCACAGATATACACAGTAGACCAGGCTTCCAAACAGGGTGGCAAACCCAAACACCAAAAATACAATCCCCAAGATCCTGTAAATAACAGAATTTAACAGTAAATATGTTGTACTCACAAGTTACATGTATCAACAGTGTACAAAGTAGAGACATTTATTCAGTTTCTTAAAATTATAATCAATACAAGGGGGGGTTCCACAAGTACCCATGTTTTTCAACATATGTCACATCTAACACAAACCGGTGTTACTATCATATGTTGCTGTGCAACAAACTAAGCTAAAACAAAAGTGACACAGATTTGTAAGTCAAGATGGATTTAGCAGCCATTACAGTATCATTCAGTGACATGGTTTTTTGCTCTTGGGTGGGAAATTGAATGATGAGATAAAAGTGAAACTGTAGGCTGTTTACGCTGAACCTCCACCATCAGTTAAGGCTGTAAAGGAACGACTAAATTTCGCACTATATGTATTCGGTGTTGCTGAGACTGGTACATGTTGCAAAATATTTTTTAGTTTAATTACTAAATGTTATTCTGTATAAATATCTGTTTGAAACTTGCTCTGGACTCTCTTCTATCTGAGTATGGTTGTTGACACAAATCACATTTTGTTTTATTTCTTGACTTCTCTGAAAAAGTCACACCATTTGCTTCTTTTCCACTGCATAAAGATTGCATTAGGTATCCAATGAGAAAAGTTAGTACATTATTGTTGACATAAACTAATATTGATACTATAATGACTCATACAATAGAACTCTCCATTCAGTTCAGATCATAATTTAACTGTACAATAGAACTGACACTTTGCAAGAAATGTGAGCACATCGAACTAATTATGTTGGTGACATACAGTTCACACGTCACTCACTTCCACATACAGCGTTTGTATCCACAGCAGAAGGGCCTGTTTCACACAATACGGTTTCTGCCATTCAGTAAACTTCTTTGTGCCACATTTACTGCTGACACTTCAAACATTCTGTCTAAGTGACAGATCCAAAAGCTAGAAGCATCCCGTGTCTTTGCTATAAAAATATTTGTATGTAAATGAAAGTATATCAATCTGATACTGGAGATAGCTTTTTAAGACATCTATTAATTTTCATATGACGAAGTAAAATTTTGGTTTTTCATTTCACATGATGTTTTGCACCAGAATATTTCTCACACTATTTTAAAAGAAGTATTTGCTAAAAAATTGAATTTTTCATAGATGATAGGATAACAGCTTCACAATGAATGCCTTATCTTATCATTGTTTATCTCACCATTAGTCAAGCATGAGCATTTGAGTCACAAACATAGAATGATGCCGCGTAACTGACTGTTCATTGCATTTTGACAGTATGTTATGATGTACAAAATGTACCTGAAGGTTTGAAAAAGTTTTTCATCTTGGAAAGACACTCATATCTATATGTGTTCAGAGTAAGGGGACATGATGTTTCGTTACGGATCAATGATAAGGCTGCCACAGGTTCTCGAGTTTTTCGTTAGTGTACTTTATGTGAGTCATGCTGTGGTACTCATTCTTTCCAGAAGATTGCTTTTCTTGCAACTCGCATAAAAAATGTCGTCATTATGACCTGGCAAGAGCTTTTTGTTAAAATCAGTACTTTCATTTGGACTCTGATGAAAGTACCCTATCTGAAATCTTTTATTGCACAACTCGCTGTATGCATAATTCCCTGTGTCTAAGGCCTTAAATTGTTCATAAAGTTCGATGCATATTTACCTTCCCTCGAGGCATTCATTGTGGCATTGCAATCTTTGTGTCTGTAGTCTTGTCCCATTTGTCTCATAGAATAGGCCTTTGTGTACCAAAGTAATTGATTTCCCTTTGTCTATTTCAACATCATTTTTCACACAAAAACACCCTACATGCAATAAAGAACACAAGTAGCACCCCCTTCCCCCCTGGCCACACATCGTCCACTACAGACACACACAATAGTTGTGCCCGCTCTGCAGTGGCAATTAGCAGTGATGTAAAGTTGGCAACTGCTAGTTGGTGCATTCAAGCCACTTGCCGTAGCTTGGGGAAATGCCCATTTAATGCCATGGAAAATGGTTAAGCCTGCAATTTGTCATATGGCAGAAACCATACTGAGTGAAGCAGCATAACATGTGAAATATATCTGGGAGAAATGAAGTGGAAGTTTATGAACAATGCAGATTCAGCCCAAGCTGCATATGGCGAATGACTTAATGTATTCGGCACTCAAGCCAGTACTAACTTGGCCCACTGAGGATTAATAAATAGGAGGAATGTAATAATGACCAGATTGGCATGTACTGCGTGTTGGGAAGAAGACATGCGAGTAACAGAACATTCCAATCACTCAGAATCCACTGCAGGTAATGAATTATACGTATACGAAAATGATCGACTTAAGTAAGGCACAAACTGTATGTGGGGAAGAAGAAATGCAACGTACAAAATGTTTCGGGCTGTAACAATATGGTGCTTCGAGTCTTGTGGCATCTTCATTACTCAGTATTACGTCACATCCAAAAGCTCTGCATTAATGACAAGTTAGACTTTGGTTCTAGGAATTTAAATGTTGTTGGACATAAATTTTTCAATCTGGATCACCCCTCAAGACCAGCAGATGTGGTTATTGAATGTAACATTGAAGTAGCCACTGCTTGTTTCTTGCTGATTGATGAACAAAAGTGCAAGGATTAGTAGAGTACAAACATGTGTCAATGGGAATGGCAATAAATTTTTTCGCTTAAGTTTGGGATAAGAAACAGCCTCATAAATGCCATCATAGCTAACAGTGTACTATGAGCAGGTGTGGCTTCCAACTTCGAAGCTGTGTTAGGAGCAATTTAAATGAGGTTTGAAGAACTTTTTGTGTCAATGAGACATAATTCTAGCATTATTTTGTCAAAATCATCAATAGTCAAAATGTGTGGTTGAATCTGATGAATCTGCTCCAAAGAAGCCGAAGAGGACCCCATGGACTGGGAAAATTATTGTGATGATTTTCTGGGATGCAAAAGACTTGAAATGAGAATTACTACTGGACAACACTACAGTGAGATGTTAGACTAATTCAACAAGGAATTACAGGAAGCTGCTGGAAAAGAAGGTGCTGTTTCGATATGAGAACATACCAGCATGTTCCTTCGGAGTTGTTGCAGCAGAAGTTCATAAATACGAGGGTTGGAAGTTAAATAGCGGCAACTATTTATTCACAACCGATACAAAAGAGTTACATGTTTGCACCTGTTATTGTCCTTCAAAGTAGTCAGCAGCGTTGTGTAGAACCCATTGCCAGCAACGTGGAAGGCGTAGTATACCGTTAGCAGAGCCTGTTATGTTGATGGTGCGAATCGAGTGGTCTAAAGTTATGGTGATTCTCGTGTAAGACTGTGATTATCCTAATGCATTACATTCCTCCAATGCAGACTATCAAAGCACAGTATTACTGTTCATTTTTGGAGCATCATCTGCGACCAGCTTTGCGAAAGAAGCAGCGACACTTTCTGCGCAACCCATCGTTTTACACAACAATCTGCAAGCACATACAGAGCAAGCTGTGACTGCTCTGTTCAGTCAATGGGGCTGGGAAGTACTGCACCATCCACTGTGCTCCCTGGACTTAAGTCCTTGTGACTTTGATTTGATTCCGAAGATGAAGGAACCACTTCGTGGCATTCGCTCGAGAAATGTTCCAGAGATTTGACAGGCAGTAGACCACTCGATTCGCACCATCAACAGAACAGGCTGTGCTAACGGTATACTACACCTTCCGCATTGCTGGCAGCGGGTTCTACACAATGCTGGTGGCTACTTTGAAGAACAGTAACAGGTGCAAACATGTAACTCTTTTGTATTGGTTGTGAATAAATAGTTGCCACTATTTAAGTTCCAACCCTCGTAGTTGTTTCATCCTCCATATTCGGCCAGCACAATCACTGCAAGAAATAGCTCACAGGTCAAACAAATCTGTTTGATTAAGGTTAAGTTTATGGCATAGGTGGAATTTAGAGAACTTGAGCACTCTTATTTTTTGGAGGTCTTAGAAAATAGGTGGCTGGCACTTCAGGAAAAGGCTGTTTTCTGGATAGAGAACTAGGTTGAAAAATAAATAATCTTTCTTCAGAATTGCAAGTTCATCCCTAACTCTGTGTTTGTGAAACAAATGTTATTAACTGTGATATCACACTTACTAAAATATTTGGGCTGTTGCACTGTGGTGGAATGAACTCATTGTAGGAACCCAGTATTTTGTATCCACTGTGTTGGACATCTTTAAGTGGGGGAGAATGTTGTAACATAGAGAAATTCGTTCAATCTCTCCACAACTGTCCGTGATGAGCTCACTTCAATCAAAGAACACACTGGTCACTTTGGAGTGTTGAGGTTGGTGTAGAACTGGTATTAAGCGGTCAGTACAATATTGCGGTGCCTGTGTTGTTAAGAAGCATGATGCAGTGTTCCTTTGAACATGCATGTTGTTTGTATTCGCAACTGTGAATACATTTCATATTTTGAGTTGTCATGCAACATTCAATTGCTGACTTACATCATGGCAATCAATTGTTATGTTCACTGCCTGACAAAAAAAGTGAAGCATCCAGACAGATGTCAACAAAATTTCAACCAGTACAAACCTTCGGCTGGTACATAAATGATTAGGAGTTGCAATCCTCTGCGACAGGTAGAATGGACACCAGAGTGCATTAGTGTTGTTTGTGTTTAGTGTTGTTACCTGGCAGGGTACACAACAAGCATGAACAGTGTAAGGTGTTGAGTGATTCCTGTGAAGGAAACGGAGATGCCCGTACTCGTGTGACATGACATTATCAGCATCTGACAGGGTTTGAGGGGACCCTTATTGTGGATCTTTATTTGGACTCCCAGTTGAATCATGCAGTATCCAGTGGGGCATTTGGATGCGACAGTGGCCCAATGACAGACTTCATGGAGTGATGGCCGGCATACTCATCATCAACGTTCTGGTTGATACAGTCTGACCACCGTAATGGATTTATTGCCATATTGTGCACCAAGCACGGTGTAACCCAGTCATGTATGCACTTTCCATCTGAGAACAAGTAATGGACTCCCTGCAACATCCTTTGTCATACAGAAAGATTGGTTGAAGACTGGCAGCAGCCAGAGTAATAAATACCATTCTATGTCTAGCCTGCCACTAACACCACAACACGAATGGCTGCATTTGGAGTAGTGTCATGATCAGGTTGGCTGGTTGATTTGGGGGAGGGGACCAAATATCAAGGTCATCAGTCCCATAGCATTAGGGTAGGATGGGGGAGGAAGTCGGCCATCCCCTTTCAGAGGAACCATCCTGGCATTTGCCTGAAATGATTTAGGGAAAATCTGAATCAGGATGGCCGGACACAGGTTTGAACCATCGTCCTCCTGAATACGAGTCCACTGTGCTAATCATCGTGCCACCTCTCTTGGTCCGTGATCAGGATGCATGTACTGTCGGGCGCTGATAACCTCGCTGTTGTGCGCCCTAAAACACTAATCATCAGCATGTACTGCTGATGATTAGGACTGAATTGTGTTCAGCTATGAGTCGCAGTTCTGCATTACTCCACATGACCACTGTTGGTGAGTATGACGGTGACCTGGAGAGAGGTCCCAATCTTCCAATGTTTTAGAGAGGAACAGCAGTGTTACTCATGGAATTATTGTGTGTGGAGCCACCAGGTATGACTTCAGGCTACAGCTGGAAGAGACTGAGGGAAGTTACAGAAGTCCTGTGTCCTCATGAGTTACCTCTTGTGCAACAGTATTGTGATGCCATGATTCAACAGGACAATGCTCATCAACATCACATATCCTCTCAACTCATGAATTTTCATTCACTTCCTCCTTTCCTTATGCGTTCTTCACATGTTTTGGCAGGCAGTGTATGTACTAGTCAGTAGTATGGAATTGGTGCAGTAAGACTGGGCAATATGGTGAAATGACACAATTCCAAAAATAAATTATTGCATTTCAATGTTCCCAAGACCACACCGAGAATGAAGTTGCTTAATTTGTTGGTGTATCAAAGTGAACTGTCCAATGTATCTACAAGGAATGGTTTACTCCTCGTAGCTGTACAACGCAGTTTAAGATCAGTGGTGGTAAAAAGAGCCTAACCGGCAGGACCAGAGATGAGTTTCACGCCTTGTCAAGACAACTGATTTTAAACCTGACAAGAATTACTGTTGCCAACGAATTCAGCTCCATCTGTGCCAATTTTGGAGCAAACACTTCAAAAAATACTGCGGGCAATCGGTATTTCACCCCAGGCATCTCTCAAAAGCCCAATACTCATAGCACCACATAAAGCTGCACATTTTCAATAGGCCAATGAATGTAAACTGGACAGAAGCTGGCAGGAGGCATAGTGTGGTCTGACAAGTCAGTTTTGGCTCTGGTGCAACTCACCAAGTGCACTGGCTGCCCACTGAGGCATTTAACCTACAGTTTGTGGAGGATGTTAGTGAGGCTAGTGGTAGCTCTGTGATGTTTTTGGCACCATACGTTGAACCCATTCACTGTGGACATGAACCAGGATGCTTATTTCAACAGTCTAGTGATAAAGTGTTCCCTTTCTTCTACATCTTTGTGATGCATATGCTGTGGACACTCCTGCCTTCTAAAGCGACAACGGCTGTGTTCACAGGACCGCATGCATACATTCCTGGTTTGATGAATACGAGAGACATTTTGACTGTCCTAGGAAATCAACTAATCAGAATCTCACAAAACCTAGCAGTTAACATCCATGCAATCTGATAGATCTACATGATGTAATCATAAATAAGTGGCTTTGTTTGAAAATGACAAACCTGAGGAAGCATGTGGACTCTCTCCCTCACTGATTTGCAGGCATTATCAAACCTACAGATGGTGTTACACAGTATTAGTGTGATGTCTCCTCATGGTGATTAATTTTTTGTCCATTGTGCTCATTAACTGTTGAGCAGGTGCCCCGTTTTTCATAACACGAGTGGGTGTACTTTGTACACATATAATGAATAGATGTCTTTATGTAGCCAAGGTAAACATGTATGAGTAAACTTATAGTTGTATCTTAGTTTAGTTAAACAATGATAGTAAACTTAACACTATATGAGATAAATAACTTTTTAATTAAACAATAATAAAATAAACTCAAATTATATTGCTCTGTTGCCGCATAAAGGTGTTATCCCACAGTAATGACACACTCAAAACATTAAGTAGTGCAGTTGCATCAGATCCCTACAAACAACTTATTTGATTACTAATGATCTCATAGATAACTGTCTCATTGTGGGATTGTGCTTCTAGCTCAGAATCTGGGTCATACTCTTGCACAGACTGTAAATTTTTTCTCACCTTGTTTACTGTTTATTTTGTAGCACTGCTGCTCACTTGCACTTATGACAGCACAAGTTATCACTGCATTAACTGAAGCAATAATGAAAGGATAGGTAAGGGCTTCTAATTTTAAAACAACAATGGAATGATGCAAGACAATGTCATTTGTGATTGGTGCACTTTATATGTAGGCCAACCTGCATGAGGACCAAATTAGGCATGACTTTTCTGGCTGCAAAAGTTTTCATTTTTTAACTTTGACACTCTTTCAGAACTACTGTGACAGACCTTGATACTGGGTAGTGAAAGTATGAAAATTGGTGTAACTTGACTTCATAACTTCTCTAAATACTCACCACACAAACAGTGGTTCAAAGAACTGTATAACTACTGTGAAGCCAAGGGTGACGAGTATCAATCCAAGGTTGATTAGCAGCATGAGGCAGCACATGCCACGTGTGTTGGGGCAGAATGGGTTGGGTGCTGCCATCGTCTCCACGACGAGCCCACCACGCCGCGACACACGGGACGCCCGTGACTGCTGAGTGCGTGATGTCTTCACCGTCGATCGTGACAGCTCTGAGGCTGGCCGGGAGAGGCGGGATGGGGTCCGGCTGTAGCGTGATCCACGGCTGCAATGAAGAACATATACAGAAGGACATCGCACTGATTAGGTGTAGATTTAATTTGAGAACTTGATTCTTTAACATACTACAGAGAAGAGCTTTATGGGATGGGGTACGAGTGAAGCTATACATTAACATGTGGAAGCTGCCACTACAGACTATTTCTCTAATGTTTATTAACAACAAATCATCATTACTGCTAATTTTCTAACACTGATAATTATGGCAAATAATACTCCCTCCCTCTCTCTCTCTCTACCGAGCGAGGTGGCGCAGTGGTTAGCACACTGGACTCGCATTCGGGAGGACGACGGTTCAATCCCGTCTCCGGCCATCCTGATTTAGGTTTTCCGTGATTTCCCTACATCGCTTCAGGCAAATGCCGGGATGGTTCCTTGGAAAGGGCACGGCCGATTTCCTTCCCCATCCTTCCCTCACCCGAGCTTGCGCTCCGTCTCTAATGACCTCGTTGTCGACGGGACGTTAAACACTAATCTCCTCCTCCTCTCTCTCTCTCTCTCTCTCTCTCTCTCTCTCTCTCTCACACACACACACACACACACACACACACACACACACACACGATTTAATATCCCTTTCACTTTCTTCACAATATCAAATTCTGGCAAATGATGTTACAAAGAGGAGAACAAGATTTTAATACATGGTTAATGCTACCAACTTTTGTATCACCTGAGACACTAAACATGTATGTTGTTCTTTTTTATGGAATGGTGCACTGTTTTCGACACTCTTGGAAAGCCATTGGAATCATAAGAACAATGATATAACACTTATTAGTATTTGCATCAAAACCTCTTGCCAAAGTGAAATGTGCTAAAATTGAAAGACTAAATTGCCGGAATTTGCTACTGCACTGTAAACATCATAGGCTTCATCATTAAACCCAGCATAATTAAATGAGAATACATTTATGTATTTCAAATGGTTTCCTAATCCTCTTTTAATACATTAAATGTTACATATCATTCTAGTTTTTAAAAAAAAATCAAGAGTTGACTGTGTATCTCAGCTGTATAAAGTAGGGTCCAAAGGAAATACAGTTTATCTTAGTAGCCTCGCATCACCTTCTTGCTGCATGTAGTGATGATGATTTGCATGGGAGCCTGCATGGGTATGTTCCAATGATAGTAGAAGGTTATGCATATCTTGCTATCTGATACTTTTGTGAAATATTTGATGTTAGTGAAACAAGCATTAATCACTGTACTTTTCTTTTAGAGAGTGTTTAAATGTTGTTAAAAAGTATAGCTTTTTTAATTTTATTCATTAGAATTGGATGGTGAAACCCTGTGACCAAAAACAATCGCTTTTTCTTAAGAAATGAGTTTTTCTGCTATCAGTCACAATTTTCTTTTTATTTATATTTTGTGTGACATGTTTATGAAAATGATTACGATTTTGACATGCATTTTTGTGAATCTCTATGCCACTTATTCGTGATGTTTCCAATGTGTGAGGTGCTGCATGGGTCTGTTGTCTTTAGGTTTTCTTGTAAATGTAAATATGGACAATAGGAACACCTAAATACAACAGCAGATGAATGCAGAACTTCACACATTGGTAACATCATGAATAAATGTCATAAAACCACACAAAAAGCACACTTTAGAATGGGGATTATTTCCTTAAATGTGTTGTACAAAACATAATTAAAAAGAAAATTATGGCTGATAACAGAAAAAGTTATTCCATAAAGGGACTCAAAGTACTGTATATGTTTCAAAAAAAAAAAAAAAAAAAAAAAAAAAAAACTTTCTTCAATATCTCAGTTCATGCAAGGGTCAATAATTAACCAAGTAACAATATGATATTAGGAGATATTACTGATCAAAAAAGGAAAAGGTCCTACACACTTGTGTCCAGAAGCAAATACTTTAAGATATGGGCCATTCTGTACTATGATAGCTATCTGTTTGACAACACTACAAGAGGCACTCATTGTGACTACCACCCATTTCACACCTTCTGCAGTTCTTTGTCTCTAAGAATTACAAACTAATGGGTACACACCTGACCATCCTCATATTTAGTCACATGCTTGATATGCACAGTCCTGCAATGTGTGCATATTGTAGACAGGTGGGTGTGGATTATACCAATGCCTTTAATGTCAGCCAGAAATCAATAGGAGTAAGATCAGATGAACAGGAAGGCCACACTACAGTACTTCCTCGACCAATCCATAACGCATTAGATCTTTGTGCTAGGTACTTTAGTACAAAACACAGAAAATGATGTGTTGCCCAGTGACGCATAAACCAGATCTGCTGTCTTTCTTTAAGAGTAACACTCTCCAAATTTCTCTGGGGCACTGTATGGCCCTATGAGTCTGTACAGACAATTCTGCTCCCAAATTGACATTAAAATGAACCTGACCCATAGCATCACTGATTGCTCAACGATTTGCATTTGCCCGAATGTGGTTATTACGGTAATTTATTATTCCACTCTGTGCAAATCCTGTTTCATGTGCCAGCACAATCTCAAAACAATCTGTATAGAATGGCTGATACAAGTCAGCACTAAATGTATCAGTATACCTGACAACTGCATCACAACTGTGTTTGACATTTTTCTCGTGTTCTGGCCAGTGTTTACTCTTATAATAATAATATGGGAAACTTTCATTTTAAACAAATACACAAAGAAAAATAACCCCACCTATATGTTTCTCACTTATTTTCTCGTAAAGTATACTGTCACAATGACCTTTGGTAGCTGAGCTTTTCACTGAAATGCTCCACACTGTAATAAGTTAGTATCCACAATATTCATAAAAAACATGGTTGACTATCTTGGCCTGGGTGTTTCTATGTGTTTCTACATGTAGAGCTGTAGTTAGTGGTATGGCTAACCCAATGGTGGATAATGGAGAAATAATTGTTACCCAATGGTGGATGATGGGGAAATAATTGTTATCTTGGAGAACAATAAAGTAATACACATATAATGTAACAAATGTAAATTTTAACAAAAGTTTGGAAGTGTTTCTCAAGAAGTTATTTTCTAATCTTTTAATGTCAAGAAGTGGAATAAAAACAGAAGTACCAAATTATAATCAAAATGCGCAGCTAAGAAAAAGGAGAAAGGGACATGGAATAAGCAGGGCCAGATGTCTTATCCTTAAATTTTTTTTCCTTCTTTTTAACATATTTACTTAGATTCAACTAAAAAATTCATTGGCAACCATTTCGAGCACTATGTGTGCTTTTTATATTTTTCACTTCAAAGAGCTTCTGTATCATCCAGATGTTACAATTACTTCTAATAGGCAATTTTTGTTTCCCTAGTTTAACAAATAGTTGGTGAACGAAGATTAATATCGGAGAATGAAAATGAAGCTGAAGCAGCAACTTATTTTGTACTGCAGGACAAACATTTTACTCACAGTATTAGAAAGTCTGGCCTAAATGTATTACTTTGTAATGTGACTATGTAATAACTTTTCCTTATGCCCTGTCTTGTGATTTCTTTTTCAGCCAGAAACGATTTTGAGCCTCTCTCTCATAGAAAGGATTGTAGCGTTACTGTACGGATCCAGTGAGCTATGACAAAAAACCAGCCCGAAGGATACAATACTTTGTGTGAACTGTATCGTGGAATCTGGACTCTCTAATTCTGAATTGACAGGGTCCAAGACTTTGGTGTACTATTTCTTAATGTCAACTCATTACTAACAGTAGCTGATAAGCAGTACTGTATGGTCCAAAATCATACTGGCAGTTGTTGAATGTAATAACTTTTCTTTATGCCCTGTCTTGTGATTTCTTTTTCAGCCAGAAAAGATTTTGAGCCTCTCTCTCATAGGAAGGATTGTAGCGTTACTGTATGGATCCAGTGAGCTATGACAAAAATTTGCTAATTTGTAATTTGTATCAGTATAATTACATGGAATTGCAGAAGATAGTTTCAGTTCTAATTTTGAGTACTCACAACATTTAAGCATTCTGTAGCCCCATATGTCACTTCTGCTCTTGTGGATGCTTGGTACAAAACAAGAAACACATGTATGTTGCCTGCTTCCCATGCACTGCTTATCCATGTTCATATCTGTGTCTGGAAACCACTACGAAGTGCATTGCAAAGGGTATATTTTACTGAACCATATATTAAATTTCCTTCATGTTTCGTTCACATGGATTGTGCAAAGAATTACTGCTTGTATCCCTCTGTGCAGGCTGATATTTGCCCACATTTATGTGCACCATCTGCACGGTGTATATATGTACACTGTTGTTTCCTTCCTTAACGATTGTATCTCAAGCATCGTAAGAAAATTTTTCCAAGATGTATGTGGTGTCTTTCTTTGAGTGTTGTTCAGTCACACCCTGGTTGTCTATAAAGAGAGGGGCAGGGAAGTTGCTTCTGTTGTACCACTTCTTGCAATCTGGGAAGCAGAAGTGCACACACAGTGCCTGTAAACTGATCTCATACCAATGTTGAAAAAGTCCAATCATACAGAGTGAGGTGACAAAAGTAATGGGATAGCAATATGCACATATACAGATGGTATAAGTATTGTGTACACAAGGTATAAAAGGGCAGTGCATTGGTGGATGTGTCATTTGGACTCACGTGATTCACCTGAAAAGGTTTCCCGGACACTGGGAATTAACAGACTTTGAACACAGAATGGTAGTTGGACTTAACACCCATGGGATGTTCCATTTTGGAAAACATTAGGGAACTCAATATTCTGAGATCCACAGGGACAAGTGTGTGCCGAGAATACCAAATTTCAGGCATTACCAATCACCACAGACAATGCAGTGGCCGACGGCCTTCACATAGCAACCGAGAGCAGTGGAGTTTGCGTACAACTGTAAGCATTGACAGCCAGGTAACACTGCATGAAATAACAGCAGAAATCAGTGTGGGATGTACTGAACGTATCCATTAGGACACTGTACCGAAATTTGGCATTAATGGGCTATTGCAGCAGATGACCCTGTAACGCTGGAAATGCATATCTTCCTATTTCCATCTATTGTAATATAGATTTTTCCTTGTTTTGTTACCTCAAGATATGACATTTCTGTGTCTTTATATATTGTAACTGTTTTACTGTTTGTATATATATATTTATGCATTTATGTTGGTTTGTTTTGTGAATATTATTTGTATTTATACGCTGGGTCTGGCCTAGGGAAAACTATGCTATCGAACGAATACATCGATAGGTCGTGTGGAGAACAAAAGTGTTTAGGATCTTTGGTAGTGTTAACACTGTCGCGTGGAGCGCGGGAAGAGGGAACGTCTGGCTGGGGTAGTGCAGTGGAGCAGGGGTGTTGTGTGAAGCTCCCGCGAGTTGCCGCGCTTTCGGGGTTTGGCAGCATGTAATTGCGCTCGACTTGCGATGATAGTTTCTGACATGGTGTCGCGGACGGGAAGCATTAGCTGGCGCACATCAAGAGCCCGTTTCGTCTGGTGACCGTGTCGAGAAGAAGGCGCGCCAACATCCAGCTTCTGCAACAGCGACGGCCGACAATGAGTGACTGTCGCCACCTCCTCGATCGACGGCTTCAAACCTTCAATCAACCAATAAGGAAGACTGGAAGCACGTAAAGTTTTAGAACTGTATGGCAGACCTCAGCTTTTAAAATTGTTGCATCACAAAACTACAGCAACTTAACATGACCCTTTGTTGCTCATTGTCCCAATTGCATTACCAAGCAGGGTCCCTTCCTTTTCCGAAATGAACCCGAGTGTCGTTGAAATTCAGACGCCAGCGTTGAAGTATCATTCCATTTCACTGCTTTAATTTCAAAGTTCAGTTAAAGTATTCATAGCTGGCTACAATATTTAGATTACACGAGCACAAATTAAGAGTGCGAGTTTTGTTAGCATATTTTAGCTTACCTGTGACTGCAGCTCAGCTTCGTACGTACTAAATTTTACTATTGTTAATTGTTCAGAATCATTTAATTCAAGTTCGAAGTTAAATCTCTTATTTCAAAATTGCGTAGATTCAAGTAGCTCTTGAAATGATTGTTGAGGTAGCCCAAGACTAACTGTATTTTACTGAATTTCGATATGCTTCAGAAACAAAGTTCACTATTAATTTCAGTCACTAAATTAACTTTAAATTTTCCAGTTTTATTAATTCTTTTGCTAAATTAAGTCAGGGTGTAGCGAAATTTATTACTTCAGACAAACATTCAGTTTTCACACAACACGTGTCAACCTTCAGTTGCCACGCTTTTAGTGCTAATTATGTGTACAATAACCTTTCTTTTTCAGTTATTATAGTAATTGTCCATAGGACTGGCGACCGTAATTTTCCCCAAATCTCAAATATCTAATTACCGCTAATTAATTGTTAACGTAACGGCCGCACATTTACTTTCTTTATTAACTTTACCCCTTTTCAAAATTAATTTCCACCAGTTTCATTTACATTTTTCCTTTCATTTAGATGTAACCCTTCCCTCCCTCTTTACCGACAGATTAACTTCGGTGACGATTGCTTTCCCAAATTTTCATTAGGTACAAGCGGTTTAATTTTTCACTGTCATTAAGGTCGATAAGTGAGGGGGAGGTTACACGTGGCGACCTGGTGACAGGACAATCTTCGGATGTGAGGTTGTTCTGGACACGAATTTTGCATTGTGCAAATCTCGTAACAAAGTACTGGTTACGAAATGGTCGATACGTCAGCGAGAATATTAGTGTGAGGAATCCTAATTAGATTTGAGGTTTGTCATTTATATTGAAAATTTGTAAAATGAGTGAAGGTAACAATTACCAGAATTTGGTAGACTTGGATACGGAACAATCGGTCGAACAGTGGGAAACGCGCGCCGCGGTACCCATTGTTCAGGGGCAGGCGGCTAGCATGAAAGACGCGACCGCCGAAACGCAACAAAGAGCAGAAATGGAATTCCAAACTTTAGAAAATGTTTCGGAATCGGAAGTGAAAATCAAATGTGAATCCCTTGATGAATACGGGGGGACAATTAAAGAGGAAGCCGCTACGGAAGTAAAACCGGTAGTTTCCGGGAATTTAACTGACTTATTGAATGTTTTGATTAACGAAATCACGAGTCAGTCTGAAAAAATTGAACGGAAGCTAGACAATCAGAACAAAGCTATTAATGTTGTTAACAACAATGTTGGAGTTGTTAACACAAAAGTTGATAAAATCAAAGAAGATATTGTTGTGATTAATACCGAAATCGGTAATCTTAAACAGGAAATGATGGGCGTTCAGGCGGAAGTTGCGAGCATAAATACTCGTTTTTATTCCGAAATTAGCAGAATCGAGAAAAGTGTAGGAGAAGCAGTTGCTCCGATCATCGAGAATAAGGTGACGGAACAAATTCAATTAGTGAAAAAAGAGGATCAAAAGAAGGTGGAAACTTTAAAGGCTTTAGTATTCGAAGTAGATACCAAAGTGACGAAGCAAGCTAATACCTGCGAAGAAAAAAAAAGGGAAGTAGAAACGCTTGCGACAACCACTTGCCAAGTAATTACGAGAGTGTCGGAATTAGAAAAGAAACTTGACGAAAAACAGAGCTATGTGCCAATATGTGCACATAGTTCGGAATTGTTGACGAAAGAGGAGCGGTTCGACCCCTTGAAAAAAGGTGGTATACACCCGACGGATTTCATTAAAAATTGTGAAAGAGTTTTACCCAGATCATGGACTAATGAGAGAAAAATTAATGCAGTTATTGATGTGTTGGCTGATGATGCCAAGCGTTGGGGCTTAAACCTCAACATTACTAACCTGACTTTTGACGAGTTTAAAAATTTGTTTCTGGCCGAATACTGGTCAGAGCAAAAACAGCAAGGTGTCTGGCGCGAATTTGTCGTATCGAGGCCTTTCGATGCGAATTCGCGCGGTTCGATGAAGGAGTTTTGTGAGGGCTGGATCCACAAGTTGGAATATTTGCTTGATCGCCGCACGGAAACCGAAATAGTCTGGGAACTCTACAAGAAGCTTCCAGATGATACAAAACGCTACGTAGGAAGCAATTACAGGACAATCAATGATTTACTGGAAAGAGTTGAGGACGAGGACAATTGGCGCAATAATCGCGACAGTGGTAGAGGCCGTGGTAACAACAACGGGTACCACAGCAACCACAACAACGACAACTATGGGAATAATGCATACCGCAATCTTGGCAGCAATAACAATAGTGGTTAGGGCCGTAATGACAATCGGTACAATGCAAATAATAACAGGAATGACGGAAACCAGTATCATACTAGCGTGATACGGGCTTCGCAGAATAGTAATAACGCCAGAGGGTGTGATCAGCCGCCTCAGCAGCATCCGGGGAGCGTATCTGCTGGGACGATACAGGGAAACCATTAGCCGCGCCGGTGAGGGGCCCACAGGGCGTGGAGAAATTTTGGAGGCCCAATAACAGTAGAAAACCCAGGTGTCGTCGTTATGAAAATTCCGTATACAATATTCAACGGCGGGAGAGTGTGCCAGTGTTAGGAGAAAGGAGTGCGCCCACAAGTAGTAGATCAGCTGTAGACACGGCTGTAGAAAATACATTTACTGTCAGTGAGAACAATTTAAGTAGTGTTCCGGAAAACGATTATAAAGTGGCAGCTGTAACACCCACAGCAGAAATGAAGATTGAGTTTAAGAATGATTCGCAATTGTTGAGAGAAGATCAGATGTCGGATAACACGTTCGTCATTGAGCGAGGGGATGCAGAGAGGGATGAGGTCTGGTTAAGGCAGTTCGGTCGCTTATACGACGAACTAAGAGATTATAGGGGCCTGTACGGGAGAAGTGTTTATGGGGAGCGCGGGCAGGATTTGCCGCGTCTCGTCCCACAGGAAGATAGTATTTGTGAAGTGATAGAAAGTTCTGACCCTAACCGGCAGACTTTACTAGAAATAGTTGAAGTTCATGGGGAGCACGAGCAAGATTCGTCGTGTTTCGTCCCGCAGGAGTTGGATGTTGAAGTAGTAACGGAAAGTTCTGGCCCTAACCGGCAGACTTTACCGAAAGTTATAGTGGTAGAAGTAGCCGACCCATCTGACGCAAACCTCCAGTTTAAACATTGCGAGAGTATTAAGGAGAAAGATTGCGAAAATTTTAGTGATAGCCGGACTCGACTGGTAGAAAAGCACATAGATTACAGTGTGTATGAGGTTAGAGCTGACGTTATACGGTCAGACGGTAGCAGTGTGGGTTGCGCAGATCCAGAGGAAGTAATTGCAGATACTACTGGGCACATTCCTCCAGGTAGATTGGCAGATGAGATCAATCTGACCAAAGAGGAATCAACGAAGGTGACAATTAATGAATTGATAGCAAAGCAACACTCACTAGTTGACGAGTTACAGGAAAATGTTTCGGTATTGGAGGCGAAGCTACAGACTAAGCCTCAGGACAAACGTGTTGAAATTAAAACTGTATGTGAACAGAGGCTGAAAAGGCCGCCAGATAAGCCGGATTTAGGATCAAAGCCGGATGGTTTTTTCTGGGATGACCTGGATTTAGACGAGGATTTACTGTGGGAAAATAAAGAAACAGTCGAGGACAAGTGTAGACAGATAGTAGTGTCTGTTAATATGCACGACCTACAACTAAACGTGTTGATTGACACCGGTGCAGAATTGAGTGCTGTATCTGGGAAAATATTTGAGTTACTGAAAGACAGACCTGGTATCGTAGTTATGCCAGTAACAGGAGTGAAAATTATCGGTGCTACTGGGAAGGCCAGTAAACCGGTCACAAAACAGATTTTTGTCAACTTCGAGATTTGTGGGGCACGATTTGAACAAGAGTTTGTCGCCGTGCCAGACTTAACTACGGAAGTAATTATCGGGTTAGATTGGCTATTAAAGTACTGTGCAGTGATTAATTGCGAAAGCAAAACTTTGAGATGTACGTCACAAGATAAAACAATAGTAGTTAGTTTTGACGAGGCAGGAGACGGTGTGCATAGGCAATACCAGCCTATACACATTGTTAACTGGCCGGATGGTACTGACGTAGGTATGAATTTGAACTACTGTAATGTGAGGAATCTCGGCATTGACAATAGTGTAGAAAGTGAATTGGAAAGTATTGTAGACGGTGTGTCAAACGTAACACACGAACATAGACGAGCCCTGTATGAAGTGATAATGAAGAATAAGAGCGTGTTTTCAAACAAACCGGGACTAGTGGAAGAGATAATCAAATTCCCTCCACGGATTGACATTAGTATTGGTGTGAAAAAAGATCGTTTGCGAGAAATAATGAAGCTAAAAGCCGATGCTCGCATACGTCGTCATGACGCTAAAGCGCGTTTTGCTAAGTTTGCAATCGGAGACTTAGTACTTGTAAAAGTTCATGAGAAATCGAGCGAGATAAACAATGAAATCTCTAAATTTAAGTTTGTTTATAATGAACCATATAAAGTCATAGGTATACCTCACACAAATGCTTATTGCTTAGAGTATCCAAGCTCTGGAAAACTATTAGGTATACGGAACTTGTAGACTTGAAATTGTACCAACCTAGGATTGATTAATACCACAGAATGGGTAATTTGTACAGTATGTAAATATAGAGTGTAAGATTTAAACGATTTGCTAGATTGCCATGCTTTTGCCTGACCAAGAGGACATTAAAGAAGTTGTAATTAATAAGTAATAAATTTTTACTAAATGATTTAAGAGAGAGTGATTATTTATCAATTGAAAAATCCAAGCTGCTAGTTTAAGTTTTCAGCTGAGTCACAGTAGATTAAGGAATGTAAATATGCTTTTGTAACTAGCTGTCAGATTTCATGAATGTGTGTTTTACTAGTCATTGCCGATGTACTTAGACGCTGTTTTAAGTTTCAGGCTAGTACATGCGTGTGATGATGGACAGTGTCGAGTTATCCACTGTGATAGTGTTAATGGACTCCTTGAGATTACTCAGGAGTGGGTTTTTCCGAAAGAATTCAGTGAAACGGACGTTCTGGAAATGCCGTTACACAGGCGAGTGAGATCAAGCGTGCCGCACAGGCGGGCGCAACAATACTAACGAGGCGGAGTCGCGGTCGGCTCTTGTGCCGCTGTCGGCATTCTTTGTACTTGCGGGTACGGAAGGCGGAGTTGTTTTTCTTCCCGGGCAGCCTATGTGAAAGAATTCTGTTGTCAATATTTATGTTTTTTGTCGATCTGCTGCGTTAAGTGGACTCTCATGACGGGAATATTAATTATGAAAAGGTTATATAAAATGTGTATTCTATGTAATTAATTATTAATTTGCGTGTTTTGATCCACCTGTTTTTATGACCATGTACTCTGATTAATTTTGTAATTAGTATTCCATTTCTCGATAGTGTTACGAATTTTAATGATTTTGGAATAGCTAAACCATTTTCTATGTTTTCTATGAATTTTAATATGTTGTCAACCTGTTTTATTTTGTGCAAGATGACAGAGTGGAATAAGATTAGGAGTGTCTCCACTCAATTATTATGGTCTAAAAATTGGTTTATGGTTAATTAGACGAATGCTAAATTTTCTTGATGTTTTGACATATGCATTTCCGCTGTTTTTTTTCCTTTTTGGGACATTTTCTGAGTATGTTTAGGTTACACTAACATCCTCAGACAATGTGGGGCACGTGTAACGCCGGAAATGCATATCCTCCTATTTCCATCTATTTTACTATAGATTTTTCCTTGTTTTGTTACCTCAAGATATGACATTTCTGTGTCTTTATATATTGTAATTGTTTTACTGTTTGTATATATATATATTTATGCATTTATGTTGGTTTGTTTTGTGAATATTATTTGTATTTATACGCTGGGTCTGGCCTAGGGAAAACTATGCTATCGAACGAATACATCGATAGGTCGTGTGGAGAACAAAAGTGTTTAGGATCTTTGGTAGTGTTAACACTGTCGCGTGGAGCGCGGGAAGAGGGAACGTCTGGCTGGGGTAGTGCAGTGGAGCAGGGGTGTTGTGTGAAGCTCCCGCGAGTTGCCGCGCTTTCGGGGTTTGGCAGCATGTAATTGCGCTCGACTTGCGATGATAGTTTCTGACATGGTGTCGCGGACGGGAAGCATCAGCTGGCGCACATCAAGAGCCCGTTTCGTCTGGTGACCGTGTCGAGAAGAAGGCGCGCCAACATCCAGCTTCTGCAACAGCGACGGCCGACAATGAGTGACTGTCGCCACCTCCTCGATCGACGGCTTCAAACCTTCAATCAACCAATAAGGAAGACTGGAAGCACGTAAAGTTTTAGAACTGTATGGCAGACCTCAGCTTTTAAAATTGTTGCATCACAAAATTACAGCAACTTAACATGACCCTTTGTTGCTCATTGTCCCAATTGCATTACCAAGCAGGGTCCCTTCCTTTTCCGAAATGAACCCGAGTGTCATTGAAATTCAGACGCCAGCGTTGAAGTATCATTCCATTTCACTGCTTTAATTTCAAAGTTCAGTTAAAGTATTCATAGCTGGCTACAATATTTAGATTACACGAGCACAAATTAAGAGTGCGAGTTTTGTTAGCATATTTTAGCTTACCTGTGACTGCAGCTCAGCTTCGTACGTACTATATTTTACTATTGTTAATTGTTCAGAATCATTTAATTCAGTTCGAAGTTAAATCTCTTATTTCAAAATTGCGTAGATTCAAGTAGCTCTTGAAATGATTGTTGAGGTAGCCCAAGACTAACAGTATTTTACTGAATTTCGATATGCTTCAGAAACAAAGTTCACTACTAATTTCAGTCACTAAATTAACTTTAAATTTTCCAGTTTTATTAATTCTTTTGCTAAATTAAGTCAGGGTGTAGCGAAATTTATTACTTCAGACAAACATTCAGTTTTCACACAACACGTGTCAACCTTCAGTTGCCACGCTTTTAGTGCTAATTATGTGTACAATAACCTTTCTTTATCAGTTATTATAGTAATTGTCCATAGGACTGGCGACCATAATTTTCCCCAAATCTCAAATATCTAATTACCGCTAGTTAATGGTTAACGTAACGGCCGCACATTTACTTTCTTTATTAACTTTACCCCTTTTCAAAATTAATTTCCACCAGTTTCATTTACATTTTTCCTTTCATTTAGATGTAACCCTTCCCTCCCTCTTTACCGACAGATTAACTTCGGTGACGATTGCTTTCCCAAATTTTCATTAGGTACAAGCGGTTTAATTTTTCACTGTCATTAAGGTCGATAAGTGAGGGGGAGGTTACAACCCGACACGAGTGCTTTTGCAAACATACTTCCATCGCCCTCAGCACTTCTAACCATATCGGTTAGATCTCAAACTACCGGACTGTGGCTTGTTAGATGAGTCTCAATCTCAGTTGGTAAGGGCTGACAGGGGGGTTCGAGTGTGGCACAGGCCCAATGAAGCCACGGACCCATGTTGTTAACAAGACACTGTGCAAGCTGATAGTGGCTCCATTATGGTCTGGGCTGTGTTTACATGGAATGGACTGAGTCCTCTGGTTCAACTGAAGCGATCATTGATTGGAAATGGTTATTTTCAGCTACTTGAAGATCATTTGCAGCCTTTTACAAATGACAAAAGCGCCTTGTCACAGGGCCACAATTGTACGGAATTGGCCTGAAGAACATTCTGGGCAATCTGAGCGAATGATTTGGTGATTCAGTCCGCCTAACACTAATTGCATTGAACATTTATGAAACATAATTTAGAGGTCTGTTCGTGAACGTTTGCAATTACGGACTGCTGTTGAGGCAGCATCCCTCAATATTTGTGCAGGGGACTTCCAGTGACTTGCTGAGTCCATGCGAAGTCGAGCTGCTGCACTGCACCAGGCATAAGGACATCCGACACGATGTTGGGAGGTATCCCATCACTATTAGCACCTCTGCGTGTGCAGTAACAAACAAAACTTTTAACTTGATTGAGGTTTTGGTAACGAAGACGCTGCATACTATCTTGGACGCAGAGTTATTGACAGAAGCAGAATCAACTTCTGGTGTACCGCCCGCCATCAGAGTGCTTTGCAGAAAATGCTTGTGTTGTAGGAGTGAAACAGGTACGAGGAGGAGGTGGATGGAGAGACGGATTTTGAATGCCGACGTCTCTTCGTTACGTCCATGTACCGTGACGAGTAATTTAATCTGGCACCGGTGCGACACCTGCTTACCTAATTTCCGAGGGTGCCCTGTAGGCGGCGCTGGTGACGTAGATGTCGGACCCCTCCGGGTCGGAGAGCAAGCTGGGCGCCCGAGGAGAAGGCCGAGCAGTGCCGGAGCGCCCCGTCGGCGGCCGACCAGCGCCGGAGATGGCCGAAGGCGGCCGATGCCCGCCCGAGATGGAAAAGGCGGAGGGCGGCCGGGCGGCGCCCAGCGCGCTGTCCTCGCCGTCCGTGGAGGCTGCGCGGCCGTGCGAGTGCGCATGTGCGACGGACTGGCCGTGCACGGGCGACGGCGCCACGTAGTGCGCTGGGCCCAGCCGGCGCACCATCGCCGCTCAGCGTCTGCAACAGCGCGGACAATTGTAGGCTGGTTTGTTTTTACAATAATCTAGGAAAGTTAAAACAACAAAAAAGGTAGATTTCGACTTACAGGGTAACAATTATTGAACTATATGAAATAAGATTGTCATAACTTCCTAACGGTTTGCGTCAGGACGTTCAAACTGCACGGTTGGCCGCGGGGCATGATGGGAATTAGTATGGTTTGGTTTTGCAATGAAGCCCACTTTCATTCGGATGGATTCATCAATAAGCAAACTTGGCGCATTTGGGGGACTGAGAATCCGGATTTCCTGATCGAGAACTCTCTGCATCCTCAACGGGTGATTGTGTGCTGTGGAATGCCCAGTCACGGAATAATCGGTGCGATATTCCTCGATGGCACGGTGAATGCCGAACGGTATGTGAAGATTTTGGAAGATGATTTCATCCCCATTACCAAAGCAACCCTGATTTCCACAAGATGTGTTTCGTGCAAGACGGAGCTCAACCCCATCGAAGCAGGAGAGTGTTTGATGACCTGGAGGAGCACCCTGGGAACCGCATACTGGTCCGGGGTACCCAGAGGCAACTGGCATGGTCCTCAATTGGCCGCCATATTCTCCACTACTGAACACATGCGACTCGCTTTTGTGGGGCTATACTAAGGACAAAGTGAACAGCAATAACCCCAAAACCATTGGTGAACTGGAAACAGCCATTCAAGAGGTCACTGACAGCATCGATGTTCCGACACTTCAGCGGGCCATGCAGAATTTCGCCATTCGTCTGTGCCACATCATCGCCAGTGACGACTGTCACAACCTAAACCCGAATATCTGTAGTGACGTTTACATGTTGAATAAAGTGTGCGCACGCAGTAGTTTGTAGCTAATTTACTTTTTTTTCATGCAGTTCAATAATTGTCACCCTGTATGTGGCTGAGCTAATAATACCGTTGTTCCACACAATATTTATTTCGTTTTCTTATTCCACACAATATTTATTTCGTTTTCATATTAAATACAGGTAAACCAGAAATCTTAGTGGTGAGCAGACAAAACACCGTTGCCCAATGCTCACTTAACAATGAGCGACCACAGACTGTCGAAACTATTATAGCCGTCCGGGCTGGCCGAGCGGTTCTAGGCGCTGCAGTCTGGAACCGCGCGACCGCTACGGTCGCAGGTTCGAATCCTGCTTCGGGCATGGATGTGTGTGATGTCCTTAGGTTAGTTAGGTTTAAGTAGTTCTAAGTTCTAGGGGACTGATGACCTCAGCAGTTAAGTCCCATACTGCTCACAGCCATTTGAACCATTTGAAACTATTAAATATAGATGGCCTCCTTTGTAAATGAGCAACATTTTCCAACAATTCTCCGAATACGCCGAAATCGACCATTCACCTTGGCTACTATCGACTTAACGTGCTCGTTCCAGATCATATCATTTTGCAACATTACGCCCTAACGTCAACGTTACTGTGTCAAGCGGTACATGAACATCACAAGATTATTTTTCCTATTCATCTGTGTTAACTTATATTCTTCTACATGTGGAGCAAGCTGCCATTCATCACACCAAATGGAAGTTCTGTCTAGTCATCCTGTATCCTCCTACACTCGATCAACGCCAACACTTTCCAGTTTACTGCAGCATCGACAGCAAACACCGCAGATTGCTGCTCATCCTATCTGTCAGATCATTTGAGTACGAGGCCCGCAGAAAAGTGATGTATCGATTTTTTTTTATTCTTTTGTCAATATCGCTTGAGGTATTACATGGCATATACAGGGTGGTCCATTGATCGTGACCGGGCCAAATATCTCACGAAATAAGCGTCAAACGAAAAAAACTACAAAGAACGAAACTTGTCTAGCTTGAAGGGGGAAACCAGATGGCGCAATGGTTTGCCCACTAGATGGCGCTGCCATAGGTCTAACGGATATCAACTGCGTTTTTATTAAATAGGAACCCCTATTTTTTATTACATATTCGTGTAGTACGTAAAGAAATACGAATGTTTTAGTTGGACCACTTTTTTCGCTTTGTGATAGATGGCGCTGTAATAGTCACAATCATATGGCTCACAATTTTAGACGAACAGTTGGTAACTGGTAGGTTTTTTAAATTAAAATACAGAACATAGGTACGTTTGAACATCTTATTTCGGTTGTTCCACTGTGATACATGTACCTTTGTGAAGTTATCATTTCTGAGAACGCATGCTGTTACAGCGTGGTTACCTGTAAATATCACATTAATGCAATAAATGTTCAAAATGGTGTCCGTCAACCTCAATGCATTTGGCAATACGTGTAACGACATTCCTTTCAACAGCGAGTAGTTCGCCTTTCGTAATGTCCGCACATGCATTGACAATGCGCTGACGCATGTTGTCAGGCGTCGTCAGGGGATCACGACAGCAAATATCCTTCAACTTTCCCCACAGAAAGAAATCTAGGGACGTCAGATCCGGTGAACGTGCTTCGAATCAATCCATCTGTCATGAAATATGCTATTCAATACCGCTTCAACCGCACGCGAGCTCTGTGCCGGACATCCAACATGTTGGAAGTACATCGCCATTCTGTCATGCAGTGAAACATCTTGTAGTAACATCGGTAGAACATTACGTAGGAAATCAGCATACATTGCACCATTTAGATTGCCATCGATAAAATGGGGGCCAATTATCATTCCTCCCATAATGCCGCACCATAGATTAACACGACAAGGTCGCTGATGTTCCACTTGTCGCAGCCATCGTGGATTTTCCGTTGCCCAATAGTGCATATTATGCCGGTTTACGTTACCGCTGTTGGTGAATGACGTTTCGTCGCTAAATAGAACGCGTGCAAAAAATCTGTCATCGTCCCGTACTTTCTCTTGTGCCCAGTGGCAGAACTGTACACGATGTTCAAAGTCGTCGCCATGCAATTCCTGGTGCACAGAAATATGGTACGGGTGCAATCGATGTTGATGTAGCATTCTCAACACCGACGTTTTTGAGATTCCCGATTCTCGCGCAATGTCTGCTACTGATGTGCGGATTAGCCGCGACAGCAGCTAAACACCTACTTGGGCGTCATCATTTGTTGCAGGTCGTGGTTGACGTTTCACATGTGGCTGATCACTTCCTGTTTCCTTAAATAACATAACTATCCGGCGAACGGTCCGGACACTTCGATGGTGTCCAGGATACTGAGCAGCATACATAGCACACGCCCGTTGGGCATTTTGATCACAATAGCCATACATCAATACGATATCGACCTATTCCGCAATTGTTAAATGATCCACTTTAACACGGGTAATGTATCACGAAGCAAATACCGTCCGCACTGGTGGAATGTTCCGTGATACCACGTACTTATACGTTTGTGACTATTACAGCACCATCTACCACAAAGCGAAAATAGTGGTCCACCTAAAACATTCATATTTCTTTACGTACTACTCGAATATGTAATAAAAGTGGGGATTCCTATTTAAAAACGCAGTTGATATCTGTTTGACCTATCGCAGCGCCATCTAGTGAGCCAACCATAGCGCCATCTGCTTTCCACCTTCAAGCTAGAAAGGTTTCGTTCTTTGTAGTTTTTTCGTTTGACGCTTATCCTCTGCCGCTACAGGGCTCCGAATTGTAGTGTGTAATATGGCGGTCTCCCCCCTGAGCCATGGACCTTGCCGTTGGTGGGGAGGCTTGCGTGCCTCAACGATACACACAGCCGCACCGTAGGTGCAACCACAACGGAGGAGTATCTGTTGAGAGGCCAGACGAACGTGTGGTTCCTGAAGAGGGGCAGCAGCCTTTTCAGTAGTTGCAGGGGCAACAGTCTGGATTATTGACTGATCTGGCCTTGTAACACTAACCAAAATGGCTTTGCTGTTCTGGTACTGCGAACGGCTGAAAGCAAGGGTAAACTACAGCCGTAATTTTTCCCGAGGGCATGCAGCTTTACTGTATCATTAAAAGATGATGGCGTCCTCTCAGGTAAAATATTCAGGAGGTAAAATAGTCCCCCATTCGGATCTCCGGGCGGGGACTACTCAGGAGGACGTTGTTATCAGGAGAAAGAAAACTGGCGTTCTATGGGTCGGAGCGTGGAATGTCAGATCCCTTAATCGGGCAGGAAGGTTAGAAAATTTAAAAAGGGAAATGGATTGGTTAAAGTTAGATATAGTGGGAATTAGTGAAGTTCGGTGGCAGGAGGAACAAGACTTTTGGACAGGTGAATACAGGGTTATAAATACAAAATCAGATAGGGGTAATGCAGGAGTAGGTTTAATAATGAATAAAAAAATAGGAGTGCGGGTTAGCTACTACAAACAGCACAGTGAACGCATTATTGTGGCCAAGATAGACACGAAGCCCAAGCCTACTACAGTAGTACAAGTTTATATGTCAACTAGCTCTGCAAATAATGAAGAAATTGATGAAATGTATTATGAGATAAAAGAAATTATTCAGGTAGTGAAGGGAGACGAAACTTTAATAGTCATGGGTGACTGGAATTCGAGAGTAGGAAAAGGGAGAGAAGGAAACATGGTAGGTGAATATGGATTGAGGCTAAGAAATGAAAGAGGAAGCCGTCTGGTAGAATTTTGCGCAGAGCATAACTTAATCATAGCTAACACTTGGTTCAAGAATCATGAAAGAAGGTTGTATACATGGAAGAACCCTGGAGATACTAAAAGGTATCAGATAGATTATATAATGGTAAGACTGAGATTTAGGAACCAGGTTTTAAATTGTAAGACATTTCCAGGGGCAGATGTGGACTCTGACCACAATCTATTGGTTATGAACTGTAGATTAGAACTGAAGAAACTGCAAAAAGGTGGGAATTTAAGTAGATGGGACCTCGATAAACTGACTAAACCAGAGGTTGTAGAGAGTTTCAGGAAGAGCATAAGGGAACGATTGACAGGAATGGGGGAAAGAAATACAGTAGAAGAAGAATGGGTCCCTTTGAGGGATGAAACAGTGAAGGCAGCAGAGGATCAAATAGGTAAAAAGACAAAGGCTAGTAGAAACCCTTGGGTAACAGAAGAAATACTGAATTTAATTGATGAAAGGAGAAGATATAAAGACGCAGTAAATGAAGCAGGAAAAAAGAAAAAAAAACGTCTCAAAAATGATATCGACAGGAAGTGCAAAATGGCTAAGCAGGGATGGCTAGAGGACAAATGTAAGGATGTAGAGGGTTATCTCACTAGGGGTAAGATAAATTCTGCCTACAGGATAATTAAAGAGACCTTTGGAGAAAAGAGAACCACTTGCATGAATATCAAGAGCTCAGATGGAAACCCAGTTCTAAGCAAAGAAGGGAAAGCAGAAAGGTGGAAGGAGTATATAGAGGGTCTATACAAGGGCGATGTACTTGAGGACAATATTATGGAAATGGAAGAGGATGTAGATGAAGATGAAATGGGAGATATGATACTGCGTGAAGAGTTTGACAGAGCATTGAAAGACCTAAGTTGAAACAAGGCCCCAGGAGTAGACCAAATTCCATTAGAGCTACTGACAGCCTTGGGGGAGCCAGTCCTGACAAAACTCTACCATCTGGTGAGCAAGATGTATGAGACAGGCGAAATACCCTCAGACTTCAAGAATAATATAATAATTCCAATCCCAAAGAAAGCAGGTGTTGACAGATGTGAAAATTACTGAACTACCAGTTTAATAAGTCACAGCTGCAAAATATTAACGTGAATTCTTTACAGACGAATGGAAAAACTGATAGAAGCCGACCTCGGGGAAGATCAGTTTGGATTCCGTAGAAATGTTGGAACACGTGAGGCAATACTGACCCTACGACTTACCTTAGAAGAACGATTAAGGAAAGGCAAACCTACTTTTCTAGCATTTGTAGACTTAGAGAAAGCTTTTGACAATGTTGATTGGAATACAGTCTTTAAAATTCTGACGGTGGCACGGGTAAAATACAGGGAGCGAAAGGCTATTTACAATTTGTACAGAAACCAGATGGCAGTTATAAGAGTCGAGGGGTATGAAAGGGAAGCAGTGGTTGGGAAGGCAGTGAGACAGGGTTGTAGCCTCTCCCCGATGCTATTCAATCTGTATATTGAGCAAACAATAAAGGAAACAAAAGAAAAATTCGGAGCAGGTATTAAAATCCATGGAGAAGAAATAAAAACTTTGAGATTGGCCGATGACATTGTAAATTCTGTCAGAGACAGCAAAGGACTTGGAAGAGCAGTTGAACGGAATGGACAGTGTCTTGAAAGGAGGGTATAAGATGAACATCAACAAAAGCAAAACGAGGATAATGGAATGTAGTCGAATTAAGTTAAGGAGTTTTGCTATTTAGGTAGCAAAATAACTGATGATGGTCGAAGTAGAGAGGATATAAAATGTAGACTGGTAATGGAAAGGAAAGCGTTTCTGAAGAAGAAAAATTTGTTAACATCGAGTATAGATTTAAATGTCAGGAAATTGTTTCTGAATGTATTTGTATGGAGTGTAGCCATGTATGGAAGTGAAACGTGGACGATGAATAGTTTAGAGAAGAAGAGAATAGAAGCTTTCGAAATGTGGTGCTACAGAAGAATGCTGAAGATTAGATGGGTAGATCACATAACTAATGAGGAGGTATTGAATAGAATTGGGGAGAAGAGGAGTTTGTGGCACAACTTGTCTAGAAGAAGGGATCTGTTGGTAGGAAATGTTCTGAGGCATCAAGGGATCACCAATTTAGTATTGTACGGCAGCGTGGAGGGTAAAAATCGTAGAGGGAGACCAAGAGATGAATACACTAAGCAGATTCAGAAGGATGTAGGCTGCAGTAGGTACTGGGAGATGAAGAAGCTTGCACAGGACAGAAGACAGGACTGAAGACCACAACAACAACAAACATGATCGAGTTTCTAACCGCAGAAGAGTTCGTCCACAAATGTATCACCCTCTCCTTCAGGATGACAATGCCAGACCACGCAAGAGCGCTGCGTCATTTGCAGTAATCCAGCAACTTGGGTTCACTGCCATCGATTTTCCTCCATATAATCCCGACTTGGCTCCATCCGATTTTCATCTGTTTGCAAAAGAACGCCACCGAGGACTTCAATTGGATAGTGACGAAGCAGTGCAAGCAGAGGTGAGGTTGTGGCTCCGACAACTACGTCAGATATTCTGCAGTGACGGTATCAGCGAAGCTGACTCTCTTTGGGAGAAATGTGTCCATCGCCATGCTGAAAAATAATGTTGAGAAATAAATATGCAGACACTGCTATCTCCGCGGACCTAACCGAATCACGCGCGCCCTGCCGTCGCTCAGCCCGGCCGCACATGCGCGGTGGTCGGCCTTAGCTTCACGTCGCGGCCGCCGGAGGTTCGTGGCGTCATCTCCGGCTGCAGACGTCGCGCCATTCAATAGTTCTTGCCTGCAGCTCCCTCTATGGCCACAAGATATAACGGGAGCACAGACCTGACGCTACGGCCACTCGCTCTTGCTCGCTAGCTGTGTTAGTATCGAAGAGTAATTGTATAGATCTTATATGACAACCTTGGGCTTAGAACTTAGTTACGATATGGATTGCACTGTGGATTTGTGAATTGTATTGTGAACTTAATTACGTAGCTACTGGTTATGAGAGCAATATACGGTGCCTGCTTCAGTGTGGAGAATAAAGATAAGTAATCTTGCTGATCGCTGGCGCGTTACTTTGAGACTAATCTTTTCTCGGCCATCAGATATTGCGTCACAGCCCAGTCACGTCCTGCTGCCAATTCCAACTTATGTTTGCCACTCCAGGCAGACATAAAACAAAAAAATGGTTCAAATGGCTCTGAGCACTATGGGACTTAACATCTATGGTCATCAGTCCCCTAGAACTTAGAACTACTTAAACCTAACTAACCTAAGGACATCACACAACACCCAGCCATCACGAGGCAGTGAAAATCCCTGACGCTGCCGGGAACCGAACCCGGGAACCCGGGCGTTTGAAGCGAGAACGCTACCGCACGACCACGAGATGCGGGCAGACATAAAACACACGAAGAATAAAAATGTAAAATGTTAATAAAGTTTGTTTGGTTTAAAAGTTTTCACAAACAAAATTCGGAGGCTTTACTTTTCAGCGGGCCGTCGTATGGGTAGGACAAGAGTAGTCCCACCATCATCCTTTCCTGGGGCACTTCCAACTATTCCCTCGTCTGAGATGAACACAGTTTCCTGGGTTCTGTTAGTGAAGAAGTCTTCGAGCCACTCACGCATTTGGGAAGCTGTTCCGTACGCTCGGAGCTTCGTTAGCAGTCTGCAGTGGGGTACTGTGCAATGCGCTTCATCCACGGTTCGCAGAATATCGTGCAAGAAATTGCAACCCGAGTTTTGCACAAGCGATGCTTTTTTACTGAACTGAATCTGGGATTTCGGCAAGGCAGTCCAACGCGCAAACCACGAATCTACGGAGACTACAGCAGTGAATTGCTGATTTTTTCAGTTTTTTTAATAATAAATATTGGACGGGTTGCAGATGTCACATGATAAAGCCGTCGAAGATGTAAAACATTATGAATATGACCACAAATCAAGACTAAACAGTGTTCCCCTAAACGACACTCCCAGGATCGAAACACGTATCTGTGCCAGTGTCCAGGATGGCCTTTCTTTGTCATTACATTGTATTCCCCTTATGCCCCAAGGGACGTTGAACCGCCGTGTCCGTCTTCTTTCTTTCCATTTGCGCAGAGAAGAATGGTACGCTCTGTGGGAGGTTATAGTTAGTGACCCACACTTTTCATTTGTTCCGAGTAGATAAATAGGCGCACCTGTCACCCGGTGCAACGTCAGCTGGCGAGCAGTGCTGCTACACACGACAGACGCTTACTGGTCCTCTTCGTGTGCTCCGGCTCACCATGGAAACCACGGCGTGTGGCGAGCTAGCCTTTCGTCTGAAGTAGAGAGTGTCTCACCGCAGTCCGATCCACGAACGGTGGCGGTTCGCGCATGTTGAGGTACAGACGGGGATCGCATTGTTGACGATTCCAAGCGACAGTTGTAGTACGCGCATGCGCGTGCTTTTCGCTTGGGATGAGAACTCGCAACAAATGGAACCTAAATTCACTAAACAACCCGCTACGACCACGTTCACGCTCGCATCAACTACAGCATTCACAACAGAACGGTACTGAACGCTCATTGGCCGTCGGAGAACACATGACGTAGGTGCGTAGAACAAGCCTAAACTCGACCGCCATCGTTCGTGACTCCAACTATAGTAACCGGAAACCGACATCACGTGATCCTGTCTGTACTTCACTGCAGTGACAGGTTACGCTCCAATTCCGACCCTGGCAGCAGATTTAAAAACCACTGTACAGTTGCGTTTACCGTGAACCTCCCCCCCCCCCCCCTTTTCCATCCCATATGTTGACCATTCATGTTTAATGAACAAAGAACGCCGTCTTCTGAACTGATTAAGTAGTAAAAGATGTGTTACTTTTCAGCTGAGATTAATGACTTCTATTTCATGGAAATCGAGTGAATAACTATTTCCTGTTACACATGTTACGTTTCAATCGTGAATTCAGTATCGCAGTTTATCTTCTGAACACCAAGCTATCGTATAGAACACGAATCAGGCTAAGAAGTCAAGTGTTCAGCTTGTGTTAAAGCATTTGGTCGTAACCAGAATCTCGACTGTCACGCACTTCTGAAATTTTTCAGAACAGCTCGCTCAGTTTTTATAAACAACAGAAAGCCTGATACCTCATGTTGCAGCATGAAGTATAGAAGCCACGAGTTTTTCTCGTTCACTTTTCATGAAGAGCAGTAAATTTGGTTCAAATGGCTCTGAGCACTATAGGACTTAACTTCTGAGGTCATCAGTCCCATAGAACTTAGAACTACTTGAACCTAACTAACCTAAGGACATCACACACATCCATGCCCCAGGCAGGATTCAAACCTGCAACCGTAGCGGTCGCGCGGTTCCAGACTGTAGCGCCTAGAACCGCTCGGCAGCAGTAAATTTGATTAAACACTAATTACGTAAGTTTTTTAACGCCTTCTGTTAGCTGATCTTCTCCGTTTCTTGTTAACTACACACTTAAAGCATAGCCACCCTTAACCTTAAAATGATGTGGACCACTGATAACGTGTTTCATTGTACAATACATTTTCATATCAAAAAGTGCTGCAATTGCATGTCATTCAATTACAGCGTAGGAATTCAATTACTTAAACGGGACCGAGCGAGGTGGCGCAGTGGTTAGACACTGGACTCGCATTCGGGAGGACGACGGTTCAATCCCGCGTCCGGCCATCCTGATTTAGGTTTTCCGTGCTTTCCCTAAATCACTCCAGGCAAATGCCGGGATGGTTCCTCTGAAAGGGCACGGCCGACTTCCTTCCCCATCCTTCCCTAATCCGATGAGACCGATGACCACGCTCTCTGGTCTCCTTCCCCAAACCAACCAACCAACCAACCAACTTAAACGGAACTATATAATTGGATATTATTTCAGTCTGAGACACAACATTAAAAAAAACTGGAAATTGCAAGAAGTCCTACCGCAATTTTATTTTATGAAACATTCTCGTATCAGTATATAGGTTTTAGAATTTTAATCTCGGAACGACGTTCCTTCCATTCATAAGGTTCTAGTTCTTGCTCGCGACTTCGCCCGCCCGGATCTCGAACGCGCATTAATTTTGAAAAATCCTGAAGTTATAAACTACCGGTGAGAAAAACACATTTAAAAAACTGAAGGTGAACCTGTATAAAGGACGCAACGGTAAAAAACTGATGTGTTTGTAAGCACAGATACCGATATTTGAAGTATGAAATACCAACAGACCTGGATAGGGGAACAGCCTCCTGTTGTATTTAAAGAAATTACGAAAATTAAAGAATCTGTGCGTACAAACATATAAATTCTTCACCGTAGCGCCCTTTCGACAGCTTCACCTTCAGTTTTTTATATCCGCTTTTCTCACCGATAATAAGCTTCAGGATTTTTCACAATTCATGCGACTTCGAGATCAACGTGGGCGTAGCCGGGGGCAAAGCATTATTACTTTTCGACAAACTTATCAACGATAATAGTTACACCAAGTAAAATTGACTGAAAGAAGTTAAACGAACGAATACACTAATACAAATCATAACAATCGGATAACTTCACTTATGTCGATAAGAAACGATTATAAGCTCCGAAGAAATGTACGGAAGTGGTTTTTAGTGCCAATTCGACGATCTTGTCTGCGATAATAGTAGCGTATACTCTACAAACTGATCAACGATATTAGTTGCACCGATACGAGCAAGGAGGTATCATACAATTACTAAATAAAAAACAGACCGCGCATATCATAGACTTACTAAATAAAAAATAGACCGCTCATTGGCGCTAGTGTCGCGTCCCCACATTGAATGTGATAGAAGCCGCCATTTGCAGGGAAACAGTGTGTAAACAGGGTTCGTACGTGTCCTGTTTTTAATTGTAACAGTAAGAATGGAAGCAAAGACGAAGACGGAAACAATGTTACATTTAACAGGTCAGTCATTTCTGGTTGTTTGTTACTTTCTATTACTTGTATATAGTATTTTCATGGAGAAATAATACATCATGAGCGTTTGTTTTTGTTTAGATTTCCCCTTACAAATGATTTTCTAAATCGGAAATGAATTGTTGCTACTCGGAGAGAGAACTTCCAACCGACAGCAAATCATTTGCTGTGCTCTCTTCATTTTGAAGAGAATTGTTACATGTAAAATTATGTTAATAGACGTCAACTGAAGGACGATGCTATACCGACAGTATTTGGATTTCCAACTCATTTGCAAAAGGTTTGCAGAGCCAATTAATGCAAATGCTAAATGTAGGTGACAGCAGATTGTTCTATAGCCTAACCTGATGCCTATATTTACACCTTATACTGTATCTAATAAACTTACTGCTACAAAAATTGCAAGTTACATAAGGAAAAAGTTGCAGTGTTAGATTACAGACAAAGGTACTTTGTTGCATGTCAAGTACTTATATTGTATTTGCATATAAATTACTAAAAATATTAACAGGGTTAATGTACTAACTTGAACTGAATGAAGAACTAGGCACATGATAGGTATTTAGATTTTTAATCAGATATATATTAAGTATGAATCAGAGGTAGGTTGAATAATTGCGTTTAGATACTTAACATGTGTTGTCAGGTGGTGATTATACTTCGTAAATGGTCAAATATTTGGTCAAGTGTTGCAAACTCAACCACTTTCAGAGGTGTTATCAGTGTTAAAAACTAATGTGCGAATTGAATTCCTACGGTATTTAAAGTGATATGGGTTATTACAATTAATCATACCAAAATTCGAGTGTAGACACTACTGTGCTAAACAAAAGTAAGCGTGCAAAATGTACACAGTAGTCGGCAAAAAGCAAACAGGACCTGACAGGAAAGTTATGTGAATTAAATAATAATCGTTCTGTCTGCTACTTTAAAAGTTTAATGTAATTATCTAATGCAAATAGCTCGATGTAAACTCGCTCCACCTTGTCAGGAGAGAGCCTTACATTCTTAAATTTCGCGTCTCTATGCAGACGTATTTCGGAAATTAGGAAACTTCATTCATTTAAGTATACTTTTAAAATAGACACGAATACTCAGTATTTTTTTTGAACAAACACGTGTTTAATTTGTGCTTCAATTTGCTCTTGTTGCGTCTCATATACTTCAAATCACAACCCCAGTACCAGGATTCATCCCTGCAAATGGCGGCGATCAGCTGCTTCAATTGGGGGACAGTTACCTCGCTTCTCCGCTACGGCGTGGTAGGGGCTTGGGAGGTATATAAACTACATAGAGTGGCTATCTCTGAGGTAACAGCGCTCCCAGCGGCAGCAAAAAGCAACACCGGCCGCCATTTTTTGAGACGTCTACATGTCAGTATATTTACATTTGGTGTATAGTACTGGCGTTAGAAAATAACTGTTTTCCGGTTGTAATTTGTTTTAAAAGTCTTATTGACCGATCGCGAATCATGCCCAGTGTATGTGCAGTGTACAATTGCGCTAATAGAAGTGATAAAACAATTGGAATATCATATTTCAGGTGAGTATCTAAATGTGTGTTGTGCTTAGCGTCTTGTGCGTCATTTTAGTATTTAAGCTGTATACAAAATGTAAATAAGCTACTGTATACACGTCTCATTATTTTTAGATTTCCTCTGAAAAAGAAAGAGCTGTTAAGTCGGTGGGTAACCAATATGAGGCGAGATAAGTGGCAGCCAACTCAATATAGCTACGTATACTCGTTTCTCTTTGAAGATAGGCGACTTCTGGCAAACGCAGTACCGATAATATTTATGTTTCTTGACCATCTGCAGAAAACAACTATAGTATAGAAACAACCAAGGAAACAGCATGTCAGTGAAGAATCAGCGTCCTTATCAAATGAACCAGGCAAAATACTTTGCTGTTATTTATTTGCTATAACGGTTATGTGTGAATTTCACTATTAATCAATGTATGTTTAAAGAAAAATAAAGCTTAATAATAATACTTCATTTTTGTAGGTGAAAGAGTGAATCAGAATGATCATACAGATCATTCTTATTGTTTGCCTAGCCCAAAAAAATTTAAACAGAATTATGAGGCACTACAGAAAAGGACCGAGAAGCTGAGGAAGCAAGCGAAACATGCAAAGCAAAGTGTTTCAAGAAAGAAGAAACAAAATGTGACATATAAAACAGTGGTTGTAGGCCTAAATAAGAGACTTCAAGACTGTGCTTCTGAAGTGATAGGATGTGACAAAAATAGTGATATTCTGAAGCAACTTTTTGCAATGCAAAACAAATGTTCAATTCTTGAATATCCTAAAGAAATAAAACAGTTTACCCTTACACTCAATTTTTTACTCCTCCAAAGCTTATAATTATTTGAGGAAGTTTGTTAAATTACCCCATCCTCGAACACTACGCAGGTGGGCAACTATAGTAAAAGGCAGTCCTAGATTTACAGAAGAAAGCTTAAAAAAATTTGCAGATGAGGTTCAACATAGTTCAGGACCTATTTTAGCTGCACTTATGTTCGATGAGGTTGCTCTTAAAAAAAGACTTAATATGGGATGTTAATAAGGTCTGGTAGAAGCCGACCTTGGCGAAGATCAGTTTGGATTCCGTAGAAATGTTGGAACATGTGAGGCAATATTGACCCTACAACTTATCTTAGAAAGTAGATTAAGGAAAGGCAAACCTACGTTTCTAGCAGTTTTAGACTTAGAGAAAGCTTTTGACAATGTTGACTGGAATACTCTCTTTCAAATCCTGGAGAGGACTTTGAGCACTATGCGACTTAACTTCTGAGGTCATCAGTCGCCTAGAACTTAGAACTAATTAAACCTAACTAACCTAAGGACATCACACACATCCATGCCCGAGGCAGGATTCGAACCTGCGACCGTAGCCGTCGCGCGGTTCCAGACTGAAGCGCCTAGAACCGCTCGGCCACACTGGCGGGCTTACAGCTGTTTCTGTCGCTCGGCTCCAGACTGTAGCGACTAGAACCGCACGGCCATTCCAGCCGGCCCAAATCCTGAAGATGTCAGGGGTAAAATACAGGGAGCGAAAGACTATTTATAATTTGTAAAGAAACCAGATGGCAGTTATAAGAGTCAAGGGACATGAAAGGGAAGCAGTGGTTGGGAAGAGAGTGAGACAGGGTTGTAGCCTATCCCCGATGTTATTCAATTTGTATATTCAGCAAGCAGTAAAGGAAACAAAAGAAAAATTCAGAGTAGGAATTAAAATCCATGGAGAAGAAATAAAAACTTTGAGGTTCGCCGATGACATTGTAATTCTGTCAGAGACAGCAAACGACCTGGAAGAGCAGCTGAACGGAATGGACAGTGTCTTGAAAGGAGGATATAAGATGAACATCAACAAAAGCAAAACGAGGATAATGGAATGCAGTCAAATTAATTCGGGTGATGCTGCGGGAATTAGATTAGGAAATGAGACGCTTAAAGAAGTAAATGAGTTTTACTATTTGGGAAGCAAAATAACTGATGATGGTTGAAGTAGAGAGGATATAAAATGTAGACTGGCAATGGCAAGGAAAACATTTCTGAAGAAGAGAAGTTTGTTAACATCGAGTATAGATTTAAGTGTCAGGAAGTCGTTTCTGAAAGTATTTGTATGGAGTGTAGCCATGTATGGAAGTGAAACGTGGACGATAAATAGTTTAGACGAGAAGAGAATAGAAGATTTCGAAAGGTGGTGCTACAGAAGAATGCTGAAGATTACATGGGTAGATCACATAACTAATGAGAAGGTATTGAATAGAATTGGAGAGAAGATAAATTTGTGGCACAACTTGACAAGAAGGGACCGGTTGGTAGGGCATGTTCTGAGGCATCAAGGGATCACCAATTTAGTATTGGCGGGCAGCGTGGAGGGTAAAAATCGTAGAGGGAGACCAAGAGATGAATACAGTAAACAGATTCAGAAGGATGTAGGTTGCAGTAGGTACTGGGAGATGAAGAAGCTTGCACAGGGTAGAGTAGCATGGAGAGCTGCATCAAACCAGTCTCAGGACTGAAGACCACAACAACAACTTACAAAGCACCGAGTTGATCCACATAAATGTAAATTTTACACATTTACATGGACAACTCATGCTTGACCAAAAATTTGATTATGACAAAACTGTTTTCACAAGAAAGTACCTGAATGTTCCAAAGGCAGTTTCCATGCATCTGCTTTGGTTTCCGACTTCCTCGTACTGATCTAGATGAAGAAAACACTCTGTATTGAAGACGCTCTTACACGGCCATAAACCAAGATTTTAAATAATTCCGTTACTGTTTTTCTAAAACTGTGAATTATTTAAGAATAACTATTTCAAAAGAATAAGTAGTGTATTAAGAAAGTTTAGGCGCAAGAAGTTATAGTTATGTCAACTACCGCCCTTATTTTGTCTCCCGTCGCCTGTATTGTGTTGACTCGTGTGAGCGCTTATGACTTTTGATTGTCAAAATACATAATGTGAAAGAATTCAAAACTTTAATTTCAGGTGAAAGTAATCATCTTTGTGAAAGGGAAAAGTTTTATTATTAGAACGAACAGATAACTACTTTTAAAGTGAAATCATTGGGAAGTGTGATAGGGATTATCAGTGGACAGGAATTAATTCAAAGGCGAAACTGTGAGAACTTCAAATATTTTTCGGTCGCTACATTAAGTTGTGCAGCGATCATCTTTTTTTCACCAAATCGAACTATAGTTAACGCAGACATAAGATCTTTGACCGTCAGCATTACTGAATACTGACTTTATAACAGCACGCAAAAATAACTTTTGACGTAAATTTAACTTATTTGCAAGGGTGTGAAATTAATTTGGGCAGGACTTGCTTAAATGTTATCGTCTCTATTCATTGATTACTCCATCAAAGTTAGAGAGAGAAAGATACTACGAAATAATCAGTTCCACTACGAGCCGTATTTAACGATAAATTTTAAAGACAGTAAATTGTGGCGTCTTCTCGCAAAGAAAAATTAGCAGTTACCACGCACTGGGATCAGAAAGAAACAAATATTAACGACGACTAACCACTACCAATCAGTCGAGCAATATCAAGATCACGAGAGCCGGCACAGTATGTAGAGATAACTCGGCTTCTAGACAACGTATCAAGACGAAATATGTACCAGATTTAAAGTTAGATCTCCAATAATATAGCTGTGAAAACCGCATCCAATTTCGTGCAGTAGTTTTTGCGTGGTGCGGCGCGTGAAACATACGAACAGACAGACAGACAAAATATCAAACAAAAACTCTAAAGATAATTGTTTTGACTTTCGTTGCTGTTATAAAGAACCCTCATATTGAGATTTCTTAAGTATCTCGTACATACAGACATTGGCCAGTTACAATTTTATTATATGTATGGATTTCGTTATAATTTCTCGTGAATGTGGCACTCTGGTTCAAATGAAACAATGAAACGAAGCACTAATGAGGAAATATTACCAAAACTGAAATAACAAAAAGATAAATAGCAAGAGTGACAGCCTGCAAGCGAAGTACACAGCATTCCGACAAAAAAATACCGGAATGGATGGTTAAAAGCTCGAAAAACACAGCATATTGTCGACAAACACGATGAATGGTCACGGAACATCAATTTCCTGGTACTAAATATCACCTCAGCCGAGTGTGTCCCTGCGCGAGGCATTACCAATCACATGTATGGATTCGCATCCAGGAGAAACGCGTTTCAAAGTCCCTGCCGGTCCTGAGGTTGTAGCATTCCCGTAATTTTATTCAATGCTATAAGCACCTGCTGTAAGGGTTCCTTTGAAATTGATACAAGCGATTTCTTCTCCCGGCTAAGCTAGTGTAAATCTCTGTATCTGTATCGCCTCCGCTTGCCGCCGTCTGCAGTTTGTGATTAGCTGAAATTGCGTCACTTGACAGTTCCGGCCATGTTGGATTCCCCTATTACGTGTCAACGATAGGACGTGATACATATTTACCAAAGTTCCCAAAAGAAGGAAATTTTGCAGGATTCCTGCTGAAGGGAGAGGAGCAGCAAGATTTTTATGTGTTAACGTAGTCATCTGCTGGTTTAAGATCTGCCGGCGAGTTGTCGTATAACAAAGAGCTGTAGTATTTTAACTCGACAAATTCGTGATCAACAGTTGCTGCGCACTGTTTTGAGAACAATTCTGGACGTATCGATGCTTCGTGTTAGCCTGCGCATGGTTGAAAGAAGCAAATAAAACTGAAATATAACAGAGCGAACACATTTGAATGTTGTTTCATTTCGTTTCGCAATTAGAGGTAAATTCTTCCATACTGAAGCAAACCATTACATAAAAAAAGGGGATAGATCTGATGCTAACAACTACCTACCAATCTCACTTCTGACAGCTTTATCTAAAATTCTGGAAAAAGTTATGTATTCAAGAGTAGCTTCACATATTTGTAAAATTGAAGTACAAACAAAAATGTCAATTTGGTTTTCAGAAAAGCTTTTCAACAGAAAATGCTAGATATGCTTTCACTGATCAATATTAAATGCTTTGAATAACCTAACCTCAACCCCTGGGATATTTTGTGATCTCTCAAAGGCTTTTGACTGTGTGTGTCATGATATTCTTCTAGATAAGCGTAAGTATTGTAGAATGAGTGGGACAGTCCACAGATGGTTTAATTCATATTTAATTGGAAGAATGCAAAAGGTTGAAATTAATAGTATATATAGACTGCAAAAATCAGCAGATTCCTTTAAATGGGGAGGTATCAAGAACGGTGTCCCACAGGGTGCAGTCTTGGGTCCCTTATTATTCTTAATATATATTAATGATGTGCCACTCAATATTCATGAAGATGCAAAGCTAGTTCTTTTTGCTGATGATACAAGTATAGTAATCACACCGAACTAACAACAATCAGCTGAAGAAATTGTAAACGTCATTCAGAAAATTAAGTAATTCTCTGCATTGGACTCTCACTAAATTTTGAGAAAACACAGTATATACAATTCAGAGCTGCATCAAACCAGTCTTTGGACTGAAGACCACAACAACAACATATAATTTTGTACAGTAAATGGCGTAACATCATTGATAAATATAGAGTGTTAACAGAAGTCTGTTGCCAAGACAGAATATTCAAAGTTTCTGGGCGTGTGCATTTATGAGAAATTAAATTGGAAGAAATACATTAATGATCTGCTGAAACAGGTAGTATATTGAGGTAGCAAATTGAGACGAACAGTTTGATACAGGGCACTTGTCGTCTATCAAGCCGGGAAACTACCTCAAATTGGCCTACAAAAACTACGTAAGCTACAGCGCATGCGCGTCGAGCGAGGTTTTCAACATTTTCGCGCTCTCTTCGCACAAACCATTAGTTCTAGACAAAAAATGAATAGAACCTTTTTTGTAGGAAATTTAATATAGTTTAATTTTGTACTGCGACACGTTTTCGCTGGAGGGTGCGGTTTTCGAGTTATTCAAGGAAAACGTACAATAGTTATATTAAATGTGTTCTACCTCGGAAACCATTCGGAATAGGGCATACGTCCATATGAAGTTTTTTGTTCAGAATCACTAATACTATCCCCCCTCAAAGCATGTACCTTTCCACCTGACTCACCCTGTATATTCACTTATGGATTCGTTATTAATAACCCATCCCAGTTGAAAAATAATAGCGAAGTACATAGCTACAGTACTAGACGAAAGGATGATCTTCAATATCCAGGATTAAATCTCACTTTACACAAAAAGGGGTGAATTATGCTGCCAAAAAAATCTTTGGTCATTTGCGAAATAACATTAAAAGTCTGACAGATAGTCAACCAACATTTAAAAACAAATTAAAAGAATTTCTGAATGACAAATGCTTCTACATAATACACGAATTTTTAGATATCAGATAGTAACTGTAATAAATAAATATATATATATATATATATATATATATATATATATATATATTTTGTAATGAAAACTTATGTTAAAGTGACACATTCCACATCATTAAGAAATGTCTTATTCGTGATCTATGGAACAAGTATTAATGTAATGTAACGTAACTTTTTCCATTCGTTTACTCTAACGCTACATCAAACAAAGCATTAAAAGACAACACACAGATGAACCAAAAACTTACGACATTACCCATTGCGATGTTGGATGCCCCCTTGTGGCGTTTCAGTCACTTGACGCGGTAAGGCCGGTATTACACTATTATATTTCTTTGACAAAGAAATATAATCAAATATTCGCCAAATTTCTTTGAGAAAGATCTTTGACGTGGAGATAAAACGGGGTATTACACCGTCGACAAACTTCAAGATGGCGGATAACAACCTGTTATTATGCGTTGTAGCTGCTACTAACAAAATTGCATTGTGTGTGTATTTGGAAGAAAAGCGACGGAAGAAAAGGAAATATACTTGGATGAAGCCATAGGTATTACGTCGAGATTATAAAAGCAGCCAACAAAATATGATACGAGAGCTGCAAATGGAGGACGTCAATTCTATATAAATTATTTACGAATGGATGAGAGTGTATTTCAGTACTTGCTCAGTAAAGTACCTCTTATATTATAAAACAAAATACTCTCTTGAGAAATGTTATACCGCAGAAGACGGGCAAACTGTGACACTGGGATTTCTTGATACAGGAGATAGCTACTCTAGTTTACAACACAGGACTCGAATATCACATGCACATCAACCAAAATAATTCCAGAAACGTGTGAAGCGATTTATAGAGCACTGAAGAGCGAATATGTAATGGGAAATAAAAGTTTAGAGCACTATATGGGCAACAAGAACTATTTTTATTTTTGAATAATTTAATTAATGGGATTAGTGTTCCTAGAACTACAAAATTAATTTAAAAAATACGAAAGAGATGAGGTGCTTTTTAACTTGTGGCTTCCAGAGTTCAAAAATAGACAAAGTAGAATGGAAAGCAAAGAAAGAACTTTTTATTTTACAGTGTGACCACATCCCCCATTGCGACTTGCTGAAAAGCTGACTGGATATTTCCAGATGTAGAGGTGGATGGTGGACATATATCGCCTGCAGCATATTCCACCTGCCCATCAACACACAATTAATAGCAAGCACTGTGTCCCTTGCTCGCCCCTCCACCATAGCCGAAGCAAGTCTGAGACGAAGGAACATACTAACTTTGAGGCCATGTTTACAAACACACTACAGAGACATCAAATAGCTGTAGCGACGCCAGCGCTCCAAGCGGTTACATTTCACATTGCAGTGAACAGAAGACGAAAGACTTGTATGATCAAATCTACGGAGAGGCCCTACTTAGATTTGATTTATTTGACGACAGGTGCCGGCCGCGGTGGTCTCGCGGTTCTAGGCGCGCAGTCCGGAACCGTGCGACCGCTACGGTCGCAGGTTCGAATCCTGCCTCGGGCATGGATGTGTGTGATGTCCTTAGGTTAGTTAGGTTTAAGTAGTTCTAAGTTCTAGGGGACTGATAACCACAGCAGTTGAGTCCCATAGTGCTCAGAGCCATTTGAACCATTTTTTTGACGACAGGTGAGATTTGACAAAATTCCCTATTACACCACCAAATTTCTTTGACATAAATATTTGACACATCAGCTTTGACAAAGAAATATGACAGTGTAATACCGGCCAAAGGGAAGTACACTACTGGCCATTAAAATTGCTACACCACGAAGATGACGTGCTACAGACGCGAAATTTAACCGACAGGAAGAAGATGCTGTGATACGCAAATGATTAGCTTTTCAGAGCATTCACACAAGGTTGGCGCCGGAGGCGACACCTACAACGTGCTGACATGAGGAAAGTTGCCAAGCGATTTCCCATACACAAACAGCAGTTGACCGGCGTTGCCTGGTGAAACGTTGTTGTGATGCCTCATGTAAGGAGGAGAAATGAGTACCACCACCTTTCCGACTTTGATAAAGGTCGGATTGTAGCCTATCGCGATTGCGGTTTATCGTACCGCGACATTGCTGCTCGCATTGGTCGAGATCCAATGACTGTTATGGAATCGGTGGGTTCAGGAGGGCAATATGGAACGCCGTTCTGGATCCCAACGGCCTCGTATCACTAGCAGCCGAGATGACATGCATCTTATCCGCATGGCTGTAACGGATCGTGCAGCCACGTCTCGATCCCTCAGCCAAAAGATGGGGACGTTTGCAACACAACAACCATCTGCACGAACAGTTCGACGACGTTTGCAGCAGCATGGACTATTAGCTCGGAGACCATGGCTGCGGTTACCCTTGCGCTGCATCACAGGAGCGCCTGCGATGGTGTACTCAACGACGAACGTGAGTGCACGAATGGCAAAACGTCATTTTTTCGGATGAATCCAGGTTCTGTTTACAGCATCATGGTGGTCGCATTCGTGTTTGGCGACATTGCGGTGAACGCACGTTGGAAGCGCGTATTCGTCGTCGCCATACTGGCGTATCACCCGGCGGGATGGTATGGGGTGCCATTGGTTACTCGTCTCGGTCACCTCTTGTCCGCATTGATGGGACTTTGAACAGTGGACGTTACATTTCAGATGTGTTACGCCCCGTGGCTCTACCCTTCATTCGATCCCTGCGAAACCCTACATTTCAGCAGGATAATGCACGACCGCATGTTGCAGGTCCTGTACGGGCCTTTCTGGATAACGAAAATGTTCGACTGCTGCCCTGGCCAGCACATTCTTCAGATCTCTCACCAATTGAAAAGTTCTGGTCAATGGTGGCCGAGCAACTGGCTCGTCACAATATGCTAGTCACTACTCTTGATGAACTGTGGTATCGTGTTGAAGCTGCATGGGCATCTGTACCTATACACGCCATCCAAGCTCTGTTTGACTCAATGCCCAGGCCCATCAAGGCCGTTATTACGGCTACTGATTTCTCAGGATCTATGGACACAAATTGCGTGAAAATGTAATCACATGTCAGTTCTAGTATAATATATTTGTGCAATGAATACCCGTTTATTCTGCATTTCTTCTTGGTGTAGCAGTTTTAATGGCCAGTAGTGTATATAAAATCGGAACAGAGACGAATGGGTAATCATTGTAGTGACAATGTGGGCCACAAATGTGGTATTCCTATGTTGATCCAAAGACTTACCGATTACGTACGATTGCAGTAGGCTGGGATCATAGAATTTGGACCGTCGGCTAATGGAAACGTGTCGTGTGGTCGGATGAACTGTGTTTCATGTTATAACAGGTCGTGTCCGGATGTGCGTCATCCAGACGGACGGCTGCTCGAAACGTGAACTGCGCCAAGGACGCCGGCCGTTGGTGGCGGTACCGGCTGATTCAAAAAGAAAGAACAGCACTTCAGTTGTTAATCGCAGACAAACTATAAAAAAGAGAAACACATCGCGCATGTCACTGGCTAGACGAAGGTTCAAAATTATGACGCAGATACGCTGTTGTTTGTTAGCATCAACATGGCGATTACACCGCAATAAATCATTTTGTGTGTTGGAATTTGCGCGGAGCCAAGCCATTCTCCAAGTGTAAAGTGCATTCCGCCTTCTATTCAGCAAGAAGCCGCCTCTGCACAATCAGGTTTACGACTGGCATAACAAACTGGTCGCCTATACAAAGGGAAGAGCACTGGTCAGTCACGCACGTCTGATGAAAATGTCGAGCGTATCCGAGATGGGTTTATAGGAAACCTTCGGAAGTCCACAAGACGGGCAGGCCAGAAACTTTAACTTCGTCAAGCAACGGTGTGGCGTCTTCTGAAAGGACGCCTGCATATGAAGCCTTACACGTTGCAGTTATTGCAGCAACTGCGTTCTGGCGACCATAACAGAAGGTATGAGTCTTGCATTTCATTTCTCCAGGATATGGAAGAGGACACACTTTCCGAGCGACTCATCTTTTCAGATGAACCGACGTTTCATCTATTGCTGAAAGTAAAAGGCCATAATGTTTAGAATTTAGGGGTCACAAAATTCTGGCATCGTCGTCGAACATCAAAGATTCTCACCAAAACTGAAAATACACTACTGGCCATTAAAATTGTTACACCAAGAAGAAATGTAGGTGATAAAAGGGTATTCATTGGACAAATATATTATACTAGAACTGACATGTGATCACATTTTCACGCAATTTGGGTGCATAGATCCTGAGAAATCAGTACCCAGAACAACCACCTCTGGCCGTAATAACGGCCTTGATACACCTGGGCATTGAGTCAAACAGAGCTTGGATGGCGTGTACAGGTACACCTGCCCATGCAGCTTCAACATGATACCACAGTTCATCCAGGAAGGCCCGTACAGGACCTGCAACATGCGGTCGTGCATTATCCTGCTGAAATGTAGGGTTTCGCAGGGATCGAATGAAAGGTAGAGCCACAGGTCGTAACACGTCTGAAATGTAACGTCCACTGTTCAAAGTGCCGTCAATGCGAACAAGAGGTGACCGAGACGAGTAACCAATGGCACCCCATACCATCACGCCGGGTAATACGCCAGTATGGCGATGACGAATGCACGCTTCCAATGTGCGTTCACCGCGATGTCGCCAAACACGGATGCGACCATCGTGATGCTGTAAACAGAACCTGGATTCATCCGAAAAAATGACGTTTTGCCATTCGTGCACCCAGGTTCGTCGTTGAGTACACTACCGCAGGCGCTCCTGTTTGTGATGCAGCCTCAAAGGTAACTGCAGCCATGGTCTCCGAGCTGATAGTCCATGCTGCTGCAAACGTCGTCGAACTGTTCGTGCAGATGGTTGTTGTCTTGCAAACGTCCCCATCTCTTGACTCAGGGATCGAGACGTTGGCTGCACGATCCGTTACAGCCATGCGGATAAGATGCATGTCATCTCGGCTGCTAGTGATACGAGGCCGTTGGGATCCAGCACGGCGTTCCGTATTGCCCTCCTGAACCCACCGATTCCATAACAGTCATTGGATCTCGACCAACGCGAGCAGCAATGTGGCGATACGATAAACCGCAATCGCGATAGGCTACAATCCGACCTTTATCAAAGTCGGAAACGTGATGGTACGCATTTCTCCTCCTTACACGAGGCATCACAACGTTTCACCAGGCAACGCCGGTCAACTGCTGTTTGTGCATGGGAAATCGCTTGGCAACTTTCCTCATGTCAGCACGTTGTAGGTGTCGCCTCCGGCGCCAACCTTGTGTGAATGCTCTGAAAAGCTAATCATTTGCGTATCACAGCATCTTCTTCCTGTCGGTTAAATTTCGCGTCTGTAGCACGTCATCTTCGTGGTGTAGCAATTTTAATGACCAGTAGTGTATTTTGTGCGCTTATGTTCACAAAGTCAATGGATTGTTCTTTTTTTGCGGAGGAAAACGTGACAGGAATGCTGTACCTGGACATGCTGCGAAATTGGATGTTTGCTCCACTTCACAACATTAAATTGATTTCATTTTTATGTATGATGGCGCCCCACTTCACCTTCACCTTAAGATCGAACGTTATCTTTACACTACCATCCCACAACGTTGGATTGGAGGAAGTAGACAACAAGATCTCGTTCACTGCTTTTGGCCTCCCAGCCTTTCAATTTTTTTCTCTGTGGGGTACACAAGTCTTTGGCAGCTACTCTTCAAGAGTTGAGAAATCGAATTGTTGAAGATGTCGATTCAATAAACAGGGACCTGCTGATTGGTGTGTGGAATGAAGTGGACTACCGGTTCAATGTTTCTCGAACAACGTATGGTGCTTATGTCGAGTATATGGTATAGATTCTGTGCGAAAGTAAAAAGTTTGTACCTTCCTGTATCCAGTGAGATGCGCAGCGTGTTTCTATCTTTCATAGTTCGTCTGTAATAAAAATTAAAAAAAAATTTTTTTAATCATCCTGTTTTATGCTGTGAGGGACATCCACTAGAGCTTCCACGGGACGTGTTGTGTAGTAATAATCGGCCTCGTGACAGCTGTGGATTACATGAAGATTATTGCGGACCAACTGCATCCGTTCACGCTTCTTGATGTCTTTCCGTGTCACAATGCCAGAACCGCGCTACAGTGGTCTGAGGAGCACAATAACTCGCCCGATCTGAACCTGATGCAACACGTGTGGGACGCTATCGTGTGCTACAAACTAGTGGCCCGTAATTTACGACAATTAAGTGACCTGTGCGTAGGCGTCTGGCGCTACACACCTCCGGAAACCTACCAGTGACTTGCCGAATCCCTCCCACGCAGAATCGCTGTTGCTCTGGCGTTATAAAGGTGGACCATCACGCTGTTAAGTAGGTGATCATAATGTTTTGACTCAAATAAGTGGAAGAAAAGCATAAAAGACGTTCTGATGTAATGGGCACAATAGAGTCGAATTTCTTTTTAATACTCGGTACTTTACAGCTGTTTGGTTCAAATGGCTCTGAGCACTATGGGACTCAACATCTGAGGTCATCAGTCCCCTAGAACTTAGAACTACTTAAACCTAACTAACCTAAGGACATCACATACATCCATGCCCGAGGCAGGATTCGAACCTGCGACCGTAGCCGTTGCGCGGTTCCAGACTGAAGCGCCTAGAACCGCTCGGCCACACCGGCCGGCTTACAGCTGTTTCTGTGCTAGTCTAAGCAACTTGAAACGCAAATACAAGGTGCAGTATGTTCACCAAACAATGTTTGTGGTAGATTTTTGACGAAAGTTCAGAACCTAAATACAGTGGATTGTACAAGACTTATCTATGAGGTACACCGTATTTGAGACATACATATGTGGGAGTTCAGCTACATGCAAGGATATTGTGAATGCTTCATACATGGCTGATAAGTTTGTACGGAGGACACGAGTCATTTAGTGCCCATTATCCCTCTGGCATTGAAGTTTTGCACTACACAGGGTGTTTCAAAAAGGACTTATGAACTTGAGGTGACTGTAGTGTCAATTTGTAGGGAAATACGTCAAGTTTTGTCTCGCGAGTTCGCTAGTGCCGAATTGGACCGTAGCGAGCGCTAGCGGCAGTTGTGTTAAAGGTGGCTGCCATCACTGGAACCAAGCGTGCTAGCTGTGTGTTTTGGCTCGAAGAATCGAAGTTGGCTACAACAGTTCAGCGTAATTTCCGTACCAGGTACGCTAAAGATCCTCCTAGTAGGCCTACAATTTATGAGTGGCGTAAATGTTTTGTAGATACAGGGTGCTCGGAAAGACATGGGAAGTAATCAGGTCGTCCATGCACATCTGATGACGTCGTTGAGCGAATGAGACCTTACATCAGTTAATTTTTTTTATGGGGTTCATCAAGGATATCATGTTTGTACCTCCTGTACCGGCTTCTCTACCTGAACTTACAGCAAGAATTTACGCCGCCACTGAGCAAGTTACACTTGCGATGCTACAGCGAGTTTGGGGAGAAATTGACTTCCGATGGGTTGTGTGAAGGATAACGAACGGAAGCCACGTACAACATCTTTAGTTTAAGGAAAGTCCTATTGGAAACACCCTGTACTTGGATTCAATACGCACAGTCCAGTTAGATTAATGTGACTGTCGCCTATGTTCTACGTCAACGTGCAGTAACCACCCCCAGACGGCAGGTGGCAGCACTAGCAGTGGGGGGTATATAAAGTGTGTCGGCCGGACACGGAAAACAGTGCAGTCGTTATCGTAATGCGGAAGTGGACCGATTTCTGTGACGTCCAAAAAGGCACATCATAGGCTTTCGGGCCAAGGTTGGAAGCATTTCCGACACGACTAAGTTTGTAAACTGTCCATGTGTCGCCGTAGTTAAAGTGACGCTATCCGAAAACGGCGCCGAGGCGCCTGTGGTGCACCACGGACCATAGATGACACGGGTGAATGGCGGCTGTGGAGATGTGTACGAGCGAATAGACGTGCAACTGCTGAGCAACTGACCGGCCAGACGAACGAAGAGGCTACCGAAAGGTGTCCTCAACTAGCGTTCAGAGAACACTGCTGCGAAACTCAGCTCGCTCTGTTCCTTCATGAGATCCACAGCGCAATGGACAACGGCGCTCAGGTTGATGCCGCGTTCCTTGATTTCAGTAAGGCGTTTGACACTGTCCAGCACTGCCGGTTAATGAAAAAAATACGGGTCTACGGAGTATCGAAGGAGACATGCAATGCAGTTGGATTCAGATAGAGCTCAATACGTCGTTCTTGTTTGTTGTTGTGGTCTTCAGTCCAGAGACTGGTTTGATGCAGCTCTCCATGCTACTCTATCCTGTGCAAGCTGCTTCATCTCCCAGTACCTACTGCAGCCTACATCCTTCTGAATCTGCTTAGTGTATTCATCTCTTGGTCTCCCTCTACGATTTTTACCCTCCACGCTGCCCTCCAATACTAAATTGATGATCCCTCGATGTCTCAGAACATGTCCTACCAACCGATCCATTCTTCTAGTCAAGTTGTGCCAAAAACTCCTCCCCAATTCTATTCAATACCTCCTCATTAGTTACGTGACTACCCATCTAATCTCCAGCATTCTTCTGTAGCACCACATTTCTAAAGCTTCTATTCTCTTCTTGTCCAAACTGGTTATCGTCCATGTTTCACTTCCATACATGGCTACATTCCATACAAATACTTTCAGAAACGACTTCCTGACACTTAAATCTATACTCGGTGTTAACAAATTTTTCTTCTTCAGAAACGCTTTCCTTGCCATTGCCAGTCTACATTTTATATCCTCTCTACTTTGACCATCATCAGGTATTTTGCTCCCCAAACAGCAAAACTCCTTTACTACTTTAAGTGTCTCATTTCCTAATCTAAATCCCTCAGCATCACCCAACTTAAATCGACTACATTCCATTATCTTCGTTTTGCTTTGTTGATGTACATCTTATACCCTCCTTTCAAGACACTGTCCATTCCGTTCAACTGCTCTTCCAGTCCTTTGCTGTCTCTGACAGAATTTAAAATGTCATCGGCCAACCTCAAAGTTTGTATTTCTTCTCCATGGATTTTAATACCCACTCCGAACTTTTCTTTTGTTGCCTTTATTGCTTGCTCAATATCCAGATTGAATAACATCGGGGATAGGCTACAACCCTGTCTCACTCCCTTCCAAACCACTGCTTCCCTTTCATACCCCTCGACTCTTATAACTGCCATCTGCTTTCAGTACAAATTGTTAATAGCCTTTCGCTCTCTGTATTTTACCCCTGCCATCTTCAGAATTTGAAAGAGAGTATTCCAACCAACTTTGTCAAAAGCTTTCTCTAAGTCTACAAATGCTAGAAACGTAGGTTTGCCTTTCCTTAATCTTTCTTCTAAGATAAGTCGTAGGGTCAGTATTGCCTCACGTGTTCCAACATTTCTACGGAATCCAAACTGATCTTCCCCGATGTCGGCTTCCATCAGTTTTTCCATTCGTCTGTAAGGAATTCGAGTTAGTATTTTGCAGCTGTGACTTATTAAACTGATAGTTCAGGAATTTTCACATCTGTCAACACCTGCTTTCTTTGGGATTGGGATTACTATATTCTTCTTGAAGTCTGAGGGCATTTCGCCTGTCTCATACATCTTGCTCACCAAATGTTAGAGTTTTGTCAGGACTGGCTCTCCCAAGGCCGTCAGTAGTTCTAATGGAATGTTGTCTATTCCGGGGGCCTTGTCTCGACTCAGGTCTTTCAGTGCTCTGTCAAACTCTTCACGCAATATCATATCTCCCATTTCATCTACATCCTCTTCCATTTCCATAATATTATCCTCAAGTACATCGCCCTTATATAGACCCTCTATATACTCCTTCCACCTTTCTGCTTTCCCTTCTTTGCTTAGAACTGGGTTTCCATCAAAGCTCTCGATATTCATGCAAGTGGTTCTCTTTTCTCCAAAGGTCTCTTTAATTATCCTGTAGGCAGTATTTATCTTACCCCTAGTGAGATAACCGTCTACATCCTTTCATTTGTCCTCTAGCCATCCCTGCTTAGCCATTTTGCACTTCCTGTTGACCTCATTTTTGAGATGTTTGTATTCCTTTTTGCCTGCTTCATTTACTGCATTTTTATATTTTCTCCTTTCATCAATTAAATTCAATATTTCTTCTGTTACCCAAGGGTTTCTACTAGCCCTTGTCTTTTTACCTATTTGATCCTCTGCTGCCTTCACTATTTCATCCCTCAAAGCTACCCATTCTTCTTCTACTGTATTTCTTTCCCCCATTCCTGTCAATTGTTCCCTTATGCTCTCCCTGAAACTCTGTACAACCTCTGGTTCTTTCAGTTTATCCAGGTCCCATCTCCTTAAATTCCCACCTTTTTGCAGTTTCTTTAGTTTTAGTCTACAATAGATTGTGGTCAGAGTCCACATCTGCCCCTGGAAATGTCTTACAATTTAAAACCTGGTTCCTAAATCTCTGTCTTACCATTACATAATCTATCTGATACCTTTTAGTATCTCCAGGGTTCTTCCATGTATACAACTTTCTTTCATGATTCTTAAACCAAGTGTTAGCTGTGATTAAGTTATGCTCTGCGCAAAATTCTACCAGGCGGCTTCCTGTTTCATTTCTTAGCCCCAATGCATATTCACCTACTATGTTTCCTTCTCTCCCTTTTCCTACTCTCGAATTCCAGTCACCCATGACTATTAAATTTTCGTCTCTCTTCACTACCTGAATAATTTCTTTTATCTCATCATATATTTAATGAATTTCTTCGTCATCTGCAGAGTAGTTGGCATATAAACTTGTATTACTGTAGTAGGCGTGGGCTTCGTGTCTATCTTGGCCACAATAATGCGTTCACTATGCTGTTTGTAGTAGCTTACCCGTACTCCTATTTTTTTTATTCATTATTAAACCTACTCCTGCATTACCCCTATTTGATTTTGTATTTAAAACCCTGTATTCACCTGACCAAAAGTCTTGTTCCTCCTGCCACCGAACTTCACTAATTCCCACTATATCTAACTTTAACCTATCCATTTCCCTTTTTAAATTTTCTAACCTACCTGCGCGATTAAGGGACCTGACATTCCACGCTCCGATCCGTAGAACGCCAGTTTTCTTTCTCCTGATAACAACTTCCTCTTGAATAGTCCCCGCCCGGAGATCCGAATGGGGGACTATTTTACCTCCGGAATATTTTACCCTTGAGGACGCTATCATCATTTAATCATACAGTAAAGCTGCATGCCCTCGGGAAAAATTACGGCTGTAGTTTCCCTTGCTTTCAGCCGTTCGCAGTACCAGAACAGCAAGGCCATTTTGGTTAATGTTACAAGGCCAGATCAGTCTGATACAGACTGTTGCCCCTGCGACTACTGAAAAGGCTGCTGCCCCTCTTCAGGAACCACACGTTTGTCTGGCCTCTCAAGAGATACCCCTCCGTTGTGGTTGCACCTACGGTACGGCTATCTGTATCGTTGAGGCACACAAGCCCCCCCTACCAACGGCAAGGTCCATGGTTCATGGGGGGGGGGGGGGGGGCACCTCTGCATACAGTTTGTTTTTTCTCGGCATGATGGCATCGACCAGAAGAACAAGGCAACGTGTCACACAGCTCGAGGTGTACGCGCGCGGTTCGAAGAGCACCAGGGTCAGTTTACAGTACTCTGCAGGCCGGCGAACTTCCCGGATTTAGACCCAACCGAGTTTACGTGGGCCATTCCCGCCCTGGATCCTCAATCGCTGGCCACAGCTCTAGAGTCGCCATGGCGCCACGTCCCAGTCGGTACCTTCCAGAAGGTCACTGACTCTCTTCCTGGACGTCTCGCAGCGGTCCGCGGTGCAGAAGATCGCCATTCAGGCTTTTGACAGGTGGTCACAATAAAGATATTACTACTACTGCTACTACTACTACTACGTGATCAGGCCCAGTGACCGCACGTATCTACAAGTTTCCTCCTCCACTGTATTCTGTTCATTGCTGGTATCCACCAACCGTTCACATCTATTGACACTTGGTTTAAATCGTCATGGAGTCCATCCCTCCAGCACTTCTTGGCCGGCCGGTGTGGCCGTGCGGTTAAAGGCGCTTCAGTCTGGAACCGCGTGACCGCTCCGGTCGCAGGTTCGAATCCTGCCTCAGGCATGGATGTGTGTGATGTCCTTAGGTTAGTTAGGTTTAAGTAGTTCTAAGTTCTAGGGGACTGATGACCACAGATGTTAAGTCCCATAGTGCTCAGAGCCATTTGAACCATTTGAACCAGCGCTTCTTGAGTTTCCCTGGCGGTCTCTTTCCTGTAGGTGTGAAATCCAGGAGCTTCCGAGGCCATCTGTGATCCTCCATGCGGGCCACATGGCCAGCCCACTGCATTCGTTTGGCTTTGACAGTTCCTGCTGTGTTGGGCTGCTGGTATAGTTCCTCTTGGCTGTATCTGATCCGCCATTCCCCCGTATCTGCCTCCAGAACTGGACCGAAGATCTTCCGAAGCACTTTTGTCTCAAAAACAAGAAGCTTATGGAAGTCCTGTTTCCGGATACTCCATGTCCCACAGCCATATAGAACAACAGGCTGGATCAGGGTTCTGTACAGTCGAATCTTGAACTGTCTGGAGAAATATCTGGACCGAAGCAGTTGTGCTAGGCTGTGGTAAGAACGGTTTCCTGCTTGTATTCTGGCATTGATCTCTGCTTCACATGACGAGTCCTCCGTGAAAAGTGCTCCTAGGTATTTGAATTCTTGCACTCTCTTGTAGGACTGGTCCCCAACCTGCAGTGATTGTAGATGATCAGCAGTCTGACAATGACCACGCGTCATAACGAGGTACTCTGTCATGGCTTCGTTTATGTTTAGCCCAAATTTGCTGGCAGCCTCCTTTAGTGCTGGATGCGAATTTGGTTGGTTGATGTAGGGGAGCGGACCAAACAGCGAAGTCGTCGGTCCTATCGGGTTAGGGAAGGATGGAGAAGGAAGTCGGCCGTGCTCTTTCAAAGGAACCTTCCCGGCATTTGCCTGAAGCGATTTAGGGAAATCACGGAAAACCTAAATCAGGATGGCCGGCCGCGGGTTTGAACCGTCGTCCTCCCGAATGTGATCCAGTGCGCTGACCATTGCGCCACCTTGCTCGTTAACGCCTATTTCCATTAAGAAATACAACATTACTAGGCACGTAAGTGTACAACATACTGTGTTTCTTGTGACAAAATAAAACAAGTAGTTGGCAGTTGATGGCTGGAGTGCTAACACATTATCTGCGTATCCAGTTATGCTGGCAACTGATGTGATATATATATATAGGGATCATGTCAACCCGTACTGCATCAACATCAGCCTCAATATGGCGCACTGAAGCGTTGAAACCTGTTGTAACAAAATAAAATCACAAGGACGGCTGTAGGTGTTTTATTTTGTCACAATAGTAAACGGCCGTCGTCCCAAAGACCTCTTGCCAAAAGGATGGACACACAAATACTGTGATTCTGTCTCAGTAATAAACCGAGAGCTCAGAAAAGCAGTGCAATAAGAAACTTTGTAGGAAAAAAATTTTATCTGAACTTTTAAATAAACTTACTGCCAGAGAAGCATCGTTTCTGTACTAGTATAAGATTCGATTTACGGACTTTCATTGAAATTTTCCTAGCGAATATTGTTCCAGATTTCTAGTGTTTGTCCTGCAATTTTCCTTTTTTTCTTTTTTATTCGTATAAAATATCCGCTGCAGAGTGAAAATCTTATTCTGGAAACATCCCCCAGGCTGTGGCTATGTCTCCGCAATATCCTTTCTTCCAGGAGTGTTAGTTCTGCAAGGTATGCAGGAGAGCTACTGTGAAGTTTGGAAGATAGGAGACGAGTTACTGGCGGAATTAAAGCTGTGAGAAAGGGGCCTGAGTCGTGCTTTGGTAGATCAGTTGGTAGAGCACTTGCCCGCGAAAGGCAAAGCTCGCGAGTTCGAATCTCGGTCCGGCACACAGTTTTAATCTTCGAGGAAGTTTCGTATAAAAGATGTTTCTCGATCTAATGTTGGTTACCTTGTGCTGCTGCTTTTAATGAGTACTCGAGATGATCAGTTTAAAGTTACTTGTAACTAAACAGGTATTTCAGCTCGCTTCCGTACCACTACATGCGTAATCTAACGTTGGCGCTGTTACTTAAACATAGCAGCATAAAAATTAAGTTTCTCTTTCCCACAAAAAATTTGACACGTTTTGTTTACTTTCTTTGTTGCTAAGGACTCAGGACATTCAGTACGAAGCTGATGCACTTCTGTAGCTATACATGAGCTTGGCGAATGGCTTACCTACAGTGGATGGACTAAGATATATAAAACACCAAGAAACTGCAACAAATTGCCATGTCTAATACAGCGTAAGAAACCTGTTGTCATTCAAAACAGCTTCCACTCGTCTCGAAGTGGATAGATACTGGTCCTATTGGTTTTCAAGGGAATTTTATACTAATTGTGCTGCAAAGCAGTGGCATGTTGTGGATAGCGAATTGTAGGCTACCTTTCCATCCATAGTGGACCACGAAGGCTCAATAATATTGGAATCCTCTGTCTCTGGTGGCCGGGGGAGATCCGACAATTCATTATCGTGTTCGCAGAACCAGTCCTGAACTACGTGAACTGTCACACCAGGAGGCCTGTCTTCCTTGAACACTTCATCACTAGTGGGGAATAAACATTGCACCACGGAATGGACCTGATCGGCGAAAATAGTCACAAAATCCGCGGCAATATTTACCTTGCAGGGTAACTATGGAGCCCATGGAATACCACGACATGACTGCCCAAATCATCGTCACCGAACCCTCGCCATGTTTCGGTCTTGAGACGTTAACTCGGCCAGAACTTGGAATCAGTGTGATGCAAGACTCGTCCGACCAAATGACTTTCTTTCGTTGCTGCATAGCCCAGTTTTCATGGCTTCGGCACCACGTTGTCCTGTTGCATCACGGGTAGTTCTGCAATTCCAGCTCGCTCTGCACTTCCATGCTTATGGAGCTCTCCTCGTGTTGTTTTCGTGCTGACAGGGTTCGCCAGAGTAACATTCAGTTCTGCAGTGACTTTTCCAGCTGTGTTATTTTCCGTCAAGATCCTCTGCAATGAACGTGTGTCACGATTGCTCAACACATACTTTCGTCAGCCTTGTGACTTAACGGACGGTGTTTTTCTGCTTGCCGTATATGCGGTAGAAACCGTCGATCGGTGCTACCTGAAACACCCAATACTTCGGCTCCCTTAGTTACGGAAGCACACACCATACGAGCGCCAACAGTTTGCCAACGTTCGAATTCACTATCTCCAGCATCATGCACTCAGGACTACACCACGACTAACACTTGCAACATACTGAAAACACTGCGCAGGTGCTGTTCGTGGTGAAATCCAACAGTGCAACCTGCAGGCTAGGCTAGCACCTACATTCATGTTCAAGAGTGCATATCTTTCTGTTTTCATCTCTTTGCCCTAAACCCAGTTTATAGCTAAGCGACTAACGCGGCGCACGTTGCAAGTTGCCTATCTAACAGCTTCCAGGGGCAACAAAATTTGATTTTCAATATTTCATATAATGACTAACCCAATTTCAAAGTTTAAAATGCTGTCACAATCTACTCATTAAGAGGTATAATCTTATGTTACATGTTAAACACAGTACACGTATTACAGCCAGAAAGTGTGTATAATGTCTTGACGTAGCGAAACTCACAGCGCGTAATTTACCCAGGCTATATTCACCCACTGTTTGACAATGCGAGCACTTAGCGACTAGCGACACACTTTAGACATAATTTCAAACATTTACGAAACTACTTCTCGCTAACACACCCCACAAACCGATGAAAGGAAAAAAGTTAATCACTTACTGTTGTCGCTAATCGGACAGTCAAACTTCAGCATAAGGCTTGGCGTTTTTAATTTCTCACTTCGTTACTGCTAACCCTATTCGCAATACATTTCGCACACGGTATCCACATATACCACTGAATGTACCTGCAAAATTATGTCGTTGTACGGTGCATATTTCAGGAAATATGACGTCATAAACATTGAGATGCGCGTAGAACTTACTTTTGCTTAAACTGGAGCGCAATTTACCCACACAGCACTTAACGAGTTCCAACATACTTTAAACAAACAATAATTTCAAACCTTTTCTAGCGTAGATGGTTAACGTCAAATATTTAACACACTTTCCCTCTTGTCAAGTAATCAGAAATTGGAAGCTATTTAATACATGAAAGTTTGATTCTTAAAGAATCAGGGGTTTACTGGTTTAACAAAAACGGGTAAATACGCTGTATCGATTATTGTATGAGCAGGAGCAGGATGGCACATGCTGGAAAGCTTGGCATATATTACCTACAAACAGTTTCGTAGTTAGTTCTCTGCCACTAGTAACGCCCACAGACCATTCCTTCTTTATTTATTGGCGCTCTGCGTCCGTGACCAACCATTTTATTTGGATCAGGCGACATAATTTGTTCTTTTCGTTTCGTTTCGTTTAAGTCAGGTGATGCTGAGGGAATTAGATTAGGAAATGAGACATTAAAATTAGTAAAGGAGTTTTGCTGTTTGGGGAGCAAAATAACTGATGATGGTCGAAGTAGAGAGGATATAAAATGTAGACTGGCAATGGCAAGGAAAGCGTTTCTGAAGAAGAGAAATTTGTTAACATCGAGTATAGATTTAAGTGTCAGGAAGTCGTTTCTGAAAGTATTTGTATGGAGTGTAGCCATGTATGGAAGTGAAACATGGACGATAAATAGTTTGGACAAGAACAGAATAGAAGCTTTTGAAATGTGGTGCTACAGAAGAATGCTGAAGATTAGATGGGTAGATCACGTAAGTAATGAGGAGGTATTGAATAGAATTGGGGAGAAGAGGAGTTTGTGGCACAACTTGACAAGAAGAAGGGACCGGTTGGTGGGGCATATTCTGACTCACCAAGGGATCACCAATATAATATTGGAGGGCAGCGTGGAGGATAAAAATCGTAGAGGGAGAGCAAGAGATGAATACACTAAGCAGATTCAAAAGGATGTACGTTGCAGTAAGTACTGGAAGATGAAGAAGCTTGCACAGGATAGAGTAGCATGGAGAGCTGCATCAAACCAGTCTCAGGACTGAAGACAACAACAACAACATTCGTTTTTGTATGAACCGAAGCGTTATTGGCAAGCCGAGTGAAGCAGCGTCAACAGGAAAAACAGTAGAGTACGATTTTGATAAAATTATTTACTAGATTTGCTCGAATGGGTTAGCTTTTTAACTCTGAACAAAAAAATACATCACTTCCTAGTAACGTAGTATACCGACAAAAATTGTTTAAAAAAATTGGCCTAGTGTTTTGTGAAATGATCTGTCTAAAAGTTAGAAAAAAGACAGATTAGAAAACATTTGACGCGCCTCATTTGCTGTACATGATTTCGAAGATCATTCACAGGCGCGTCAAGTGGTTGTCTAATCTGTTTCATTTCTTACCTTCAGACAATAATTTCACAAACCATTTCACCGATTTTTAATTTTTTTTATTTTGTTCAAAAAGCATGATCTTTTGCCTTCCTAACGTCTGTTGTTCTCGAAATATCCTGAATTTAGTATTGATTCAAAGGAAGCCTTTTGACAGTTAAATATCATACCACTGTAACTTTTTACGCGCAAAGTAACTAGACCTTGAAAAGGTGAACTTTTTTACACTTACTTTACTTAACCAACAGCAGGAGCTCGTGAAATATCTCAATTTCCCTTAAATCGCTAATTCAGTTTTTCTTAATTGCCCTGACTGCTTTCAAGCAATTAAATATGTTTTTGCGAAACAAGACCTCAAGTTAGGCAATTTGATACCCGGTTTGTCCATTTCTCATTCTTCATTTGGCTACGAAATTTCGGACAAAAACCCATTCTGTAAACATTGACCAAAAAGTAATAAACAGTGTAATATGTTCAACGCTCCTGGATGTGCATATCGATGAAAATTCAAACTGGAAGAACTATAAAGCGGATCTGGTAAAATATTTAAGTTCACCTACTTTTGCCATCAGAACAACTCCAACAAGAATTTTAACATCATCATCATCATTTAAGACTGATTGTGCCTTTCAGCGTTCAGTCTGGAGCATAGCCCCCTTATAAAATTCCTCCATGATCCCCTATTCAGTGCTAACATTGGTGCCTCTTCTAATGTTAAACCTATTACTTCAAAATCATTCTTAACCGAATCCAGGTACCTTCTCATTGGTCTGCCCCGACTCCTCCTACCCTCTACTGCTGAACCCATGAGTCTCTTGGGTAACCTTGCTTCTCCCATGCGTGTAACATGACCCCACCATCTAAGCCTGTTCGCCCTGACTGCTACATCTATAAAGTTCATTCCCAGTTTTTCTTTGATTTCCTCATTGTGGACACCCTCCTGCCATTGTTCCCATCTACTAGTACCTGCAATCATCCTAGCTACTTTCATATCCGTAACCTCAACCTTGTTGATAAGGTAACCTGAATCCACCCAGCTTTCGCTCCCATACAACAAAGTTGGTCGAAAGACTGAACGGTGCACAGATAACTTAGTCTTGGTACTGACTTCCTTCTTGCAGAAGAGAGTACATCGTAGCTGAGCATTTTAACTTTCAAACAAATATACCTGGTCAAGTTCTGTATTTCAAAAAATCCCCCACCTCCTATTAACCTACTGCAGCAACAAAAAATAATAGAAGCTGAATTTTTTTGAGTGTGCATATCGATGAAAACTTGAAACTGCAAAAATTGTGGCTAGTAACGAATTAAGCAGTGTAAAGAAAACTCTAAGGTACAACTGCTATCGTTTTAGATTACTCATGTCGAAATTCTCGCATAAGTAAGCTATGTGTAACAACTGTATCGCAGAGATCTGTTAACACTGTTTCGTTACAGTTACAGTGGAAATAGGCCGTATGCTTCATCGGTTTCCGTTGTAGGTCACCACTACCCAGAGGAACCTACGCAACTAGTGGGGAAAAGCAGCCGGTAATAATGTAAACAACAACAAATGTAATGTAAACGAGGACAGGCGTCTTAAGATGAACCTGTCGGTTCGATACTGGTACCGGCGCTATTTGTGTAAATAAATTGCAATATTAACACTGGTTAGTTGCTGTTTTCGTCTTTGCAAGAATCAAATTACACGCGTGCCCGAGGACAGTTTCTTCGGACAGCTGCTGTTCGCGTTGCACAATAACCCTAACAGTACCAACGCATTTTCCGTAACGCGCGTTACCAACGGGGGTGGGGTACTTCATGCTCACTCTAAAACATCGAAAACAAAATAAAATGCGTTATCTGATGTTGGCTTATATCAACAACACACTTTTTAAAGACATTGTGTTGTTTAAGTAACGTCCAGAACCCGAAAATTATTGTAGCACCCTCCTAACAGTATCAACACACTTTCAGTCTCGTGTACTACCAACTTTATGCTCACCGAATAAAAAATTGAAAATGCAAATTTTGTTACCTGTTGTCGACTTTTACTCACAACATACTATTTAAAGAGCTATTGATGTGCAAGTGAGGTCGCGAACCTGAAATATGACTCCTAAATCTAAAATTTTTGGTTCAACTTTAACCGAAAATTTTTTAAAAATATGGAATCTGCTAGAAGAATTCATTAAAAACAATTTACATTTTTCCAAATTTTAAAATATAAAGTAACTGACTAGATTATAATATTTTCAAAAGGTGGCATAAAGTACCCCCGACCTCCTCTCCCCCTTAGTGTTGCGAGAGTTAACTATTTGGCAGACAACATTAACAGAAATGTCAATTTTTTGTAGATAATGAAGTTATCGACAAGAAAGTGCTATCTGAGAAGACCTGCGCAAATATTCAGTCAGATCTTGATCTGATTTCAAATTGGTGCGAAAATTGGCAGCTTTCTTTAATTGCCCAGAAACGTAAAATCTTGCGCTTCACAAACGAAAAAATGTATGTTATATCTAAGATATCAATGAATCATAATTGGAGCCAATTCTTACAAATACCTGGCTGTAACAGTTTTTAGGGATATGAGGTGAACCCACCGCACAGGTTCAGTTATGGGTGAGAAAGTGGCATACTGGGAAAATCTAGCCAGTCTGCGAAGGAGATTGCTAGCAAAATACTCATACGACCCATCCTAGAATATTACAGAAGTGCGTGTGACGCACGCGAAATCTGACTGTCATGAGATATTGCACGTATACAAAGAAGAATGACACGTATTGGTCCCATGTTTATTTTTTCCACAGCAGAGCGTCACATACGAGCCGAAAAATCTGAACTGACAGACGCTTGAATGTAGACGAAAGCCTGCTAACCAAGTTCCAGGAGTTTGAGAAATCTGGGAATACACTGCCGACACTTACCATACGTACCACACCTCCAAGGGACCGCGGAGACATGAAATTTCTGCGCGCGCAGAGGGGATCTAAGAAACCATTGTTAGCGCGTGCTACACGCAAACGGAAAGAGAAGAATTGCTACTAAATATTACAATGGTAAGTGCCCTCTGTCAGTTACTACACACTTGTTTTCACAGTATAGATTAAAGTTTAAAAGTAATTCACGGAAAATACCGGAAATTGAATCGGACGGATGTTCGAATAGTCGTCCTCCAGAACATTACAACTTCAGTGTCTTTTGCCAGCATCCACCTCACACGGTTCACTTCAGTGTCCTTTACATGCTCGGATAATTTGCACCGATTTGCTTGCACAAACAGTGCTTGCACAGACGTATCGTTCCTGGTGAATGAATCAGCGACTGAAAAATTTGTCTGTGGTATTGTCTTTGTCTGGTTTGTGCAAAATCTGGCGACACTTGAATTGACGCAGGCCAGATGAAGTGCTCTAGTACTTCAAACATGGCACAACCTGTTTCCGGAATGATGTGGCTCAAAGACGAAGGTGATAAAACAGCAGAAAATTTCGGATCAGCATAGCTTCCGCCAGTTGCCGAGTACCTCAGTATTAGTATAATCCCTAAATAATCACGAAACGGACGAATGGAAAAACTGGTAGAAGCTGACCTCGGGAAAGATCAGTTTGGATTCCGTAGAAATGTTGGAACACGTGAGGCAATACTGACCCTACGACTTATCTTAGAAAACAGATCAAGGAAAGGCAAACCTACGTTTCCAGCATTTGTAGACTTAGAGAAAGCTTTTGACAATGTTGACTGAAATACTCTCTTTCAAATTCTGAAGATAGCAGGGGTAAAACACAGGGAGAGAAAGGCTATTTACAATTTGTACAGAAACCAGAAGGCAGTTATAAGAGTCGAGGGGCATGAAAGGGAAGCAGTGGTTGGGAAGGCAGGGTTGTAGCCTATCCCCGATGTTATTCAATCTGTATATTCAGCAAGCAGTAAAGGAAACAAAAGAAAAATTCGAAGTAGGAATTAAAATCCATGGAGAAGAAATAAAAACTTTGAGGTTCGCCGATGACATTGTAATTCTGTCAGAGACAGCAGAGGACCTGGAAGAGCAGCTGAACGGAATGGACAGTGTCTTGAAAGGAGGATATAAGATGAACATCAACAAAAGCAAAACGAGGATAATGGAATGTAGTCGAATTAAATCGGGTGATGCTGCGGGAATTAGATTAGGAAATGAGACGCTTAAAGTAGTGATTGAGTTCTGCTATTTGGGGAGCAAAATAACTGATGATGGCCGAAGTAGAGAGGATATAAAATGTAGACTGGCAATGGCAAGGAAAGCGTTTCTGAAGAAGAGAAATTTGTTAACATCGAGTAGAGATTTAAGTGTCAGGAAGTCGTTTCTGAAAGTATTTGTATGGAGTGTAGCCATGTATGGAATTGAAACGTGGACGATAAATACACTCCTGGAAATGGAAAAAAGAACACATTGACACCGGTGTGTCAGACCCACCATATTTGCTCCGGACACTGCGAGAGGGCTGTACAAGCAATGATCACACGCACGGCACAGCGGACACACCAGGAACCGCGGTGTTGGCCGTCGAATGGCGCTAGCTGCGCAGCATTTGTGCACCGCCGCCGTCAGTGTCAGCCAGTTTGCCGTGGCATACGGAGCTCCATCGCAGTCTTTAACACTGGTAGCATGCCGCGACAGCGTGGACGTGAACCGTATGTGCAGTTGACGGACTTTGAGCGAGGGCGTATAGTGGGCATGCGGGAGGCCGGGTGGACGTACCGCCGAATTGCTCAACACGTGGGGTGTGAGGTCTCCACAGTACATCGATGTTGTCGCCAGTGGTCGGCAGAAGGTGCACGTGCCCGTCGACCTGGGACCGGACCGCAGCGACGCACGGATGCACGCCAAGACCGTAGGATCCTACGCAGTGCCGTAGGGGATCGCACCGCCACTTCCCAGCAAATTAGGGACACTGTTGCTCCTGGGGTATCGGCGAGGACCATTCGCAACCGTCTCCATGAAGCTGGGCTACGGTCCCGCACACCGTTAGGCCGTCTTCCGCTCACGCCCCAACATCGTGCAGCCCGCCTCCAGTGGTGTCGCGACAGGCGTGAATGGAGGGACGAATGGAGACGTGTCGTCTTCAGCGATGAGAGTCGCTTCTGCCTTGGTGCCAATGATGGTCGTATGCGTGTTTGGCGCCGTGCAGGTGAGCGCCACAATCAGGACTGCATACGACCGAGGCACACAGGGCCAACACCCGGCATCATGGTGTGGGGAGCGATCTCCTACACTGGCCGTACACCACTGGTGATCGTCGAGGGGACACTGAATAGTGCACGGTACATCCAAACCGTCATCGAACCCATCGTTCTACCATTCCTAGACCGGCAAGGGAACTTGCTGTTCCAACAGGACAATGCACGTCCGCACATATCCCGTGCCACCCAACGTGCTCTAGAAGGTGTAAGTCAACTACCCTGGCCAGCAAGATCTCCGGATCTGTCCCCCATTGAGCATGTTTGGGACTTGATGAAGCGTCGTCTCACGCGGTCTGCACGTCCAGCACGAACGCTGGTCCAACTGAGGCGCCAGGTGGAAATGGCATGGCAAGCCGTTCCACAGGACTACATCCAGCATCTCTACGATCGTCTCCATGGGAGAATAGCAGCCTGCATTGCTGCGAAAGGTGGATATACACTGTACTAGTGCCGACATTGTGCATGCTCTGTTGCCTGTGTCTATGTGCCTGTGGTTCTGTCAGTGTGATCATGTGATGTATCTGACCCCAGGAATGTGTCAATATAGTTTCCCCTTCCTGGGACAATGAATTCACGGTGTTCTTATTTCAATTTCCAGGAGTGTAGTTTAGACAAGAAGAGAATAGAAGCTTCCGAAATGTGGTGCTACAGAAGAATGCTGAAGATTAGATGGGTAGATCACATAACTTATGATGAGGTATTGAATGGAATTGGAGAGAAGAGAAATTTGAGGGCACAACTTAACTAGGAGAAGGGATCGGTTGGTGGGCATATTCTGACTCACCAAGGGATCACCAATATAATATTGGAGGTCAGCGTGGAGGATAAAAATCGTAGAGGGATACCAAGAGATGAATACACTAAACAGATTCAGAAGGATGTAGGTTGCAGTAGATACTGGGAGATGAAGAAGCTTGCACAGGATAGAGAAGCATGGAGAGCTGCATCAAACCAGTCTCAGGACTGAAGACCACAACAACAACAATCACTAATTTATTGATTCGCTCATTAAAGAGCTATATCTCCTTGTATACGGTATAATATACTGCAACATCAAACAGAATGTCTATCTTAACGTCCAGTCTTTGGTAGTGAAACCAGTTCTCTTTTTCACTATTTAGTTCCTTCAAAAGATTAGCCTGCAAAGGCTTTAGATTTTTTAGAAGCCACTCTTTTGTCCGTCGTCAGCGTACTGATCTTTTTCTTTTTATAGCTTCCGAAACAGAAGCGCCAAACAGGGCTACTGATTCAGGACAAAGCTGCATTGCGGTTGGGAGGTGTAAATGCGAACTGAAGACTGCAGACCAGATGTGCAGACGGTCGTTGCGAAAATGGCCTGCTCAGACAAACCTGACCGTGTAAAGAGGCCCTCAAAGGCTCAATACAGTGTAATTAAAAATGAATAACTCGATTTTGAACGTTGACAATTACTAAACATGGGACGTGCCAGCAAGGAAATGTGTGTTTTTTTGGAATGGGCGTGGCCTAGAGGTTCAAAAAATCGCCGTTAGATGTCAGTCAATGCGTCTGCTCATTTTACAGTGGGAAGTAAGATGGCGTCTGCACAACACAAGGCGTTTTGTGTGCTGCAGTTTGCAAAGAGCGAGTCACTGATTTCGGCCCAGCGTGCTTTTCGTCGGCGTTTTGGTATTGGTCCGCCTGAAAAAAAAAAAAAATCGTCCTTGATACCGCCAATCTGAAGAGACGCGTTGCTTGTGTAAAGGTACGAGCAGGTCCTCGCGCTTCTGATGACATGGCGAAAGAATTCGGTAAATGTTTGAGCGGAGCCCACGAAAGTCTACTCGCTGCGCAAGCAGAGAACTGGCAATGCCTCATACGGCTGTCTGGCTAACGTTAAGGCGTCATTTGGTCTATAAACCATATAGACTCTATTTCGTTCATCTTAAGAATAAACCCCATGTAAACATTACACTACCTATTCTTGGCCGGCCGCTGTGGTCGAGCGGTTCTAGGCGCTTCAGTCTGGAACCGCGCTGCTGCTACGGTCGCAGGTTCGAATTCTGCCTCGGGCATGGATGGGTGTGATGTCTTTAGTTTAGTTAGGTTTAAGTAGTTCTAAGTTCTAGGGGACTGATGACCTCAGATGTTAAGTCCCATAGTGCTCAGAGCCATTTTTGAACCTATTCTTCCCGCGTTTGCTGGAACCTCATTGGATTTTCTTTCACGAGGTACGCAAGACAAGCTGTGCCGAGTACAGTCAAGTTCGATAATGATGATACATTTTATCCTGTGCGTTGCGATGATACGGGGAACATATTTACCGTCGCATTTAACTCGGACAGCACTGACCAGGCAAGTGATCCAACTGATCTGCACTGATGTGAACAGTTGCAGTAAAGACGTAAAACGAGACGACCAGAGACCAATACAGCGTTGAATGTAATTTAATTTTTAACAGAAGGAAATAATATATGGCAAAACTCAGATAATACGCTTCTTAGGTGAGCAGACGGAAACCAAAAGTGATGAAAATTCCGGACTTGACAGAATGATGTGTGACGTAGAAACGCACTTCTGATTTCCCATGTAGTTCAATATTGAAGCCACTAAAGGTATTACACTCAGTCGTCTGGTAATCTCCGAACACTTTCCATACCGGACTCCGAGGAATACATTTCAGTACTGTTACGTTGATAAAGAGGCGATCAGCAACAGAATCTCGATCCACCATAAAAATCAGCACTTCCTCCTCCTCTTTTATAACGGGCTGGTCTGCAATTTGCCATTGTTCGCTAGTAACGTGTCACGTGCATTAGTTGCAGTACGTTTGGCGGCTTAAATGTCTTATTATTTCTCGCGACGAAACCCTTAACCCCAGATCAATCCTATTGGGTTCAGACTGCAGTGGTACGGTGACAACAGTAAACCCTGCAACGTTTGTACAGTGTGCTCGACGCCGTCAAAATTATTGTTTTCCATGTTTCTACGACATTAAACACTCCGGCTCGTTAGAGACCAAATCTGTTCTACAACACAATGGACGTATTCAAATAAAGAGTATTTGATTGTTCAATTTACTCCAAAATATTTATTTGTGCAATGTTGTCTTAACTTCAATAGTCTTTGACAATCCTTTATAAAATATCAATAGTTAAGATTTTATGTTTGCCAATGAAAACCAGAATTGTGCGTGTGATATGCAATTACAAGACGTGCATTACTCTTGAAAAATGATTTTTAAGTATGAATTAATGAACATATATTTGATGAATCCCATACTTAAATGATTTAGGTATTCAAACAGAACAAAAAATCTTACGGATCACAACGGGATTCGAACAGCCTTCCCACAGCATACACTACTACCATTCTACGACGCTACCGATTACGCCACAGACTTAATTAAAAGTACATTGTTTTATTTATTACATAATCTTTCGCGAAAAATGTCAAAACTGATTTTTCTCTGTTATCTTGTGAAAGCCAGCCGATGTGGCCGAGCAGTTCTAGGCTCTTCAGTCTGGAACCGCACGATCGCTACGGTCGCAGGTTCGAATCCTGCCTCGGGCATGGATGTGTGTGATGTCCTTAGGTTAGTTAGGTTTAAGTAGTTCTAAGTTCTAGGGGACTGATGGCCTCAAATGTTAAGTCCCACAGTGCTCAGAGCCATTTGAACCATTTTGAATCTTGTGAAAAACATGGAGAACAATTTGTTTCTCGATATTAACGGTGTTCCGCGCACGTGTTTCACTACGAAGCAGGGAGGAGTGTCATCCATTTTCACAGTACGTACGAGGCGTGTTTTTTAAGTAAGTACCGTTTTGAAATTAAAAAAAGACGTGCTAAGATATCTCAATAATTTTATTTTTACGTGAAAACCTGCACCTTCATCTACTTTTCTGCATAATTCTGCCGCCTGACTTGTAATCACCACTGTTTTGACTTCTTCATCGTCTTGAAGACGCTGACCGCCCAAGTGTTTCTTCAAGTGCAGGAACAGATGGTAGTCACTGGGCGCAAGATCGGGGCTGTACGGAGGATGATCTAGAGTTTCCCATCGAAAAGATGTGATGAGATTTTTGATCTGATTCGCCACATGCGGACGGGCATTATCTTGCAGCAAAACGATGCCCTTGCTCAACTTCCATGGACTGCTGCTTTGATTCTGGTGTGACGTAGGCCACCCATGTTACACCGCCCGTAACAATTTGGCTTAAGAAATCATCACCGTCGTTGTGGTACAGCTCAAGGAAAGTCAATGCATTGTTTAACGTTTGGTTTTGTGCACATCCGTCAACATTTTCTGTATACAACGTGCGCACAATTTTCGGTAATTCAAGTGCTCGGTCACAATGCCATACAAAACACTACGAGAAACATTAGGAAAGTCATCCCGCAAGGAGGAAATCGTAAAGCGTCCGTTTTCTCTCACCTTATTGTCCACTTCCTGCACCAAACTTTCATTAACGACCGAAGGACGCCCACTCCGTTCTTCATCACGCACATTTGTGCGGCCATCTTTAAATACTCTCACCCACTTTCTTACCATTCCATCACTCATTATGTTTTCTCCGATCATTATGTTTTCTCCGATCTCACGATGAATATCGGTCGCTTTTAGGCCTTTAGCACTAAGAAATCTTGTAACAGCCCGTACTTCACACACGATTATCGGAGGCATTTTAAACACTCAGTACACAATGTAAACAAGGAAGAATCAGACTGTAATGGCGTCAGTGCGTAGATTAAGGTACAGGCTTTCATGTAAAAATAAAATTATTGAGATATCTTAGCACGGCTTTTTTTTTTAAATTTCAAAACGGTACTTACTTAATAAACACGCCTCGTATTAGCAGCGAGACAATAAGAGCACAAGTAGCGGTTACAGAGACTGTGACTGTACACGATTTTTGAAATAAAAATAACATAGCTAAAGTATGATTAAGAGAAACGTTGATGGCTGTTAATACATTAGAATGCCTTAAAGTTTCATTTCCAGTGTCATAATAATTAGATTTCTAGTACATTAAGTTGGACCTACTTCCAAGAGCGGAACAACAGCAGTGTACGAGAGCTACGGCTGCTGATCAACCGTCGTGTTTGTGTTTGTTTACATTAGGTTTATTTAATGGTGAACGAAGTATATAATTTAGTGCAAGCTGTTCGGGTTGGTGGTATAAGGAAATGGGTTGACTTCAGCAATGCTCTGCTGGAGGACTTGGAATACGAAACATTTTTTACTATGCATGACTTACAGTGATGAAGGAACATTTCATGTTAGGAGTAAAGTAAACAGGTATAACGTGAGCGTATGGGGGCTCCAGAACCTTCATGACATTACTGCGCACGAAAGAGATTCACCTAAAATTAACGTCTTTTTTGTGTTTCTCGTTAAAAAGTGTAGGGTCCCTTCTTTCTTGAGGAAAACACAGCGACTAGAAAGAGGTATCTTCAAGTGCTGCAGAACTGGCGTTTTACTCAACTTCCGGAGGACTCCGATTACTTTATTTTCCAACAGGATGTTCTCCGCCACACTGACAACAGCGTATATCAGTTCCTCAATAACTAGGGAGCACGGGACCCTGAGACAATGAACTGCATTCTTGGCCTTAAGGATCTCCAGACATGACCATATGCGATTTTTTGTTGTGAGGATACGTGAAGAAGAGTGTGTTCGCCCCCCCCCCCCCTACCTCGTGAGGTAGAGGAAGTGAAGAACAGAATAACAGCCGCCATAACTTAATATAAGAGCATATACACTGAGTACAGTTTATGACGAATTTAGATATCGTCTAGATCAGGGATTCCCAAAGTGGTCGATACCGACCCCTGGGGGTCGACATAAACGAAAACTCTTTTGGGGGATCGACGAGGTCTAAAAATCGACCCCTATTAAATTAACACAAGTTCTTATTTAAAACTTTCAAGATAGGTAGGTACTGTATTGTTTATGTTATGTTACATGTACTAAGAATAATTAATATTTTTGTAAGAAATAGCATTGTTGTAGTAATGTAAAGTCTCAAGTTCGTACAAGATGAAAAACTCGGCTAGTCTGTGTGGACAAGTTTGTGCATTATGAATAAGGGGGTTGATCTTAAAAGTAGGTAATTTGGCCATGGGGGTCTAAGGTAACAGTTCATTTTGGAAAAGGGGTCACTTGTCCAAAATAGTTTGGGGATCCCTGGTCTAGATGTTATTTGTCCTGCTGCTGATGGGCAAATAGAGCGTATGTAATAGCATAACTAAAACTTTTAGATCTTTTGAATATTTTGTAATCCATCCCATATTTGTAGTATTTTTTTAATCAATAACAATGGTGTTTGGAATGAGGTCATTGTTTTTGAAACGCCCTGTATTTATTCCGCATAATGTTGTGTCAGTACATTGCGGGAAAGTGTGAGGCCGAGGACGGCACAATATTAATGGGTAATATTTATGCCCGGGACGCGTCAGTTACAACTCTGCCTTCGTAGCGAACACATCGGTACTCGACAATATGGAACTGGTATGTTTTGCGACTGAGTTGTTTTCCTTGGAAAACACAATGAGATATTATGTAGACGAAATAAGTTTGAAAATATGCGATTGCAGTCTTTCTCGGCGTTTTCCAAAGATGAATTCTTCTCGGGTTATCAGTCGAGTGGTGGCGTCGTCTTGTCGCAACGTTTAGATGAGTTTCGTACCAATCATCTTCTGACTTCGCCAGAAGATGATGGATACGAAACTCATCGAAACGTTGCGACAAGACTACGCCACCACTGTGCTGATAACCCGAGAAGAATTCATCACAAGTTTGAAAATCTTCCAGTAAACATTTCAGTGGCTCATGGGCTCGTTCACTGTAGCATAGATCCGTAAACAAGAACTAATTACAGAATAAACAGATCAATCATACAATTTATCGTGCACATGTTCTGATTTCTAGGTAGTTCTCTGCCGCGACAATTCTTGCAAACGAAATAAAACAACTGTTTATTGATTACTGATTGAAAGATTAGCTGATCTTGTGTCTGTGACAACTGTTGCAGAAACAAAATAAAAAATGACATGTATGCTCACTAGACAGCTGACCTGATGTTATTTGTCAGTTCTTAAAACTGCTACAAATAAAATAAATGTATCTGCTTACTGTCGTGACACAATTATATTGTTTCCGCTGCTGTTGTGGACAATAAGGTACCTGGTATTTCCTAAACAGTCAGCAATTTCATTTCTCAAAGCATCGCTTGTTGGTATAACTTACATGCTCCAGCACATCCCTGGATCATTTGTCATTTACTTTTTTACCGTTCTTTGTGGAATTTCGTTCGGAGCGAACTGAATTTCTCTCGGTCTCGGCAAGAACTGCCGTTTACTGACCACTAATAGCATTCCGCAGCACAATATATTGCGCAATACATTGAGCAAGTATTACTAATTTCAAAGCTCTGCAGTCTCGTTGAACACACGGCGCAAACCGCTCTCAGACGGTCAATATTATTGCGCAATACACAATATTGCGCAATAAAAATCGAGAGTGTGACGGCTAAAATGTCACCCTTAAATGTGTGAGAGGAGGGAAGCATTTTAATGACTACTGACGCTGAGTGAAAAAAAAAATGTACAGTTTCTCTAGTCTGTCTGTAGTTGGACAGTGGTAATAGTGAATTCTTAAACATATCATCAAAGCAATTTAATAGTTTGGACCTCCACCACTGACAATCACGAAGAAGTGTGAAAGCTAGAAAATTTCAATCTCAGTTAATGAAAGTTCGCACAATAACTTAGCTGCTCCATATGATGAGATTGTCAACTTTGATATCCACAGGGGTTGCTGCTTCAGGAAGTCCCAGAATTCGGCGTCCGACAGCTTTCGAAATACTCCCACACAAATAGCTTCCGCAAGACAATAATGCAGACTGACCTTGTGGCTCAGCGCCACTTCCTTTTACTTAAAACTAAACAGCTGAATATACTATTAAAAGTAAGATTCCAAAATAACAATTAAACGTCATTAGATGATTTCAGTTACAACAAAAAATGGACTACATATTTCCCTTCATGTTCTGACATTCAGTTTGAAAAAGTTTTAATTAATTTCATATACAATTTCAATGAAATTTACAGTACAATAATTTAAATTAAATTATAGTCAATTATAAACAAATCACTTCGAATAAAACATTGTTAATAGTATTTTGGTTTGCTGTCAAGTAGAGCTACGGTTTTAAATAATCATACAGAATAAACATCGTAGAATTTCAGAAATAGAGGACAAGTAAATTTTCAGGAGTATGTGGTGCAACATGACTGACAGTTCATATCACGAAATTTCAAAATTGCATTATTAACAAACGGCTTCCATTCCTTGTTTACTAACATAAATCGGGTAGTGTATTAATGTGAAATTTAATTTGATATAGTAAACATATTTGTACTAACTTTTTAAAGGGCAGATTGCTACTGGAACTAGGTACAGTCGTAACAGTATAAAGCCCAGAAAGTTCAGATTTCGAGCTAAAATGACCTCTTCAGAGAATGTTGCCATGAGGACGGAATTTCAGATAAGGATGGGGAGGTAGCCCCATTTCACGGCCCCTTTAGAATCTTGCAACACCGGCGGGATTCTGGTTACGTAGCCGCTGCGGGTGTCAAACGGTTCGGGTTACGCAGGAGAGCGACCAGCTGTCGCTTCCGCAGTCCTGTGACGGGTTTGGGTTTGGAGGGACCACTTTTCCTCGCAGCGACCGGTTCTCGGAACTTGCACACGCGCTCTGCGCTGACATCACAGGCCCGCCTACGCATTACGGTATGCGTGTTGTCTGCTGACGTTGGCGTCCTCTGAGGACGCTGCACAACTTGGCGCAGGGCGGACTCACTGCCTAGCCTTTCTGCTGGGCTTCAAACTGTTCTACCTTCCTATTGTTCACGCATTTCTCTCTCTCTCTCTCTCTCTCTCTCTCTCTCTCTCTCGCTCTCTCTCCGTCTCTGCAAGCCTCGAACACTCGTTTTGAAATATCTGCATTACGTCAGCTACCTGCATTATCAGATTTCTTTTCTATTCCATTTGTGTACTGATACAGAGAAAAATGACTATACGGTGCAGTTTTGCTAAATGGGGAGACAGTGCAGGAAACAATGCTGAGAGTATAAGAAACAAAGGAGGTCATTTGGACATATGAACACAAATGTGTCCCAAAGGAGGTACAAGATCATTTACCGTTTTTGAAAACAGGATTGCTGTGCGGTGTGGGATCCGCCTCAGATGGGACTGACGGATGACATCGAAAAAGTACAAAGAAGGGCAGCTCGTTTAGTATTATCGCGAAGTAGGAGAGCTAGTGTCACAGACATGAAACGTGAATTGGAGTACCAATCATTAAAACAATGGCGTTTTTCGTTGCGACGGGATATTCTCATGAAATTTCAATCACCAGTTTTCTCTTACGATTGCGAAAACATTCTGTTGGCACCCATCTACATAGGGAGAAATGACCATCACGATAAAATAAGAGAAATCAGGGCTCGCACAGAAAAATTTAAGTGCTCGTTTTCCCAGCGCGCCGTTCGAGAGTGGAACGGTAGAGAGACAGCTTCAAGGTGGTTCGTTGAACCCTCTGCCAGGAACTTTACATCCAACGCGCGAGAGAGTCTGGATAAACATGAACTAGAAAAGAAGTTAACTCCACGGCGTATTCAGCGTAAAATCCAGTTGGAACTGCGACATAGTCTGGACTGGATGAGCGCCACGAATGTTCGCCCATGCACATTAACTTTTGCCCCTTATTTCAGTTATGTTTTTCACTCTGTCTAGGCCTTAACATCCTTCTTTTACAACATTCCAGATGCATAGTCACGATTTCAAGGAACCTAACTATGAGGTTAGCAGCCCGCTCTTCCGTATGAAATCTGTGGGGACAGATGATGCGAGAGAGGGGGGCTTTGTTGTTGTTGTTGTGGGGGTGTACATTCTGAAGACTGATTTGATGCAACTCTCCATGCCTGGAAACACCTTCATCTCTGAATAACTACTCCAACCTATTATACCCATTTAGCCGGCCGCTGTGGCCGAGCGGCTCTGGGCGCTTCAGTCTGGAACCGCGCTGCTGCTACGGTCGCAGGTTCGAATCCTGCATCGGGCATGGATGTGTGTGAAGTCCTTAGGTTAGTTAGGGGACTGATGACCTCAGATGTTAAGTCCCATAGTGCTTAGAGCCATTTGAACCATTTTGTATTATACCCATTTGAACCTACACACTCTATTCGTGCCTAGTTCTCCCTCTACAACTTGTGTCCTCCACACTTCCTTCCATTACCGAACTCACAATTTCTTGATGCCTCAGGATGTGACCTGTTGACTGATCCCTTCTTTCAGTCAAGTTGTGCCACAGATTTCATTTCCCCCCATTTTTATTCAGTACCTCCTCATTAGTTATTCGATACATACAAATAATCTTCAGCATTCTTCTGTCGCAGCACATTTCAAAGACTTCTACTCTCTTATTGTCTGAACTACTTTTCATCCCCGTTCCAATCGTGTACGATGCTACAGTCCAGAGAAGAATTCCTAACACTTAAATTTATACAGGGCGCGACAAAAATGTACGGCACAAATTGCAGGACACATTCCTCACGACGAAAATGTTATATGAACGTGAGTCTGGAAAGGCATAGTTCCGTGCATAACTAATTTTCAAAAATGGTTCAAATGGCTCTGAGCACTATGGGACTCAACTGCTGTGGTCATCAGTCCCCTAGAACTTAGAACTACTTGAACGTAACTAACCTAAGGACATCACACACATCCATGCCCGAGGCAGGATTCGAACCTGCGACCGTAGCAGTCGCACGGTTCGGGACTGCGCGCCTAGAACCGCGAGACCACCGCGGCCGGCCTAACTAATTTTCTCCAACTCATTAATTATGGGAAACACACACGAACGGAACCTTAGAATTATGGAGAGTGCTATTGGTGACGTCTGGTTACGTTGTGCACCGCCAGTGTTTGTGCCTGTTGCTATGTGTTGTACGTCATTGCTTGTTTACAGGTAACATCAACTGTTGCAGCGATCAGTACGATCTTTGCAAGCACACGGATTACTATGTAGAGTTAATCACAGACTTGGCTCGTGCATGGCAGTGTACACAAATGTAGAGATGGAGGTGTCCATTTGATGTATGGATTAGCTGACGGAAATGGTGCCCGCGCTCTGTTTTTTGTACCGTGAGAGTTTTACCAGGACGACGGTGACACAACAGGAAAACGTTTGCAGCCTTTGGTAGTCGGCTTAGAGAAGATGGAACATTTAAGCGACCGGGGGAGGCCTGGAAGGATGAGGACTCCGCAACGGGAGGCGGCAATTCTTCATGCTGTTGACGACAACCCTAGTGTCAGGACAAGACATGTAGCTGCAACACTGAAAGTTGGCCACAGGATTATCTGGCGAGTGTTAACACTAGGACCGCCGCGCGGGGTAGCCGCACGGTCTAGGGCGCCTAGCCACGGTTCGCGCGGCTCACCCCGGCGGACGTTCGAGTCCTCCCTCGGGCATGTGTCTGTGTATTGTCCATAGCGTAAGTTGTTTCAAGTTAAATTAAGTAGTGTGTAAGTTTAGGGACCGATGACCTCAGCAGTTTGGTCCCATAGGAACTTACCACAAATTTCCAAACACTAGGACCAGCGGTATCAGGCACTATCAGCTGCTGATTTTCCTGCATGGACACTCTTCTGCAAATGGTTTATTCGCCAAAGAGTACATTCTGATTTTAGTGCAACGGTGCTGTTCACAGATGAGGCATCGTTTCAACGAGATCAGACAGTAAATTTTCACAATCGGCATGTATGGGCAGACGTCGACCCTCACGCAATTGTTGAAGCAAGTCATCAACAAAGATATTCTGCCAATGTTTGGGCCAGCTTTGTTGGTGACTGTTTGGTAGGGTCTTCTCACTTTCTTCCACCCAGGCTTAACGGACAAAGTTGTTATAATTTCGTAGAGAATGTTCTATCCGATCTCTTAGCAGATGTCCCTTTAGCTGTGCAACTAATCATATACTACATGCACGATGGAGCGCCTCCATATTTTAGTGTTAAGGTCCGTCAGCTTCTAAAACAGATTCGGTGACGGGCGGACACGTGGAGATGGACAATTACCTGGTATTCTCGCTCTCCGCTCCTTAAACTCACTGGACTTTTATTTGGAAGCTCTTGTGTATGGAACTCCAGAACAAGATGTTTACAGTCTCAGTGGCCGTATTGTGGAAGGCTGCGAAATCAAACGATATACTCAAGGGACTTGAGCAGATTTCCATTACAAAATCATGAAGGGGCCCGCAGCAAACGACAAATTCACGAGAAGCGAACTACAAGCTTTGACATTCAAATGATTAGCATTTCAATGTTATTCGTTTATCTGTACATTGAGCAAGCGGCACATAAAATCAAAGAAAAAATTGGAGAAGGAATTGAACTTCAGGGAGACGAATTAAAAACTTTGAGATTTGCTGATGACACTGTAATTCTGCCAGAGACGGCAAAGGGCTTGGAAGAGCAGCTGAACAAAATGGAAAGCGTCTCGAAAGCAGGACATAAGGTGAACATCAATAAAAGCAAAATATGGATAATTGAACATAGTTGAATTAAATCAGACGATGCTGAGGTAATTATATTAGCAAATGAGACATTAAAAGTAGTGGTCAGTTTCGCTACTCGGGCAGTAAAATCATGATGGCCGAAGTAGAGAATTTACAAAATGTAGATTGGCAACAAAAACATTTCTGAAGAAGAGAAATTTTTTAACATCGAATGTAGAATTAAGTGTTAGGAAGTATTTTCTGAAAGTATTTGTATGGAGTCTAGATATGTATAGATGTGAAACATGGGCGATAAACAGTTCAGAAAAGAAGAGAACAGAAGCGTTTGAAACGCGGTGCTACAGAAGAATAGGGAAAATTAGATGGCTAGATCACGTAACTAATGAAGAGCTACTGAACAAAATTGAGGAGGCAAGAAATTTATGGCGCAGTCTGAGTAGAAAAAGGGATCTGTTGATAGGACACAATTTGAGACATCAATGAATCACTAACTTAGTATTTGAGGGAGGTGTAGGGGGTAAAAATTGTAGTGGCAGAGCAAAAGATGAATACAGTAAGCAGATTCAGAAGGACGTCTGTTGCAGTAGCTATTCGGAAATGATGAGACATGCACAGGATAGAGCAGCATGGAGAGCTGCATCTGTGGTATCGCAGGTTATCGGCACTGTCAGAGCGGGTGCCTCGAAGATTCCTGCGGGCGCTTTGAATGAAGAACTTCCACGCCGCCTTCGAAGGCAGACCGGCAGGTCGGTGTCATAAGGGGCGACCACTTGGGCACCAATGTCCAACTTCTACACACATCAAAAAAGTTTTACATCACCTCGTTAAGAGAGTTCCGGAACCTTTACAGAAAATTGGAATAGAGATCAACACATACATCACTGCCGCCCTTTTTATTGAAAACCGCACATTGCATGTTGTACCACCATACAGCGAGACCTTCAGAGCTGGTGGTCCAGAGTGCTGTACACATTGGGACCTCTAATACCCAGTAGCACGTTCTCTTGCTTTGATGCATGCCTGTATTCGTCGTGGCATACTATTCGCAAGTTCATCAAAGCACAGTTGGTACAGTCAACGGCGATTCGGCGTAGATCCCTCAGAGTGGATGGTGAGTCACGTCGTCCATAAACAGCCCTTTTCAATCTATCCCAGGCATATTCGATAGCGTTCATGTCTGGAGAACATGCTGGCCACTCTAGTCGAGCGATGTCGTTATCCTGAAAGAAGTCATTCACAAGATGTGCACGATGGGGGCGCGCATTGTCATCCATGAAGTCGAATGCTTTGCCAATATGCTGCCGATATGGTTGCACTATCGGTCGGAGGATGGCATTCACGTATAGTACAGCCGCTACGGCGCCTTCCATGACCGCCAGCGGCGTACGTCGGCCTCACACAGAGCCACTCCAAAACGGCAAGGAACCTTCACCTTGCCGTACTCGCTGGACAGTGGGTCTACGGCGTTCAGCCTGACCGGGTTGCCTCCAAACACGTCTCCAACGATTGTCTGGTTGAAGGCATATGCGACACTCATCGGTGAAGAGAACGTGATGCCAATCCTAAGCGGTCCATTCGGCATGTTGCTGGGCCTATCTGCACCGCCCGCATGGTGCCGTGGTTGCAAAGATAGACTTCGCCATGGCCGTCGGTAGTGAAGTTGCGCATTATGCAGCCGCGTGGGGTAGCCGCCCGGTCTGGAGCACCTTGTCACAGTCCGCGCGGCTCCCTCCGTCGGGGGTTCGAGTCCTCCTTCGGCCATGGGTGTGTGTTGTCCTTAACGTAAGTTAGTTTAAGTTAGATTAAGTCGTGTGTAAGCTTAGGGACCGATGACCTTAGCAGTTTGATCCCATAAGACCTTACCACAAATTTCCAAATTTTACATCATGCAGCCTATTGCGCACAGTTTGAGTCGTAACACGAAATCCTGTGGCTGCACGAAAAGCATTATTCAACATGGTGGCGTTGCTGTCATGGTTCCCCCGAGCTATAATCCGAAGGTAGCGGTCATCCACTTCAGTAGTAGCCCTTTGGCAGCCTGAGCGAGGCATGTCATCGACAGTTTCTGTCTCTCTGTATCTCCTCCATGTTCGAACAACATCGCTTTGGTTCTCTCTGAGACGCCTGGACACTTCCCTTGTTGAGAGCCCTTCCTGGCACAAAGTAACAATTTGGACGCGATCGAACCGCAGTATTGACCGTCTAGGCATGGCTGAACTACAGACAACACGAGCCGCGTACCTCCGTCCTGGTGGAATGACTGGAATTGATCGGCTGTCGGACCTCCTCCGTCTAATAGCCGCTGCTCATGCATGGTTGTTTACATCTTTGGGCGGGTTTACAGGCATCTTTGAACAGTCAAAGGGACTACGTCTGTGATACAATATCCACAGTTCTTCAGGAGTTCTGGGAATCGGGGTGATGCAAAACTTTTTTGATGTGTGTACTTCTAGTTCTGTGTTTCTAGCGAGATTTCCGTGTTGGTAGTTGGTGCCGAAGATTACTCCAAGTTCTTGATAATTAGCTCTACCGGTAAATATCCAGTGTATATAGAGGCTTGTCTGTGTCAGGCCTCTGTCGTATTGTTAGCCACAGCTGTAACGAGTTGTTAACAGTGAAGCAGTTCTCCAGAATAATTTGAGCACAATACATGTATTCAAACTGCATTTTTGTCAACTACTCTTCTGCTTGCCTGCCCAGATTTCTGCGGCGACAGATGCCTTGGCTATCTTCCACCCACTTGTCTGTAGCAATGAGAGCATTAACGGTTGCCGACGCTCAACACAACAACATCAAACCAATCTTCGGACCGAAGACCACAACAACAACAACAGCGTTTAAGTGCAACTGCACAAACTGTGCAGAAATAACAACATAGGCACTGACCAGCCAGAACATTATGACTATCGACCTACTATCGATATAAACCCGTTCAGGTGACAGAAACTTCACCTGGCGAGGAATGACTGCTAATCAGACACACGCACGTCACATGTACTATCAGTGCTTTCCGGGTGTACTTGTCGAAGGCGCGCGATCTGAGTCTGACCGAGGGCTGATTGTGATGGCCCAGAGGCTCGGTACGAGCATTTCGGAAACCGCACGACTTGCCGGGTATTCGAGGAGTGCTGCGATGAGTGTTTTCAACACTTGGCGAAACCAGGGTGAAACCACGTTCATAGGTCGTCGGGTTGGGCAGCCACCCCTCATTCCAAATGTCGGACGTCGTAGGCTGGGCAGACTGATAAAACAGGACAGGCGGCGAATTGTGGTGGAACTAACATCAGACTTTAACGCTGGGCAGAGTACAAATGCGTCTGAACACACAGTGCACTGAACACTCCTAACGACGGGCCTCCGCAGTCAACAACCCATGTGCCAAAGTTAACACCACGATATCGGCAACTACGACTGAAACAGGCACATGACCATCGGCACTGGACGTTGACGCAGTGGTAGACCATTGCATGGTGTGATGAATCCTGGTACCTTTTTCATCATGCCGATGGGAGGGCGCGACACCGTCGTCTTCCAGGGGAACAGCTGCTTGGCACCTGTACCACGGGACAGAGACAAGCTGGCGGCGGCTATGTTATGATCTGGGGAACATTCACGCGGGCATCCATGGGTGCAGTGGAGCTCATGCCAGCACGTGTCGGAATTCGACTGTAGAAGGATCTGCTAAACCGCTGCTCACATTGCTCAGGATGCCACTCTTGTCATCCAATTATGGATAAAGTGCTTCAGGAGGACCATGTCACACGCTATGCAGGTCCCCAATAGTCCCACGTGAATAGCGCCCGAGAGGGCGTCATTCGATCAGCCTGACTGGATTTTACACCCACCCCATGTACCTAGAGCTATGAAACGGCCTGGTTTGCAAACAGACAAATGACAACACACACAATGCAACGAGGTCTGGTGCGGCACTGACTGTTCACACGACTACTACTGTTATGGCTTCCCGTGATGCTGGCAGCAGAGGGAAGTGCACCGGCAGCATTGGACACGGGGGTGGCACCACATTGTCTCACCAGACAGTCAGCAGTCCTGCATACAGCATCACAGTGGACATACCTGTGTGTGAAGGCTGTGAGGAGAACAAACACTACCATCTCACACTCATCATACCAGCCCAATATCTGGTGTGACATTATGGCATGCCTTTACGTACTACACAACAGGATCACCTATGGTTCGCATAGCTGGTGTTCCTGATAGCAGCTTTACATTTCTGACCTGTTCAGGCTGATGGCTGTGCCCTTTGTCAAGTCTTCGTGATGTTATATTTTGGCGAGATAACACAATGCCACACGTGCTGTTATTGTGCTGGCGTAAGCATCGCCATCACACAATTCGGCAAATATGAATCGCGAAGATCGATTAGTAGGTGCTGGATCAAGTGAACCTGTCACGAGAGAGGCCAGGGACACACCCACAAGCAACTCGCCGCCAACGCCCTCTCGACAGCATGTATTTACGCCGCCACCACTGACCGGAGGGCCTCACTTAATCAAGCAGTTGGGCGTCTGTCAGTTTACTCACAGAGCGGGTTTAATTCGTCACAGGCTACGACAGTACATAGCGACCAGATTAGTGACTATAACAGGACTAGTTTACCTCAACCGGAATTGTACTTACTAGTTTGTAATAGTAAGGTTACCAATGGACATTACCACAGTCTGCAACAGGACTATTACTGAAGAGCTTTTACCACGAAACATGGACTCTATTCGAGTTAAGTAAATGTTTCCAGTTCATATAGATAAACAACTGTATTAATCCAGAGAGCATTTTTGTTGTAGATAGAGGATACCAGCCGCCCAAAACAACATCATCTCCCTTGCTTCCATGCGGTACAAGACTCTGCAGTCATGACATATACTACCGGATCAGAAGTATGACATTCCTATGTAGTGCAGAATCGACCACTAGATGTCACGACAGGCGGACCCGCTGGTATAAAAGAAGGGGCGGGGGGGGGGTACTGTAGTATCCTATGACTATAACTATGATTATAATATCAATGAGTCACTGTTGAAATCGGCAAACTCATACAAATTCCTGGGTGTACCAGTTTGTAAGGATATGAAATGGAATGATCACATAGGCCCAGTCATGGGTAAAGCAGGTAGTAGACTTCGGTTTATTGGCAGAATGCTGTGGAAGTGCGATCGGTTTACAGGGGAGATAGCTTTCAAATCTCTTGTGAGACTGGTTCTGGAATATTGCTCAAGTGTGTGGGACCCGTACCAGATGAAACCGACGGGATGTTGAACATATACAGAGAAGGGTAGCACGAATGGTCACAGGTTTGTTTAATCCTTGGGAGAGTGTCACAGAGATACTGAAGGAACCGAATTGGAAGAGTGTTGAAGACGGGAGGTAACTATCCTGAGAAAGTATATTAACAAAGTTTCAAGAACCGGATTTAAATGATTATTCTAGGATTATACTACAACCCCATATGTATTGCTGACAAAGGGATCGTGAAGATAAAATTAGAATAATTACTGCAAGCAAAGAGACATTCAAACAATTATTCCTCACGCACAACATACGTGAATGGAACAGGGAGAAACCCTAATAACTGACATACGCTTTGCCATGCACCTCACGGCTGTTTTCCGAATATAGATGTAGACGTAGACTGTGTAATCAGTAGAGAAGCAGTGACAAAGGAATAAGTTGGTCAGGACAACTCAGTGAAGGTGTCGAAGTTGAGTGGCTGTACGAGCATACAAGATGACTTCAGTTGGTGTGATGAATGGCTGCTAGCTCTAAATGTACAAAAGTAAGTTAATGCTGATGAGTAGGAAAAACAGAGCCGCAATGTTTGGATACAGCATTAGTAGCGTCCTGCTTGTCACAGTCAAGCTGTTTAAATATCTGAGCTTAACGTTGCAAACATATGAAATGGAACGAGCGTGTGAAGATTGTGTTATGGAAAGCCAGGCAGACTTTATGTACTGAAGGGCAGGGACTGTCGAACATCAAGGTGTGTGGTTGTAAATATTAGAATGAAATCACATTTGTAGGCAGTACCTTCGTCAAATATGAACAATGATAATACCATACTATTCTCTTACACGCATTGTATTTGGAGAGTGTACATATCCATTATACTTGCGAGTCTAATTATCAAAGTTATAATGAAAACATGAAGAACCACCACTATAAATATGAGTACACGTCACAAATGAGAAGATGCTCATGAGACATTAAACAAGGGGGACGTAATGAGTAGAGCTGTATGGGCAAAGAGAGCGTACCTCTCCAAAACAAGTCTCCTGTCAAACACAGACGTTACTTTGGGGTCAAATTTGTGAGACTGTACATCTGCTGCAAGCACTGTGTAACAGTCACCGCTCGGGTTAGGATTTTTAGTGGGTGTGGAGATGGACATATGAGATGGTGACGGTGCAGGTGCAGGAAGCCCAGCTCGGTAGCTCGTGCGGGTAGGTTTACTACTTGTGATTTTACAGTGCGGACTGTCTTCTCCGGTGCGGCGGAAGGCGTGCTGATTTGCACACCTGAGCGCACCAAGGGATGTGGGTGGACAGAACGCTGAGTCGGCAGGGTTGTTGTGTAGGCCAGGTCTCAGCAGCGGTGTCGTGCAGGTTGCCGGAACAGGATTTAGTAGGCGCATGTCTACCGCGGCCTGCCATGGCCTCGAGTAGCCCACCACAGTGCTATCGAAGACGGACACGTGAAGGCAGAAGCCCAGGATCCGAACCAGCAACACAGCCATACTTAGGTGTCTCGCGCTGTAGGTTTTATGTGATAATTCGACATCACTCGGTATGGCGCTCCACCAAACAAAGCCGCAGACTTTTCCACATCTTGTAACCGTCAATGGTGCCCAAACGACAATGGCAACTTGCAGCGGCTAAGTTCCACAACAGCCAGCTGTCTATGGGCTGAGCAGCGAAGTCTTCTCTTGGCAGCAGGCAGCACATCACAATTCACCAACCAAGTTATTCTGAAACTGGCGAGGCTGTCATCCCGTCGGAGTGAGAAATGCACACAGGATGACGAGATACTGAGACCACAGTCTAACATAACAGTCGCGACACTCACTGCTGTAAAAGCTGTTACCGTTTGACAGCTCGAACGACACTAGCTCTCCAAACGGTGAGAAAGGAGAACTTCAGATGCGTCGTAAGCACGATGTTTGTTTTGCATCCATTTCCTACGTGATTTACGAAATATTTAATTCATTATTTTTCCTCCAAGAGTTTGTGTAATATCAGAAGACATAGATGTTTCTAAAAATGATTCTACAATACGCGCAAGTAGGGATAAAAATCATGAATCCAGTGACAAGTTACAACACATTCGTGAAGAGATACTTGTGACGTTGGACAGAACTGCTACTTACCACGTTGATATCAACGGAATATAAACACATAGATTGATACATAAGAAGCACAGACATGTACCTCTACATGCAAAAGCGATCGACGCCCCATTTGTCGTTCCGTAAGCCTATTGTGTTTTAGTCATTTTCTGTTTCCACACGTACGACCTTCATCTTTATATTATTCTAAGTGGGACAAGCAACTGCCAAATAGTGGGAGAAATATACTGTCTGTGTAAACCCCAAGTCCTCAAAGCCAATAACACTGTCAGAACTGCTGTCACATGGTAAATTTGCCATTGGAGACTTTTTATCCAACGACATGTGCACTATTTCATCAGTATCGGAGAAATGCTGTACCTTCTGCTTCAAAAGGTGGAACATATAGTCACTTATTCCACGTTTCATTTGTATGCCTTCCACATACTTCTGTAATGTGCGCACTGATGGAAATATAAAACATTGTGACCAAACCTGTATGCCTGAGTGCTGTAATATAATAAACTTAGAGCAAATAGCTTGTTTTCGTCTTTCCACCTTGCAGATGGCATTTTAATCTGCCTTAACAAGAAGTCAAGGGCATCTTTTTCTAAATATCAAGATCCTATAGTCTTCAAAATTTGTTTGTCCTTCTCCACTTGATCCTTCTGATAGTGTTTTTGTTGCTGTCCCTACATAAAATGATAGGCACTTTCCTTGTCCCGTGACAGTTTTTCACAAAGTCTAGCGATCTGCACATTCTGATGCTCCACAAGCTTTTTCTAGAAACGAATAACTGCGCTTAATTTTACCACTTCGTCAAAGCACGTCGGTGTTGACGATTCAGATTAATCTGGCACTGATATATGGAGCGTTGAACTGGCTGCTTCTGTGCCATGGAAGTGTTTGACAGCTTTAGACGGATTTGTACCAGTTTCCTCTTCATCGTCAGATGAGGTGCCTTATTTGGAATGCCAAACAATGGGTTAACTACATTCCACACTAGTTTATTATTGTCTTCACTTATGAAACAGAGGATGACACGCGTAAAGCTGAAATACTAAACACCTTTTTCCAAAGCTGTTTCACAGAGGAAGACCGCACTGCAGTTCCTTCTCTAAATCTTCGCACAAACGAAAAAATGGCTGACATCGAAATAAGTGTCCAAGGAATAGAAAAGCAACTGGAATCACTCAACAGAGGAAAGTCCACTGGACCTGACGGGATACCAATTCGATTCTACACAGAGTACGCAAAAGAACTTGCCCCCCTTCTAACAGCCGTGTACCGCAAGTCTCTAGAGGAACGGAAGGTTCCAAATGATTGGAAAAGAGCACAGGTAGTCCCAGTCTTCAAGAAGGGTCGTCGAGCAGATGCGCAAAACTATAGACCTATATCTCTGACGTCGATCTGTTGTAGAATTTTAGAACATGTTTTTTGCTCGAGTATCATGTCGTTTTTGGAAACCCAGAATCTACTATGTAGGAATCAACATGGACTCCGGAAACAGCGATCGTGTGAGACCCAACTCGCTTTATTTGTTCATGAGACCCAGAAAATATTAGATACAGGCTCCCAGGTAGATGCTGTTTTTCTTGACTTCCGGAAGGCGTTCGATACAGTTCCGCACTGTCGCCTGATAAACAAAGTAAGAGCCTACGGAGTATCAGACCAGCTGTGTGGCTGGATTGAAGAGTTTTTAGCAAACAGAACACAGCATGTTGTTCTCAATGGAGAGACGTCTACAGACGTTAAAGTAACCTCTGGCGTGCCACAGGGGAGTGTTATGGGACCATTGCTTTTCACAATATATATAAATGATCTAGTAGATAGTGTCGGAAGTTCCATGCGGCTTTTTGCGGATGATGCTGTAGTATACAGAGAAGTTGCAGCATTAGAAATTTGTAGCGAAATCCAGGAAGATCTGCAGCGGATAGGCACTTGGTGCAGGGAGTGGCAACTGTCCCTTAACATAGACAAATGTAATGTATTGCGAATACATAGAATGAAGGATCCTTTATTGTATGATTATATGATAGCGGAACAAACACTGGTAGCAGTTACTTCTGTAAAATATCTGGGAGTATGCGTGCGGAACGATTTGAAGTGGAATGATAATATAAAATTAATTGTTGGTAAGGCGGGTACCAGGTTGAGATTCATTAGGAGAGTGCTTAGAAAATGTAGTCCATCAACAAAGGAGGTGGCTTACAAAACTCTCGTTCGACCTATACTTGAGTATTGCTCGTCAGTGTGGGATCCGTACCAGATCGGGTTGACGGAGGAGATAGAGAAGATCCAAAGAAGAGCGGCGCGTTTCGTCACAGAGTTATTTGGTAACCGTGATAGCGTTACGGAGATGTTTAATAAACTCAAGTGTCAGACTCTGCAAGAGAGGCGCTCTGCATCGCGGTGTAGCTTGCTGTCCAGGTTTCGAGAGGGTGCGTTTCTGGATGAGGTATCGAATATATTGCATCCCCCTACTTATACCTCCCGAGGAGATCACGAATGTAAAATTAGAGAGATTAGAGCGCGCACGGAGGCTTTCAGACAGTCGTTCTTCCCGCGAACCATACGCGACTGGAACAGGAAAGGGAGGTAATGACAGTGGCACGTAAAGTGCCCTCCCCCACACACCGTTGGGTGGCTTGCGGAGTATAAATGTAGATGTAGGTGTAGATGAACTGGTTTTGTTCGACGTGTTGCGGACAAAATTTAACATTATTATAAGGATAAACGGGGTCTTTTTTCGTAAGATCTTCTTGTCTGCTATTCACTAGCCATTTTCTGCATCTAAAACGAAACATTAATCATCAGTATACATGTACTTTGCAAGCGAACCCTGGCGATACAGTTTAGTAACATGATGGTGTATACCTCTCAGGGTCCTTAGGAAACCTAAAAAAAGACAGACGGGGTATCTTTTCTTTTTGTTGCTGCATTCTATTGCACTACGCTACGCTCCCATTGGTAAAAGTCACTGTGGAAACCAAAATAAACAACTAATATTCGCTTTCGCTTTCACGATCGCGCCGTAGGTAACAAAATCGAGGCGAAGTGTCGCGATTGTTATGTTAGACTGTGCTGAGACTGAGACTTCTGAAACGGCCGCATGTAAGACGGACGTGACATCGTCACAGCCAACGATGCGGTCATCTGCCCTCATTATTCGGAAGTGCCAGTGGACTTGTCCCCACCGCGGTGTCTAAGTTATTTTCAGCTGCCCTCGCCTTCGCACTATTTTTCAGTGCTAGGACGACGTGGAGCGGCCGAGCTCGGACGTTACGTGTTACGGCGCCACACTGCAAGGCTCGCAGAACGACGTATTGGGTGCTGTCATACCGCGCCGTTTCCGCTCCCTGATTACGGCTCGGCTCGGTGCGGAAATATATTACGAGCTTTGTCAAGTGCTAAATGACTCAGTCATTTATCCATTTAGCACTTGACAATGGCCGAGAAGGGCTCGGTCAAAGGCTCGTGGTATCTTAACTACCTGATGCGGCTGGAAGCTCGAGGCGATTTTAGCAGCTTATATCGCCGCGGGACCATGCATTCAAACGTAAGTGGATGAGTTAAAATCAGAATTGAAACCGTCTTATAACAGAAACGGTACGTTTCTGGACATGAGTTCCTATTCAGAATAGTATGTACGCACTCCCCTCTACAAGATCAAGTAACGGGAGTTTCCGAACACCCTGTATATGCACACTCGTGAGTTGGATCTGCTGTGCAATAAGTTTACGGAAGTGACTCACGGACAGGGGGAAAACCGGCAAAATAAAAGAACTGAGGCATTTGAGATTCCGTGTTACAGAAGCTGAAAATTAAATGCACTGGTGACATAGAAATGAGAAGATTCTCTATAGAATCGTTGAGGACAGAAATAACTATAACAAACAGAATGGAAGGACATGTGGTAAGACATCAATAAATTGCTTTCATGATATCAGAGGGAGCCATATGTGGCAAAAATCGTAGGGGAACACGAAGACTAATATACACGCCGTTAGCCGTAGAATTGCAATTCCAGGAAGAAAAAGAAATAGAGAAATTTTACTAGTTATATGTATACTGCTAGAACGCTGAGTGATCTAGCAGTAGTGGACACCAGAAGATCCTGAGGAAGATCCCAGCAGAGGTGTCGAAACGTCGATCATTTTAGAAGAAACATGACGCGGCCTAATAACCCAGAAGATTTTAACTTCAGTGACAACGGCCACGAAAGCCTGCAGACTTTTATGAGTAAATTTGTAGGTGATTTGGGGGTTTAGAGGGTGCTAAATTTAGTACACAAAGCTGCCTTCTCTGACGGCAGTAACGCCTCTAACCCGGCCGGGCACAGTCTGAGCTTGGATGACATACATGGGTACGTCATTCCACGGAGCATCAGCTGCCTGTCAGAGGTCCTCAGTCTCACTGCCTGGCACGTGATGGCGTGGCAGTCTCTTTGCAACCCGTCACCAGGTGTTTCCAACGGGTGACAGATCTGGACCTGACCACGTCAGCATCTCTGGTGTAGAAGTACAGCGTCTGATGAAAGGTATAGACACTTATTACTGGACATTGATATGGGTTGTGTCCACACTTCGCCTTTATGACGGCTTTAATTCCGCTGTGGACGCTTCCACTGAGACGTCTGAATGTCTGTGGAGGAATGGCAGCCCATTCTTCCCCAACTGCCGAAAGCACAGATGGTGGTGATGTTGGACGCTGGGGGTCTGGAGCGAAGTCAACGTTCCAAGTCGTACCAAACATGTTGCATTTGGTTCAGAACAGGACACTGGCATGACTGAAGGCACTAACTACTGATAGGCATACTTAGCAAATGAAAGATTTTGATAGAGAACAAACAATGTATTTACCTTAGTTGTGATCAAAAAGTCAGCATAAATTTGAAAACTTAATAAACCACGGAATAATGTAGATAGAGAGGTAAAAATTGACACACATGCTTGGAATGACATGGGGTTTTATTAGAATAAAAAAAAACACCCCATATTGCTAGACGCGTGAAAGATCTCTTGCGCGCGTCGTTTGGTGATGATCGTGTGCTCAGCCGCCACTTTCATCATGCTTGGCCTCCCAGGTCCCCAGACCTCAGTCCGTGCGATTATTGGCTTTGGGGTTACCTGAAGTCGCAAGTATATCGTGATCGACCGACAACTCTAGGGACGCTGAAAGACAACATCCGACGCCAATGCCTCACCATAACTCCGGACATGCTTTACAGTGCTGTTCACAACATTATTCCTCGACTACAGCTATTGTTGAGGAATTATGGTGGACATATTGAGCATTTCCTGTAAAGAACATCATCTTTGCTTTGTCTTACTTTGTTATGCTAATTATTGCTATTCTGATCATATGAAGCGCCATCTGTCGGACATTTTCTGAACGTTTGTATTTTTTTGGTTCTAATAAAACCCCAGTCATTCCAAGCATGTGTGTCAATTTGTACCGCCCAATCTAAATTATTTCGTGATTTATTCAGTTTCAAATTTATACTGACTTTTTGATCACCTGGTATATATTAATCAGACTATAAGCGTAACGTTGGGAAGTGATATGAAATGAATGAGCACCTAAGGACGGTATTAAAAAAAGCGAACAGTGGACTTCGTTTTAGTGTAAGAATTTTAGGATCGTGTAGCTGATCTACACTCCTGGAAATTGAAATAAGAACACCGTGAATTCATTGTCCCAGGAAGCGGAAACTTTATTGACACATTCCTGGGGTCAGATACATCACATGATCACACTGACAGAACCTCAGGCACATAGACACAGGCAACAGAGCATGCACAATGTCGGCACTAGTACAGTGTATATCCACCTTTCGCAGCAATGCAGGCTGCTATTCTCCCATGGAGACGATCGTAGAGATGCTGGATGTAGTCCTGTGGAACGGCTTGCCATGCCATTTCCACCTGGCGCCTCAGTTGGACCAGCGTTCGTGCTGGACGTGCAGACCGCGTGAGACGACGCTTCATCCAGTCCCAAACATGCTCAATGGGGGACAGATCCGGAGATCTTGCTGGCCAGGGTAGTTGACTTACACCTTCTAGAGCACGTTGGGTGGCACGGGATACATGCGGACGTGCATTGTCCTGTTGGAACAGCAAGTTCCCTTGCCGGTCTAGGAATGGTAGAACGATGGGTTCGATGACGGTTTGGATGTACCGTGCACTATTCAGTGTCCCCTCGACGATCACCAGTGGTGTACGGCCAGTGTAGGAGATCGCTCCCCACACCATGATGCCGGGTGTTGGCCCTGTGTGCCTCGGTCGTATGCAGTCCTGATTGTGGCGCTCACCTGCATGGCGCCAAACACGCATACGACCATCATTGGCACCAAGGCAGAAGCGACTCTCATCGCTGAAGACGACACGTCTCCATTCGTCCCTCCATTCACGCCTGTCGCGACACCACTGGAGGCGGGCTGCACGATGTTGGGGCGTGAGCGGAAGACGGCCTAACGGGGTGCGGGACCGTAGCCCAGCTTCATGGAGACGGTTGCGAATGGTCCTCGCCGATACCCCAGGAGCAACAGTGTCCCTAATTTGCTGGGAAGTGGCGGTGCGGTCCCCTACGGCACTGCGTAGGATCCTACGGTCTTGGCGTGCATCCGTGCGTCGCTGCGGTCCGGTCCCAGGTCGACGGGCACGTGCACCTTCCGCCGACCACTGGCGACAACATCGATGTACTGTGGAGACCTCACGCCCCACGTGTTGAGCAATTCGGTGGTACGTCCACCCGGCCTCCCGCATGCCCACTATACGCCCTCGCTCAAAGTCCGTCAACTGCACATACGGTTCACGTCCACGCTGTCGCGGCATGCTACCAGTGTTAAAGACTGCGACGGAGCTCCGTATGCCACGGCAAACTGGCTGACACTGACGGCGGCGGTGCACAAATGCTGCGCAGCTAACGCCATTCGACGGCCAACACCGCGGTTCCTGGTGTGTCCGCTGTGCCGTGCGTGTGATCATTGCTTGTACAGCCCTCTCGCAGTGTCCGGAGCAAGTATGGTGGGTCTGACACACCGGTGTCAATGTGTTCTTTTTTCCATTTCCAGGAGTGTATAAAGAAGAGCGCGACCTATTCACGAACGATGGCGGTTCACGAAGGTCGAGGCACAAACGGGCTTCGTACTGATGCCGGTTCCAAGCGACAGCTGCGGTAAGCGCACACACGAGTTTTGCGTGTGAAGAAAGCGTGTATCCCGCACATTATTTGTCTCGCTTGCTTATGTAGAATTTCTCGCGTACCACCACCATCAGCCGTGACAACTTGCAATAGATGGAATAAAAATTCACTACATAACTCGCTACCATCACGTTCAATGCTCGCACTGGTTCCGACGTTCATAGCAGAGCTCAGAGAACACTACTGAACGTTCACTGGCTGTCGCACAATGCGTCGCGTAGGTGCGCATATGATGCCTAAACTATCCCCACATCGTTCGTTACTCCGACAACAGCGCGACCCATTGTTCAATACTGCTCGAGAGTGTAGGACCCTCACCAGGTCGGATTAAAGGAAGACATCAAAGCAATTCAAAGGTGCGCTGTTAGATTTGTTACCGGTAAGTTCGATCAACATACAAGCATTATGGAGATACTTCGTGAACTCAAATAACGTTCTTTTCGCGAAATTCTGTAGAGCAAATGTAGAGGGCCGGAATCTGCAGCTGAGTGCAGAACGATTCTCCTGGCGCCAAATTACATACCGCTTAAGGGCCACTAAAACAAGATAATAGAACTTAGGGCTCGTATGGATGCACAAAGATAGTCGTTTTCCCCACGCTTCATTTGCCAGCGGAACAGGAAAGTAAATAAATAGCAGTGCTAAAATGTACCCACTGCCGTGCACCATACGGATTGTGGAGAATGTATGTAGATGTACATAAACTAAATCTGACAGCGCTGCAGGCGGGAGGCGCTAATTTAATAAATTTGTCGCACATAAACTAAATCTGACAGCGCTGCAGGCGGGAGGCGCTAATTTAATAAATTTGTCGCAGCACTGGACTTACAGTAATAGAAATAAGTATTCATACACTAGAGCGTGGAAAAGTAAACTGCCTTTATTAACAATACGAAACCAAAAACACTAATTGGATATGCACTATACACATTGACCAGTCGCCAATGCAGCTATGCTGGTATATAGAACGAGAATGAACAAGCCTTTACAAAACAAAATACAAAAACGTCTGCCAAGTTCTCTATTGCGCTGGAACTTAAGTATTCATACACTAACAGAAAATGACACTTCTAACAAAGCCAGAACATGTTTAATACTTCGTATGCATACCCTTCCGATGTGTTACTTCTCGCAACCTCCGTGGCATGGAATTGACCAATTTTCTTGTAGTTTCCGACGTGATATCTACCCATTCTCGAAGGAGAGCCTCTTTCAAAGAGGCCTTACTGCGGATGTCGTTTTCTCACTCGTGTTTCCAGCTCACTCCACAGGTGTTCGATGGGATACAGGTCCGGACTCTGAGCTGGTGTTTTAAGAGTGTGTGGAGTGTTGTAGAGCAACCACAGCCGGACAATTTGCGCCGTATGTTTGGGATCATTGTCCTGTTGGAAGTAATAATTTCTAGGAAGATCCAAGGCGTCAACACTCTGTTGTAAGTTCTGTTTGTTAATGTTCATATACACAAATCTGTCCATGGTACCTTCCACAAACACTAATTTTCCGACACAGGAGGCTGACATACAGCCCCATACCATCACTCCACCACCTCTGTGCTTCACCGTGGGTTGAATGTTGTTTCGGTCGAGGTCTGTATTCGGTCTTCTCCAGACCAAGATCCTACCATCATTGTGCACGATATTAAATTTGCTTTCATCACTATAAACAATACAGTATCCCAGAAGTCTGCTGTCTTGGATACATGCTGTTTCGCGAATACCATCCGTCACTTCCTGTTCTTTTTGCTGATGTAGGGCTTTCGTCTCGGGACTCTGGCTCTGTAGCCCGAACGATTGAGAATGGTACGAACTGCCCTTGCAGTGATGTCGTTTCGGAAGTGGTCATGTACATATGCGGATAGTGCCGACGCTGTCGTTTTCGGGTTTTTCTTGATGATTCTTAGTAGCATTCTCTTGTTGTGAGCTTCTGTGGACGACCGTGTCGTTCACTGTTTATTACTACATGTCTGTCCTTATATGATAGATTGCACAGTCGCTCGGCTTTGTCCTATGATGTTCGCAATTTCGGCATACGACTTGTGTTGCAGATATTGGGCGACAACGGTGTTTCGTTCCTCAATGGTCGTTTCCTTCCCCTTGCGGCCCATTCTGCTGTTCCACGGTACCCACGTCCGACGTGCTGCTGAAATGTAACGTCCACTGTTCAAAGTGCCGTCAATGCGAACGAGAGGTGACCGACACGTGTAACCAATGGCACCCCATACCATCACGCCGGGTGATACGCCAGTATGGCGATGACGAATACACGCTTCCAATGTGCGTTCACCGCGATGTCGCCAAACACGGATGCCACCATCATGACGCTGTAAACAGAACCTGGATTCATCCGAAAAAATTACGTTTTGCCACTCGTGCACCCAGGTTCGTCGTTGAGTTCACCATCACAGGCGCTCCTGTCTGTGATGCAGCGTCAAGGGTAACCGCAGCCACGGTCTCCGAGCTGATAGACCATGCTGCTGCAAACGCCGTCGAACTGTTCGTGCAGATGGTTGTTGTGTTGCAACGTCCCCATCTATTGACTCAGAGACAGAGACGTGGCTGCACGATCCGTTACAGCCATGCGGATAAGATGCTTGTCATCTCGACTGCTAGTGATACTAGGCCGTCGGGATCCAGCACGGCATTCCGTATTACCCTCCTGAACCCACCGATTCCATATTCTGCTAACAGTCATTGGATGTCGACCAACGCGACCAGCAGTGTCGCGATACGATAAACCACAATCGCGATAGGCTACAATCCGACCTTTATCAAAGTCGGAAACGTGATGGTACGCATTTCTGCTCCTTATACGAGGCATCACAACTGCGTTTCACCAGGCAACGCCGGTCAACTGCTGTTTGTGTATGAGAAATCGGTTGGAAACTTTCCTCATGTCAGCACGTTGTAGGTGTCGCCACCGGCGCCAACCTTGTGTGGATGCTCTGAAAAGCTAATCATTTGCATATCACAGCATCTTCTTCCTCTTGGTTAAATTTCGCGTCTGTAGCACGTCATCTTCGTGGTGTAGCAATTTTAATGGCCAGTAGTGTATTTAAGTGATAAAATATTGCAAAATCACAGGTTAATGTAAGCGCGAGATAAGCGATCGCAAATGTGGAATCCTGCTTCATTAATAACCGGTGATACCGCCGGAATGTTGGATGGATACGTATATGGATGTGTTGTACAGGTGCCGGGTGTCCGTTTGTGGGTTGGAGTTTCATGCCTGTTGCACTTGCAAGGTCAATACAGGGACGTTTAATCCTGGTTGTGGATGGCGCTAGAGTTGTCGTCTGATGGTGTTCCATACGTACTCGACCGGCGACAGATCTGGTGATCGAGCAGGCCAAGGCAAGATGTCGACACCGAGGCAAGATGTCGAGCTCTGTAGAGCTCTGTAGAGCATGTTGGGTTACAACAGCGGTATGTGGGCGAGCTGTTGGAAAACGGGTCCTGCAATGCTGTTCATGAACGGCAGCACAACAGGTCGAATCACCAGACAGATTTACAGTCAGGGTGCGTGGGATAATTACGAGAGTGCTACTGCTCTTATACGAAATCGCACCCCAGACCATAACTCCAGGTGTGTAGGTCCAGTGTGTCTTGCAGGCAGACAGGTTGGTTGCAGGCCCTCAACTGGCCTTCTTCTAACCAACACGTGGCCGTCAATGGCACCGAGGCAGAACCACCTTTCTTCAGAAAATACAACCGACCTCCATCCTGCCCTCCGTTGAGCTCTCACTTAAGCCGCAAATGGCGGTGGTTTGGCGTGGAATGCACACCACATGACATCTGCCTCGGAGCTGTCCTTGAAGCAACCGACTTGTAACAATTTGTTGTGTCACTGTGGTGCCAAGAGCTGCTCAAATTGCTGCTGCATATGCAGTACGATGCGCCAGTGGCATACGCCGAACACGATAGTCAAATGGTTCAAATGGCTCTGAGCACTATGGGACTTAACAGCTGAGGTCTTCAGTCCCCTAGAACTTAGAACTACTTAAACCTAACTAACCTAAGGACATCACACACATCCATGCCCGAGGCAGGATTGGAACCTGCGACCGCAGCGGTCGCGCGGTTCCAGACTGTAGCGCCTAGAACCGCTCAGCCACCCCGGTCGGCCAAACACGATAGTCCTCCCTCTCGGTAGTACCACGTGGTCGTTCGGATATCGGCCTTATTGCGACCGTACATTCTCGTGACCACCGGTGCCCGCACTCGTGTACAGTGCCTAAATTCTTGCCAAGTCTTTCAGCAGTGTCACAGAAGCATCATCCAGCTGCCCATAGCTCTATTACACAACCTCGTGCAAACTCAGTGAGGTGTCGATAATAGGGTGTTTGTCGCCTCAAAGGCTGTCATGACTAACATCGACAGCCGGCCGAGGTGGCCGCGCGGTTCTAGGCGCTACAGTCTGGAACCGCGCGACCGCTACGGTCGCAGGTTCGAATCCTGTCTCGGTTAGTTAGGTTTAAATAGTTCTAGGTCCTAAGGGACTGATGACCTCAGAAGTGAAATCCCATAGTGCTCAGAGCCATTTGAACCAACTAACATCGACTCACCACGTTCAATCTCACAACTGTTACAGCGTATATTTAAAGCAAACCTGATTTGCATCCTCTGGTGCTACAGAAGAATGCTGAAGATTAGATGGGTAGATCATGTAACTAATGAGGAGGTACTGAATAGGACTGGGGAGAAGAAAAGTTTGTGGCACAACTTGACTAGAAGAAGGGATCGGTTGGTAGGAAATGTTCTGAGGCATCAAGGGATCACAAATTTAGTATTGGAGGGAAGCGTGGAGGGTAAAAATCGTAGAGGGAGACCAAGAGATGAATACACTAAACAGATTCAGAAGGATGTAGGTTGCAGTAGGTACTGGCAGATGGAGAAGCTTGCACAGAATAGAGTAGCATGGAGAGCTGCATCAAACCAGTCTCAAGACTGAAGACCACAACAACAACAACAACAACAGTGGCGATACTAGCGCCACTCTTATGTGACAGGCGCAAAATCTGTATAAGACGTTACCTTTCAGTTGTAGAAAAACGCCTACCAACTTTGTTTATGTCGCACAATTCTCTATTAGTGCTGAGATTTTTTTTACATAAGTATATACACAAAAATTACATACACAGTTGTTCGTAATAAATCCTTTCAACCGGCCGGAGTGGCCGAGCGATGCTAGGCGCTACAGTCTGGAACCGCGCGACCGCTACGGTCGCAGGTTCCAATCTTGCCTCGGGCATGGATGTGTGTTGTGTCCTTAGGTTAGTTAGGTTTAAGTAGTTCTAAGTTCTAGGGGACTGATGACTTCAGAAGTTAAGTCCCACAGCACTCAGAGCCATTTGAACCAAATCCTTTCATGCTGTTGTGGCCTTCAGTCCAAAGAGTGGTTTGATGCAGCTCTTCATACTCCTCTATCCTGTGCAAGCCTATTCGTCTCCAAGCAACTGCTGCAGTCTACATCCTTCTGAATCTGCTTACTGTATTCATCTATTGGCCTTCCTCTACGATCCCCCCCCCCCCCCCCGCCCACCCACACAAATTTCCCTCCTGTACTAAATTTGTGGTCCATTGAGGCCTCAGAATGTGTCCTACCAACTGACCCATTCTTCTAGTCAGGTTGTACCACAAATTTCTCTTCTCCCAATTCTATTCAGTACCTCCTCATTAGTTACGTGATTTACCCATCTGATCTTCAGCATTCTTCCGTAGCACCACATTTCAAGTGCTTTATTCTCTTCTTGTCTAAACTATTTATCGTCCATGTTTCACTTCCATTCACCGCTACACTCCATACAAATACTTTCAGAAAAGACTTCCTGACACTTAAATCTATACTCGATATTAACAAATTTCTTTTCTTCATGAACACTTTCCTTGCCATTGCCAGTCTACATTTTATACCTACTTCGACCATCATCAGTTATTTTGCTCCCCAAATAGCAAAACTCATCTACTATTTTAAATGTCTCATTAACTAGTCTCATTCCCTCAGCGTCACCTGATTTAATTCGACTACATTCTACTGTGCTCGTTTTGCTGTTGCTGATCTTCATCTTATATCCTTCTTTCGAGATATTGTCCATTTAGTTCAACTGCTCTTCCGAGTCCTTTGCTGTTGCTGAGAGAATCACAATGTCATCGGCAAACTTCAAAGTTTTTATTTCTTCTCCCTAGACTTTAATTCCTACTGCAAATTTTTCTTTTGTTTCATTTACTGCTTCCTCAATATACAGATGAAATAACATCGGGGATAGGCTAAAACCTGTCTCCCTCCCTTCTCAATCGCTGCTTCCCTTTCGTGCCCCTCGACTCTTATAACTGCCATCTGGTTTCTTTACAAATTGGAAATCGTCTTTCGCTGACTGTATTTTATCCCTGCCACCTTTAGAATTTGAAAGTGAGTTTTCCAGTCGACATTGTCAAAAGCTTTCTCTGAGGCTTCAAATGCTATAAACGTAGGTCTGCCTTTCCTTAACGTAGCTTCTATGAGAAGTCTTAGGGTTAGTATTACCTCGCGTGATCCTACATGTCTCTGGAATCGAAACAGATTTTCTCCGAGGTCGCCTTCTACAAGTTTTTCCATTCGTCTGTACAGAATTCGTGTTAGTATTTTGCAATCGTGAGTTATTAAAAATGATGTTCCGTAATTTTCACAACAGTCGTCATCTGCTTTCTTTGGAATTGCTATTATTCTATTCTTCGTGAAATCTGAGGGTATCTCGCCTGTCTCAAACATCTTGCTCACCAGATGGAAGAGTTTTCTCATGGCTGGCTCTCCCAAGGCTGCCAGTAGCTCTAGCGGAATGTTGTCTACTCCCGGGGCCTTGTTTCGACTTACGTCTTTCAGTGCTCTGTCAAATTCTTCTCCCATTTCGTCTCCATCTACGTCTTCTTCCATTTCCATAATATTACCCTCAAGTACATCTCCCCTGTACAGATTCTCTACATACTCCTTCGACCTTTCTGGTTTCCCTTCTTTGCTTAGAACTCGTGTTCCATCTGAGCTCTTGATTTTCATTTTTTTTTTTCTTTATTGAATTTCAATTCCCCCCGAAGGGGGCGGGCTGGCAGCAGCTTAGTATGCCGCTCTTCATTGATTTTCATACAAGTGGTTCTCTTTTCTCCGAAGGTCTCCCTAATTTTCCTGTAGGCAGCACCTATATTACCCCTAGTAATATATGCTTCTACATCCTTACATTTGACCTCTAGCCATTCCTGCTTAGCCAGTTTGCACTTCCTGTCGATTTTATTTCTTAGGCGTTTGTATTCCCTTTCGCCTGCTTCTTTAAATCCTTTCTTTCAGAATCTTTTTTAAAATAAGGAAATGCTGTAACATACATGATTTGACCGGTTTTGCATGTAGACTGCCCTCTATGGGCACTTCTCCGAACTCGTTGAAAGCAGTCGCAGCAGAGATGGCATTGACTGCCATAGCAATGAAAGACTGCCGTAATTCGGCCTCTGGTGGTCAGAACTGAGGCGATCACTTGCAAGGACTGTACACTGCTGTCAAAGGACCTGGTTCGTGCTCTTATAGATCTTACTCCGTCCAATGCCACCAGCCGCAATCATGGGTACAACATTTTATCTTGTTATTATTGCAGCTTTTATTCTAGAAGTTTTTAGCCACGTTAACATCTTTTTGTATAAAATCCCTCTTATTATGTACGAGGATCGTTCAATAAGTAATGCCCCACATTTTTTTCCTCAGAATATATTTATTGTTAAGAGTCAGAATTTGGTGACCATATACGAGGGCCGTTCAGAAAGTAACCTCCGGTTGATTTAAAAAAATACACCAAGTTAAATAAAAATATTTTAATATATACATCTTACAACTACATCTTTGCACTATTTTTCTACATAGTCTCCATAGCGATTGAGGCACTTATCGTATCTCTTCACAAGCTTTGAAATTCCTTCTGCATAAAAATCACCCGCTTGTGCCTGGAGCCAGCCTGTGACCGCATCTTTGAGCTCTTCGTCGTCATCAAACCGCTGTGACCCGAGCCATTTCTTCAAATGCATGAAGAGGTGATAATTACTTGGCGCCAGGTCTGGGCTGTAAGGTGGATGGTTGATAACGTCCCACTTGAAGGACTCAAGAAGGGCCGTTGTTCTGCGAGCAGAGTGAGGACGGGCGTTATCGTGCAAAAAAACGATACCGGAAGTCAGCATACCACGGCGTTTGTTCTGTATAGCCCGTCGTAACTTTTTTATTGTTTCACAGTACACGTCTTGATTAATGGTCGTACCACGTTCCATGAATTCAACCAACAACACCCCTTTGGCATCCCAAAACACCGTTGCCATCAGTTTTCTGGCAGAAAAATCTTGCGAGGCTTTTCTTGGTTTGGTAGGCGAATTTGAATGTGCCCACATCTTTGATTGTTCTTTTGTCTCAGGGTTCACGTACTTAATCCAGGTTTCGTCACCGGTCACGATTCTGTTTAACAATGGTTCTCCTTCGTCCTCATAACGTGACAGAAAGTCTAATGCAGAGGCCATTCTTTGAGTTTTGTGGTGGTCGGTAAGAATTTTGGGCACCCATCGTGCACAGAACTTACGGTAACCCAATCTTGCTGTCACTATCTCGTACAAGAGAGTCTTAGAAATCTGTGGAAAACCAGTAGACAACTCCGACATTGAGAAACGTCGGTTTTCACGAACTTTTGCATCAACTGTCTGAACGAGTTCGTCAGTCACCAATGATGGTCTACCACTCCTCTCTTCATCATGAAGGTTTTCTCGTCCACTTTTAAATAAACGTACCCATTCACGGACAACTACTTCACTCATAACTCTTGGTCCGTACACGGCACAAAGCTCACGATGAATAGCTGCTGCAGAATATCCTTTGGCTGTAAAAAACCTTATGACAGCACGCACTTCACATTTGGCGGGGTTTTCTATTGCAGCACACATTTCAAACTGCCACAAAAACTAAACTAGCGCAGGTACGACGTTCACTCGACCACGGCTTGATGCCGACTGACCTGTTGAGTGCGTGAACGCACAGATGGCGTCGCTACTCCCCCCACAACCCGCACTGTGACCAATCGGAGGTTACTTTCTGAACCGCCCTCGTACATCAACATGTCTTGTCTATGTCCTAATTTTCTACATAGTCTCCGTCACGTTCTATGGCCGTACGGCATCTTTGTGGAAGAGCATGTATTCGCTGCTGGTCAAAGCTCTTGTCCTGTAGGCATAGCCATGTTTTCACTGCACGACTGACACTCTCGTCATCTTCAAAGTCTGTTCCCCGTAGAGAATCTTTAAGCGGCACAAAGAGACGGAAGTCCGAGAACGCCAGGTCTGGACTGTAGGGTGGATAAGACAATGATGTCCAACTCAATTTGGCGATGTGTTCCCAGGTTCTCAGACTTGTGTGTGGGCGTGCATTATCGAGTTGGATCAAGTTTTTCCTGCTGGATTCTTGTCCGATCGAAAACGTCGGAAACGGTTCTTCAGTTTATTCAGAGTCTTCACGTATGCCTCTGAAATGATGGTTGACCCTCTTGGAATCACATCCACGAGAATGACTCCATCACAACCCCAGAAGACTGTCACCATGAATTTTCCTGCAGAGAGGGTTGTCTTGAGTTTCTTCTTTTGTGCTGAATGAGGATGGCGCCACTTCACGGACTGTTTTTTTGTTTCCGGTACAAAATGGTGCACCCAGCTTTCGTCCCCCGTTACGATCCGTGACAGAAAGACCTCTCTGTCCGTCTCAAAATGCTCCTACAATTCAGATGAAATGGCCTTTCTTTGAATCGCGTGGTCTGCTGTGAGCGTTCGTGGAACCCATCGTGAACACCTCTTTGAATATCCGAGAGTCTCGATCATTGCAGACGCACTTCCGATGCTGACCGGCAACTGTAGAGCCAATTGTCGAGTTGTGATGCGCCGGTCGGCAAGAATAATGGCATCCGCACGATGCAGCATGTCTGGAGCAGTGGCTGTGACAGTATGTCCAGGGCGTGTCTGATCGTGGAGCTCTGTTTCTGCATTTCCTGAGGCTGTCTTTCTTTGCCCATAGCCCAAGTGTTCAAATGGCCCTGAGCACCTGAGCGGTCGCGCGGATCCAGACTGAAGCGCCTAGAACCGCTCGGCCATTTCGGCCGGCTCGCGCAAGTGTACTACTATCAACTGCAGCATCGTCATACACTGCATACAAACGTTTATGATTGGTCACCACAATTTTTCTGCACACAAGAATTCAATAACAGCGCGCTTCTTGCAACATGAGTCATGTGTAGACGCCATTTTGACGCTGTACTACAGCTCTGCCATCTGCCAGAACGGTTCGAAACTTCACCGGTGCGCAGAACAAACATCATATGCGAAGCACCAACAAGGACGTTTGTCTATGTATATTGTTGTGTACATAGTTCCGCGTAGTCAGCGCGTACACAACTTTCCCACTAGAGCGCGCCCCGCTAAGCACAAAAGCGCAGGCGCAGCGCTCGTCCGTCTCCGCACTACGAGATGGCGCTGCCTTAGAGATGGACCAAATTCTGCTTGCGCCGATCCGCGTATTAATATGTAACGCAGCCAATGAGATTGCTGCTAACGTAGAACCTTTTCAACCTCGCGGATCACACTCGTGCAGTGATACCTGAACGCGCGAGGTATTATAACGAGTGTACAGACCTCCGATTAGTCAGTCTGCATTAGTCTGCATTTGCCTGCACCAGTCTGCATTAGTCTGCACCAGTCTATAGTCAAGTTTCAGTCTGCACCTAAGAAGATTATCATATTCCTGTACATAGCCATGAAAATAAAGTATCAGAGATATGTAAGAATAAGATTAACGTACCAGTACCAATGGAACTTCAGATTGTAAATTGTAAATAGCATCCAGAACCAAGTGAAGTAATTTTTATGCTTGTTATTATTTTAATAAATGTGTGTGAAAATTAATCAAGTTCTGTTTAAAGTTGGTCACCGTCAATCTGCTACTCTAATCGTGCAAGTGGCATTTCTATCGTCTGACCAAACGGCAGAAGATAAACACGCCACGATAAGACCACAAGACATATTGCTGACACTCGCCTACTTCGTTAGAGCGACAAGTCAAATAATCTGATGGTGTGTGTACCGAAGGTCTTACAGTACGCACACCACATATATTAATGGCTTTTTTTTTTAATATGTGCGGGATTACTTATTGAACGACCCTTCGTATTACTCTTGTACTGCAGTGCTTAAGGCCTGAAGATTGTTTAAATTATAGACCGAAACCGGCTGCCAACTAAACTGAACATCTGTTGCGATCAAGATTTTTTTTTTACTTAATTTTAATAAATGGTGCAACCAGATTTCGTCACGGAACGTAGTCGAGGAAAGGGCTCAACTCTACCTCCCGGAAGATCTGCGGCGCAGTGCACATTTTAAGGCGTCACGGCGCCTTCCTGGCTGTTACTGGGTTCCTCGGCAGCAGAGGTTTGGTCCGCTTTCTCCGGGTGACGCCACCGCCTCTGGCGCGTGGGTGTACCGCCAGAAACTCGGCTTCCGTTATTAAGTCGTGACGCGTGCGGGAACTACGGTTCGCAGTAGCGCACAGCTTCGGCGTAACCCGCTTGACAAAGTGCGTTGACCTCAAGAGGAACTGCTCCGAAGTAGACAAGCCCACTTTTGGGCTAAAAGACACAATCTTTGGCATTTGCGGAACATTTCTCCTTCTTCTTAATCGCTTAATGTTGCAGAATCCATAGCATGAATAAAATACAAGAAGTGAATGGATATACAGGGTGTTACAAAAATGTACGGCCAAACTTTCAGGAAACATTCCTCACACACAAAGAAAGAAAATGTTATGTGGACATGTGTCCGAAAACGCTTAATTTCCATGTTAGAGCTCATTTTAGTTTCGTCAGTATGTACTCTACTTCCTCGATAGGTTCAGATCATGAACGTTATGGGCAGTACATCTGTCCAATGCAAGAAGAACATGTCTGTTTTGAGCAACCATTCGACTGTTGAAACGAAGAAGCCACTTGCGAAATGATGTGCCATCGATCCAAGGTTTCTTGTGGTGAGAGTAGATGCAAGGTAAAGTGTCCATATTTATGTTTTTAAAACAACGTGGTTTCTCGGATTTACCGATAACCCAGGGACGAAACTTATCACTGCCGTCAGCATTACAGCATATTACAACAGTCACACGTTGTTTGGTTCGTGCTCCACCGTGACACTTATCACCTTTTATCCCCAGCGTGTGATTTGGAAAAAGATTGTAGAAAAATCCAGTTTCATTCATGTTAAACACATCACACGAGGCATACTTTTTCCTCACTCGGTTGAATTCATACAACCAGCTATTCGCACTTTCTTCATCAACTTCATTTGATTCGCCACAAATTTGCACAGATGAAATTGAATGTCTCTTTTGGAACCGATACAACCAACCAGCAGAACAACGGAGTTCTTCGATGCCCATATGTTTAGCAATATCATTTGCTTTTGACTGAATCACGGGGCCAGTTAAAGGTATGTTAGATGCACGCATATGATTGAACCATTCTAGCAGTAACGTCTCCATGTCCTCATACTTGGCGATACGAAGTCGTTTAGATTTGTTTCCAGAACCTGATGCTGCAGCATTAATATTTTTTCTCGATTCTTAATAAGCGTAGATAAAGTAGATTTAGGTATTCCAAACTGCTCTGCGATTGCTGTTTTCTTGGTACCACGGTCCACTTCTTCGAGAATCTTAAGCTTTAACTGTACATTTAGAGCTGTCTGTTTCCTTTTTGCCATTTTCGCGTGCTACCGTACCGGTTGTAACTGTAGTTTTTATTCGGTATTCCAACTCGATACGGCTACGACTAATACAACGCCTGTCAAATCTGACACAGTACATTCCTAAATGCTACTGCAGTCATTATTGAATGTCTTACAATGTACAACATACGGTGATTGTTGAGGTGATAATCGCGGCTACCGAGCTACAATACTTTAAAAACGAGTCAACAGTAAGTATAATTAGCTTTGTAGCTGTATTTCCTACATTCATTTTGGAAAAAAATTACGCTTCAGAATACTCTAAGGTCGGAAGTTTGTGTTACAGTGAAATTTAGTTACGCTAGGAACTGAAAGAGAGTTCGTAATTCGCCTCAACCGAAATTCGTGTTAACCGATAAAACATACCATAAGAACTAATGTATTCCTGGGGGGAACAATATTTTTACCGCGTTAACCGCGAGTTCGTCTTACGCGAGTTCGCGCTAACGAGGTTATACTGTATACAGGGTGTTACAAAAAGGTACGGCCAAACTTTCAGGAAACATTCCTCACACACAAAGAAAGAAAGTATGTTATGTGGACATGTGTCCGGAAACGCTTACTTTCCATGTTAGAGCTTATTTTATTACTTCTCTTCAAATCACATTAATCATGGAATGGAAACACATAGCAACAGAACGTACCAGTGTGACTTCAAACACTTTGTTACAGGAAATGTTCAAAATGTCCTCCGTTAGCGAGGATACATGCATCCACCCTCCGTCGCATGGAATCCCTGATGCGCTGATGCAGCCCTGGAGAATGGCGTATTGTATCACAGCCGTCCACAATACGAGCACGAAGAGTCTCTACATTTGGTACCGGGGTTGCGTAGACAAGAGCTTTCAAATGCCCCCATAAATGAAAGTCAAGAGGGTTGAGGTCAGGAGAGCGTGGAGGCCATGGAACTGGTCCGCCTCTACCAATCCATCGGTCACCGAATCTGTTGTTCAGAAGCGTACGAACGCTTCGACTGAAATGTGCAGGAGCTCCATCGTGCATGAACCACATGTTGTGTCGTACTTGTAAAGGCACATGTTCTAGCAGCACAGGTAGAGTATCCCGTATGAAATCATGATAACGTGCTCCATTGAGCGTAGGTGGAAGAACATGGGACCCCATCAAGACATCACCAACAATGCCTGCCCAAACGTTCACAGAAAATCTGTGTTGATGACGTGATTGCACAATTGCGTGCGGATTCTCGTCAGCCCACACATGTTGATTGTGAAAATTTACAATTTGATCACGTTGGAATGAAGCCTCATCCGTAAAGAGAACATTTGCACTGAAATGAGGATTGACACATTGTTGGATGAACCATTCGCAGAAGTGTACCCGTGGAGGCCAATCAGCTGCTGATAGTGCCTGCACACGCTGTACATGGCACGGAAACAACTGGTTCTCCCGTAGCACTCTCCATACAGTGACGTGGTCAACGTTACCTTGTACAGCAGCAACTTCTCTGACGCTGACATTAGGGTTATCGTCAACTGCACGACGAATTGCCTCGTCCATTGCAGGTGTCCTCGTCGTTCTAGGTCTTCCCCAGTCGCGAGTCATAGGCTGGAATGTTGCGTGCTCCCTATGACGCCGATCAATTGCTTCGAACGTCTTCCTGTCGGGACACCTTCGTTCTGGAAATCTGTCTCGATACAAACGTACCGCGCCACGGCTATTGCCCCGTGCTAATCCATGCATCAAATGGGCATCTGCCAGCTCCGCATTTGTAAACATTGCACTGAATGCAAAACCACGTTCGTGATGAACACTAACCTGTTGATGCTACGTACTGATGTGCTTGATGCTAGTACTGTAGAGCAATGAGTCGCATGTCAACACAAGCATCGAAGTCAACATTACCTTCCTTCAATTGGGCCAACTGGCGGTGAATCGAGGAAGTACAGTACATACTGACGAAACTAAAATGAGCTCTAACATGGAAATTAAGCGTTTCCGGACACATGTCCACATAACATCTTTTCTTTATTTGTGTGTGAGGAATGTTTCCTGAAAGTTTGGCCGTACCTTTTTGTAATACCCTGTATATTCCAGTTGATCAGAAGCATCCGGACACCCCTATGCAATTCGGAAATGACTGCCACAGTCCGATTAAAATTACTTGACAGTTTGACAGGGGACTGTCCTATTTGCCATCACTATTTTCGGGAAGTTATGGCCACAAATGTGAATGAAGTTGCGAATTTGATAAAAGTACGCAACTTCTGTAATATCGATATAATCGTGTTCCTTGTAAGAGTGTGTTTGAGACCAGAGATGTTGGTCAGAGCACAGTCATACATTGCTAGACTGGCAATACCGTATACGGCACCATTGGTGTCACTGAAGCCAGCAGTTTAGAACAGCAATATGGCGGCGAGCGTAAAGAACTTGTAACCAGCTGTTTATTTACTGATAAAACACTCTTAAGAAATGGGAATAAACTGATACAACTACGTTACCTTTAGAGTTTTGGCATAATGTTCAATACATGTGTCGTGTTTGGCTGTAAATTTCCGTACAGCAGACGGAAGATAACAAGCAAAGGAACATGTCTCAATGCAAGTGTACCTAGAAACATCTTATGCATGTTTGCTTTTATACCATATGTAAGCATAAATCACTACATTACATTTCGTCTTATCCGAAATACCGGCAGTATTGAAATATTTTGCCAATTTAGGGGGTTTAATGAGGTAGTATTAACAGACGCAGCTTAATGACGTGCTTTTAACCGATTTTGATCAGTTTCGACTTTTCTTCGAATAACTGCTCGTTGTGAAAGCGCTCCTATAAGTAGAACGTGCCATTTGTTGTTGATAACAAGTGTCTTTATTCATTTGCGTGTTATTACGGAAACTACAGTCTGATAAATGGAAATTAGTACTCTTCTCATAACAAGGTTCTACACTGCATGTGTTAAATTCAACTAGTACGCAAATATTTCCTCAACTCCAGAAATTCTTCAAGCCACCTCGGAAAACTTACAACGCCGTTTCGTTTCAGAAAATCGTGTTAGTACCACAAGGAAACTTCCTGACGCCGCCATCTTACTAAACGTCAGGCTTCAGTAAAAGCTACATCTTTGCCAGTATGTCTGTGGGTCAGAGAGGTTAACTTTGCATTGTCAGAGTAAGGCACAGAGTAACAACAGCAGAGTGTGTTGGGCCGTCTGGCAATGCACTTGGTTTAAAAAGGGTAGAAGATGGCCTGCTGTGCAGTATTATTTAAAAAAGATTTTGTAATAATATATTTTGAGGAAAGATACTGAGCAAATGAGATTATATTAATGGAGGAATGCTAACTTTTAAGGTAATCCAGTTTTTCATGTTTGAAATTGTGTGGCTTCTCTCGGTTAGAATATTGCGTATGGTTGCAGTTTGCTGTAGAAATTTTGTAATGAAGCACATGGTCTTATAGTTGAAACAAGTGTCAAGGAAGGCGACCCTACACAGGAGAGTTATTAATAAATATTTTGCTAATTTGTCTAGGCGTGAGAACTCTATGAAAAGGTGTATTCTTGTTATGGCTTAATGAATCACAGCTGCACGTGGAGTCTTTCTTCTCATTTATCAGTCGTTAAGATTAGTTCCCTATTTTCATTTATTTTCAGGACTGCACAGTCGCATTGCAAAATGGTTCAAATGGCTCTGAGCACTATGGGACTTAACATCGGAGGTCATCCGTCCCCTAGAACTTAGAACTACTTAAACCTAACTAACCTAAGGACACCATACACATCCATGCCCGAGGCATGAACCGAACCTGCGACCGTAGCAGTCGCGCGGTTCCGGACTGAAGCGCCTAGAACCGCTCGGCCATCCCGGCCGGCAGTCGCATTGCACATGGCGATTTGTGTACTGAAAAGCATTTATGAAAATTGGCAAGGTACCGCCTTGCATTGTACATCGCATGTATGGCAAATGAAATTTGATTTTTGACAGTCGCGTCATTTTTCCTAATAGCCGCAAGTTGCAGAGCAGATGAGCGTTCCGTGGATACAGGGCGGCCAATAAATTGAATTATCATCAAAGTTTATGTCCAAAGAGTGTATTTGTGAGAGTAATATCACTATCAATTCAGAGGCATAATACATATACATGTACATGGATACCCTGCAAATCACACTTAAATGCGTGGCTGAGGGTTCATCGAACCACCTTCACAATAATTCTCCATTATCCCACTCTCGAAAAGCGCGCGGAAAAAACGAACACCTATATCTTTCCGTGCGAGCTCTGATTTCCCTCATTTTATTATGATGATCGTTTCTCCCTATGCAGGTCGGTGTCAGCAAAATGATTTTCGCACTCTGAGGGGAAATCTGGTGATTGGAATTTCGTGAGAAGATTCCGCCGTAACGACAAAACGCCTTTGTTTTAATGGCGTCCATCCCAAATCCTCTATCATGTATACGGATCTCTCCCCTGTTTCACGATAGTAAAAAACCTGCTGTTCTTCGTAGAACTTTCTCCATGTACTCCGTCAGTCCTATCTGCTAATGATCTCAGACCGCGCAGCAGTACTCCAAAAGAGGACGGACAAGCTATTGTAGGCAGTCTCGTTAGTGGATCTGTTACATTTTCTAAGTCTTCTGTGAATAAAACGCAGTCTTTGGATTGCCTTCCCCACAACATTTTCTGTGTGTTCTTTCCAATTTAAGTTGTTTGTAATTGTAATTGCTAGGCACTTAGTTGAATTTACGGCCTTTAGATCTGACTGATTTATCATGTAACCGAAGTTTAACAGATTCATTTTAGCACTCATGTGGATGACCTCACACTTTCCATTATTAGGGCCAATTGCCAATTTTCGCACCATATAGATGTTGTTGTTGTTGTGGTCTTCAGTCCTGAGACTGGTTTGAAGCAGCTCTCCATGCTACTCTATCCTGTGCAAGCTTCTTCATCTCCCAGTACCTACTGCAACCTACATCCTTCTGAATCTGCTTGGTGTATCCATCTCTTGGTCTCCCTCTACGATTTTTACCCTCCAATACTAAATTGGTGATCCCTTGATGCCTCAGAACATGTCCTACCAACCGATCCCTTCTTCTAGTCAAGTTGTGCCACAAACTTCTCTCCAATTCTATTCAATACCTCCTCATTAGTTATGTGATCTACCCATCTAATCTTCAGCATTCTTCTGTAGCACCACATTTCGAAAGCTTCTATTCTCTTCTTGTCTAAACTATTTATCGTCCACGTTTCACTTCCATACATGGCTACACTGCATAAAAATACTTTCAGTAACGACTACCTGACACTTAAATCTATACTCAACGTTAACAAATTTCTCTTCTTCAGAAACGCTTTCCTTCCCATTGTCAGTCTACATTTTATATCCTCTCTACTTCGACCATCATCAGTTATTTTGCTCCCCAAATAGCAAAACTCCTTTACTACTTTAAGTGTCTCATTTCCTAAACTAATACCCTCACCATCACCCGACTTAATTCGACTACATTCCATTATCCTCGTTTTGCTTTTGTTGATGTTCATCTTATATCCTACTTTCAAGACACTATCCATTCCGTTCAACTGCTCTTCCAAGTCCTTTGCTGTCTCTGACAGAATTACAATGTCATCGGTGAATTTCAAAGTTTTTATTTCTTCTCCATGAATGTTAATACCTACTCCAAATTTTTCTAGCTTTTCTAAATCGTTTCGCAATTTGTTTCGATCTTACTGATGACTATCTGCAAACAATCTAAGACGCCTGCTCAGATTGTCTCCTAAATTGTTTATATAGATAAGGAACAGCACAGGGCATATAACACTACTTTGGGGAACGCCAGAAATCACTTATGTTTTACTCGATGACTTTCCGTCAATTACTACGAACTCTGACGTCTCTGACAGGAAATAACGAACCCAGTCACAGAGCGGAGGCGATATTACTTAAGCACTCAGTTTCACAAGCCGCTTGTGTGGTACGTGTCAGAAGCCTTTGGGAAATCTAGAAATACGGAATCAATTTGAAATCCCTTGTCACTTCGTGTGAGTAAAAAGCTACTACTGTTTCACAAGAACGATGTTTCTAAATCCGTGTTGTCAATAGAGCGTTCTCTTCGAGGTAATTCATAATTTTCGAACACAATATATACTCAAAAACCCTTCTGCATATCGACGTTAATGATGTGGGCCTGTAATTTAGTGGATTACTCCTACTGCATTCTTGAATATTTCCAGTCTTCGCGAGCGGTCGTATATGATTGTTGAGTATGGAGCTACTGCATCAGCAACCTCTGAAAGGAGGCTGTTATACAGTCTGGACCGGAAGACTTGCTTTTATTAACTGGTTCAAGTTGCTTCGCTACTCCGAGGATATCTACCTTCTAAGTTACTCAAGTTGGCAGCTGTTCTTGCCATTGACTGTTCATACATTTAAACCGATTAATTGAATAAAAATAATGATCAGAGTCTTTGGTTATACTTAGAAATAAAAGAATTTCAGTGTATTTGATAAGATTCGAAACTGTGACCTTCACATCGAGTTTATACGCTAACGCTGCACTGTGCTACTTCACTACGTGAAGCCTTTATACACTACTGGCCATTAAAACTGCTGCACCAAGAAGGAATGCAGATGATACACGGATATTCATAAGACAAATATATTATACTAGAACTGTCATGTGATTACATTTCCACGCAATTTGGGTGCATAGATCCTGAGAAATCAGTACCGAGAACAACCACCTCTGGCCGCAATAACGGCCTTGATACGCCTGGGCATTGAGTCAAACAGAGCTTGGATGGCGTGTACAGCTACAGCTGCCCATGCAGCTTCAACACGATACCACAGTTCATCAAGAGTAGTGACTGGCGTATTGTGATGAGCCAGTTGCTCGGCCACCATTGACCAGACGTTTCCAGTTGGTGAGAGATCTGGAGAATGTGCTGGCCAGGGCAACAGTCGAACATTTTCTGTATCCAGAAAGGCCCGTACAGGACCTGCAACATGCGGTCGTGCATTATCCTGCTGAAATGTAGGGTTTCGCAGGGGTCGAATGAAGGGTAGAGCCACGGGCCGTAACACATCTGAAATGTAACGTCCACTGTTCAAAGTGCCGTCAATGCGAACAAGAGGTGACCGAGACGAGTAACCAATGGCACCCCATATCATCCCGCCGGGTGATACGCCAGTATGGCGATGACGAATACACGCTTCCAATGTGCGTTCACCGCGATGTCGCCAGACACGGATGCGACCATCATGATGCTGTAAACAGAACCTGGATTCATCCGAAAAAATGACGTTTTGCCATTCATGCACCCAGATTTGTCGTCGAGTACACCATCACAGGCGCTCCTGTCTGTGATGCAGCGTCAAGGGTAACCGCAGCCACGGTCTCCGAGCTGATAGACCATGCTGCTGCAAACGTCGTCGAACTGTTCGTGCAGATGGTTGTTGTCTTGCAAACGTCCCCATCTGTTGACTGAGGGATCGAGACGTGGCTGCACGATCCGTTACAGCCATGCGGATAAGATGCCTGCCATCTCGACTGCTAGTGATACGAGGCCGTTGGGATCCAGCACGGCGTTCCGTATTACCCTCCTGAACCCACCGATTCCATGCTCTGCTAACAGTCATTTCATCTCGACCAACGCGAGCAGCAATGTCGCGATACAATAAACCGCAATCGCGACAGGCTACAATCCGACCTTTATCAAAGTCGTAAACGTGATGGTAAGCATTTCTCCTCCTTACACAAGGCATCACCACAACGTTTCACCAGGCAACGGCGGTCAACTGCTGTTTGTGTATGAGAAATCGGTTGGAAACTTTCGTGAGCACATTGTATGTGTCGCCACCGGCGCCAACCTTGTGTAAATACCCTGAAAAGCTAATCATTTGCATATCACAGCATCTTCTTCCTGTGGGTTAAATTTCGCGTCTGTAGCACGTCATCTTCGTGGTGTAGCAATTTTAATGACCAGTAGTGTATTTATTACTTTTCTGACTCAGTCGCAACGATGAGCTGCAGCCTTCTAAAATTCGGGGTCAAGCTTTATGATGTACGCCGATCTCTGTTATTGTAATAATCGCGTATGTGAAGCTGAATCGCGTTTTGTGCGGAATCACTCAGAAGTGTTTGGCTATTGCAGTGTATGAAACATGTGTATTTCGTTAGCGTCGTTGTGTGTGTTTGCGTGCGTGTGTGTTGTTTTTAGTGTGGTTATCATGTGTGATGAAATACGAAATTAAAGTGCCACACCTGGGAATCCACACAGATCAAGGACGAAAGCCGTACGAGAAACTGGAAGCGAACTGATCAACTGTGGCACTTTGGCAACGGCGAAAGGTTCGGGCGTGACGTTGTGCACTCTGACTGGAAGAAACCAGCTCCAAAGCATGAAGCGTCAACTATCAAGTAATTTTAATCGGACTATAGTTGTCACGAGACTTGGACCTGCCAGTTGTAAGCAGAGAGCCAGTAACTGCGGAATGGTTCGGTCAGGAGAGGCTATAAAAAATTTCTGTAGTCATCGCCAAGTGCCACTTGAGATCGTATGACTGGAAACGAGTGATTTGGTGCGATATTCCAAATTAAGATGCAATGTTCCTTGAGACATGCATGCATCTCCGAAAGCGTAGGCACTGCGGCGACTACAACCGTCATGAAATACACGAAATATATTCGCGGTTGCGAATACGGACAAGCATCCGCTGTATAACGGGATGACGATAGTGAAAATTTGTGCCGCACCGGGACCCAAAGGCGGTTTTCCCGGGTAACCGACTTTCAATTGAAATGTACTCGGACGACCAAATGATAAGGCGACCACTCGCGTTAAATGGGATATCCGGGTTCGAGTGCGGGCCATATTCACAACCGCGAGTACATTTCATGTATTTCATAGCGGCTGTAGTCGGCACAGTGTTACGACGGATAGACGTAAGTGTCCGAAGGAAAATTCCACCGTTCTTCCTAATAACACAGGCACTGCAATATCGTATTTATCTGCCTACACCGGACATGAGACTTTAATTAAAATGTCTGCGCTGTACAGGAATACGAGGTGGGATCCAAAATTTTCGGGACTGGTGCTGCCATCTGGAAAGTAGGGGTAGTAGATCTTTGTACTGCAAGGTGGCGAGAGCTGCATATCTGATGAGTCAGTGTGCGGAGTGGCATTCAGCTGGGAGGACTTGTTGCGTATCCACAGTGATTTCCGTAATACTCTGTGTTTGGTGTGTGCCGATTTTACGATGGATCCGCGAACAGAACAGCGGTGTGTATCAAATTCGTCAGACCGCACCTGATGATGCAACCTTCTTGTCACGGGTTATCACCGGCGACGAGAGCTGGATTTACGGTTATGACCCAGAGACAAAGCAACAATCGTCCCAATGGAAGAGCCCGGGCTCTCCAAGACCCAAAAAAGTGAGACAGGTGAAGAGCAAAGTGAAGAGCATGATCATCGTTTTCTTTGATACCAAGGCAATTGTGCACAAAGAATTCGTCCCACCCAACTCAACAGTGAATTCCGCGTACTACTGTAACCATTTGCGACGGCTCCGTGAAAACGTGCGGCGACGACGGCCCGAACTTTGGCGTCAAGGGAACTGGCTGCTGCATCAAGAAACGCACCCTGTCACACGTCCTTGCTCACCGGGACCTTTCTGGCAAAAAACAACTCGGCGGTTGTACCCCACCCACCGTACTCGCCAGATTTGCCACCTTGCGATTTCGCGCTATTCCCAAGACTGAAACTCAAGTTGAAAGGCCGTCGGTTCGACACTCTAGAGAGGATTCAAGAAGCATCGCTGACGGTGATAAAGGACAGGACTTCCAGAAATGTTTGACCAGTGGCAGAAGCGCTGGGACTGGTGTGTACGTGCGGATGGGAACTACTTCGAGGGTGATGGTGACCATTAGCCCAAAGATACGGTTTTCAACAGATGGCAGCACCAGTCCCTAAAATTTTGGATAGCACCTCGTATACATAACGGACGTACGAATACAAGTTGTAGACACGTATCTGACGACATATGGAAGTTTGGGTGTGGCTGTGAGTCGTGATCGGGTAGCCTAATGGGAACGTGACCGCTCGTGATACACGGGAAATCCGGGCTCGAGTCCCGGCCCGGCACAAATTGCCATTGTCAGCATTCCATTATACAGCTGATGGTTGTCCATATTCGCAACTGCGAATAGATTTTATGTATTTCGCCAGTCATTTGGGGCGATGAATCACGCTACACGCCATGTCAGTCCGAAGAAAAGGGTTTGGGTTTGGCAAATGGCCGGAGAGCATCACCAGCTACCATGTGTAGCACCAACAGTGAAGTATAGAGGAACTGGTGTTACTGTACGGGGAAGTCTTTCGTGGTCAGGGTGCGGTCCCCTTACTGCGCCTAAGAAAACCCCGAATGCTGAAAGCTATACATTGTGCGGAAGAACTTGCTCCCTTTCTACCAGTAATTTACCGTATATCGCTTGAGCAACGAAAGGTATCTATCGACTGGAAAAAAGCGCGGGTCATTCCCGTTTTTAAGAAAAGCTGTAAGACATTATTCCACACAATTATAGACCTACATCAAATGTTCAAATGTGTGAGAATTCCTAAGGGACCAAACTCCTGAGCCGGCCAGAGTGGCCGTGCGGTTCTAGGCGCTACAGTCTGGAGCCGCGCGACCGCTACGGTCGCAGGTTCGAATCCTGCCTCGGGCATGGATGTGTGTGATGTTCTTAGGTTAGTTAGGTTTCATTAGTTCTAAAAAAAAAAGGTTCATATGGCTCTGAGCACTATGGGACTTAACATCTGAGGTCATCAGTCCCCTAGAACTTAGAACTACTTAAACCTAACTAACCAAAGGACAACACACAACTCCCAGTCAGTTCTAAATTCTAGGCGACTGATGACCTCAGAAGTTAAGTCGCACAGTGCTCAGAGCCATTTGAACCAAACTGCTGAGGTCATCGGTCCCTAGACGTACACACTACTGAAACTAACTTATGTTACGAACCACACACACACCCATGCCCAACGGAGGAATCGAACCTCCAGCGGGAGGGGCCGCGCAGACCTATATCGTTGACGTCAATCTGTTCTAGAATTATGGAACATGTCTGTGACGTTTTTCTATAAAAATCAACATGGATTTCGCAAACTCAGCTCGCTCTGTTCCTTCATGGGATCCACAGTGCAGTGTACAACGGCGCTCATGTTGATGACGCGTTCCTCGATTTCAGTAAGGCTTTTTACACCGTCACACATTGCCGTTTAATGAAAAAAAAAATACGAGCAGACTTGCGATTGGATTCAATATTTTTCTTACAGATAGAACTCAACACGTCGCTCTTAACGAAACAAAATCGACAGATGTAAAGGTAATATCCGGAGTACCACAGGGAAGGGTGATAGGACCGTTGCTGTTTACAGTATATACAAACGATATAGTAGAAAGCGTCGGATGCTCTTTAAGGCTATTAGCACACGATGCAATTGTCCATACCAAAGTAGCAAAGCCAGAAGATAGTAAGAATTTGGAGAACGACTTGTAGAGAATTGATGATTGATGCAGGCTCTGCCAGTTGTGCCTGAAGGTAAATAAATGTAACATATTGCACATACATAGGATAAGAAATCCATTACTGTACAGCTACACTTCTGATGAGAAAAAGCTGGAGACAGCGACTGCCGTAAAATATCTGCGTAACTATCCAGAGCGACCTTAAGTGGAATTATCACATAAAAGAGAATGTTCAAATGTGTGTGAACTCCTAAGGGACCAAACTGCTACGGTCATCGGTCTCTAGACTTACACACTACTTAAACTAACTTAGACTAACTTACGCTAAGGACAACACACACACCCATGCCCGAGGGAGGACTCGAACCTCCGGCGGGAGACGCCGCGGTGGCCGAGCGGTTCTAGGCGCTTCAGTCCGGAACCGCGCGACTGCTACGGTCGCAGGTTCGAATCCTGCCGCGGGCATGGATGTGTGTGATGTCCTTAGGTTAGTTAGGTTTAAGTAGTTCTAAGTTCTATGGGACTGATGACCTCAGATGTTAAGTCCCATAGTGCTCAGAGCCATTTGAACCCTTTTGAAGAGGCCGCGCAGTTCATGACATGGCGCCTCTAATTGCGCGGCCACTCTGCGCGGCCCACATAAAACACAGAGTGGGAAAAGCACATACCAGATTCAGATTCATCGGAAGAATCTTAGGCAAATGTAACTCATTCACGAAAGAAGTGGCTTATAAGGCCCTTGTTCGCCCGATTCTTGAGTATTGTTCATATATCTGGGATCCCTATCAGGTAGGGCTGATAGAGGAGATAGAGAAGATCCGAGGAAGAGGGACGCGTTTCGTCACGGGATTGTTTAGCTGGCGAGAGAGCGTTACGGAAATGCTAAACAAATTCCGCTGGCAGACGTCACAAGAGAGACGTTCTACATCACGGAGAGAGTGCTTTTGACGAGCAGTCGGACAACATATTAAATCTCCCCGATACATGTCACGTATTGACCCCGAGGAGAAAATTCGAGAAATTAGAGCGAATACTGAGGCTTACCGACAATCATTCTTCTCACGCACTATTTGCGAGTGGAACAGATAGTGTACCGAAAGTACCCTCCGCCACACACCAACATATTATTAGGTGGCTTGCGAAGTCTGGTGTAGATGTACATGTGAGCAGTCAACAGTTCAGAGACGATGTTGGTTTATATCAGCATGACGATGCACTCTGTCATACAGCAGCTTCTGTGGGGCAGTGGTTTGTGGACAACAGCATTCCTGAAATGGACTGCTCTGCCAGAGTGCCGACCTGAACCCAACAGAACGCCTTTGGGATGAGTTCAGACGTCGACTTTGCTCAAGATTCCAGCGTCCAATATCACCATTTTTTCTGATTTAGGCTGCTGTGGAAGAACGGGCTACCATTCGTACACAGACATTCAGACACCGCACTGAAAGTGTCCGCAGCAGAGTTCAAAGCGTCTCAAATGCGAAGGGTGGACACACCTCGTGCTAATATCCGCTACTAGGTGTCCAGATACTTTTCATCACATAGTGTAACAGCCGAAGAACATGAAAGTGAGGTCGGTAGTTGAAAATGGGACGAGACATATCTGTAGCCTATCCCAACTATTCGATCTGAACGTTGAGCAAGCAATAAGAGAAACTCATGAGAAATTTCAAAATGGAATTAAAGTTCGAGGAGAAAAATAAAAAGTCTGAGGTTAACGAATAACAGTGCAGTTCTGTCAGAGACCGCGGAGTACTTGGAAGATCAGTACAGAGTGTGTCTTGAAAGGAAGTCAACGGATGACAATCATGTAAAAATAGAGTAATGGAGTACAGCAGATTTAAATCAAGTCATGCCGCGGGCATCAGAATAGGAAATGAGACAGTACAAGTAGAAGTTGAGTTTTTGTATTGTTGTTGTTGTTGTGGTCTTCAGTCCTGAGACTGGTTTGATGCAGCTCTCCATGCTACTCTATCCTGTGCAAGCGTCTTCATCTCCCAGTACCTACTGCAACATACATCCTTCTGAATCTGCTTAGTGTATTCATCTCTTGGTCTCCCTCTACGATTTTTACCCTCCACGCTGCCCTCCAATGCTAAATTTGTGATCCCTTGATGCCTCAAAACATGTCCTACCAACCGATCCCTTCTTCTAGTCAAGTTGTGCCACAAACTTCTCTTCTCCCCAATCCTATTCAATTCCTCCTCATTAGTTACGTGATCTACCCACCTTATCTTCAGCATTCTTCTGTAGCACCACATTTCGAAAGCTTCTATTCGATTCTTGTCCAAACTGGTTATCGTCCATGTGTCACTTCCATACATGGCTACAATCCATACAAATACTTTCAGAAACGACTTCCTGACACTTAAATCTATACTCGATGTTAACAAATTTCTCTTCTTCAGAAACGCTTTCCTTCCCATTGCCAGTCTACATTTTATATCCTCTCTACTTCGACCATCATCAGTTATTTTACTCCCTAAATAGCAAAACTCCTTTACTACTTTAAGTGTCTCATTTCCTAATCTAATCCCCTCAGCATCACCCGATTTAATTTGACTACATTCCATTATCCTCGTTTTGCTTTTGTTGATGTTCATCTTATATCCTCCTTTCAAGACACTGTACATTCCGTTCAACTGCTCTTCCATGTCCTTTGCTGTCTCTGACAGAATTACAATGTCATCGGCGAACCTCAAAGTTTTTACTTCTTCTCCATGAATTTTAATACCTACTCCGAATTTTTCTTTTGTTTCCTTTACTGCTTGCTCAATATACAGATTGAATAACATCGGGGAGAGGCTACAACCCTGTCTCACTCCTTTCCCAACCACTGCTTCCCTTTCATGCCCCTCGACTCTTATAACTGCCATCTGGTTTCTGTACAAATTGTAAATAGCCTTTCGCTCCCTGTATTTTACCCCTGCCACCTTCAGAATTTGAAAGAGAGTATTCCAGTTAACGTTGTCAAAAGCTTTCTCTAAGTCTACAAATGCTAGAAACGTAGGTTTGCCTTTTCTTAATCTTTCTTCTAAGATAAGTCGTAAGGTTAGTATTAGGACAGCAAAATTACTGGCCATCGTCGAAATATAGAGGACTTGAAATTCGGACTGGCTATAGCAAGGGAAGTATTTTGAAAGAGAGATTTGTTAACATCGAATACAAATCTTTTCTGAAAGTGTGTCCTGGAGTGTAATCTTGTAAGCTAGTGGTAGGTTTTGAAATACCGTGTTACAGAAGATTGCTGGCGATTAGGTGGCTATATCGTATAAATAATGAGGAATTTAATAGAATTATGGAGCAGAGAAATTTGTAGACCACTTGACTAAAAGAAGAGATCAGTTTAATCTCGAAAGTGCGAGGATTACTGCTACAACTTTTTTTTTAAAAGTATTGGAAATTGATGCAGCACCCATCTTGAGATATCAAGGGATTGTCAGCTTCGTAATGCAGACAAGTAGGGAGGGGGGGAGGGGAAATTGTAGAGGGATGCACGGATTCGGTTGCAGTACTTATGCAAGAATGAAGAGGCATACACAAGATGGACCAGCCATGGGAGCTGCATTAAACCAGTCTGAAGAACGCTACTTCAAATAGTTCATCACTAGTGGTGTCAGCGGCTCGTGGTCTTGCGGTAGCGTTCTCGCTTCCCCCGCACGGGGTCCCGGGTTCGATTCCCGGCGGGGTCAGGGATTTTCTCTACCTGGAGATGACTGGGTGTTGTGTATCTTTCATCATCATTTCATCCCTATTCACTCGCAAGTCGCAGTAGTGGAGCGGCGGCCGAACCGCCCCGCGAGGGGTCTCCCGTCCACCAATGCCATACGCTCATTATTATTATCATCACTAGTGGTAGAAGATGAGCATTACTCCTTAGGCCAATATTACACTATCATATGTCTATCTTAAAGTTGAAATGTCAAATATTTATGTCAAAGAAATTTGATAGTGTAATAGGGAACTTTGTCAAATCTCGCCTTTCGTCAAAGCAATATAATCAAATCTAGAGCCTCGCCGTACATTTGATAATAAAAGTCTTCCGTCTTCTGTTAACCGCAATGTGAAATCCAACCGCTTGGAGCGCTGGCGTCGCTGCAGCTATTTGACATCTCTATAGAGTGTAGTGTGTTTGTAAACATGGCTCCAAAGTTTAGCTGATGTGTTCCTTCCACTCTTTCTAATAACCGACTTTCGACTGGAGGGGGAGGGGGCGGGGGCGGGGGGGGGGGGGTGAACAAGGGGCACATAAATCGTGTGCTGATGGGCAGGTGGAATATTCTGCAGGCGACTTCGTATCCGCAATCACAGCTACAGCCATCCACCTCTATATCTGGAAACCTCCAAGCAGCTTTTCAGCAAGCAATAGTGGAGGTGGTCGTACTCTAAAATAATTTTTTTTCTTAGCTTTCCATTTACGTTTATTTTAAACTCTAGATGCCACTACTTAAAAACTAGTACAATGCAATTGTGGTAGAAGCAATTGCAGCGTATAATAAGTTGTTGTTGTCCGTCATCTTGAACCTTGACGAAAAAATGATGACAGAGTAATACCCCTTTTTGGCGCCATGTCAAAGATCTTTGTCAAAGAAATTTGACGAACATTTGATCATATTTCTTTCTCAAAGACATAGCGTAATAACGGCCTTGCCGCAGTGGTAACACCGGTTCCCGTCAGATAGCCGAAGTTGAGCGCTGTCGGGCTGGACTAGCAGTTGGATGGGTGACCATCAAGTCAGCGGAGCGCTGTTGGCAAGCGGAGTGCACTCAGCCCTTGAGAGGCACACTGAAGAGCTACTTGATTGAGAACTAGCGACTCCGGTCTCGTAAACTGACATAAGGCCGGGAGAGCGGTGTGCTGACCGCATGCCCCCTCCATATGCGCATCCAGTTACGCCTATAGGCTGAGAATGACACGGCGGCCGGTCGGTACCATTGTACACATGAAGAATAAATATGTAGAATGTTAATAATGTTTGTTTTATTTGAAAAGCTTTACGATTTTTCACATTAAGAAATCGGAAGCATGTTTCCAATATGCTCTCTTAAAATGTTCTGGAATCCTATCCAGTCGACAAGCACCGTGTATATATTAGCATAATCAAAAATATAACAATATTTTTTTTCAGGAATTCCAAGACAGAATAAAATGAGTGAGACATGAGGAAATTCTTTAGTTTAGTCTTGAAAATGCGAGGATTAGTGCTAAAGATGTTTTAAATTCTTGTTGTAGCTTACGGAAAACGGATGCACCAGAATTCTGCACACTGTTCTACACAAGAGTCAGGGGGATGCGGTAATTTCGGCCTTGTATTAACTGTGTAAAAGCCGCTAATTCTTGGGAATAAGCTCATACTGTTAACAAGAAACGACATTAAAGAAAATAAATATTGAGAGGGCAATGTCAGAATTCCCAGGCTCCTGAACTGGGGTCGATAAGAGGTTCGCGAAGTTAGAGCCTCAGAAACGGCCCGTTTCTGAGAAGAAAATACCATTTGTGAATAGAAGGAGTCACCCCAGAATATAATTCCGTATGTCTTATGCAAATGCAAATACGCAAAGTAGATTCATCATTGCAGATACTGTTCTAATGGTAAATATACCAGACTTCAATTTTTGAACAAGATTCTGAACATACGTTTTACCATGACAGCTTACTTTATATCTGAACACCTTTAAATTTGATTGTGAAGACTCACTAATCAAATTCCCATTCAGTGGAATCAAAATGTCAGTTTCAGTTGAATTGAGTGTGAGAAACTGTAAAAATTGAGTTTTACTGTGATTTAGCATCAATTTATTTCTATATGCCATGAACTTATTTCTTGAAAAGCCACGAACTTATTTGTTGAACAGCACTTTTTTGTTGCATTCGACATCCTTCACTATGGGGCTAATGTCATCAGTAAACAGAAATATTTTGCAATCAACTGCCATCTTAGAAGGCATATCAATCACACATGTATGAGACAACAGCCGTCCAAATATTGGCGCCTGAGGCAACCCCACTTAACTCTGTCCCAATCAGACGCCACTTCGTTGCCATTCTCACAACTACCGAGAATGACCTTTTGCTGCCTGTGCTTTTAAACGCCTCAGTTAAACCAAAGAGGACGCCTATTATTCGCACCTTTTTATTCAGTCCGTCCAGTGCCTCACCGAGAAAAAAGAATATAGCACTTTCAGTCGTAAAACCTCTTCTGAAACCAAACTGTACATTTGACAGCAAATAATATGAGGCGAAGTGAATTACTCGTGCATATTCAGCCTTTTCAATAACTTTCACAAACACCGACGGCACAGAAACAGATCTAAAATTGTCTACATCATCCGGTTCTTCTTTTTTATAAGACGGTTTCGCTGCTGAGTGCTTTAATCGTTCAGGAAACTGTCAATTCAAACAGCTCTTGAAAAATAACCAGCTAGTCGGTATCCCAGTGTAGGAAGCTTCTGGGCTGTCACGTTGTTTCACTGGTGCTCTGATATAGCAATGTCAGAGTCAACACCAATTTTTCTCTAATACGTTTTATATTTGATGAAGTATTGTAATATCTTCATTTCTTCGATATCTGACCTGTTTTGATGATGGTTCATTTGTTAGAGAGACTTTCGTTAAGCAGGGATACCATCAGGTTGAAGTGGTACTTTAGGTCGCAATGACAAGGAATAATTATCTGGACCTGAAGAACAAATTATCTGCGCAATGCTTCCTTTAATTACTTTTATTTTCCCAATTAAATTTAATTAAATTAAATAAGCTGAACTAGTATATAGATAAGTATTCAACTTGAGCGTGAGGACGCCAGAGTAAACCGAGCTGTCACAGGTTAAGAAAGAGTTCGAGCAGTCTTTGAGTAAGACAGATATATCTCTGAGCTGAGTTCTTGTTGTGGTTGTTGAGCCCAGCCATATGTCAAGGACGGTCAGTCGTGAGTCGTCAGCTAGCGCGTCAGTACGGAGGTGTGAGGCAATAAAAAAAAAAAGTTCAAATGTGTGTGAAATCTTATGGGACTTAACCGCTAAGGTCATCAGTCCTTAAGCTTACACACTACTTAACCTGAATTATCCTAACGACAAACACACACACCCATGCCCGAGGGAGGACTCGAACCTCCGCCGCGGCCAGCCTCACAGTCCATGACTGCAGCGCCCTTGACCGCTGGGCTAATCCCGCACGGCGGGGGGCAATCAAATGGTTCAAATGGCTCTGAGCACTATGGGACTTAACATTTGAGGTCATCAGTCCCCTAGAACTTAGAACTACTTAAACCTAACTAACCTAAGGACATCACACACATCCATGCCCGAGGCAGGATTCGAACCTGCGACCGTAGCGGTCGCACGGTTCCAGACTGTAGCGCCTAGAACCGCTCGGCCACTCCGGCCAGCTTGAATACCTGCATTCGCTGACGTAATATGGAGCAATTCCACACACAGATGCAACAAATTCATTGCAGAGAAAGATGTTGTAAGGATAGTATCTGGTTCCATACTGGACCTTCTGGTAGGCAACTGTTTAAAAAGGTAAGGCATACTAACAAAGGCTACACAACACATTTATTTTCTTATGAAATTTATTTTGAAGAATCAGGCACAATCTGAAAATAATGGCAGCATTCACATGTACAGCACTAGCAACAAAACCAGTCTCCCCTATCCACAACTTATGTTTTCTCTTGCACAGAACAAAGCAGTGTATACGTCATGAAAGTACAATGAAGCGCAAAAGAACCTGGTATAGGCGAGCGTATTCAAATACAGAGATACGTAAACAGGCAGAATACGGAGCCGCGGCTGGCAACGCCTATATACTAAGACAAGTGTCTGGGGCAGCTCTTAGATCAATTACTGCTGTTACAATGACGTGTCATCAAGATTTAAGTGAGTTTGAACGTGGCGTTATAGTCGTCGCACGAGCCATGGGACACAGCATCTCCGAGGTAGCGATGAAGTAAGTATTTTCCCGTACGACCATTTCATGAGTGTACTGTGAATATCAAGAATCGAGTAAAACATCAAATCTCCGACATCGCTGCGACCGGAAAAAGATCCTGCAAGAACGGGACCAACGACGACTGAAGAGAATCGTTCAACGTAACAGAAGAGCTACCCTTCCGCAAATTGCTGCAGATTTCACTGCTGGGCCATCAACAAGTGTCAACGTGCGAACCATTCAACGAAATATCATCGATATGGGCTTTCCGAGCCGAAGACCCATTCATGTACCCTTGATGACTACTCGACACAAAGCATTACGCCTCGCCTGGGCCCGTCAACACCGACATTGGACTGTTGGTGATTGGAAACATGTTGCCTGGTCAGACGAGTCTCGATTCAAATTGTATCGAGTAGATTGACGTGTTCGGGTATGGAGACAACCTCATTAATCCATGGACCCTGCATGTCAGTAGGGGACTGTTGTAGCTGGTGGAGACTCTGTAATGGTTTGGAGCGCGTGCAGTTGGAATGAGACGTACGTAAGCATCCTGTCGGACAATCTGCATCCATTCATGTCCATTGTTCATTCCGATGGACTTGGGCAATTCCAGCAGAACAATGGGACACCCCACACGTCCAGAATTGCTCCAGGAACACTCTTCTGAGTTTAAACACTTCCGCTGGTCACCAAACTCCCCAGACATGAACGTTATTGAGCATCTCTGGGATGCTTTGGAAGGTGCTGTTCAGAAATGATCTCCACCCCTCGTACTCTTACGGATTTACGGACAGCCCTGCAGGATTCATGGTGACAGTTCCCTCCAGCACTACTTCAGACATTAGTCGAGTCCATGCCTCGTCGTGTTGCGGCACTTCTGCGTTCCCCCCGGGGCTCTCCACGAAACTAAGCGGGTGTAACAGTTTCTTTAGCTTTTCCTAGTATTTGACCATGTCTCTTATGAACCAGAAGTGTTGTCAGACGAAAGTATTTAAAACAAATTGATGTCAATTCTACATAATAACTCCTTCTGTCCCATAAATGAATTTCTGTGTAGACAGTATGTACGTGGTTGGGTTGCATTTATCAATTTTGTTTTCGATAAAAAATTATTTGTGGGAATATACAACATGTAGCATGTTACCGCTACACGGAACGCGCAAATAGCTAGACGGAACTGTATGATCTCTCAGAGTCTCACGGCATAAAATAAAATGGGAACAACTATTCGACTTAACAAAAAATGGTTCAAATGGCTCTGAGCACTATGGGACTTAACATCTGAGGTCATCAGTCCCCTAGAACTTAGAACTACTTAAACCTAACTAACCTAAGGACATCACACACATCCATGCCCGAGGCAGGATTCGAACCTGCGACCGTAGCGGTCGCGCGGCTCTGGACTGAGCGCCTAGAACCGCTAGACCACAGCGGCCGGCCTCGACTTAACAGCCGGAGGCACACCATTAAACTAGGCGAGACTAAGGCGCAAGCTGTCTGTAACAACAAAAAAGTACATATTCATTTTCGACCAGTAGTTCCTCATCTCAAAGTTATCAGTTTAAGATACTCTACCGCCAGTAGAATATTGACCCAAACTGTTTGTAACACACTGAATGTCCCGCTACACACGTTCAGGTGCGCATAACGGGATTGTCTGTGCAGTAAAATCTGGACGAGTGTATGACGAAACTGCACAGGTGTGTTCCACCTGCGCAGGCGACCAGAACGAACACGTGATGTCATTCGGCATTACACCGCAGGTCGTGACTGAGCAGGGAGACCGACGTGTTTGTTTATGGGCAGGACAGTTCAAGTAAATCGCAATACGTACTTGGGTAAACAACGAAATAGTTTGCGAAAGTAAAATGGGTAGCGTCTGGGACTAGGTATGTGCTGTATTTCGCAGTGAACCTTACGGAGCCGATTTAACCACAGATATTGTCATGGTTGCGAGAAGAAGCAACCTGAGAGTTAGAAATTAACAGGAAATAAATTGAACTTGCTTCCAACAAATGAGCGTGTAGTTTGCATTTCCGGAAGGAAAGGAAAAAAAAATAACGCAGTAATTTTGAAGATCGGGAGAGGTTCGATTGAAATACACGAGGTGTGGCTAGAAAAAAACCGGACTAGTACTGGTGAAACAATAAAACGAATGCAATAAGGCTGAAAGTCGCGTGGCCTGTCACGTGACTCTCGCAACGCCTACTGCTCGAGTGTCATCTGCCTCCTGCACTCAGTCTGCCCGTGGCGTCTGTTTCAAGTAGTTGACGTTTTGTCTGTGCGTCGGAAAATGTTGAGTGTACAGAAAGAACAGCGTGTTAACATCAAATTTTGTTTCAAACTAGGAAAATCTGCAAGTGAAACGTTTGTAATGTTACAACAAGTGTACGGCGATGATTGTTTATCGCGAACACAAGTGTTTGAGTGGTTTAAACGATTTAAAGATGGCCGCGAAGACACCAGTGATGACACTCGCACTGGCAGACCATTGTCAGCAAAAACTGATGCAAACATTGAAAAAATCGGTAAACTTGTTCGACAAAAGATCGCCGTTTAACAATCAGAGCAGATGGTAGTGTGGCGAGGATAATGGAAGGATACTTGCGACCTTCGATGAGAAGTACGATTTAATGTAGATTGTCACGCTATTTTGTGCCGCGCAAGTCTCCCTATTCTGCATAACCACTCCATTTGAACGTGCTTACCATATTCTAGCTTTGGTTTCCCTCTAAAGCTTTATCCCCGCCACATTCTCCCCCCCCCCCCCCCCCTTCCAACTAACTAAATTAACTATTTTTTGACGTTTAAAGTTTGTCAAACCAGTCTGTCTCTTATTTCATCTAATCTGAAGCTTTCTTCTGCACCGTCACATTTCAAAAACTTACATTGCCCTCTTGTCTCTACCGTCTATCATCAACGTACCGATTCCAGACAATGATGCTCTCCAGGCAAATACATTCTGGAAGAACTGCTAATAGGAAAATAATTTATTTCTCCTTTTCAGAGAAGCAGTTCTTCGTATTGCCAGCCTGCATTTTATATTCTGTTTACGTCTGCCGTCGCCATTCGGTTTGCTGCCCCACTAGCAAAAATCGTCCGTTACTCATTTCATTTCACTGCTGCACGCGCCTTCCAAGCAGGCAACACAGCAAGCAAGTTGCACGTCTGGCTACATTGTCAGAATCAGAGAACAAAATACGAAAGCGAAACACAAGCAACACCTAATTAGCGGTGGTGGTCCACTGAATTGTGAGTACTGACCGTTCTTAACACAAGTGTTATGGCCCTAATCTCAAAAGTATACAGGGTGGTCCATTGATAGTGACCGGGCCAAATATCTCACGAAATAAGCATCAAACGAAAAAAACTACAAAAAGCGAAACTCGTCTAGCTTGAAGGGGGAAACCAGATGGCGCTATGGTTGGCCCGCTAAATGGCGCTGCCCTAGGTCAAACGGATATCAACTGCGTTTTTTTAAATAGGAACCCCCATCTTTTATTATATACTCGTGTAGTACATGAATGTTTTAGTTGGACCACTTTTTTCGCTTTGTGATAGATGGTGCTGTAATAGTCACAAACGTGAAAGTACGTGGTATCAAGTAACATTCCGGACGGTATTTGCTTCGTGATACATTACCCGTATGAAAATGGACCGTTTACCAATTGCGGAAAACGTCGATATCATGTTGATGTATGGCTATTGTGATCAAAATGCCCAACGGGCGTGTGCTATGTATGCTGCTCGGTATCCTGGACGACATCATCCAAGTGTCCGGACCGTTCGCAGGAGAGTTACGTTATTTAAGGAAACAGGAAGTGTTCAGCCACATGTGAAACGTCAACCACGACCTGCAACAAATGATGATGCCAAAGGAGGTGTTTCAGCTGCTGTCGCGGCTAATCTGCACATCAGCAGCAGACAAATTGCGCGAGATTCGGGAATCTCAAAAACGTACCATATTTCTATGCACCAGGAATTGCATGGCGACGACTTTGAACGTCATCTACAGTTCTGCCACTGGACACAAGAGAAATTACGGGACGATGACAGATTTTTTGCAAGCGTTTTATTTAGCGACGAAGCGTCATTCACCAACAGCGGTAACGTAAACCGGCATAATATGCACTACTGACAAGGGAACCTCCCCATCGCACCCCCCCCCCCCTCAGATTTAGTTATAAGTTGGCACAGTGGATAGGCCTTGAAAAACTGGACACAGATCAATCGAGAAAACAGGAAGAAGTTGTGTGGAACTATGAAAAAAATTAGTAAAATATACAAACTGAGTAGTCCATGCGCAACATCTGCAACATCAAGGAGGTTGTAGCACAAGGAGCGCCGTGGTCCCGTGGTTAGCGTGAGTAGCTGCAGAACGAGAGGTCCTAGGTTCAAGTCTTGCCTCGACTGAAAATTTTACTTTCTTTATTTTCGGAAAGTTATGATCTGTCGGTTCGTTCATTGACGTCTCTGTTCACTGTAAGAAGTTTAGTGTCTGTGTTTTGCGACCGCACCGCAAAACCGTGCGATTAGTAGACGAAAGGACGTGCCTCTCCAATGGGAACCGAAAACATTTGATCGCAAGGTCATAGTTCAACCGATTCCTCCACAGGAAAACATCTGATATATTCTATACGACACTGGTGACGGCATGTGCGTCACATGACAGGAATATGTTGTCGACCCACCAAACTTGTACACTAAGCGAATGGTAAAAAGATTCTTCTACCTTGCCCGATTTAGGTTTTCTTGTGGATGTGATAATCACTCCGAAAAAAGTGATGAAAACATGAGTTTGTCACAAACTGAAAATAAAAATTTAAAATTTTCACTTGAGGAAAGACTTGAACCTAGGGCCTCTCGTTTGGTAGCTGCTCTCGCTAACCACGGGACCACGGCGCTCCGTGTCACGCACTGTCCTTGATGTTGCCTATCTTCGCATGGACTACTCAGTTTGTATATTTTACTAATTTTTTTCACAGTTCCACACAACTTCTTCCGGTTTTCTCGATTGATCCGTGTTCAGTTTTTCAAGGCCTATCCACTGTGCCAACTTATAACTAAATCTGAGGGGGGGTGCGATGGGGAGGTTCCCTTGTGAGCAACGGAAAATCCACGATGGCTGCGACAAGTGGAACATCAGCGGCCTTGGCGAGTTAATGTATGGTGCGGCATTATGGGAGGAAGGATAATTGGCCCCCATTTTATCGATCGCAATCTAAATGGTGCAATGTATGCTGATTTCCTACGTAATGTTCTACCGATGTTACTACAAGATGTTTCACTGCATGACAGAATGGCGACGTACTTTGAACATGATGGTTGTCCGGCACATAGCTCGCGTGCGGCTGAAGCGGTATTGAATATCATATTTCATGACAGGTGGATTGTTCGTCGAAGCACCATACCATGGCCCACACGTTCACCGGATCTGACATCCCCGGATTTCTATCTGTGAGGAAGTTGAAGGATATTTGTTATCGTGATCCACCGAAAACGCCTGACAACATGTGTCAGCGCATTGTCAATGCATGTGCGAACATTACAGAAGGCGAGGTACTCGCTGTAGACAGGAATCTCGTTACACGTATTGCCAAATGCATTGAGGTTGACGGACATCATTTTGAGCATGTATTGCATTAATGTGGTATTTACAGGTAATCACGCTGTAACAGCATGCGTTCTCAGAAATGATATGTTCACAGAGGTACATGTATCACATTGTCACAACCGAAATAAAATGTACAAACGTATTTTAATTTAAAAAACCTGCCTATTACCAACTGTTCCTCTAACATTGTGAGCCATATGTTTGTGACTATTAAAGCGCATCTATCACAAAGCGGAAAAAGTGGTCCAACTAAAACATTCATAATTCTTTACGTACTACACGAATATGTAATAAAAATGGGGGTTCCTATTTAAAAAACGCAGTTGATATCCGTTTGATCTATGGCAGCACCATCTAGCGGGCCAACCATAGCGCCATCTGGTTTCCCCTTTCAAGCTAGACAAGTTTCGTTCTTTGTAGTTTTTTCGTTTGAAGCTTATTTCGTGAGATATTTGGCCCTGTCACGATCAGTGGACCACCCTGTATAAGACACAAAGGAATTACAGGCATTGGCTGCGAGCGGGCATGGACTGAAAAGGGGGAAACATTCGTGCCGGACAGGGATTCGAACCAGGATCTCTTGCTTACCAGGCAGATGTTCTGGCCACTGAGCCATCCGGAATCAGTGTCCATTGCAACTGCACGGACTACCCTAGCACACCTACCATCTGATCCATATACTCAACTTATCCACACACTACTGATGTAGTGCCTCTTGCCCATTAACCTCATTACTGGCGGCATTTCGCCGTCTCCCGTAAGAGTTCGATATATACATATACAGGGTGACTGGAATTCGTCAGTAGGAAAAGGGAGAGAAGGAAACATAGTAGGTGAATATGGATTGGGGGAAGAAATGAAAGAGGAAGCCGCCTGGTAGAATTTTTCACAGAGCATAACTTAATCATAGCTAACACTTGGTTCAAGAATCATAAAAGAAGGTTGTATACCTGGAAGAATCCTGGAGATACTAAAAGGTATCAGATAGATTATATAATGGTAAGACAGAGATTTAGGAACCAGGTTTTAAATTGTAAGACATTTCCAGGGGCAGATGTGGATTCTGACCACAATCTATTGGTTATGAACTGCAGATTGAAACTGAAGAAACTGCAAAAAGGTGGGAATTTAAGGAGATGGGACCTGGATAAACTGAAAGAACCAGAGGTTGTAGAGAGCTTCAGGGAGAGCATAAGGGAACAATTGACAGGAATGTGGGAAAGAAATACAGTAGAAGAAGAATGGGTAGCTCTGAGGGATGAAGTAGTGAAGGCAGCAGAGGATCAAGTAGGTAAAAAGACGAGGGCTAATAGAAATCCTTGGGTAACAGAAGAAATATTGAATTTAATTGATGAAAGGAGAAAATATAAAAATGCAGTAAATGAAGCAGGCAAAAAGGAATACAAACGTCTCAAAAATGAGATCGACAGGAAGTGCAAAATGGCTAAGCAGGGATGGCTAGAGGACAAATGTAAGGATGTAGAGGCTTGTCTCACTAGGGGTAAGATAGATACTGCCTACAGGAAAATTAAAGAGACCTTTGGAGAGAAGAGAACCACTTGTATGAATATCAAGAGCTCAGATGGCAACCCAGTTCTAAGCAAAGAAGGGAAGGCAGAAAGGTGGAAGGAGTATATAGAGGGTTTATACAAGGGCGATGTACTTGAGGACAATATTATGGAAATGAAAGAGGATGTAGATGAAGATGAAATGGGAGATAAGATACTGCGTGAAGAGTTTGACAGAGCACTGAAAGACCTGAGTCGAAACAAGGCCCCGGGAGTAGACAACATTCCATTAGAACTACTGATGGCCTTGGGAGAGCCAGTCATGACAAAACTCTACCATCTGGTGAGCAAGATGTATGAGACAGGCGAAATACCCTCAGACTTCAAGAAGAGTGTAATAATTCCAATCCCAAAGAAAGCAGGTGTTGACAGATGTGAAAATTACCGAACTATCAGTTTAATAAGTCACAGCTGCTAAATACTAACGCGAATTCTTTACAGACGAATGGAAAAACTGGTAGAAGCGGACCTCGGGGAAGATCAGTTTGGATTCCGTAGAAATGTTGGAACACGTGAGGCAATACTAACCTTAAGACGTATCTTAGAAGAAAGATTAAGAAAAGGCAAACCTACGTTTCTAGCATTTGTAGACTTAGAGAAAGCTTTTGACAACGTTAACTGGAATACTCTCTTTCAAATTCTGAAGGTGGCAGGGGTAAAATACAAGGAGCGAAAGGCTATTTACAATTTGTACAGAAACCAGATGGCAGTTATAAGAGTCGAGGGGCATGAAAGGGAAGCAGTGATTGGGAAAGGAGTGAGACAGGGTTGTAGCCTCTCCCCGATGTTATTCAATCTGTATATTGAGCAAGCAGTAAAGGAAACAATAGAAAAATTCGGAGTAGATATTAAAATTCATGGAGAAGAAGTAAAAACTTCGAGGTTCACCGATGACATTGTAATTCTGTCAGAGACAGCAAAGGACTTGGAAGAGCAGTTGAACGGAATGGACAGTGTTTTGAAAGGAGGATATAAGATGAACATCAACAAAAGCAAAACGAGGATAATGGAATGTAGTCAAATTAAATCGGGTGATGCTGAGGGGATTAGATTAGGAAATGAGACACTTAAAGTAGTAAAGGAGTTTTGCTATTTAGGGAGCAAAATAACTGATGATGGTCGAAGTAGAGAGGATATAAAATGTAGACTGGCAATGGCAAGGAAATCGTTTCTGAAGAAGAGAAATTTGTTGAGTATAGATTTAAGTATCAGGAAGTCGTTTCTGAAAGTATTTGTATGGAGTGTAGCCATGTATGGAAGTGAAACATGGACGATAACCAGTTTGGACAAGAAGAGAATAGAAGCTTTCGAAATGTGGTGCTACAGAAGAATGCTGAAGATAAGGTGGGTAGATCACGTAACTAATGAGGAGGTATTGAATAGGATTGGGGAGAAGAGAAGTTTGTGGCACAACTTGACTAGAAGAAGGGATCGGTTGGTAGGACATGTTTTGAGGCATCAAGGGATCACAAATTTAGCATTGGAGGGCAGGGTGGAGGGTAAAAATCGTAGAGGGAGACCAAGAGATCAATACACTAAGCAGATTCAGAAGGATGTAGGTTGCAGTAGGTTCTGGGAGATGAAGAAGCTTGCACAGGATAGAGTAGCATGGAGAGCTGCATGAAATCAGTCTCAGGACTGAAGACCACAACAACAACAACAACAACAGGGTGAGTCACATAACATTACCGCTGGATATATTTCGTAAACCACATCAAATACTGACGAATCGATTCCACAGACCGAACGTGAGGAGACGGACTAGTGTAATTGGTTAATACAAACCATAAAAAAATGCACGGAAGTATATTTTTTAACGTAAACCTACGTTTTTTTAAATGGAACCCCGTTAGTTTTGTTAGCACATCTGAACATATAAACAAATACGTAATCAGTGCCGTTTGTTGCACTGTAAAATGTTAATTACATCCGGAGATATTGTAACCTAAAGTTGACGCTTGAGTACCACTCCTCCGCTGTTCGATCGTGTGTATCGGAGAGCACCGAATTACGTAGGGATCCAAAGGGAACAGTGATGGACCTTAGGTACAGAAGAGACTGGAACAGCACATTACGTCCACATGGTAACACCTTTTTATTGGTCTTTTTCACTGACGCACATGAACATTACCATGAGGGGTGAGGTACACGTACACACGTGGTTCCCGTTTTCAATTACGGAGTGGACTAGAGTGTGTCCCGACACGTCAAGCCAATAGATGTTCAATGTGGTGGCCATCATTTGCTGCACACAATTGCAATCTCTGGCGTAATGAATGACGTACACGCCGCAGTACATCTGGTGTAATGTTGCCGCAGGCTGCCACAATACGTTGTTTCATATCCTCTGGGGTTGTAGGCACATCACGGTACACATTCTCCTTTAACGTACCCCACAGAAAGAAGTCCAGAGGTGTAAGATCAGGAGAACGGGCTGGCCAATTTATGCGTCCTCCACGTCCTATGAAACGCCCGTCGAACATCTTGTCAAGGGTCAGCCTAGTGTTAATTGCGGAATGTGCAGGTGCACCATCATGCTGATACCACATACGTCGACGCGTTTCCAGTGGGACATTTTCGAGCAACGTTGTCAGATCATTCTGTAGAAACGCGATGTATGTTGCAGCTGTTTGGGCCCCTGCAATGAAGTGAGGAGCAATGAGGTGGTCGCCAATGATTCCGCACCATACATTTACAGTCCACGGTCGCTGTCTCTCTACCTGTCTGAGCCATCGAGGATTGTCCACGGACCAGTACTGCATGTTCCGTAGATTCACTGCCCCGTGGTTTGTGAAACCCGGTTCATCGGTAAACAGGTAGAACTGCAACGCATTCTCTGTTAATGCCCATTGACAGAATTGCACTCGATGATTAAAGTCAAGCCGGCCGAAGTGGCCGTGCGGTTAAAGGCGCTGCAGTCTGGAACCGCAAGACCGCTACGGTCGCAGGTTCGAATCCTGCCTCGGGCATGGATATTTGTGATGTCCTTAGGTTAGTTAGGTTTAACTAGTTCTAAGTTCTAGGGGACTAATGACCTCAGCAGTTGAGTCCCATAGTGCTCAGAGCCATTTGAACCATTTGAACCATTTGATTAAAGTCATCACCATGTAATTGCTGATGTAGCGACACATGAAACGGGTGAAAGCGGTGACGATGCAGTATGCGCATGACACTACTTTGACTCAGTCCACCGGTTCTCGCAATGTCCCGTGTACTCATGTGTGGGTTCATGGCAACAGCAGCTAACACACCAACTGCACCCGCTTCTCCTGTGACGGGCCTGTTACGGACCCGTTTGCGTGCTGCGACCATACCTGTTGCTTACAGTTGGCGGTAGATGTTTTGCAATGTGCGGCACGTTGGATGCTCTCTGTCCGGGTACCGTTCTGCATACACCCTGCAGGCTTCAGCTGCATTTCGTCGACACTCGCCATAGATGAGTATCATCTCCGCCTTTTCAGGGTTCGAATACACCATGGTCACAGTTCCTACAACACTACACTATCACAGACGTCTGGTAACACGGTGTACTACAGTTGGTCTGCGTGCGGAGACGAATGAAGAATAACAATAGCAGCAAGCGCTACATGCGGACAGTGCGACAGCTAGACCAAACCACAACATTGCACTACAGCCACACTCGTAAACACGGTCGTCATCGTAAACATGTCCCTGCAGATGCTGCTCGCCGACCGTGGCCCGTGTTTGTTACAACACGCAACTGAACGTCGGAGGTTTCAAGCGTCAACTTTAGGTTACAATATCTCCGGATGTAATTAACTTTTTACAGTGCAACAAACGGCACTGATTACGTATTTGTTTATATGTTCAGATGTGCTAACAAAACTAACGTGGTTCCATTTAAAAAAACGTAGGTTTGTGTTAAAAAACATAAATGGCTCTGAGCACTATGGGACTCAACTGCTGAGGTCATTAGTCCCCTAGAACTTAGAACTAGTTAAACCTAACTAACCTAAGGACATCACAAACATCCATGCCCGAGGCAGGATTCGAACCTGCGACCGTAGTGGTCTTGCGGTTCCAGACTGCAGCGCCTTTAACCGCACGGCCACTTCGGCCGGCAAAAAAAAAAAAAAAAAAAAAAAAAAAAAAAAAAAAAAAAAAAAAAAAAAAAACTTCCGTGCATTTTTGTATGGTTTGGATTAAACAATTACACTAGCCCCTCTCCTCACGTTCGGTCTGTGGAATCGGTTCGTCAGTATTTGATGCGGTTTACGAAATATATCCAGCGGTAACGTTAGGTGATTCACCCTGTATATATAGGGTGAGGCAGCTAAGTCATAACACCCCTTGTAATAGATACAAAGATGCCGTTTGGACAGTGAATTGCAGGGACAGGGGCTACTTGAAAACATCACATTTCATGTTTGTGCTATTTTTTTTATTACAGAGATATGAGGCCATCTTTGGTTTTTTAAATGGAACCCTATGTTAAATTTTAGCGTAACATGATGGGCTTAAAAAGACGATTTCAAACATGTGTATATCATAATATTTAGGCGAATACTTTTTAGACACATATGTCCTCATATCGTGTTCGTCCTTCGAAGTGGAGTTGTCCAGTGCGACCTTTCCTGTTGTGTATAGTACATGGTAAACGTCGCGAGTTCGTCCTTACACAAACACGCCCATTTAGCCGACAATGGTAATACATACTGAGATATTTTGCGAGAAAATTAACTGATGATGTCGGCAAATATTATTCAGTTATTTGACAACTGTGACACCAAAATAGCAGACAACATACAGTATTAAAATACTACAAGATGTTAATACATTTTAAGTAACAGAAATACAAATTTAAATGAGGAGGCCCTTATTGGTCACAATTATTTCGTACATATTTGTTTTTTATTTGAAAATATTTACTATTGATCACGATACGAAGCAAATACACACAAAAATGCAAAATACATACTGTACATGATAGAAAACTATACTGAAGCATGTGCTCAACATGCTTCCCCTCTGCTGCAATGCACATTTGTAGTAGCCGTTCGAATGATTTGTGAACGACTGCGAGTGTGTCACGTGAGATATCAGCGCACTCTTCACTCTTCGATGATACGTTGCTTCATATCGTCTGGTGTAATTGGTATTTGATCATACACTTTGATTGCTCCCCACAGAAAAAAAATTAAGAGGGGTCAAATCAGGAGACCGGGCTGGCCACTTCACTTCAGCACGTCGTCCTATCCTAAACAATCCGGGACCTTTTCATTTAATAGCTCTGTAGCCACACGGGAAGAGTGAGCAGGGCAGCCGTCTTGTTGGAACCACATGCACTGGCGCGTAGTTAGTGGTACATCTTCCAGCAAAATGGGCAGAACGTTTCACAGGAACTGTGCATAGTTATTGCCGTTAGCCGAAATGACGTACGGCCCGACAATGACAAATGGTTCAAATGGCTCTGAGCACTATGCGACTTAACTTGTGAGGTCATCAGTCGCCTAGAACTTAGAACTAATTAAACCTAACTAACCTAAGGACATCACACACATCCATGCCCGAGGCAGGATTCGAACCTGCGACCGTAGCGGTAGCTCGGCTCCAGACTGTAGCGCCTAGAACCGCACGGCCACTCCGGCCGGCGACAATGACATTTCTGACGATGCCACACCACACGTTAACACTCCACGGTTGCTGATGCTGTACCTGTCGAAACCAATGAGGGTTCTCTATTGACCAGTAATGCACATTATGCAAATTCACATTACCGTGGTTGGTGAAAGTCGCTTCATCAGTGAAAAGCACCCGTTAAAAAAACGTTGGATCATCTTGCAGGCGCTGCAGAGCAAACCGGCAAAATTCCTGGCGCCGTTCGAAATCCACCCGGTGAGTGCTTGATGTAATGAGAGGTGAAACGGGTGAAATATATGCCGGCGCAATATGTGTAGAACACTTCTCTGACTTATACCACATTCCGAGGCGATACGTCGCGACGAAACAGTAGGGTCGTTATGCGCCAACGCTAGAACGCCCTCTTCATGTACAGTCGTGGACAAAACGAGCGAGACCCCTCGCCTTTTCGTTATGCTGATCCGCACGGCTTTAAAGTCTGCTACACAGCATAACAGGCAAGGCGACGAAGTGCTACCAACATACTATGCGCAGGCGTGAAATTGACAAACTATCTGAACTTTTTTAGACTGTATTCCATAATTTCTAAGACTATATTAATGCTGATTAGTGTGTTAAATACAACACGTAAACATAAGACAGAACTGAAAGAAGAAACGCTAATTTGTATGAAACGGACGAATAAAAATGAATTTCAGCTTATCCAGATAACAGACAAAGAACCCCAGACCGTTACGAATTAGCAAAATATTGTCCGCATTCGCCCGCGAAACGGTCTGTGTCAACGTTCAGACCAGTCATACTGGATTACCATTGCTGACCTACCATGAAAGTGTGCAAATTTAGCAATGCGTGAAGATTCATAACGAAATTCACTTAAACATCATTCAGTGCCACACTTAAGTCAATTCCATTATTGACAGAAGCGGAAAAAGGAGGCAGTATCATGTATGAAATTCTACAAGAGTGTCATATTGACATCCACAGAGCGCCAGTACAGAATAAAGGTAGCGATAAATCGTATTGGGTGCGCGAGAATTTCTTAAAATTGCTTTACTGATATTCTACCTGCCTCCATAGAGATTAGAACCGAAAACAAACCAGACCTTCCTTTCACTATGCTAGCAGACAACCTAGGCAAACAGCCCTCTATTATTACCCCAGACATGAACAAGCCGGCAATTTCGCAATAAAAATCTGCAGTTTCTGTTGCATAGAGCTTTCTGGACTCAAAAACATGAATTTTCTTCCTTTATGTCACCACTTATGCGACAATCATTCGGGATGATTATCGAAATAACAAATTACTGTTATTAGAGAGTAAATTTTGTAGGATAATTCTGCACCACCCCAGGAAATAAACGGCTACATAGCTACCAAACGTATTCTGCATTGTTTCGAATTCTCCACTAGACTCGCCACAGCCAGAAAACGTTCATTAGCAGAAGTGTTTCTTAAGCTAGCTAGCAATGAGAATGTTCGTACTTCTAAAACGCGGTGGCATTAATACTGGGATGTGAATTACCACGTGTATAGGCAAATACATTCTATTTGCATTCCTGTAAACGTGATTTGGATCGAAAACGTAGCTACGACTAATATGCTTATGTATCGACAGCAACTAGAACATTTCGAATAAAGAGTAGCGGGTGTTATTTATGCGGCCCTCATCTTCAGTGTTTTCGTTGTTAGGATTTCGTCACCTAAACCGGTAAAAACGGAACCCTACTAGTCTCACTTTCTTGACCGTCTATCGGTCTACCCAACCCTTAAAACCCGTTTACCTCCAGAACGGGTGGACATAATAAGCGGAAATGTATCGCACTTCTTGCTGTAACCGGTCCCTTGCTGGTGTAAAAAAGTGAGCTTCTATGTCAACGCAATCAAAAGATACGACGGTTTATGTAAAGAAAATTTACGCGAAAGGTCAAAAAATGGCTTCAAGAACTATGCGACCTAACTGCTTAGGTCATCAGCCCCTAGACCTAGAACTACTTAAACCTAGCTAGCCTAAGGGCATCACAGACATCTATGCCCGAGGTAGAATTCCAACCTGCGACTGAAGCAGCCGTGCGGTTCGTCACTGAAGCGCCTGGAACCGCTCGGCCACCGCAACGCGGCGAAACCCTACTCACCTCATGTATAATGATAATATATACTGTCTAGTGAGGATAAACTGTATTCGCCAGCAACTCAGATCGTTTGATCACGGAACTTTTACGAAGCTACATTCAAACTTTGTCGAAGTCGTCTGCAATATCCATTACAAACACCCTAGGAACTTCGTATGCGATATCCACTTCTGAATACGCTGGCAGATAATGCAGTACTATAACAAGTAGGTGGGAACTTATTGTTATTGGTCCATGCATGACACTTTATTTCAATATCACTTTAACGCGCCTAGGTGTTCGTATATGGCTGAAATTAATGAACAAAAAGTAAATAAACAGTAAACAACTTCGATGTTCAGATCAAGTGAAAGTCACATGTCGTAATTACAACATAATTTCGTTGTTACATCTACATGACTACATCAACAGGATTTCTTTGCAATCCGGACTTACGTGCCTGGCAGAAGGTTCGGATTATTTCTCTACCGTCCCACTCATTAACAGTGTGCGGGAAAAGGGACTACTTAAATCTTTTCTTGCGAGCCTTGAATTACATTATTACTATGGTTTCTTCTTGTGTAAGTACCCTAGGAAATAATGTTTTGGCATTCAGAACATATGGTGGTGATTGAAATTTCGTGAAAAGATCTCGTGGCAACGAAAAACGCATATGTTTTCATGAATGTTACCCCAACTCGATTATCAAATCTGGGATCCTCTCTCCCCTATTTCGTGACATTACAAAGCGTGCTACCGTTCCTTGGACGTTTTTGCGTGCACAGTCAATCACGTCTGTCAAGGATATCATAGCAGTGGACGGACAAACGTAGTGTAGGCAGTGTTTTCAGTTGGCCTGTTGCGTATTCTTAGTGTGCGGCCAATAAAACGCAGTCATTCGTTTGCCTTCCCCACAAAAGTATGTTTTCGATCTTTCCAGTTTAAGTTTTACTGGGTACTGAGATGAACTGACAGTGCTTCGACTTGTGTTTTGTCATGTAACCGAAAGTTAATTATTGTTATTGGACGCAGCTTTCGTGTTTAATGTATTCCTCAGTCAACAACAGTAGACTCCTCGTACACCACACATAACTGTTTCAAAGTATTAAATTGTTACTGATCTTACCATGTTGCAGTGGTCATCTTAACTTGCCGTTTTGAAAAAAAGGAAAATATTTTAGCGAAATGTAGCAACTAAGAAGCGGAGTATCCAAACAAACAAACGTTTCAGGTTTAAGTAGTTGCAGTAGGTCTACTACACAGTAACGTAAATTAGGAGCAAAGTCCATAAGTAGATCCTCATCAGGAAAACCAGCCCTCATAATGCAAAGTGCAACTACAACAAAGAAAGTTTCCAAACATGTCAATGAGTAGTCGAGGAAAGTGGACGCATTCTGTCTACTGAATCCCAACGCACGCAATTTACGAGGGGGCACGCCAAGTGTCAGACCCCGATCTTGCTTTTAACTACGCTCATTGAAAGAGGGGACAAAATAAGCTTAAACTCTACCGCTTCTGAGAAAACGACGGTCAAAGTGTTCAATGCGTTGTTGCTATAGTGTAGATACCGCTTAGCGGTTAAGGATTCAACTGAAGCGGTGGCTCTGCGGCTACCATAGCGACTTCGGAACTTTGCGCTGCGAGTTCGAAACCCGGTTTTTCCTTTTTTCCCCCCTCACTCTCTGAATTATCTACGAATGTTTATTCCAATTTATGATGAAACACTGTTGTCGTTATTCGTCAGTTAATTTACTGTGTAAAGAAATAAGTTAAAAAGGGAACACACAGTGCGTAGTGGGGCGATCACTCTGTTGTAGAAATAATTCAGAAGCCAAGATCGCTTAAATACTGTCTACTGGATAACCGGTTTCAACACACTAAAGGTGCCATTATCGGATCTAAATGTAGATTAACATTGATAAACCATTTGGATATAACGATACATGAGGCAGACGAGATGATTTTATATCAGCTTGTCTCATTCGTTTATTATTTTTTTAATTCATTAATTACACATAAAGTTAATTGTCGAGTAATGACAACATTATTTCAACATAAATTAGAAAAAAAAAAACATTCGAAGATAATTCTGATAGAGAGGCAGGAAAATAAAATAATTAAAAAACCCAATATGGTCTCGAACACGGGAATCAATGCTAAGAAGGAACGACGGTAGCCACTGAGCCACCGCTTCAATTGCGTTCTCGGCTGCAGAATGTATCTACACTAGAGCAACAGCGCGTTGATAACTTTGGCCGTCGTTTTCTCGGAAACGGTCGAGTGTCTGCAGATAAGCCGAAACACAAGTTCGCTTATTTTGTCCTCTCCTTCACTGACAAGGGGAGGCCGCCAATTGTGAAATTCAGATTCGATTCATACTGCGCATAATAAAAGCTCATGGCCAGAGGTGTAATGTGGCAAAGCACCAAGATGCACTTCTCAGCCGTTGTCGAGAAAATCGACAGTTAGAAGAAACCGCTGCGGTGAAATACTCTCTACGATTCATAATTTTCTACAGCGTCGTGGCGCAGCGGTAAGCGCTCGAGTTCGTAATCCGAAGGTCGGCGGATCGAATCTCGCTCCATGCAACTTTTTTTTTTTTTAGTATTTGTTTTTTGTAATTCAAATGTGTGTATAAACACACACACACACACACACACACACACACACACATATATATATATATATATATATATATATATATATATATAATTCCCGGCAACAGGTTGCAACAATTATGCATATAATAAGTTGTTGAAAGTCGTTTGTCGTGGAAAAACTGGCGACTTCGAACATCATTATGTTTTCCGCAAACAAATTTGTATTTCACAAATGTTATTAATTGTCTTCATAATGTTAACCACGTATAGTTAGCGGAAGACGTAGAAACGATATTCCGAAACGAATACGTATAGCGTAAGTCAAACGTTCGAATTAGAATAGAAACCCCACGAACACAAATTTGCTGTGGCAGGTATGAAATATAAACTCCGTTAATCGCTCGTTACACTTGAAGGACAGATGTTGAATGGGCCGAAACGAGCCGCCGCATAACAGCGTAGTTGCCTGCTAACTTCGAAAGAAGGTAGATGCGGTCCCTAGCGCAACTTATAACATCGTCGAAAATCAGTGCGGACGTGAGAGCTTTGGTACACCCTGTTAAACAAACGGTAAAATGGAGGCGGTACAATTGGAGAGCGATCCGCCTTCACCAACATGCATAAGCAATTCATTAATAGTTTATATATATATATATATATATATATATATATATATATATATATATATTTGAATTACAAAAAAATAATAATAATAAAAAAAATGTTGCATGGCGTGAGATTCGATCCGGCGACCTTCGGATTACGAACTCGAGCGCTTACCGCTGCGCCACGACGCTGTAGAAAATTATTAATCGTAGAGAGTATTTCACCGCAACGGTTTCTTCTAACTGTCGATTTTCTCGACAACAGCTGAGAAGTGCATCTTGGTGCTTTGCCACATTACACCTCTGGCCATGAGCTTTTATTATGCGCAGTATGAATCGAATCTGAATTTCACATTTGGCGGCCTCCCCTTGTGAGCAAAGTTTCGGGACAATCAGCCTATGACACTTGGCGAGTTCCCCTCGCTCGTCGAGTCGCTTCTTACGCCCGGCGAGAATTATGTATGCCTCCGAGTAAACTGCGCCACCTGGAAACACGGCGAGCGGGGATAAACACGTTTTCCTTCTTATAAGGCAACCCTCTACAGATAAAATTCATGAAGTGTTCTTCAGGTTGCCTCAGATATTTCAGAAATGTTTCTTGCGTCAGGCCTGCCGCATATGCAAAACGTAAACATTTCATTTCATGTAATATTTATCAGGATAAGACATGACAAGAGTGGACCAGTCCCTTCTGAGAAAAATTAGAGATTTTAAGTTGCTCCACTATGTAATGACACGGGTATGGGCTTGCGATCTCTCTTTTATGCCATCGATTTCCGTGTTACACATACTTGGCCACTGCGTTGTGGCTGCCATCGTGGAGGAGGCAGTCTGTTTCCTGCCAGCGCTGTTTCCGCAGCCAATATTAACCGCGACGAATCATTCAGTCAACGCTAAATGGCCCATCTGGCTGAGGCAGACAAGGGCGCTATAATAGAACTCCATGCAGAGGGATCTTCAAATGCCGACATAGCAAGAACTATGGGTCTTCACAAGTCGACGGTAGCCAGGTGGATCAGACGAAAGGAAGAGAGTGGTAACTTGAATGGGAGGCCTCATGGCCGTCGCCGCAAAACAACAGCAGCTCAGGATCAGCAGATACGCCGTTTCAGTGAGAACCACCCATTTGTCAACGCACGACAAATTCAGCAAACTTTGGGTCTCAATGTTAGCAGTAAGACCGTCACTCCTCGTGTAAGGGAAGGTGGACTGAGAGCAAGAAGCGCTGCTGTGAAAGAGACATTGACTGTTTCCCAAAGAGAAGCTTGCCTTGCTTTTGCTACTGAAAATGGCGACAAACCTCTCCAGTTTTGGAGGCGAGTGATTTTCACGCACCAAAAAGTTTTCTCTACGGCATCATCCGGAAAAGTACTAGTTTACCGGCCTAAATGTGCTAGGTATAATCGAAAATATATTTACAGTTGCCGAAGGAGTGGCAGGTTGTCGGTGCCGGCCGGTGTGGCCGTGCGGTTCGAGGCGCTTCAGTCTGGAACCGCGTGACCGCTACGGTCGCAGGTTCGAATCCTGCCTCGCGCATGGATGTGTGTGATGTCCTTAGGTTAGTTAGGTTTAAGTAGTTCTACGTTCTAGGGGACTGATGACCACAGATGTTAAGTCCCACAGTGCTCAGAGCCATTTGTAGTCGGTAACGGTATGGGCGTGGATATCGGCCGAAGGGTGTGGGCTCCTGTGGGAAGTGGAAGGAAGATTCGATGCGCGCAATTACATATCAATTCTGGAGAACGTGATGTTGCCTGCTGTGGCAGCAAGATTTGGCGATGATCAGATCATGTTCCAACAAGATCGCTCGTCTATTCATATGGCACGTGTGGTTAAGAGGCGGGTCGACGACCATAGTAATATTACTGTAACGGAATGGCCACCTAAAGGAGCTGACACGAATCCCATTGAGAATATCTTGGCAGAAATGGTCAGAGTAATACGAGAAAAGGGCAGTCACCGTCGACTCGCCGACAGCTTTCTGATGTGATTCATGACGCTTGGAATGAGTTACTTGAATCTCCTAGTTATGTGGCTCGAGTTGTGGGCTCAATGCCCAACAGACTTCGAGCTGTTGTGGAAGCCAAAGGAGGCTTCACCAATCAGCTGTTTCAAGCTTTGTTTCTTTCTTCTTCGTCTTTTTTTTTTTTTTTTACTTACAGACGTATATTTTATATAATTTCAAGGAAACGCAGTAAATGGAATGTGGACTGATTTTTGAGGCTTCATTTTGTGACGGCTAAACAGTGCTGCATCATGGGACCCGCTATTTGTCCACATGTGGCTGAACATCAGAGGTGTAAAAAATTTTGAGGTGCCGAAGTTCTCTGGAAGAATAACGTCTTTTAGACAAGGAGATGATTTTTAGTTCATTTCATTTTAACCATTCACACTATGATTTGACATTCTAATCTTTGATTTCATTTTATTATTATGTATCTTTTCTCCAGTGAAAGTCAACGGTAGTAAGTTTCAAGATATGAAGAATAACTGGAAGTTTCTAATTTGTGGAAAGCGTATTTAACAGTTAATATTTTCGACAAATCTGTAGTTATAGGACATATTAAGAAGCGAGTCAAAAATGGCATTGTGGAATGATCAGGTTGGTCTCTAAAGGGTAACGACGATAAAATAGCAAATATGAAACTATGGGTAACAACTATTGTTGATGGTGAGGAGCCATAATCGATATGTCACTTTTCCGTAATTGTATTTCTGAAGTTTATCGTCAATCCTAGGACTGACACCGATACTCTGTTTTACGTAAAGAATACAACCTTCAAAATTTATTTAGCAGCGCAGAATATTAAATCACAGTTTATAGATCAGGAACCTAATCCAACTGCCTTTAATTTTATTTTCACGGATGACATTGAGACAGTAAATAACAAGAGAAATAAGAAAACTCTCAGAATCAATATAGAGAATTAAAGTATCATGTGAATTCAAAAGTTTGCTATAATAGCGATTAATTGCTTTTTACAGACCCCTTCATGCCTACGTTTTCCGTCAGACAGACAATGTTTGAAACTAGGACTAACGAGGTAAACAATTTTTCCACAAATTGTCAAATTGGAAGTCGGAGAGCCAGTTACATAAATTACGATGACAACAAACGTTTTTCAAGTAAACTGATCACAGGAGGCATCCAACGCATTTATTGTGAGTTACATGCACAGTATGTAAACTGGCAACGCCACCAACACACAATACCACTAACAAGGGAACATCCCCATCGCACCGCCCTCAGATTTAGTTATAAGTTGATACAGGGGATAGGCCTTGAAAAACTGAACACAGATCAATCGAGAAAACAGGAAGAAGTTGTGTGGAAGTATGAAAAAAATAAGCAAAATATACAAACTGAGTAGTCCATGCGCAAGATAGGCAACATCAAGGATAGGGTGAGCTCAGGAGCGCCGTGATCCCGTGGTTAGCGCACGCAGCTGCGGAACGAGAGGTCCATCCGTCAAATTTTCCCAGGAGTGAAAAGTTTAATTTTTATTTTCAGACAATTATTATCTGTCCGTCCGTCTGTCCGATGCGAGGTAACCGCGCCGTAGTATGATGACGCTACACCTAAAAAACATCGAAAGACATGACGTCAGTCGACTATAGCGCACGGAAGAGAGAGTATTCCTGCTAATGAGGCTCCCTGGCTGGCAGTTAACTGTTCGCTACTTTGGACGAGAGTGCATTAAATACGTGCGATGCATTGCGTGGGCAATATGAATCCAGCAAATATAGCTCGTGACTCCAATAACAATGTCAATGAATATTTTCCGAACTGTAAGGCATCGGAAAGTTCCTTAAGGGATCGAACGATTGTCGAACATTTGTATGATTATTTCCTACATTTGTTGAATAACAGTACGTGTGGTGATGATTGTCTGAAAATAAAAAAACCAAACAACTAACCCGAGGGAAGACTTAAACCAACGACCTCTCGTTCTGCAGCTCCTCACGCTAACCACGCGACCACTGCGCTCCCGTGCTCAAGCTATCCTTGAAGTTGCTTATCATGCACACGGACTACTCAGTTTGTTTGGTTTGAATATTTTTTTCATAGGTCCACACAACTTCTTCCTGTTTTTCGAATGATCTGTGTTCAGTTTTCAAGGCCTATCCACTGTGTCAACTTATAACTAAATCTGAGGAGGGTGCGATGGGGAGGTTCCCTTGTTAGCTATGAAACAACTGTAGCAAAACGGAGCATCCTCGTTATCCATGTGATGGATAAGACGACTAATTCGCAACATAAATGTCAATGTAAGCATCAGTTTCTGTTGGAACGTGCTTCCCGGACCAAATAACATACATTTCCTACGTCTTCAATGCGAATCATGTAGCAAATGTAATTTAAAGGACATAAAAATATCGAGTGAATTTACTAAAATAATTATGAACCACTTGAATTTGCATTCAACAGGCAATGTTCAGAAGTCTGGTGTAGGAGTACTGCATGCTCTAATTCGAAACAACAAAAATCAACAGAGTAACTATTATTGAACGTCATCAGGTCACTCATCGAGCATTCCTATGCAGTACTGTTACTGGTGACGTGTTATGATGCCTTTATCGTTAACTTCCTAAGAAGAAATGAAAGGCTGAGCCCCACCAAAAGACGTAAACTCGAGGAGAGAGTTGCGTGAACATATTATTTTACATCTGATAAATCCAAAAGTGTGTTTTGGGCTACGAATTCTGCCCCCAGGGTGTGTGCAACACAGCTGGAATTTGTTGCCAACAACTGAGACACCTTTCGGTCACAGTGTAAGAAAATCGAGCAACAAAACTACATCACCTGTGGTACTGCATGATAACGCACTATGTTGATTTGAGAAACAAAACTATCCAGGAGATTGATAGGAAAGTCGTCTCTCAGGCACATTTGTATTGATAGGGAAGTCCTCTCTCAAGCACTTGTCCCTCTCGTCATATATTTGTAAAATTTTACCTTTCCCACTCTAGATCGATCAACCGTCAAGGCAATTCATTTCTAGACGAAAATATTTTGCCGGCCGCGGTGGTCTAGCGGTTCTGGCGCTGCAGTCCGGAACCGCGGGACTGTTACGGTCGCAGGTTCGAATCCTGCCTCGGGCATGGGTGTGTGTGATGTCCTTAGGTTAGTTAGGTTTAAGTAGTTCTAAGTTCTAGGGGACTTATGACCTAAGATGTTGAGTCCAATAGTGCTCAGAGCCATTTGAACCATTTTTTTAAAAATACTTTTAAAACTACTCTTGTTTATTGACATCGTTAGAACAAGTAGGTTTCTACAGGCGTAGAATTTGTAAACAACTTTAGCATTGTCATATCGTTTTAGATATCGTGAAAGAAAATTCTGCTGCTAATTAATTTCTCTTTGATAATTACTGTTGCGTTTAGTAAACTAATGGAAAATGCAATTAAAATATTCACTGTACTAATACAAACTAAAGTCAGCTGAATACAGAAACATCACGACGGCAGTCTATCTTAATAAAGCATTAAGTTTCTGTGAGACAATTGGGCTTATTTTAACACGAATTAGTAGGATATTACAGACTTTACACTTAGAAAAGATCTGTATTTATTTCATTTCCTGTACCATTCGTAAGTGTTATGAAAATGGGGCTTTTCATAGATAAAATTATGTATTCACAACAACAAAAAAATGTCGGCAGAAAACAAAAGTGGCATTATGAATCTGGCAGTACCGTAAGGTTTTCACTCTGACACTAAGAGTTACTGAAAGTAGCAAGAAGAATTTTGCTCGAGCGTTGTCTTACGATTCCCTTATTAAGTTTTTATCTGCCTGCTTGTAGCTGTGCTACAAAAGAATTAAAAATCTGGCTTTCAGCAAGTCTCGAAAGGCGAACAAAAGCAGCTTGCACCTGGTTACTAAGCATGTTACCTGGGGACTGGTTTTTTCTTAAAGCGGGAAGACATCCTTTTGTGGTTCAATTGGCAAATGTCAGTCAGACGTGTGACGTTAGTCTAAGCGTTTCGGTGTGTTGAATTTGTACCAATGATTTTTCTACACGTTTTTTCTGTCCCAAATAGAGTTGAAGTCTCCCATTAGTATTTTCACGTCATCTTGGTGAATTTTGCTCATGGTATTTTCGAGTGTGTTCCAGAATTTTTCAACATTGTCGGTGTTTTTCTTATTTTCGATGTTGGTGGGTTCAAATGGTTCAAATGGCTCTGAGCACTATGGGACTTAACTGCTGTGGTCATCAGTCCCCTAGAACTTAGAACTAGTTAAACCTAACTAACCTAAGGACATCGCACACATCCATGCCCGAGGCAGGATGCGAACCTGCGACCGTAGCGGTCGCGCGGTTCCAGACTGTAGCGCCTAGAACCTCTCGAACACTCCGGCCGTCGATGTTGGTGGGGACACGTGCATTGATGAGTGTATATGTTTTACTGGGGCTCTGAATGACCATAGTCATAAGTCGCTTGTTGACGGGCCAGCCGCGGTGGCCGAGCGGTTCTTGGCTCTTCAGTCCGGAACCGCGCGACTGCTACGGTCGCAGGTTCGAATCCAGCCTTGGGCATGAATTTGTGTGATGTCCTTAGATTAGCTAGGTATAAGTAGTTCTAAGTTCTAGGAGACTGATGACCTCCACTGTTAAGTTCCATAGTGCTCAGAGCCATTGGAACCTTTTGATTGTCGATCGGTGTGATTTCTTTGACAGAGTTGATAGATCGGTGTTCGAGAAATGCAATGCCGAAGATTGGTACGCCTTTCGTTACCTTTTGTTGTATTCTGCTCTTGAAGATGCAATGGTTTCCCTAATGCACGGTTTCATTGTCAGTTAGTCGTGGTTCTTGAAGTGCAAGGATGAGAATTTTTTGTCGGTCCATTTCTTTTGTGAAATTATTTAGTTTTCGTGTTTGGATCAAGGTATCGATGTTTACTTTTAAATGCATGTTTTTTGCTTGTAGGGAAATTTACCAGAGATCTTCGATATTCTCTGTCGTGCTAACCTGGACTCCCCAGAATCCGAAAATCCAACTGCCGCCTGTCGACAGCCGGGTTGTGTACCACCTGGGATAAAGTTGACTTTGCTTGCATAGTTTACGTTTGCTTGTGTTTCATTGGTTGTGCTTGGGTGATACCAGGACCGGACAGGACCAGAGGGTGTTGAAGCCTTTGAAAGCAAATATTTTCAGCCAAGCTCATTGAGCTAACAGACGGTGACCAGAGTAACGGTGATTTTCACTCAGACGTGTCTGGATTTTGCGTTCAACGGATTGAGTAGCCGTTCAGGATTGTGTTAGTATTTGGTTCACCCTAGTATTTGATTTCGTCGGTACCACCCATATGGGGGAGGGTTTCCACTATCCGCCACACGCGATTATTATTATTATTATTATTATTATTATTATTGTCATTATGTCTCAGCAAATCCCATATGGTGTATCTTCCCACCACTGAAATAGATGTGTATTGTTCGATTCAGTATTTCCATCACATAAATGTGGTTTATAATTACGTTACATTGCTACTAGTAGACATATTTCTCACTTTTTCTTAGACAGTTGCTACCTGTTACTCCATCATAGGAATTTATGTGCGAAGCATTGTTGAAATACAGACGTTCAAATTATCCGATTTCTGTAATTTCATTTCGATACTAGATCGTTCTAATCGGATTCAGCCAGGTAGTCTTAATGTGGATATCCGACCACGACTGTCATCATATGATAGACTGTGTAAACCACATTCTTTATCGGACTGTTGAATATAGATCACTTATCTATGACAGGACCTGAATTCTTAAACACTGTGGAAAATAATAATCCGATGTGCTTATTACAAATACGTTATTCCAATATAAATATGTGAACTAACGAGATAACAGTTTATTTACAGGAGCAGAACTAATGTTCAAATGTTCAAATGTGTGTGAAATCGTATGGGACTTAACTGCTAAGGTCATCAGTACCTAAGCTTACACACTACTTAACCTAAATCATCCTAAGGACAAACACACACACCCATGCCCGAGGGAGGACTCGAACCTCCGCCGGGATCAGCCACGCAGCTCATGACTGCAGCGCCCCTGACCGCTCGGCTAATCCCGCGCGGCTACTAAAAGTATACTCGTCCACAAAACCCATGTGGACAATTATCTGATAATCGGTCAAGCTTTGCTTTGTCGCAGCTCTTTAGGACAAAAGAATGGACAGTTCCCTGCTTTTTGCGTTTCCGATAGCGCCTACGATAAGAATCTGGTGTCATATTATGTTTCAGAGCCGTAAACTGTTTATTTTTTCACCTCATACTAAAACAAAAGCTATGATATGAGACGAGGAAATGACTTATATGCTTCTCAGGAACTTAAGTTTTTCGCGTTAATTTTCTCACTTCATTCTAAAACAAGGACGTTAATATGAGAAGAGGAAATGAAATATACGCTTCCAAGACATATTATTTCCTTGTGTGCTACTACTGCATACATGAAAGCCCTGCAGTTAATTTTTGTATGTTGGATAAATTTTGATATCACCTCACATTCCTTTGTGAGAAGGTTCCTATTTTCTTAGGATTCAAATAGAGTGGACATTTCATCACTGGTTAATATTCTCATGACTAATGACATGATACCCGTTGCAATTGCTCCATGGCACCTGTGAGTAGAGTCTCACGTTGGTTACTATAAGAACACGCAGGCAGTGATATCCGCTCACTGCAGTCAGAGCCAAGGTGATTTCTTTCTGTTTATGGCGAAGCGTCTGCTGCAGTGTCCACGCTCAGCCAACATAAACAAATCGCGGCGGCATTGGGCAGTGCTGATCGCTGCGCTTGTCGCAGGCCTCGACAACAAGAGCGCACTCTCTGCTAACGATACTATGGAGTTAATACATCTTACTTAACGTAATATGCAGGACGTGGGTTAGGTGAAAATTCAGTTTGTAACTTCCCATCGCATTAACATACTTTACAGTCATATTTGATGCCCGGTTGTCTGTCTGATGTTAATAGTATTGATTCAGATTGTGCATTAACACGAAAACTCACTCACACACACACACACACACACACACACACACACACACACGCACACACTCATTGATTCCAGTGAGGGTGACAACTACTGTGTGTTGAACAACACATGCACCAGTCAGTTCCTCAGTTGGCGTCGAGTGGATGAGTTTTTTCAATTACCTTGCATTGCAAGAATTGTATGTAAGAGCCTGAAAGTAAAGCAAAGCTTGACCGATTATCAGATAATTGTCCACATGGGTTTTGTGGACGAGTATACTTTTAGTAGCCGCGCGGGATTAGCCGAGCGGTCAGGGGCGCTGCAGTCATGAGCTGCGTGGCTGATCCCGGCGGAGGTTCGAGTCCTCCCTCGGGCATGGGTGTGTGTGTTTGTCCTTAGGATGATTTAGGTTAAGTAGTGTGTAAGCTTAGGTACTGATGACCTTAGCAGTTAAGTCCCATACGACTTCACACACATTTGAACATTTGAACATTAGTTCTGCTCCTGTAAATAAACTGTTATCTCGTTAGTTCACATATTTATATTGGAATAACGTATTTGTAATAAGCACATCGGATTATTATTTTCCACAGTGTTTAAGAATTCAGGTCCTGTCATAGATAAGTGATCTATATTCAACAGTCCGATAAAGAATGTGGTTTACACAGTCTATCATATGATGACAGTCGTGGTCGGATATCCACATTAAGACTACCTGGCTGAATCCGATTAGAACGATCTGGTATCGAAATGAAATTACAGAAATCGGATAATTTGAACGTCTGTATTTCAACAATGCTTCGCACATAAATTCCTATGATGGAGTAACAGGTAGCAACTGTCTAAGAAAAAGTGAGAAATATGTCTACTAGTAGCAATGTAACGTAATTATAAACCACATTTATGTGATGGAAATACTGAATCGAACAATACACATCTATTTCAGTGGTGGGAAGATACACCATATGGGATTTGCTGAGACATAATGACAATAATAATAATAATAATAATAATAATAATCGCGTGTGGCGGATAGTGGAAACCCTCCCCCATATGGGTGGTACCGAAGAAATCAAATACTAGGGGTGAACCAAATACTAACACAATCCTGAACGGCTACTCAATCCGTTGAACGCAAAATCCAGACACGTCTGAGTGAAAATCACCGTTACTCTGGTCACCGTCTGTTAGCTCAATGAGCTTGGCTGAAAATATTTGCTTTCAAAGGCTTCAACACCCTCTGGTCCTGTCCGGTCCTGGTATCACCCAAGCACAACCAATGAAACACAAGCAAACGTAAACTATGCAAGCAAAGTCAACTTTATCCCAGGTGGTACACAACCCGGCTGTCGACAGGCGGCAGTTGGATTTTCGGATTCTGGGGAGTCCAGGTTAGCACGACAGAGAATATCGAAGATCTCTGGTAAATTTCCCTACAAGCAAAAAACATGCATTTAAAAGTAAACATCGATACCTTGATCCAAACACGAAAACTAAATAATTTCACAAAAGAAATGGACCGACAAAAAATTCTCATCCTTGCACTTCAAGAACCACGACTAACTGACAATGAAACCGTGTATTAGGGAAACCATTGCATCTTCAAGAGCAGAATACAACAAAAGGTAACGAAAGGCGTACCAATCTTCGGCATTGCATTTCTCGAACACCGATCTATCAACTCTGCCAAAGAATTCACACCGATCGACAATCAAAAGGTTCCAATGGCTCTGAGCACTATGGAACTTAACAGTGGAGGTCATCAGTCTCCTAGAACTTAGAACTACTTATACCTAGCTAATCTAAGGACATCACACAAATTCATGCCCAAGGCTGGATTCGAACCTGCGACCGTAGCAGTCGCGCGGTTCCAGACTGAAGAGCCAAGAACCGCTCGGCCACCGCGGCAGGCCCGTCAACAAGCGACTTATGACTATGGTCATTCAGAGCCCCAGTAAAACATATACACTCATCAATGCACGTGTCCCCACCAACATCGACGGCCGGAGTGTTCGAGAGGTTCTAGGCGCTACAGTCTGGAACCGCGCGACCGCTACGGTCGCAGGTTCGCATCCTGCCTCGGGCATGGATGTGTGCGATGTCCTTAGGTTAGTTAGGTTTAACTAGTTCTAAGTTCTAGGGGACTGATGACCACAGCAGTTAAGTCCCATAGTGCTCAGAGCCATTTGAACCATTTGAACCCACCAACATCGAAAATAAGAAAAACACCGACAATGTTGAAAAATTCTGGAACACACTCGAAAATACCATGAGCAAAATTCACCAAGATGACGTGAAAATACTAATGGGAGACTTCAACTCTATTTGGGACAGAAAAAACGTGTAGAAAAATCATTGGTACAAATTCAACACACCGAAACGCTTAGACTAACGTCACACGTCTGACTGACATTTGCCAATTGAACCACAAAAGGATGTCTTCCCGCTTTAAGAAAAAACCAGTCCCCAGGTAACATGCTTAGTAACCAGGTGCAAGCTGCTTTTGTTCGCCTTTCGAGACTTGCTGAAAGCCAGATTTTTAATTCTTTTGTAGCACAGCTACAAGCAGGCAGATAAAAACTTAATAAGGGAATCGTAAGACAACGCTCGAGCAAAATTCTTCTTGCTACTTTCAGTAACTCTTAGTGTCAGAGTGAAAACCTTACGGTACTGCCAGATTCATAATGCCACTTTTGTTTTCTGCCGACATTTTTTTGTTGTTGTGAATACATAATTTTATCTATGAAAAGCCCCATTTTCATAACACTTACGAATGGTACAGGAAATGAAATAAATACAGATCTTTTCTAAGTGTAAAGTCTGTAATATCCTACTAATTCGTGTTAAAATAAGCCCAATTGTCTCACAGAAACTTAATGCTTTATTAAGATAGACTGCCGTCGTGATGTTTCTGTATTCAGCTGACTTTAGTTTGTATTAGTACAGTGAATATTTTAATTGCATTTTCCATTAGTTTACTAAACGCAACAGTAATTATCAAAGAGAAATTAATTAGCAGCAGAATTTTCTTTCACGATATCTAAAACGATATGACAATGCTAAAGTTGTTTACAAATTCTACGCCTGTAGAAACCTACTTGTTCTAACGATGTCAATAAACAAGAGTAGTTTTAAAAGTATTTTCGTCTAGAAATGAATTGCCTTGACGGTTGATCGATCTAGAGTGGGAAAGGTAAAATTTTACAAATATATGACGAGAGGGACAAGTGCTTGAGAGAGGACTTCCCTATCAATACAAATGTGCCTGAGAGACGACTTTCCTATCAATCTCCTGGATAGTTTTGTTTCTCAAATCAACATAGTGCGTTATCATGCAGTACCACAGGTGATGTAGTTTTGTTGCTCGATTTTCTTACACTGTGACCGAAAGGTGTCTCAGTTGTTGGCAACAAATTCCAGCTGTGTTGCACACACCCTGGGGGCAGAATTCGTAGCCCAAAACACACTTTTGGATTTATCAGATGTAAAATAATATGTTCACGCAACTCTCTCCTCGAGTTTACGTCTTTTGGTGGGGCTCAGCCTTTCATTTCTTCTTAGGAAGTTAACGATAAAGGCATCATAACACGTCACCAGTAACAGTACTGCATAGGAATGCTCGATGAGTGACCTGATGACGTTCAATAATAGTTACTCTGTTTATTTTTGTTGTTTCGAATTAGAGCATGCAGTACTCCTACACCAGACTTCTGAACATTGCCTGTTGAATGCAAATTCAAGTGGTTCATAATTATTTTAGTAAATTCACTCGATATTTTTATGTCCTTTAAATTACATTTGCTACATGATTCGCATTGAAGACGTAGGAAATGTATGTTATTTGGTCCGGGAAGCACGTTCCAACAGAAACTGATGCTTACATTGACATTTATGTTGCGAATTAGTCGTCTTATCCATCACATGGATAACGAGGATGCTCCGTTTTGCTACAGTTGTTTCATAGCTAACAAGGGAACCTCCCCATCGCACCCTCCTCAGATTTAGTTATAAGTTGACACAGTGGATAGGCCTTGAAAACTGAACACAGATCATTCGAAAAACAGGAAGAAGTTGTGTGGACCTATGAAAAAAATATTCAAACCAAACAAACTGAGTAGTCCGTGTGCATGATAAGCAACTTCAAGGATAGCTTGAGCACGGGAGCGCAGTGGTCGCGTGGTTAGCGTGAGGAGCTGCAGAACGAGAGGTCGTTGGTTTAAGTCTTCCCTCGGGTTAGTTGTTTGGTTTTTTTATTTTCAGACAATCATCACCACACGTACTGTTATTCAACAAATGTAGGAAATAATCATACAAATGTTCGACAATCGTTCGATCCCTTAAGGAACTTTCCGATGCCTTACAGTTCGGAAAATATTCATTGACATTGTTATTGGAGTCACGAGCTATATTTGCTGGATTCATATTGCCCACGCAATGCATCGCACGTATTTAATGCACTCTCGTCCAAAGTAGCGAACAGTTAACTGCCAGCCAGGGAGCCTCATTAGCAGGAATACTCTCTCTTCCGTGCGCTATAGTCGACTGACGTCATGTCTTTCGATGTTTTTTAGGTGTAGCGTCATCATACTACGGCGCGGTTACCTCGCATCGGACAGACGGACGGACAGATAATAATTGTCTGAAAATAAAAATTAAACTTTTCACTCCTGGGAAAATTTGACGGAAGGACCTCTCGTTCCGCAGCTGCGTGCGCTAACCACGGGATCACGGCGCTCCTGAGCTCACCCTATCCTTGATGTTGCCTATATTGCGCCTGGACTACTCAGTTTGTATATTTTGCTTATTTTTTTCATACTTCCACACAACTTCTTCCTGTTTTCTCGATTGATCTGTGTTCAGTTTTTCAAGGCCTATCCCCTGTATCAACTTATAACTAAATCTGAGGGCGGTGCGATGGGGATGTTCCCTTGTTAGTGGTATTGTGTGTTGGTGGCGTTGCCAGTTTACATACTGTGCATGTAACTCACAATAAATGCGTTGGATTCCTCCTGTGATCAGTTTACTTGAAAAACGTTTGTTGTCATCGTAATTTGTGTAACTGTCTCTCCGACTTCCAATTTGACAATTTGTGGAAAAATTGTTTACCTCGTTAGTCCTAGTTTCAAACATTGTCTGATAGAAAACGTAGGCATGAAGGAGTCTGTAAAAGCAATTAATCGCTATTATAGCAAACTTTTGAATCCACTGGACACTTGAATTCTATATATTGATTCTGAGAGTTTTGTTATTTCTCTTGTTATTTACTGTCCCAAAGTCATCCGTGAGAATAAAATTAAAGGCAGTTGGATTAGGTTCCTGATCTATAAACTGTGATTTAATATTCTGCGCTGCTAAATAAATTTTGAAGGTTGTATTCTTTACGTAAAACAGAGTATCGATGTCAGTCCTAGGATTGACGATAAACTTCAGAAATACAATTACGGAAAAGTGACATATCGATTACGGCTACTCACCATCAACAATAGTTTTTACCCATTGTTTAGTATTTGCTATTTTACCGTCGTTACCCTTTAGAGGCCAACCTGATCTTTCCACAGTGCCATTTTTACTTGCTTCTTAATATGTCCTATAACTACAGATTTGTTGAAAATATGAACTGTTAAATACGCTATTCCACAAATTAAAAACTTCCAGTTATTCTTCATATCTTGAAACTTACTACCGTTGACTTTCACTGAAGGAAAGATACGTAATAATAAAATGAAATCAAAGATTAGAATGTCGAAGCATAGTGTGAATGGTTAAAATGAAATGAACTAAAAATCATCTTCTTGTCTAAAACACTTTACTCTTCCAGAGAACTTCGGTACCTCTCAAAATTTTTTCAGCTCTGATGTTTAGCCACATGTGGAAAAATAGCGGGTCTCATGATGCAGCACTGTTTAGCCGTCACAAAATAAAGCCTCAAAAATCAGTAAATAAAACTATTCTTGTACAGTTGCCCGAATCGCATATACCAACCGCCCTTTGCTGCGACAACTACTCAAAGTCTATTGGGTATTTGATTTTGTTCTGCTTTTTCGGGCCTCCTTACCTCTCCTTCTAGCCCAACCTTTGTTCTGCAATTACGTCTTCATCGGGGAGCTTCTCCTCAACATTTTTATTTTGTGCTGAACTGTTTTGTACCCTTCTTGCATACACACGTGTGTCACGTATTTTATAGAGACTGAATGAATATATAAGGTGAGTATTTCTTCTCTTATCAAATTAAATATTACATATCTTGCTGTGAATTAATTTGTTTGTCCCCATTCCACTTATTGCGTTTCCTTGAAATTATATAAAACATAAGTCTGTAAAAAAAAATCGCGTATAGCCTCCTTTGGCTTCCACAACAGCTGGAAGTCTGTTGGGCATTGAGCCCACAACTCGAGCCACAGAACTAGGAGATTCAAGTAACTCATTCCAAGCTTCATGAATTTGCTGATTTGTCGTGCGTTGACAAATGGGTGGTTCTCACTGAAACGGCGTATCTGCTGATCCTGAGCTTGCGTTGTTTTGCGGCGACGGCCATGAGGCCTCCCATTCAAGTTACCACTCTCTTCCTTTCGTCTGATCCACCTGGCTACCGTCGACTTGTGAAGACCCATAGTTCTCGCTATGTCGGCATTTGAAGATCCCTCTGCATGGAGTATTATAGCGCCCTTGTCTGCCTCAGCCAGATGGGCCATTTAGCGTTGACTGAATGATTCGTCGCGGTTAATATTGGCTGCGGAAACAGCGCTGGCAGGAAACAGACTGCCTCCTCCAAGATGGCAGCCGCAACGCAGTGGCCAAGTATGTGTAAAACGGAAATCGATGGCATAAAAGACAGATCGCAAGCCCGTGCCCGTGTCATTACATAGTGGAGCAACTTAGAATCTCTAATTTTTCTCAGAAGTGACTGGTCCACTCTTGTCATGTCTTATCCTGATAAATATTACATGAAATGAAATGTTTACGTTTTGCATATGCGGCAGGCCTGACGCAAGAAACATTTCTGAAATATCTGAGGCAACCTGAAGAACACTTCGTGAATATTATCTGTAGAAGGTTGCCTTATAAGAAGGAAAACGTGTTTATCCCCGCTCGCCGTGTTTCCAGGTGGCGCAGTTTACTCGGAGGCATACATAATTCTCGCCGGGCGTAAGAAGCGACTTGACGAGCGAGGGGAACTCGCCAAATGTCATAGGCTGATTGTCCCGAAACTTTGCTCAGTGAAGGAGAGGACAAAATAAGCGAACATGTGTTTCGGCTTATCTGCAGACACTCGACCGTTTCCGAGAAAACGACGGTCAAAGTTATCAACGCGCTGTTGCTCTAGTGTAGATACCTTCTGCAGCCGAGAACGCAATTGAAGCGGTGGCTACCGTCGTTCCTTCTTAACACTGATTCCCGTGTTCGATACCATATTGGGTTTTTTAATTATTTTATTTTCCTGCCTCTCTATCAGAATTATCTACGAATGTTTTTTTCTAAGTTATGTTGAAATAATGTTGTCATTATTCGCCAATTAACTTTATGTGTAATTAATGAATTAAAAAGTAATAAACGAATGAGACAAGCTGATCTAACATCATCTGGGCTGCCTCATGTATCGTTATAACCAAATATTTTATAAATGTTAATCTACATTCAGATCCGATGATGGCACCTTTAGTGTGTTGAAACCGGTTATCCAGTAAACAATATTTAAGCGATCTTGGCTTCTGAATTATTTCTACAACAGAGTGATCGCCCCACTACGCACTGTGTGTTCCCTTTTTAACTTATTTCTTTACACAGTAAATTAACTGACGAATAACGACAACAGTGTTTCAACATAAATTGGAATAAACATTCGTAGATAATTCAGAGAGTGAGGGGGAAAAAAAGGAAAAACCGGGTTTCGAACTCGCAGCGCAAAGTTCAGAAATCGCTATGGTAGCCGCAGAGCCACCGCTCCAGTTGAATGCTTACCCGCTAAGAGGTGTCTACACTATAGTAACAGCGCATTGAAAACTTTGACCGTCGTTTTCTCAGAAGCGGTAGAGTGTAAGCAGATAAGCCGAGACACGTGTTCGCTTATTTTGTCCCCGCTTTCACTGAGCGAAGTTTCAGCAAGATCGGGGTATTTCCTCGGGAACACAGGAAGAAACCATAGTAATAATGTAATTCAAGGCTCGCAAGAAAAGATTTAAGTGGTCCTTTTTCCCGCACACTGTTAATGAGTGGGACGGTAGAGAAATAACCCTAACCTTCTGCCAGGCACGTAAGTCCGGATTGCCAAGAAATCCTGTTGATGTAGTCATGTAGATGTAACGACGAAATTATGTTTTAATTACGACATGTGACTTTCATTTGATTTAAACATCGAAGTTGTTTGCTGTTTCAAAATGGTTCAAATGCCTCTGAGCACTATGGGACTCAACTGCTGTGGTCATAAGTCCCCTAGAACTTAGAACTACTTAAACCTAACTAACCTAAGGACATCACACACATCCATGCCCCAGGCAGGATTCGAACCAGCGACCGTAGCAGTCGCACGGTTCCGGACTGCGCGCCTAGAACCGCGAGACCACCGCGGCCGGCTCGTTTGTTGTTTATTTACTTTTTGTTCAATAGTTTCAGGCATATACAAACACCTAGGCGCGTTAAAGTGATATTGAAATAAAGTGTCATGCATGGACCAATAACAATAAGTTCCCACCTACTTGTTATAGTACTGCATTATCTGCCAGCGTATTCAGAAGTGGATATCGCATACGAAGTTCCTAGGGTGTTTGTAATGGATATTGCAGACGACTTCGACAAAGTTTGAATGTAGCTTCGTAAAAGTTCCGTGATCAAACGATCTGAGTTGCTGGCGAATACAGTTTATCCTCACTAGACAGTATATATTATCATTATACATGAGGTGAGTAGGGTTTCGCCGCGTTGCGGTGGCCGAGCGGTTCCAGGCGCTTCAGTGACGAACCGCACGGCTGCTTCAGTCGCAGGTTGGAATTCTACCTCGGGCATAGATGTCTGTGATGCCCTTAGGCTAGCTAGGTTTAAGTAGTTCTAGGTCTAGGGGCTGATGACCTAAGCAGTTAGGTCGCATAGTTCTTGAAGCCATTTTTTGACCTTTCGCGTAAATTTTCTTTACATAAACCGTCGTATCTTTTGATTGCGTTGACATAGAAGCTCACTTTTTTACACCAGCATGGGACCGGTTACAGCAAGAAGTGCGATACATTTCCGCTTATTATGTCCACCCGTTCTGGAGGTAAACGGGTTTTAAGGGTTGGGTAGACCGATAGACGGTCAAGAAAGTGAGACTAGTAGGGTTCCGTTTTTACCGGTTTAGGTGACGAAATCCTAACAACGAAAACACTGAAGATGAGGGCCGCATAAATAACACCCGCTACTCTTTATTCGAAATGTTCTAGTTGCTGTCGATACATAAGCATATTAGTCGTAGCTACGTTTTCGATCCAAATCACGTTTACAGGAATGCAAATAGAATGTATTTGCCTATACACGTGGTAATTCACATCCCAGTATTAATGCCACCGCGTTTTAGAAGTACGAACATTCTCATTGCTAGCTAGCTTAAGAAACACTTCTGCTAATGAACGTTTTCTGGCTGTGGCGAGTCTAGTGGAGAATTCGAAACAATGCAGAATACGTTTGGCAGCTATGTAGCCGTTTATTTCCTGGGGTGGTGCAGAATTATCCTACAAAATTTACTCTCTTATAACAGTAATTTGTTATTTCGATAAACATCCCGAATGATTGTCACATAAGCGGTGACATAAAGGAAGAAAATTCATGTTTTTGAGTCCAGAAAGCTCTATGCAACAGAAACTGCAGATTTTCATTTCGAAATTGCCTGCTTGTTCATGTCTGGGGTAATAATAGAGGGCTGTTTGCCTAGGTTGTCTGCTAGCATAGTGAAAGGAAGGTCTGGTTTGTTTTCGGTTCTAATCTCTATGGAGGCAGGTAGAATATCAGTAAAGCAATTTTAAGAAATTCTCGCGCACCCAATACGTTTTATCGCTACCTTTATTCTGTACTGGCGCCCTGTGCATGTCAATATGACACTCTTGTAGAATTTCATACATGTTACTGCCTACTTTTTCCGCTTCTGTCAATAATGGAATTGACTTAAGCGTGGCACTGAATGATTTTTAACTGAATTTCGTTATGAATCTTCACGCATTGCTAAATTTGCACACTTTCATGGTAGGTCAGCAACGGTAATCCAGTATGACTGGTCTGAACGTTGACACAGACCGTTTCGCGGCCGAATGCGGATAATATTTTGCTACTTCGTAACGATCTGGGGTTCTTTGTCTTACTGAAACAGTTAAGTCATCTCGACAAGTTGAAATGCATTTTTTTTGGTACAGTTCATACCAATTAGCGTTTCTTCTTTCTGTTCTGTCTTATATTTACGTGTTGTATTTAACACACTAATCAGCATTAATATAGTCTTACAAATTATGGAATACAGTCTAAAAAAGTTCAGATAGTTTGTCAATTTCACGCCTGCGCATAGTATGTTGGTAGCACTTCGTCGCCTTGCCTGTTATGCTGTGTAGCAGACTTTAAAGCCGTGCGGATCAGCATAACGAAAAGGCGAGGGGTCTCGCTCGTTTTGTCCACGACTGTACCTCGCCAGTTGCAGTTTTCTGCCTTGTCCTCTGTATGGCGTTCCACGATCCCGATTCGAGTAGTTTCTTGCAAATACGTGCAAGAAGCTGGCGCGTAGGACGCTCAAGATCAGGATACAGCTCTCCATATCGCTTTATTGCTCTAACAGCATTTCTTCTGCTTTCACCATACACTAGACGCATATCTAACTTTTCTTCGTTGGTGTACATGTCTGCTCCAAGAAACTGTGACGGAAATGCGATGTCTCATTACCTCAGCAGCACATTTATACCCTTCTCTCCAGCCACCTCGTGCGTCACCTTGCGGCGTTATCGAGCAGCAGGAAAACGTCTTCCCTGTTACGTTCCTCAGTGGTCAACAGGAAAGGTCGCACTGGACAACGCCGCTTTGAAGGACGAACACGATACGAGAACATATCTGTGTCTCAAAAAGTATTCGCCTAAATATTACGATATACACATGTTTGAAGCCGTCTTTTTAAGCACATCATGTAACGCTAAAATTTAACATAGGGTTCCATTTAAAAAAACCAAAAATGGCCTCATATCTCTGTGACAAAAAATAGCACAAACATGAAATGTGGTGTATTCAAGTAGCCCATGTCCCTGCAATTCACTGTCATATATATATATATATATATATATATATATATATATATATATATATATATATAGCTCTTACGGGAGACGGCGAAATGCCGCGAGTAATGAGGTTAATGGGCAAGAGGCACTACACCAGTAGTGTGTGGATAAGTTGAGAATTTGGATCAGATGGTAGGTGTGCTAGGGTAGTCCGTGCAGTTGCAATGAACACTGATTCCGGATGGCTCAGTGGCCAGAACATCTCCCTCGTAAGCAAGAGATCCTGGTTCGAATCTCTGTCCGGCACGAATGTTTCCCCATTGATCTTCAGTCCATGCCCGCTCGCAGACAATGCTTGTAATTCCTTTGTGTCTTATATACTTTTGAGATTTGTCAAGAACGGTCAGTACTCACAATTCAGTGGACCACCACCACTAATTAGTTGTTGCTTGTGTTTCGCTTTCGTAATTTGTTCTCTGACTGACAATGTAGCCAGACGTAGAACTTGCAACTATCTGTCAGCCACTGCACTCGTGACTTTTTGAGGTTGTGCTGGCATCAGAACAAAATTAACGATTCCGGCTGTGTATGCACTGAAATGGAGATCTATTATTCTTCTACGGTTTAGCGAACTATGTTAATCGATATGTAAGTCTCATGTACACCGAAATACAACCTCAACGCCGCACTCTACCCGAAAAAAGTTTCGATATGTTGTTCCAGAGACTTCCAGACACAAACATTGTTCTCAGCTACACGCTAGACCGCTCAGAGTCCTCTCGCAGGATACAGAGGAGCCAGCCTTGCGACCAGTGGAAGATGAGCGTGAAACATATGTGTCAAAACTGTGAGCGAACCCAAAATACGCTCGAGCGAATATGGAAGAAAGGCGTCAGGTTTCTCTTTAATATCAATTTGTGGGCTGGAATTGTGAGTGACAGACACAGCGATATACGAGGTTCATTCCGAAAGTACTGCCTCCTATTTCTTTGTAATGACTTTGGATGTCCGCGCCAGATGTCGTTAGTGTACTGCTAATGCTTGAACGTTCCTCTTTCATTTGCAGCTGGTTCCGTCGTTCTGCGATAGTCGGCGCCAGCAGAGGAGTGTTCCAAAATGGAGTCGGATATGGACGCGTGTATAAAACAGCGGTGTGTAATTGAATTCCTCACTGCTGAAGGAATTGCACCGACTGAAATCCATGGACACTTGCTACAGGTGTATTAAGACGAGACAATCGATGTGAGCAATGTGAAGCGATGGCTACGGCATTTTTTCAAGGTAGTGAAAAGGGTGTGCATGTCAAGCCACGATCAGGTCGACCCCGCACAGCTGTCATCCCTCGCCATGAAGAGCGTCTTGATCAACGCATCGGTGCTGATAGGCGGATAACGACCAGAGAATTGTGCACAAAGTTCTAGGCGCTTCAGTCTGGAACCGCGCGACCTCTGCGGTCGCAGGTTCGAATCCTGCCTCGGGCATGGATGTGTGTGGTGTCCTTAGGTTAGTTAGGTTTAAGTAGTTCTAAGTTCTAGGGGACTGATGACCTTAGATGTTAAGTCCCATAGTGCTCAGAGCCAGCCAATTGTGCGCAAAGCTGAATGTCGGCTGTACAACGTTGGAAACAATGTCGTAACATCTCATTTATCGCAAAGTCTGTGCGAGATGGATCCCGCGAAAGCTTACAGAAGAACAAAAAAATCATCGACTGGAAATTTGTCAAGACCTGCTGGACCAATGTGAAGCTGAAGGTGACAGTTTTCTGAATAGCATGAGACTTGGTGTCACCACTAAGAGCCGGAATCCAAAAGACGCTCCATGGAATGGCGACATGAGAATTCTTCGTCAACTTAAGAGAAATTCGAGACACAGCCGTCTGCAGGTAAAGTGATGTGCACAGCCTTCTGGGATAGCCAGCGTGTAGTACTTTTGGATGTCGAGCCTGGAAAAACTGTCAGTTCAGCACACTACGAGACGACACTGACTAAGCTAAAAACCAAAATTTCCAGGATAAGGCCTGAGAGGAAGACCAACTTTCACCCGTGTAATGATAACGCCAGGTACCACACCCGTTTTGTGACAACGCAACGCATTGCAAAATTCGGCTGGTCTGTCTTACCACATCCACCGTACAGTCTCGATTTAGTGCCTTCAAACTTCCATCTCTTTGGGCCTCTGAAGGATGGACAACGTGGCGAACATTTCCAAGACTCGGATGCCGTTGTCAAAGCTGTAAGGAAGTGGTTAGCCTAAGCTGGTTCCGATTTTTATAAGCGCGGCATGCAGGCTCTTGTTCATCATTGGCAAAAGTGCACGACGAATGGTGTTGACTATGTGGAAAAATGACAGTGTTGCTGAAATATTGCTCTATTTAGCTGTGCTGTTGTGATTCATGTATCTCCTGTAGCTTCCATGAATAAAAATAGCGGGCACTACTTTCCAAAAAACTGAGCAAATGGCTCTGAGCACTATGGGACTCAACATCTGAGGTCATCAGTCCCCTAGAACTTAGAACTACTTAATCCTAACGGCCATTACTTTCGGAACCACCTTCGTATTTTACCGGACAAATGAACAGATGCCACTTATCACCAATTTCTGCATGAAAAATTACCCACGTAATTGCAGAATGTCACACTGGTAGAAACAGGACGGATGTGGCTTAGCCGACCGCTGTGGCCGAGCGGTTCTAGGCGCTTCAGTCCGGAACCGTGCTGCTGCTACGGTCGCAGGTTCGAATCCTGCCTCGGGCATGGATGTGTGTGTTGTACTTAAGTTAGTTAGATTTAAGTACTAAGTCTAGGGGACTGATGACCTTAGATGTTAAGTCCCATAGTGGTTAGAGCCGTTTGAACCATTGGATGTGGCTTATGTACGACATGACGAACTGTAGTCCCTAATACAAGCTTTTAATGAGAAATGGATTGGGCGAGAAGATCCGGTAGCATTGCCTCACTGTTCTAGTTTCTTAGAGTCCTGTCTATGGGGACATTTAAGTGCGTTGGTGTATACACCATCCATCGACAATGTGCACACATTATTACAAAAATGGTTCAAATGGCTCTGAGCACTATGGGACTCAACTGCTGTGGTCATCAGTCCCCTAGAACATAGAACTACTTAAACCTAACTAACCTAAGGACATCACACACACCCATGCCCGAGGCAGGATTCGAACCTGCGACCGTAGCAGCAGCGCGGCTCCGGACTGGAGCGCCTAGAACCGCACGGCCACCGCGGCCGGCACACATTATAACATGCATGCCTGGGGTAGCTAAGTGTGTTCTCATGTGTTCGTGACTATTTGAGGAGTGAGGCTGAAAGATACGAGATGCGTTTTTCTGAAAGCAGGTTGGTTCCATTCAGGATTCCAACACACCGTATTATTCGCCACTCCTTTGGCTAAAAACCTCTGTTTTTCAAGGTAATCCCCGTTCAGTGCGACAGCCTGAAGGCGCCTTACTGGGAGGTCCTGTATGCCCGTATGATACCGCTGTACTAGTTTACGTCGGACTCAAAGTCTTGCTGCATCAATAACCTCCAATGCGTTGTCATGAAGAACGAAAAATTCGTTTTGTGGAAGTCGCTTCTTCAATTTCCTTATGGTATTACAGGAGAACATCAAACAGAATAACCACTTCAGAATCCCGAAAGACCGTCGCCATAACTTTACCGGATGCGGGTGCGGCTTTGAACTTGTTCTTCGAAGGAGAGGTGTGTGGCGCCACTCCACGGATTGTTGTTCTGTTACCAGTTCGCGGTGATTAAGCTCTATCTCGTCGCCTGTGACGATGTTCGACAAAAAATTGTCACTGTCAGTCACGTAACGCGCAAGCGATTCCGCGCAGATGGTCTAGATCAGGGGTTCCCAACAAAATTTTCTCGAGGACCCCCTCATCGAGCATGACTGGTACCTTGTCATATCACAGAATCAAGTACCTAAAAAAGCCAAATTAAGAGTCATTTTATACATTTTCTAGTTTTGGTACACAGAAAAAAATTGACATATTCATTATTGAAAAAATTTTGAGCTTAAAACTTTTTCAATTTAGCCTACATTCTTATTGTTAAATTTTTGATTTTTGCTCAAAATCTTTGTCTTCAAATCTGGGTGTTTAGTACAAACAGTCTCCTTAAAAAAATAACAATTGAGAATCATACGAAGTATATCTAATATATTTTTTTATTTTAATAGCATCTTGCGGACCCCTCTGGCATAGCTCGCGGGCCCCGGGGGTCCGCGGACCACCTGTTGGGAACCACTGGTCTAGATGGTCTTTCGTTGCTCTTTATGATCTCGTGTTAGCCGGTGAGGAACGCAGCGGGAACACGCCTGTTAAGTACTCCAACTGGTGGCCGAGTGTGTCAGCACTACCAACAAAGATTGTGCAGAGAGGTGCCTGAGTGCGATCCGTCGATTATCTCGAATGAGAGTGTCCGCACGTTCCAACACTGCAGGAGTCACAGCTATGTGCGGCCGGCAGGCACGCGGGAGATGGGACAAGTTGCGCGACCTTGTTGCGATGATGGCAGACATCTCGCCCAACGACTCACCGTGGTTTTGTTCACTGCTGGGTCTCCGCAGACGTTCTGCAAGCGTCTATGAAGATACGCGATGCTCTGGTTTTCCGCCATAAGAAACTCAATGACATTTCTCTGCTTGGAACGCACTTCCGCTACGTACGCCATTTTGAAGACTACCTATAGCCCCGCCACCTATCGGAACTTCATGAAACTATAGGGGAATACTCCATGATGTCCTGCAACAATTTTCGATTTTTATTGAACAGAAATTGGTCGAGAAAAAATGTATTGCCTTGCTTATTGAACACCCCTCGCATGTGAGAGTAAGTGCTTATCACATGGAGTATTTCCTGTAACGTCAACTTAAAGATGGTTGTTACAGGGTTAAACGTCCGCAACTCCTGGAAATATCGGTACAGTGGATCAGCTTGTTCGATCAGGAGACTGTCCATCCTCCGCGATAAAAAAACGGATTGAAGTTTTCACTGATGGATTTAGAGAGTGTCATGCGACGTCCGTACAGAAGTCATGACGAAAAGCGACGAAGAAACAGATGGACAAAAAGGATAGAAACGTGGTTAGCATCACTGGGTAGATTATGGAGTCCCGGGTTCGATTCCCGGCCAGGTCGGAGATTTTCTTCGCTCGGGGACAGGGTGTTTGTGCTGTTCTACAAAGGTTGTCCAGAAAGTAATCCACCGCATTTTTTTCCGATGGATAGCGTAGCTGCAGAACAGTTTCAAAATGGCATCTGTAGGTGATGTACGTTACAGGCCGTCTTTGAATTTCCACTGCAGAGAAAGAAACTGTGGGGAATATTCACAAACGCTTGTGCAAAGTCTATGGAGCATCTGCTGTCGACAGAATTACAGTTAGTCTCTGGGCACCGAGGTTGGCGGTTCGGCGGAGCTCCACGATTTTCAGCGGTCGGGGAGACCATCCACGGCTGTCACATCTGACAGCGATGACCTAGCCCCCTCAGACTTCCACTTGTTTGGGCCATTAATGGATGCTATTCGTGGAAGACATTTTGAGGACGATGAGTAGATGACTCACACAGAGAAGCACTGGCTCCGACGCTCACATTTCGCGCTGGAGGGAGGCCATAGAACGGGAATAGAAATTACGTCACCATCACTTTTGAAACACGTTTTCAGCCCAGAGATTGGTTTGATGCAGCTCTCCATGCTGCTCTATCCTGAGCAAGCTTCTTCATCTCCGAGTAACTACTGCAGCCTACATCCTTCTGAATCTGGTTACTGTATTCATTCCTTGGTCTCCCTCTACCATTTTTACCCTCCACGCTGCACTCCAACACTAAATTGGTGATCCCTCGATGCCTTAGAACGTGTCCCCGCATGAGACATGGACCTTGTCGTTGGTGGGGAGGCCTGCGTGGCTTAGCGATACAGATGGCCGTACCGTAGGTGCAACCACAACCCAGAGGTATCTGTTGAGAGGCCAGACAAACGTGTGGTTCCTGAAGAGGGGCAGCAGCCCTTTCAGTAGTTGCAGGGGCAACGGTATGGATGACTGACTGATCTGGCCTTGAAACATTAAACAAAACGGCCTTGCTGTGCTGGTACTGCGAATGGCTGAAAGCAAGGGGACACTACAGCCGTAATTTCTCGCGACGGCATGTACCTTTACTGTATGGTTAAATGATGATGGCGTCGTCCTGGGTAAAATATTCCGAAGGTAAAATAAAATAGTCCCCCATTCGGATCTCCGGGCGGGGAACTACTCTGGAGGACGTCGTCATCAGAAGAAAGAAAACTGACATTCTGGGAATTAGTGAAGTTCGGTGGCACGAGGAGTAAGACTTCTGGTCAGGTGAATACAGGGTTATAAATACAAAATCAAATAGGGGTAATGGAGGAATAGGTTTAATAATGAATAAAAAATAAGTGAGCGTGTAAGTATATACAGTCTTAGGGTTGGGGCGCTATGCTCCTGTAGTGTACGGTTCCATTCCCTCCAGCGGAAACCCCACAGGCAAATTGTCTGCGAATGCCGCTTCGCTTGAGTTCGCTTCCATTCGTTCCATTGTAAACGAGGCGTGAAGATGCTCACCTGTAACTGCTTTTCGCCGGCTTAACGCTGTGCATCTTCAGGGACACAGTCAAATGCCGCCAGTACTGACTACCGCATCACAGCTGCCGCGCCACGTGCGGTTGCATCACTGGTAGCGCACGCCGGCATTCCCGCAACGTGACAACACCCGCCTGTTGAGGACGCGGCTAGTTCTGTGCGACAACTAGCCTTTTCCGCAGCAGAGAGAAATTGCGTGGTAAAACCTGCCTGCAGTCGTCGACAGTTTTCTAGCACGGCGCGGCTACTGAGCTAGCGCAAGAAACTGGTCTCATATTAGGTAGGATCTAAATTTAAATCCCCGTACAAATTGTCTGGATTACAACGGTTCTCCAAAGTCGCTTTAGGCAAATGTTGACACCGTCGCTTTCTATACGAGGAGCGTTCAATAAATAATGCAACACTTTTTTTTTCTGAAAGCAGGTTGGTTTTATTCAGGATTCCAATACACCATATTATTCCCCACCGTTTTGGCTACAAAACCCTATTTTTCAACGTAATCTCGGTTCAATGCGACGGCCTTAGGCAAAGTTACTGGGAAGGCCTGAATGCCCGCATGGTACCACTCTACTGGTCGACGTCAGATCCAACGTCTTGGTGCATCAGTAACCTCCCCATCATCCACACACAGCTTGCCACGTAGTGCATCCTTCACTGGGCCAAACAGATGGAAGTCGGAAGGTGCGAGATCCGGGGTGTAGGGTGGATGAGGAAGAACAGTTCATTCCCGGTGTGCAGACTTGCGTGATACCATGGGTTGTCATGCAGGAGGGTAAAGATGAGGAAGAACAGTTCCACGGAGTTTTGTGACCTCCTCTCTGGTGCGGAGACTTAGTTAGTTTAGACCTTGCGTTGTCAAGGAGAAGCATAAGTTCGTTTACATTTTTGTGGCGACAAAGACGCTGGAGTCGTTTTTTCAGTTTCCTGAGGGTAGCACAATACACTTCTGAGTTGATCGTTGCACCATGAGGGAGGACTTCAAAGAGAATAGCCCCTCCATGCACTATTGGCCATTAAAATTGCTGCACCAAGAAGAAATGCAGATGATAAACGGGTATTCATTGGACAAATCTATTATACTAGAACTGACATGTGATTACATTTTCACGCAATTTGGGTGCATAGATCCTGAGAAATCAGGATAAATCGCAATCGCGATAGCCTACAATCCGACCTTTATCATAGTCGGAAACGCGATTGTACGCATTTCTCCTCCTTACACGAGGCATCACAACAACGTTTCACCAAGCAACGCCGGTCAACTGCTGTTTGTGTATGAGATATCGGTTGGAAACTTTTCTCATGCCAGCACGTTGTAGGTGTCGCCACCGGCACCAACCTTGTGTGAATGCTCTGAAAAGCTAATCATTTGCATATCACAGCATCTTCTTCCTGTCGGTTAAATTTCGCGTCTGTAGCACGTCATCTTCATGGTGTAGCAATTTTAATGGCCAGTTGTGTAGTTCCGGAAGACCGTCGCCATGACTTTACCGGCTCGCGATGCGGCTTTGAAGTTTTTCTTCGGAGGAGAGGTGGTGTGGCGCCACTGCATGGACTGTCGTTTTGTTTCTGGTTCGGATTTAATCCCCCCTGTATCATCGCTTGTGACGATGTTCGACAAGAAATTACCACGATGAGCCTCGTCCCACGCAAGCAATACCGCACAGATGATTCTTCATTGCTCCTTTATGGTCTCCAGTTTGGCCGCGGGGAACCCAGCCTTCGGGTATCCTGACTGGTGGACGAGTGTGTCAGCACTACTGACGCAGACATCCAGTTGTGCAGTGAGGTGTTTGATTGTGATCCGCCTATCACCTCGAATGAGAGTGTCCGCACATTCCGACACTGCAGGAGTCACAGCTGTGTGCGGACGGCCGGCACGCGGGAGATGGGACAGCTTTGTGCGACCTTGTTGCGGTGATGGCAGACAGGTCGCCCAACGACTCACCGTGGTTTTGTTCACTGCCAGGTCTCCGTACACGTCCTGCAAGCGCCTATGAAGATATGCGATGCTCTGGTTTTTCGCCAAAATAAACTCAATGACAGTTCTCTGCTTGGAACGCACTTCCGTTACGTACGCCATTTTGAAGACTACCTACACCCCGCCACCTATCAGAACTACGTAAAAATGTAGGGGCTGAAGCTGGAATATTCCACAATGTCCCACAACATATTCCGCATTTTTTCAACCGAAAATGACCGAGAAAAAGATGTGTTGCACTACTTATTCAACGCCCCTCGTTGATCACTGTCGTATCCCTTCTCCGTTCGACTTTCCGGTATTTCACGTACTGAAGAATGTTCTACTCACCTTCCGATGACTTGGAGCACACGCCATCCCTGAAGAAACCGAGTTATGTTCCCAAGCTTGACAAGCTGTAGCTGAAACCAGCCGCACTAAATGTGGCTACAGGTTACAGGGGGACAAAAATAGTTATTCTGGTTCCAGGTTTTGATAAATATTAAGTGAGCAAAAGCAGAATGAAAATTCCGATATGTTGTCACTCTTTGGACACAATTTCGACTGCTAAGTCCGCATTAGTTTGTAGTTTACAATACAACATTCACACGTAGATACAATCACTTTCAATAGCCAGCTTATGGTGTACACCATTCTCTGTTACCGAAAAAATACGCACGGATTTTTTGTGAACCGAATGCTGGCTCACAACTATACAAATTGTTCACTATGATCTGCTACTTCCAGGTTAGAGCTTGTACAGTACGCCACGCGGATTTAAATTGTTTAGAATAGGACACAGCTCACACAGAAAACGCGGAATTTGCACGTTCCCCTCCACAGTTCGTCCGTTAATACTTTCCGATACTTCACGATATTGTTTTGGCCCGCTCAAACCTAAAACACATTTTCACAGCTCAATGTCAACATATTGTGTCGTTATGTTGCCCGAGCCCTGACTCCTTGACGCTGCAGAACGCAATCCTTCTCGCTATACAAAGTGCGCGCAAAGGCGCACTTTTATCATTGGTTGGGATGGGATCCATCGTAGCCAATCATTTTGCAGCTCTAATCTTCACCATTCCGTGTCTTCTACTTTGCACCGGTCACATAACCAACATTTCTTTAACTCAATTTATTAAATAAATAATTTTGAAAAACCAAATAACAATAAATTAATGCCTTCTTTAAATAGCTGAGCTATCAAGACTATGTTTCTCATTTCCCCAATACCGTAATAAACTCACAAATTTTATCGATGTATATGACACACACACACACACACACACACACAAACGCGCGCTATAGATTGATGTTCGCACGCTATCATACATTCATTTAACTATAACTGCAAATTTTCACAGATCATACATATACCACATATGTTCCTTCATTATCTCAAGTAACACGATAAATGCAACTGGTGTTATTTTACATAAAACATAATGGCAGTGGGAACAGAAATACTAGAAGCACATGGACAAGTGGGAATAACACTTGAGCTCTGAGTGTTTCGTACAAACTTAATTAAGTATGCTAATAGATAGTTGATTTACATATAGGTTTTGACGAGTGAGTTTACGAGTATCAAAATACGTGACATTAATGGCCGTATGTATTGACTTGACTTAGAAGCTTAAATCTTTTACAACGCCACGGGACCATTGATTGACACAAATATCAACTTGATATCTCCACCGGTTCCTGCGAAAAATGGGCCGTAACCGACCCTACGAGACTGAGAGCGTGCGTTCCAAGAATAGCCAGGAACGAATTCTCCCCCTCCATATATATATATATATATATATATATATATATATATATATATATATATATATATATATATATATGGTGGTCCATTGATCGTGAACGGGCCAAAATATCTCACGAAAAAAGCGTCAAACGAAAAAACTACAAAGAACGAAACTTGTCTAGCCTGAAGGGGGAAACCAGATGGCGCTATGGTCTGCGCGCTACAAGGCGCTACCATAGGTCAAACGGATATCAACTGCGTTTTTTTAAATAGGAACCCCCATTTTTTATTACATATTCGTGTAGTACGTAAAGAAATATGAATGTTTTAGTTGGACCACTTTTGTAGCTTTTTTATAGATGGCGCTGTAATAGTCACAAACATATGGCTCACAATTTTAGACGAACAGTTGGTAACAAGTAGGTTTTTTAAATTAAAATACGTTCGTAGGTACGTTTCAACATTTTATTTCTGTTGTTCCAATGTAATACATGTACCTTTGTGAACTTATCATTTCTGAGAACGCATGCTGTTACAGCGTGATTACCTGTAAATACCACATTAATGCAATAAATTCTCAAAATTATGTCCGTCAACCTCAATGCATTTGGCAATACGTGTAACGACATTCCTCTCAACAGCGAGTAGTTCGCCTTCCGTAATGTTCGCACATACATTGACAATGCGCTGACGCATGATGTCAGGCGATGTCGGTGGATCACGATAGTAAATATCCTTCAACTTTCCCCACAGAAAGAAATCAAGGGACGTCAGATCCGGTGAACGTGCGGGCCATGGTATGGTGCTTCGACGACCAATCCACCTGTCATGAAATATGCCATTCAATACCGCTTCTACCGCACGCGAGCTATGTGCCGGACATCCATCGTGTTGGAAGTACATCGCCATTCTGGCATGCAGTGAAACGTCTTGTAATAACATCGGTAGAACATCACGTAGGAAATCAGCATACATTGCACCATTTAGATTGCGATCGATAAAATGGGGGCCAATTATCCTTCCTCCCATAATGCCGCACCATACATTAACCCGCCAAGGTCGCTGATGTTCCACCTGTCGCAGTCATCGTGGATTTTCCGTTGCCCAATAGTGCATATTATGCCGGTTTACGTTACCGCTGTTGGAGAATGAGGCTTCGTAGCTAAATAGAACGCGTGCAAAAAATCTGTCATCGTCCCGTAATTTTTCTTGTGCGCAGTGGCAGAACTGTACACGACGTTCAAAGTCGTCGCCATGCAATTCCTGGTGCATAGAAATATGGTACGGGTGCAATCGATGTTGATATAGCATTCTCAACACCGACGTTTTTGAGATTCCTGAATCTCGCGCAATTTGTCTGCTACTGATGTGCGGAGTAGCCATGACAGCAGCTAAAACACCTACTTGCAGGTCGCGGATGACGTTTCATATGTGGCTGAACACTTCCTGTTTCCTTAAATAACGTAACTATCCGGTGGACGGTCCGGACACTTGGATGATGTCGTCCAGGAAACCGAGCAGCATACATAGCACACGGCCATTGGGCATTTTGTTCACAATAGCCATACATCAACACGATATCGACGTTTTCCGCAATTGGTAAACGCTCCATTTTATCACGAAGCAAATACCGTCCGCACTGGTTCAAAAATGGTTCAAATGGCTCTGAGCACTATGGGACTCAACTTCTGAGGTTATCAGTCCCCTAGAACTTAAAACTACTTAAACCTAACTAACCTAAAGACATCACACACATCCATGCCCGTGGCAGGATTCGAACCTGCGACCGTAGCGGTCTCGCGGTTCCAGACTGTAGCGCCTAGAACCGCACGGCCACTCCAGCCGGCGTCCGCACTGGCGGAATGTTATTTGATACCACGTACTTATATGTTTGTGATTATTACAGCGCCATCTATCACAAAGCGAAAAGAGTGGTCCAACTAAATCTTTCATATTTCTTTACGTACTACACGAATATGTAATAAAAATGGGGGTTCCTATTTTTAAAAAAACGCTGTTGATATCCGTTTGACCTATGGCAGCGCCATCTAGCGGGCCAACCATAGCGCCATCTGGTTGCCCCCTTCAATCTAGACCGGTTTCGTTCTGTGCAGTTTTTTCGTTTGATGCTTATTTCGTGAGATATTTGGCCCGGTCACTATCAATGGACCACCCTATATATATATATATATATATATATATATATATATATATATATATATATATATATATATATATATATAATGCCACAGCATTTCCGTAACGCGTACAGAAAATTCTCGGTTAACTTATCGCGTCAGACATGGGTAAAATCTCTTCTCGAACTCTCGATGAAATCCTCCATCATTTTCGTCACGAACAACTGACTGTCGTCGCAGCTGTTGAGGTAATTATTTATAGCCCACAGATAGGATTACCAGTACTAAAAACAGAAAAGCTGGACTCCGCCTTATATTTAGCCGTAAACCTTGCTCTGAAAGCCGGGCTACCTGTTTTAAGTATTAATGTGAGATCAGCCTTAAATGTGCTTCAACAAAAAATAAAAATAAAAAAAGTCAGCAAACTGCCTTGTAATTTTGCAATTGTGATAGCAGCTAACAGTAAGTGCTTAGCGTTTTAAATGCCGAGTCTTGTTGCTGAGCTAATCCTATGTTGAAATATGCTAAAAGCTCTTTGTTAAACAGAACAAACAATTGTCTATTCTTCTGGGACGGAAAACAAAAAGGTATTCGATAACTTACGTCATTTCAATTAGATTCACAAAGGAATAATAATAATCTGTGGTTAAGTATTCAAATTCTCATTTGAACCCACTTTATCAACAATGTTATTTTTTTATAGAATTAATTTCGAGGAACTGTTGAAAGAATGATTTTAAATTAACAAAAACAACATATCTGTCATTGTTTCTGTTTTTAGTTTACTGCAGTCCTTTGTCCGCGGGGCGTTCAAGAAAGAGAACATCCCTTCGACGTTGGCATTATGGCCTGGATCTGCAAAGTAATATACTGCCAATTTCAACAATTCCCAATAAAATTCTTCATTATACTGTGATTTAAAATAACTTGTCCACTTTCGACTAGCTAAGAGACTTTTAAAGGCATCATCGGTTTTTTTCATGAATTTCGTGAGATTTTGCCACTGATCAAAGAATATATTGTCATCTAACTTTACATTTTTACCAGTACCAAGTGCTTCGTCTGTGAATTATTTTTACGAGCTTCAAACAGGAGCGACTTATTTTCAGTTAGCTGTGTGATTACTACACTGAAGAGCCAAAGAAACTGGTACATCTGCCTAATATCATGTAGGGCGCCCGCGAGCATGCCGCAACACGGACGTAGCATGGACTCGACTAATGTCTGAAGTAGTGCTGGTAGGAAATAACACCATGAATCCTGCAGGGCTGTCCATAAATCCGTAAGAGTACGAGTGGTGGGGTTCTCTTCTGAACAGCACGTTGCAAGGCATCCCAGATATGCTCAATAACGTACATGTCTAGAGAGTTTGGTGGCCAGCGGTAGAGTTTAAACGTAGAAGAGTATACCTGGAGCCACTCTGTAGCAATTCTGGACATGTAGTGTTTGTCCTGCTGGAATTTCCCAAGTCCGTCGGAGTGCACAGTGGACATGAACGTATGCAGCTGATCAGACAGGATGCTTACGTACGTGTCACCTGTCAGAGTCGTATCTAGACGTATGAGGGGTCCCAAACGACTCCAACTGCACACGCCCCGCACCATTACAGAGCCCCCACCAGCTTCAACTGTCCCCTGCTGACATGCAGGAACCATGGATTCATGTGGTTCTCTCCATACCCGTACACGTCCTTCCGCTCGATACAATTTGAATCGAGACTCATCCGACCAGGCAACATGTTTCCAGTCAACAGTCCAATTTCGGTGTTGACGGACCCATGCGAGGCTTTAGCTTTGTGTCGTGCAGTCATCTCTGATACACGAGTGGGCCTTCGGCTCCGTAATTGTATATCGGTGATGTTTCGTTCAGTGTTTCATATGCTAACACTTGTTGATGGCCCAGCATTTAAATCTGCAGCAATTTGCGGAAGCGTTGCACTTCTGTGACGGTGACGATTCTCTTCAGTCGTCGTTGGTTCCGTTCTTGCAGGATCTTTTTCCGGCCACAGCGATGTTGGAGATTTGACGTTTTACCGGATTCCTGATATTCACGATATACTCGTGAAATGGACGTTCACGAAAATTCCCACTTCATCGCTACCTCGGAGATGCTGTGTCCCATCTCTCGTGCGCCGACTATAGCATCACATTCAAACTCACTTAAATCTTTATAACTCGCCGTTGTAGCAGCAGTAGCAGATATAACAACTCTGCTAGGCATGTGTTGTCTTATACAGGGTGTTACAAAAAGGTACGGCCAAACTTTCAGGAAACATTCCTCACACACAAAGAAAGAAAATATGTTATGTGGACATGTGTCCGGAAATGCTTACTTTCCATGTTAGAGCTCATTTTATTACTTCTCTTCAAATCACATTAATCATGGAATGGAAACACATAGCAACAGAACGTACCAGCGCGACTTCAAACACTTTGTTACAGGAAATGTTCAAAATGATAGCGAGGATACATGCATCCACCCTCCGTCGCATGGCATCCCTGATGCGCTGATGCAGCCGTGGAGAATAGCGTATTGTATCACAGCCGTCCACAATACGAGCACGAAGAGTCTCTACATTTGGTACCGGGGTTGCGTAGACAAGAGCTTTCAAATGCCCCCATAAATGAAAGTCAAGAGGGTTGAGGTCAGGAGAGCGTGGAGGCCATGGAACTGGTCCGCCTCTACCAATCCATCGGTCACCGAATCTGTTGTTCAGAAGCGTACGAACACTTCGACTGAAATGTGCAGGAGCTCCATCGTGCATGAACCACATGTTGTGTCGTACTTGTAAAGGCACATGTTCTAGCAGCACAGGTAAAGTATCCCGTATGAAATCATGATAACGTGCTCCATTGAGCGTAGGTGGAAGAACATGGGGCCCAATCAAGACATCACCAACATTGCCTGCCCAAACGTTCACAGAAAATCTGTGTTGATGACGTGTTGCACAATTGCGTGCGGATTCTCGTCAGCCCACACGTGTTGATTGTGAAAATTTACAATTTGATCACGTTGGAATGAATCCTCATCCGTAAAGAGAACATTTGCACTGAAATGAGGATTGACACATTGTTGGATGAACCATTCGCAGAAGTGTACCCGTGGAGGCCAATCAGCTGCTGATAGTGCCTGCACACGCTGTACATGGTACGGAAACAACTGGTTCTCCCGTAGCACTCTCCATACAGTGACGTGGTCAACGTTACCTTGTATAGCAGCAACTTCTCTGACGCTGACATTAGGCTTATCGTCAACTGCACGAAGAATTGCCTCGTCCATTGCAGGTGTTCTCGTCGTTCTAGGTCTTCCCCAGTCGCGAGTCATAGGCTGGAATGTTCCGTGCTCCCTAAGACGCCGATCAATTGCTTCGAACGTCTTCCTGTCGGGACACCTTCGTTCTGGAAATCTGTCTCGATACAAACGTACCGTGCCACGGCTATTGCCCCGTGCTAATCCATACATCAAATGGGCATCTACCAACTCCGCATTTGTAAACATTGCACTGACTGCAAACCACGTTCGTGATGAACACTAACCTGTTGATGCTACGTACTGATGTGCTTGATGGTAGTACTGTAGAGCAATGAGTCGCATGTCAACACAAGCACCGAAGTCAACATTACCTTCCTTCAATTGGGTCAACTGGCGGTGAATCGAGGAAGTACAGCACATACTGACGAAACTAAAATGAGCTCTAACATGGAAATTAAGCGTTTCCGGACACATGTCCACATAACATCTTTACTTTATTTGTGTGTGAGGAATGTTTCCTGAAAGTTTGGCCGTACCTTTTTGTAACACCCTGTATATGCGTTGCCGACCGTAGCGCCGTATTCTGCCTCTTTGCATATTTGTGTATTTGAATACTTATGCCTATACCTGTTTCTTCGGCGCTTCAATGTATTTGGCAGAACACGACCGTAAACAGCCGCACACATATCGACCCTACCCACACACAACGTACATCACCACTACGTCATTCTGCCGGGGCCAACGCTCTTGAAAGAACGTAAACAGTACGGCGCATTTCTCTGTCTCTTCAAAAAAATGGTTCAAATGGCTCTGAGCACTATGCGACAGCTTCTGAGGTCATCAGTCGCCTAGAACTTAGAACTAATTAAACCTAACTAACCTAAGGACATCACACACATCCATGCCCGAGGCAGGATTCGAACCTGCGACCGTGGAGGTCGCTCGGCTCCAGACTGTAGCGCCTAGAACCGCACGGCCACTCCGGCCGGCCTCTCTGCCTCTTCTCAGCACGATGTAACGATGACTTAAGCCAATCAATCACAAGCCGTCTAGGGGACATCACAACAGCCACGGTAGTCAGTTGGCCCTAACTGAAGACGCTGGACGATTTCGTCGACAACGAAATCTTGAAAGTTTTTATACACGGTTGTTGTCGTGAGAAACTTCAATCTCAAATCTCCGTAAAACTCTCGTGCTTACTAAACAATCCCATGAGGAAACGCAGCGCTTTCCGCTGGATCTTCTCTATTTCTTCAATTAATCCAACACGGTAAGGGTCAGTGATGAGCAGTACTCAAGAATCGGTCGAACAACTGTTTTGAGGGTGCGGCTGGTCCCGGCGGAGGTTCGAGTCCTCCTTCTGGCGTGGGTGTGTGTGTTTGTACTTAGTATAATTTAGGTTAAGTAGTGTGTAAGCTTAGGGACTGATGGCCTTAGCACTTACGTACCATGAGGTTTCACACACATCTGAACTTTTTTTTTCCTTTTTTTTTTTTGTGGGTGACTTCTCTCAATGAATCTTACAATTAGCCACACACCGGCTTTTCCGAAAATTAGTTGTAAGCGTTCGTTCCTCATTAAATCGTTCCAGACATTACTTGACATTTTATGACATGTTTCTAGTGACTTATTGCTAGTTGCGTAATAGAACAGTAAGGTGTATTTCCGCCTGTTTATGTGCACTGGTTCCAATTATGTGAGCTGATGATTAGCTCCTAACCAGTGCAGTGTGAATGATCACTACATGCCACAAGACTGAAAGGAAAGCCATTTCATCTTAAGTGCTGCAGCAATTTTAGGCCAATAGAGATGTGTTTCTGTCACAGATCGTTGCAGATGAACAAATCTGGGTGCATCACTTTGAGCTGGAAACAAAAAGTTAGTCACTGGAATGGCACCACCCGGAATCATCAGAAAAGAAGGCAAAGGACCAATGTTCACAGAGGAAGAAAACACCATGGGATATCCCAGGCAACAATGCCATACGACATTTACATTTATATCAAGTGGATATCATAGCAGCCAATGGGTTTTGTGCAGCGGTAACACCTGTTCCCGTCAGACTGCTGAAGTTAAGCGCTGACGGGCTTGGCTAGCACTTGGATGGGTGACCGTCCTTTCATTCTGCAGGTATTTCTCCATATCGCTACACTCTGGCGTTACGACTTGACTTTGCAACAACACCATCGTCCGCAAAAGCATCGCGCAACTTCCTACGATATCCCAAAAAATCTAAACTCCGTCCGACAGGTCTCGGAAGACCCTAGCGGTACCGACCGACCGCTGTGTAATCCTCAGACCGTAGGCGTCACTGGATGTGGATATGGAGCGGCATGTGGTCAGCACATCGCTCTCCCGGCCGATTGTCAATTTTCGTGACGGGTGCCGCTACTTCTCAATCAAGTAGCTCTTCAATCTGCCTCACAAGGGCTGAGTGCACCCCGCTTGGCAACAGTGTTCGGGAGACCGGACGGTCACCCATCCAAGTGCTAGCCAAGCCCGACAGCGCTTAACTTCAGCAGTCTGACGGGAACTAGTGATACCACTGCACAAAGTCCATTGGCTGCTATGATATCCACCTGATATCAATGTAAATGTCGTATGCTATTGTTGCCTGGGATATCCCACGGGGCCGATTCGGGTACCGGTTGGAAAGGGTTGGTCCTTTGCTTGCTTTTGTGATGATTCCGGGTAGTGCCATTCCAGTGACTAACTTTTTGTTTCCAGCTCAAAGTGATGCACCCAGGTTTGTTCATCTGTAACGATCTGTAACAGAAACACATCTCCATTGGCCTAAAATTGCTGCGGCACTTCAGATGAAATGGCTTTCCTTTCAATCTTGTGGCATGTAGTGATCATTCGCGGAACACGTTCTGAGCCCATCTTAAATACTGAGGGGGCTCAGCCATTGCACACACACATCAATGCTCACCGAGAGCTACAGTACCAATTGTCGAGCAGTGACGCACCGGCCCGCGACAATAATGGCATCTGGGCGATTCAAAATATTGGGAACGGTGGCTGTGATAGGATGTCCCGAACGCGGCAGATCATGAAGCTCAGTTTCTGCGCCTCCTGACACTTCTACCTCTCTTGACTCACCGCCCAACGGTGCTCCTATCACCTGCCTCATTACCATACACTGCACACAAATGTATTCACCACTGTCTCTTTTTCCGCGTCCAACAATTCGATTACGGCACGTTGTTGATTACGATTGTCTTGAGTAGACGCCATTCTCATGGATCACTAACACCCAAACTTCCACATGTCAGACTCTCAGATCGGCACCAAACGTTGTATGTCGATAGAGTATCAACCAAGACACCGATTTAGTTCGTGCTGTGTGCTGTCGTCCAGCAGAACCATAGACCATCACTGTGAGTACGTCAGCGTATAGCTTCGGTGGAGAAGTCGGTAGAGCATTAGATCGCCGTACCAAGGGTCATAGGTTCATACCCCATGATGACAATTTTTTTATTACTGTATTATGCTTGAAAGTGTTATATGGGACTATTAATACTTCCGCACGTGTTACACAGTTGCTTTTTTATTCTGCTGTTCCGATTGTTCAAGTTTATTCTGTGAAACTACAAACGTACTGTTCTGTCGCTCATGTCCGACAGAACACCACACCCAAGTATACAGATGTACTCTATAGGTTTCGTACTTTCAACTAACGAAGCCTAAGCGGGCTACCAAAAGAACATTGCTACAAACTCCGACAAGTCATTTTACATGTCAGGAAAACATTCTCCCATATAACAGTTTCACGCGCAAACAGTTAAAACAAATTATCGTGTGTGTGATTTGAACGCTGGACATTTCGCACGACGGCCTCAGGCTCTACCAACTTCCCCACGAGAGACCTACAAAGCTATTATTCACGGATGCGTCCTACGCACAACGTTTGGTACCGATCTGAGTGTCTGACATCTGCAGGTTTAGGTGTAAGGCTCTGCCTTGTGTCGGAATTGTTCGAATTTTCGCATACGCGTAGAAGAAACATCAAATTTGAAGCACCTGAAGAGACTTTCTTATATATATTAACGATTGTAAAAAAAATTTGGGCATTATTTATTGGACAACCTCCTATGTACATGACTGTTGTTCATGATTACTGGACGAAAGAGTTGCCGACTTCGTGGCCATGTGGGTAAGCATCACACTACGCATCCAAACGTCTCGATTTCGTTGTACGGAAAAACCTTTGGAAATTTCTTAGAGGTAATGGGATTTTCACTTAAAGTAATGATTTAGATACATATTAAAAGTTGAGTTATGTCCTGATAGGCGTTGCGCGAGTAAGTTGAGGTTTTCTTTTAATTTACGAAGTATTCAATCTATTGTTCAAAGGAAGGAAACGCGCTACATCTTCCACACAACCATGCCAAACAAAGTTTTGTCATGTTCCGAACAGAGGTTGAACCGATTAATGTCTGCCTTTAATTTTTAGTGAAGTGAGCATCTGATTCAGTTTCCCCTCTGTCATCGGGTACTTGGTTCGATGAATAGTTCGTAGGTGTAGAGATGTGAATGTTCTGCTCAGACATATACAGAATTAAAACTGATGGGAAAACAGATTTTCATTTCACATTGAGTGGAGATTTAGGAAGTGTGTGTGTGTCTGTGCATCCTACGACATAAAATGAATACTAATTTGCTCGCCAGAGAATGTTCAGTTGCATCTACTCCAAGCATCATAGTTCTTCGCAAATGTTGCCTGTGTGCTTATTCAAATCGAACACTCCAGTTCCTAATTATGTTCTTCTTACATTCAGAGAACCGATTTCGATTCAATTATTGGCTTAGTTTCAAGCTTTTATGCGGAGAACAATGGGGTAACGTAATATAATTTGTTCGGCCCTTTTCAAATTCTGACTGCAGCTGACGACGATTAGTGTTATCTGAATATGAAAATTTTATTAAGTAGCCGTGCTTTCCTCGGCGTAAACAATATATCTGAGGATGGTTTTTAACTGAGTATGAACCTATTCTATGAATAAAACGCACCGTAATAGGCAACTGAAGAGTTTGTTGTCGATAAACAAAGTGAAATCGACGCTTTTAATTTACAAGTATTACAGCAGTCATCTAACACAATCAATAGTAAGTGTATGGATCTTCTACACAAAGCTTTATAAGCACGTAATTTGCTCCAAAATGTTATCCATTGTTCAAGAACATATATTTTCAATAGCTGTACAGCAATATAAAAAGTTCATCTACAAACAAACTACACCTACCGAAAAACACCGTCATTATATTAGATACATTACTTATGTACCTTGAGAGCTACAAATAAGAAATTATGGCATGCTAATTAAATCTAATATATCAGTTCCTGTGTATGCACATTATACGTATTATTTCCTTTGACATGATTCATATCAAGAAGCATCTCCATTGTACGGGTTATGAACTATCAATGAATCCCGAAAGCGAGCACACGATTTGAAATTTATGGCGTTAAACGGCAGTACGTAACTGATACCCAACGAGTTAGATTCCTTTTTTTAGTTCTCCTTCATTTTCTCTAGGTAATTTAAAATTTTGATAAACTTATGCAAAATATAAGTTTCTTCTTGTTCACGACATATCCGTACCTGACTCGGCGATATGTTGTTAACGTTTCTGCTGATCTTGCGCTGCGCAAGTGGTATATTGATACAGAGAATCATTCGCAATTTTGCACTAGTTTTCACATTTGAGCTATGCCATGAATTGTAATCACTTTGTGTAGTTCCTGTCGTTCAATAGTGGCTAACTTTGATGTTTTTAGAACAGTTTACTAAGATATTTTGCAGTGAATAGATTACGTGCTCCTGATTTCTTCGCAAGACACTTTTTGTTCCTTATTGAAGCATCCTCAGTGGCGATTTTGTGTAACCCTTTGTTTATATTTGTTGCAGGTACTGCAGTGCGCTCCTTCTGTTGGGAAAGTGTGTGTGTGTGTGTGTGTTTGGGGGGGGGGGGGGGGGGGGGCGGGGGGATTGACCCTAAGTGTGTGCTGTGCAGGATGTGGTATGTCTCCTAGTAACGGGATACGGGTAAACAGTGACGACCTTTATTTTATTGTATCTTCTTAGGAGATAAATCTTATTTTTAGGGCACGACTGTCCTAAAGCTGTGCAGCTCCATACCTGTTTAATAGAGACACTGGCTGGTAACGCTTACATCTGTGCTCTGACCGAACTGTATTTAGCTGTCCTGTACAGCCGAGGATGTCCTTTTATGCACGTTTCACAATTTCCACTTCACAATTTCACTACTGTTTCTGTCACGCTTTCATACACGACAGTTTTCGTACATCTTCAAATAACGAAATTTACTAAAGAAAAACACAGCCATTTTTAATTAATTATCCTTTTTGTAATTTCAGTTCCAGTCTCCTATAAAGATTTTCATTGCTCTATTTCAGTTTATAGCTCATTTCCCAGTTGTCTTATTGGTATTTTCAAATTGCAATGATCATTTTCCAAGTATTTTAGGTTATAAAAGTCCAGATCCTGCAGTTATAAATTATTTAATTTTTATAAACTAAATGGATGCGTAAACTGAATGAATGCTCACAATACAGAAAAGTACAGCAAATTTGATCGCGAAATCGGTCGCTTCATTACAGCACAGCACATCTGTATTTCAACTATTACACAGACTAAAAAGTGCCTAACAGGAGAATCAGGAACATATGTAGCTGACAACGTATCGTAAATGTAAACGTAAGCACCACAAAGACACATATCATGAAACAACAGGTGACATTAGTCCTAAGTGCCACGTAGTAAAAAATATTGATGGAGTCTAACATGAACTGAAGCCCTTGCTTATGTGGTTGAACAGGAAAAAAGCAATGTAGTGCCCTCTATCGAGGTGCCAGTGAATCGTTAAATAATAGGAAAGCTATATAATTTAAAAAATTCGTTCTGCACACCCAGAGACGGCGCTAATGAACTTTTAATGTATGATTTTAGTTTATGCCCAAAGAGGCACACTATTTTGATTGTACTATTTTCATTCCTTCACTTTACTTATTTGTTCATTTATACAACACTGGTTAGCTTCATACCTTTCGACATTGTAATGTTGCTTTACTCCACACATTTATACTGTAAGTCCAGAGATAGCGCTAATGTAATTTCACGAGTTCTACGATTGTAGTCTATGCCCAGAGAGGGCGCTCCACGTTTTACTGTACTATTTGCAGTCCTTCAAATTTTAATTATTTTGGTACATTATGTTAACACTGTACTTTCCGTGTCGTATGGAGTTCTAAATGAATCCTCTTCCACCAGTTTGTAATGCAAAAATACATGACTTACTGTTCTACACATACTGCCGTTTGCTGTACTTATGGCTCCACACATGTGATTTGCTTTCCGTGGTTTAACCATTATTTGCAGTTTAATTGAAAAATTAAAATTACATAGCTTTACTATTACTTAACAGCTCACCAGTACTCCAATACAGGGAACCACAAGGCTATGACGTCACATTTTTTTCCTGTTCAACCATGTAAGCAATGGCTTTAGTTCATGATTGACTGCTGTACGCACTACACCGCCAATATGTTTGACTACGTGCCATTTTGCACTAATGTCACCTGTTGTTATACTGTTTGCAACTATGTGGTGTTTATGTTTGCACTTGTTGTCAACCATCTTATATTTGTTCCTGATTCTCCTGTGTTGTCATTTTTAGCACTGAAGATGTCTGTAACCGCTGAAATCTAGATCTATGTAATAAAGCGTCGATCATTTTCTATATTCAATGTTCGCTGCGGGCAACAAGATCATATTGATTCCAGTCTGATTAAAGGAAATCTCAATAGGGGCATCTGCTCCCACAGACCCTCCCCCCCCCCCTCGACCACCCCCCCCCCACCCCCCACCCGTCCCCGATGTTAACAAATATTAGTATGAGATCACTGTTGACTCTAGGTACAGGATAACGTGCTGCGTCGTGCCCCTCTGGAAAATTTCGATCTAGTCACAAATCTGTTGAGGTATTATACGGATGTACTTTCCTTAGATTTTCTAAAGTACTGCAGACGCTGATTTCCTTGTAATAGGCTTCTTGGAACAGGACTGTGTGACAGTAAACATTTCGTTGAGGTTTCCGTGACAGTGTGCGCACGATTTTCGAGGATGATTTTTTAGTGGGAGATTTAAACGCACGGTTGAGCAAGTAACTCAGAGCTTTCCCGTCAGCTGGCTGTACGGGATGGGATGCCCACGCGCGCGCGACACGCCCTGCTTGGCGTTAAAAAGAAACGAACACGAAGACACCGCCAGCACGCTACATCTGCATAATAACAGCCCCTCTGGCATACCGGGCTCCGTCCTTCACTTAATGAATCGTGTCAAGGGAACAACGGCAGACCTCTATAGTCGAAGCCGACAACGCAGCGCCCATCCAGTCTGTGCACGTGCGCTTAAAGAACATGTGCAACTACAAAAGCAAGCCGAGAACACATATATTAACAGTATAAACGCAGACTTCTGCAGCCATTGTCACAGTCAATAAAATTTTTCACGATTTGTGATCGCATTGTCAATATGTAAAACTAACGACGTTTCGATCATTATTGCAAATGACCTTCTTCAGGGTGTTTTTGTTTATTCCACAAACATTCTGAAGAAGGTCACTTGCAACAGTGACCGAAACGTCGGTAGTTTTAGACATTGGCAATGCGGTCACAAACGCAGAAAAATTTTACTGACGTTTACAATAGTTTTGTTGAGTAAGGAGGAAAAGGTAGATTACGGAAAATTACAGAACAAAGGAGCACAAAGGTAAAGGGTAAATAACAACAATGATACATATGAAATATTTTCGGTATTGGTGGTTCTCCACAGCTGTATTGTAGGAGTTTCACATAGTAAAGTATTGCCAAGCAAATCCCTTGTCATAGCAGTTTCGATCTAGAATATCATCACCCGACCTCAAAAACCACCTTAGCACATGTATTTTCCACCATGACTGCGAAAATCAACATTCTGTCGCACGTTTAAAACATCTAACATCAAATGTGCTCCTAAATTTCTGTCCATAAAGTTCAGATACGAAACGAATGACAGGTTGAACGTATGTGTCACTAAACAGCTTAGTATAAGAAACCAAAACCTAAGCAAACTTTTCGCCATAGACGTCAGACACAGAAGACCTGCACATCTTACTCGGGAATTGTTTTAGCAGGTACTCGTTGTCTTCTCGAATAATTTAGTAATGTCCATCACACACATTCGATTTGAAATTTTGTTCATGTCTGACATTTCGTAGACAAAAATTAGGAAGCAGAGTTTGACGTTACATCTTTCGAACTTCATACCGAATGGTCATTTCGACATCATGGTACTCCAGATTTCGATGTCCATTTCTCCGCTTGCCTGAGTGAGGTCTCTGTGGCTCCCTTTGACAAACAATAGAAATTCTCTGGTCGCGCTCTATTAGCTACCGCGTAAGAAAGAAAAGAGTAACGTGAACAGAGGCAGGCAACGGTGGCAAAAGGACCCATTGTAGCGTCCGCGGAGAGCAGCTTACAGCGGTTAAAAATCACGGAGACTCTGCTGGGCCAGCTGATGCAAATTGAGCATCGAGTTCTGGGCGGCGTCCATGTTGATGACGTAGCGTGTCCAAGGCCAGCTCGCCGTTACTCTGACTCCCACTTTCCCTTTCGCCAGACCTTACTTGGGTGCAGTTCCTGTCCGCTGTCATACTAGACGCTGGCTCGGATCTTGCATGCTATTGATAACAACATAACCTACTGTACAACAAATTGAATAATTTTATATGTAGCAGCCTCTCCGACTTGATAACTGCGGAGTCAATTACGGCAGTAAATGCTCTAAGATGAGGTTAAAATTGAATTGCTGACAAGAAACAGGTTTGTGGTCCCACGCTACTGGACCAGCAATCACTTTTACAATGTATCCAGTACTTCGAATTAATATTAGAAACGTGTTTAATAAAAATAGAAACTGTTTGATGAGAGACTTAAGCACACTGCTACAATAATATAAGTCTTTGCAGTGCAACAATTTATCCACTTTCTGTTGAATGTTGTTCGATTCGCAAGTACACAACGCATGAGTAATCACTGTTTCTGCATACGTGACCAGAAGCTATTATTCAAGATGACTAATACACGGATATACTCAGCAGGAGAGGAAACGACAGTACAAAATGCATAGTAACGCACACGTTAACCAACAGAGATAATGGCAACAAACACTTTTTTATCAAAATGGTATACCATCCTCAAACACTGATAACAAGGCGTGGGATGTAAACTTACAACGAGCGGCCGTTGGGATGCAGCAGTTGTCCACACGCAATCACACACCTTCCTCTTGAGATGCTTCTGCGCAACTGAAGAGCAGAACGACAGCAGGTCGCGACTCAGGCTTGCCAACCTCGCAACATGAGCGCGCAACCTCGCCCCAGCGTGCAGATCAGCAGCCGTGTTCAGACTGCGCCAACACACTGGCTGCGAAGTCGTACTGCTAAAATTTTTGCGTGATATCGTATGTCCACAGTTGTCTGAACTGGTCTCGCACGCAACACACCCGGCTCTCGGGTGGGGGTGGAGGGTGGGGGGGGGGGGGGCAAACCGGGGTATCTGCCCCGCGCTGCCATTTCTAGGGGCACCAAATTCATATTCTTGAAGAGAAAAACCTTGTTTCACAAAGCGCCTAGTAACCTTCTCACGTTGCTCTATCGATTATTCATATGATTTTGACACGCATCCCAGTTGGTTTTTCAAATTTTTGAACACATTCTAAGTTGATTTCTGAACGAATCACAAGTTGATTTTTGGATGCGGGTATAGTGTACGTGATGTCTCTTCCAGGGGAATCTCCGTCGCATCTACAAATAAAAAAAACTTTTACGCAGAGAAAAAGGGTCGGGGCTATGAGCTGAGCCAAATAAACCCGAATAGGTGAATGCCAACCGCTGTTGGTTTCTGTGGTTGATTGGGTGTTCGAATGATAAGCGTTGTTATAATTACTGGCGAAATCCATAGATTCATACTACTGGAGTGGAAATAAACGACAACAGGAATAACATGTAAGATGGTTCGAATGGCTCTGAGCACTATGGGACGTAACTTCTGAGGTCATCAGTCCCCTAGAACTTATAACTACTTAAACCTAACTAACCTAAGGACATCAAACACATCCATGCCCGAGGCAGGATTCGAACCTGCGACCGCAGCGGTAGCGCGGTTCTAGACTGTAGCGCCTAGAACCGCTCGGCCACCACGGCCGGCAACATGTAAGAAAGCTTACACATTATCTTCTTGGTGTATGCAAGAAAATGAAATTTTGACAGAAATTTTTTGCCAGAGCGCTACATTACTAAGGGCCAGTAGTACAGTTCCCTGTTAGCAGCAACGAAGTTCTGTTCTCGGAATAGCGCAGAAACCGCGTTTTACGAACACGTAAAAATGACCAACCGGAGAATAACCGCGGAATAGCTAAACTAGTGACTGGCAGGGTAAGTGAAGTTAACCGGAGAATAAATTTTGAAAATGGCAGGGATAGTTACAGAATTAGCGATAAAAAGATTGTTAGAACGAGGAAGGAGAAGAAGCGTCAACATTATATGGAAGAAAATGACGATTCCAAATTTATATAAAAATTTCGTACTGCTACTTTTCGATCCCATGCTTGAGAAACTGGAGCACATAAATTAAATTATTTCCTAGCATAAAACTTTTTGCTTGTAGTAGGCCTAATAGGCATTTGATATTGGTACTTCGGGAATTATATTCAGTCGTGTTATTTGTTTAAATGAGGTAGATGAAATTGGCCATTTGTGGCAAAACAATCTCGCTTATTTGGCGTATGTTACAATTGCTGCAGTATTAGAAAGGCCTATCTCGTTTTATCTAGCAGACAGTGTCAAAATAGAATTAATCAAATCGAGAAACCTCACCAGTCTTCGATACCATTCGTATTAACAGCTTTTTCAGTATCAGACAACAACATTTTAATTTTTTATGTAGCAAAACGTTTGACGAACTTTGCTGAGGTAATAGATTCTTTCGCAGAAAAGAAAGCTGTAGCAAGATTAGAGAGAAAAAAATTCTGGGACCTAAGGATTGAAGAGATGTGCACTGTCTTTCTTGTCTGTTATCGTTACTGGTTTTATGTTTCCTATATTTAATTTTATGTCACACAAAAGAGAAAGTTATTAGCTACTAGGCAACAAAGAGTACAAATTTCTGAAGAGTTCTTATTCTCCAGGTCACAAATAATCCCGCCCAGAATCCAGAATGAACTGAACAAATCTTTAACTTCCACTGCCCTCAATATAGGCTTCCATTAAAAGATATACACGTTTGAATTCCACAGAGCAAAATACAGTGACGTGCGATAGAAGAATGCTGTGTGAAGAGGCACTTCGACACACTTAAGACCGAATAACATGTCTTACATTTCCTCGAACGGATATATGTTTTATACATCAAACTCTTCAGAAATACATTCGCTACAAAATGAACATATATTTGAAAAATCGTTTTCTTTTTAGTTTTATGTCGTCCTATCTCAGATGCTCAATGGGGTGGAAAGGGGAGGGGGCGGGGGCACCCCTGTTCGGAAATATCTTAGATCCGGGGATGCTCGCATGTTGTCCTCTTATATGTCATACGGTCGCATGTGTAACAGATGCCACGAAGACCAGTAACTTCTCAACAATGCCACATCTACACACATATTCCGGCGAGCCACATGCCGGTGTGTGGCGACGGTATTTTTGATATCAATATCATTTACCCTCTATCTGGTTTCAACTACGAATGATGCGAATGATTGTCGGCAAAAGAAAATCCTAGTACGGGCTCTTAATTGCCATCTTCCCGTCGTGATCATTTCGAGAGATGAATTTAGGAGCAAATAATATGCTGTCCGACTCTTGTTGGAGCATACACTCACGGAATCTTAGCTGTGAACTTGTTCTTAATCCACCGCGGCTCTCTCGTAGTGTGGGCCACTGGAATTTGCTGAGCACCTCTGTTACGCTCTCTCTCAGACTGACTAAAAAGAAAAAAGAAAAAAAAAACATCTTCGACGCACGCGGGTCTTGTTTGGAGCTTTTATTAATCAAGCCTGGCCTCCGACTGACGAGCAATGATAAAAATCGATCGAAGGAGTGTTTTGCGAGCCATTTTTCCAAAGACTGAAGTCTTGCTTTAAATGTTCAAAAACGTAAAACTGTACAATTTACGAAACGATAAAAATGTGCTATCAGGACTGCAGTTTGTTGTCGACTTACGTTTGTAACCGGTCAACTCAAACAGATACCAGGTGGCTATAATTCATTTGCAACTAGTCACAGAGGTCGAGTGTGGGCTGTAATTATCGAATGACCGCGAAACTTGATAGATATTCTAATGCGTTGATGGAGAACCGATATACGCTGCAAAAGAAATTAGTTCCAGTTTTGGCCACGAGGTGCAAATCTGGCGGAGTGAAGGCAAGAGAGGCGTATTCAAATGTTTCCATATGTATTTGTTTACACTACTGGCCATTAAAATTGCTACACCACGAAGATGACGTGCTACAGACGCGAAATTTAACCGACAGGAAGAAGATGCTGTGATATGCAAATGATTAGCTTTTCAGAGCATTCACACAAGTTTGGCGCCGGTGGCGACACCTACAACGTGCTGACATGAGGAAAGTTTTCAACCGATTTCTCATACACAAACAGCAGTTGATTGGCGTTGCCTGGTGAAACGTTGTTGTGATGCCTCGTATAAGGAGGAGAAATGAGTAACATCACGTTTCCGACTTTGATAAAGGTCGGATTGTAGCCTATCGCGATTGCGGTTTAGCGAGATTGCTGCTCGTGTTGGTCGAGATCCAATGACTGTTAGCAGAATATGGAATCGGTGGGTTCAGGAGGGTAATACGGAACGCCGTGCTGGATCCCAACGGCCTCGTATCACTAGCAGTCGACATGACAGGCATCTTATCTGCATGGCTGTAACGGATCGTGCAGCCACGTCTCGATCCCTCATTCAAAAGATGGGGACGTTTGCAAGACAACAAAATGTTCGACTGCTGCTCTGGCCAGCACATTCTCCAGATCTCTCACCAACTGAAAACGTCTGGTCAATGGTGGCCGAGCAACTGGCTCGTCACAATACGCCAGTCACTACTCTTGATGAACTGTTGTATCGTGTTGAAGCTGTATGGGCAGCTGCACCTGTACACGCCATCCAAGCTCTATTTGACTCAATCCCCAGGGGTATGAAGGCCGTTATTACGGACAGAGGTGGTTGTTCTGGGTACTGATTTCTCAGGATCTATGCACCCAAACTGCGTTAAAATGTAATCACATGTCAGTTCTAGTATAATACTTTTGTCCAATGAATACCTGTTTATCATCTGCATTTCTTCTTGGTGTAGCAATTTTAATGGCCAGTAGTGTATTTATTTATTGATCCTGTGAGTCAAGGACTGTACAGTGTACAAAAGATATTGGACCATTCATTTATTACAATACACATTCCTTGACTTTTTTCAGACATCATTTGAACAAAAGATAAACTCATACAATATTTTCTTACTCTACGCATTTCATAAAAACAGTCTAACTCGGTGAGGCAGTTTTGTTTTTTTAGGTATTCCCTTACCGTACAGAAGCAGTGTTCGACCAAGTAATCCTTCACAATTGATTTGAACTTGTTTAAGTCCATTATTATTTTTGTGGATTTGAGTAGTGCACAGTACGATTTGTTACCAAGGTGGAGGAAGCCTTCCTGTAATAGCACTGTGTTTGTATGTTGTACATGTACATCATTTATTTGTTTTGTGTGATAGCTATGTACAGATTCATGACGGGTGATACTTGGACTGCCGCTGTTCAGATTTTCTTTAACCTCAATTAAATTTTCAAGTATAGAAAGTGGTAGTATTTTATTTCTGCTAAATAGTGTCTTGCATGATGATCTTTGGTCTAACCCTTCCATTAATCTAATAATCTTTTCCTACAATGTAAATGATTTCTGACTAGCTGAACAATTTCCCTATAACACTACACCATATTTCAATATTGAATGTACATATATACACATATATCATGTGACATACAGTTTCTTATTACTCTCATTACAAAACATATTTTGCTCAGTTTTTTGTTCACATAGTCCATGTGTGTATCCCATTTCATGTTTTGTTGAATCTATATACCGAGAAATTTTGTACTCTCTCTTTTTTCAATTTTTTGTCCACCTATTTCTATAGGAGGATTAGCTGGTGTCCTGTTCTGGGTGGTGAAAATAACCAATGCAACAGATTTTTCCAGATTTGTAAAGAAACTGTCTGTATCAAAGTACTGTACTATCTTCTCTCTTCAAGGTTTTCTTCGCTACTTTCTGTAATTAAGATGTGTTAGGAACGAGACGTGGGCAGAAGAGGTCAAACAAGCGAGAAAGGCATAATCATTAACCACCGGTTAGACAATTTGTTCAATATGTGCACCAGAGACGTCGGCGAGACGCTGTAACCGTAGAACGATGTGATCAACAGTTGTTCGCAGCAGTTTCAGTGGACTCTGAGCAACGTTTTCATGTACAATAGCCTTAACATCAGGTAGAAACCGAATACGTCCCTCGTAAACGGGCTCTTTTAGATATCCCGAGATCTTGCAGGCCATTCATCTGGAAAACCTCGGAGATAACACGTTCGTGGAAGGTTACATTAAACAGATCTTACATTGGGCGAGCGGCGTTAGGTGCTGCCCCATTTTGCCCGAAAGCAGTGGTTTCCATACAGTTGCGCTATGGCGAAGCAGGAATCACATACTGTACACAGAGAAATGTAATGTATTGCGAATACATAGAAAGAAGGATCCTTTATTGTATGATTATATGATAACGGAACAAACAATGGTAGCAGTTACTTCCGTAAAATATCTGGGAGTATGCGTACGGAACAATTTGAAGTGGAATGATCATATAAAATTATTTGTTGGTAAGGCGCGTGCCAGGTTGAGATTCATTGGGAGAGTCCTTAGAAAATGTAGTCCATCAACAAAGGAGGTGGCTTACAAAGCACTCGTTCGACCAATACTTGATTATTGCTCATCAGTGTGGGATCCGCACCATGTCAGGTTGACAGAGGAGATAGAGAAGATCCAAAGAAGAGGGGCGCGTTTCGTCACAGGGTTATTTGGTAACAGTGATAGCGTTACGGAGATGTTTAGCAAACTCAAGTGGCAGACTCTGCAAGAGAGGCGCTCTGCATCGCGGTGTAGCTTGCTGTCCAGGTTTCGAGAGGGTGCGTTTCTGGATGAGGTATCGAATATATTGCATCCCCCTACTTATACAAAAATGGTTCAAATGGCTCTGAGCACTATGGGACTCAACTGCTGAGGTCATAAGTCCCCTAGAACTCAAAACTACTTAAACCTAACTAACCTAAGGACAACACACACATCCATGCCCGAGGCAGGATTCGAACCTGCGACCGTAGCGGTAGCGCGTTTCCAGACTGTAGCGCCAGAACCGCTCGACCACCAGCGGCCGGCCCCCTACTTATACCTCCCGAGGGGATCACGAATGTAAAATTAGAGAGATTCGAGCGCGCACGGGGGCTTTCCGGCAGTCGTTCTTCCCGCGAACCATACGCGACTGGAACAGGAAAGGGAGGTAATGACAGTGGCACGTGCAGTGCCCTCCGCCACACACCCTTGGGTGGCTTGCGTATCATAAATGTAGATGTAGATGTAGACGGTACATCTGACAGGGCCTCTAGATGTATTCTCGTCAAAGAAGAGCGGACCGACACTCTATATATTCCTTTCATCTTTAAGCTTTCCTTCTCTGCTTAGGACTGATTTTCCATCTACGCCCTTGATATTCATTCAGGTGGTTCTCTTTTCTCCAAAGGTCTCTTTAATTTTCCTGTTGCGGCATCTATCTTTTCTCTAGTGATACATGCTTCTAAATCCTTGACCTCTAGCCATATCTGTTTAGCCGTTTTGCACTTTCTGTTGATCCTATTTTTTAAACGTTTACATGCCCTTTCGCCTGATTTATTTACTGCATGTTTATATTTTTTTCCTTTCATCAATTAAATTAAATATCTCTTGTTTCTTCTAGCCCTCGCCTTTTTACCTACTTGATCCTCTTCTGCCTTCACTATTTCATCTCTCAAAGCTACCCATACTTCAAAAAAAATGGTTCAAATGGCTCTGAGCACTATGGGACGTAACATCTGAGGTCTCAGTCCCCTAGACTTAGAACTACTTAAACCTAACTGACCTAAGGACATCATACACATACATGCCCGAGGCAAGATTCGAACCTGCGACCGTAGCAGCAGCGCGGTTCCGGACTGAAGCGCCTAGCACCTCCCGGTCACAGCGGCCGGCTACTCATACTTCTTCTACCGTATTTCTTCCCCTGTTATTGTCAATCGTTCCCCAATGCTCCCTCTGAAACTCTTTACAACGTCTGGTTGTTTCATTTTATCCAGGTCCCACCTCCTTAAATTCCTACCTTTCTGCAGTTTCTTCAGTTTTAATCTACAGTTCACGACCAATAAATAAATTGTGGGCAAAGTCCGCATGTGTCCCTAGAAACGTCTTAAAATTTAAAATCTGGTTGCTATATCTTTGTCTTGCCATTATATAATCAATCTGAAACTCCCGGTGTCTCCAGGTGTCTTCCACGTAAAGAACCTTCTTACATGATTCTTAAACCAAGTGTTAGCTATAGTTGAATTATGCTCTGAGCAAAATTCTATCAGGCGGCTTCCTCTTTCATTCGTTTCCCCCAGTCCATATTCACCTGCTATTTTTCGGTCTCTGCCTTTTCTTACTATCGAATTTCAGACCCTCACGATTATAAAATTCCCGTCTCTCTTAAGAACTTGGATAACTTCTTTTACCTCACCATAGATTTCTGCGATCTTTGCATCATCTGCGGAGCTAATTGGGATACAAACTTGTACTACTGTGCCGGTTGTTGGCTTCGTGTCTATCTTCGTTACAACAATGCGTTCACTATGCCATTCATAATAGCTTATCCACGTTTCTATTCTTTTATTCGGTATTAAACCTACTCCTCCATTACCCGTATTTGATTTTGTATGTATAACTCTGTATTCACCTGACCAGAAGTGCCGTTCCTTCTGCCTACCTGCCCGGTTAAGGTATCTAACATTCCAAACTACGATCCATAAAACGCTAGTTTTGTTTCTCCTGATAACGACATCCTCCTGAATAGTCCCTTCCCGGAGATCCGAATGGGGGACTATTTTACCTCCGGAATATTTGACCCAAGAGGACGCCATCATCATTTAACCATACAGTAGAGATGCATGCCCGCGGGAGAAATTATGGCTGTAGTTTTGACTTGCTTTCAGTAGAGCAAGTCCGTTTTGGTTGATATTACACGGCCAGGTCACTCCATCATCCAGACTGTTGCCCGTAAAACTACTGAAAAGGCTGCTGCCCCTCTTCAGGAACCACACGTTTGTCTGGCCTCTCAACAGATACGCCCCTGGTGCGGTTGCACCTACGGTACGGCTATCTGTATCGCTGAGACACGCAAGCCTCCCCACCAACGACAAGGTCCATGGATAATGAGGGTGGAACCTGAATTTACAAAAATAAAAATTACAATAGTACAATAATAAAATAATGCACACAGCTTATATTTGTACATGGTAAATACAAGAACATTTAGAGGTTACAATAAAGTAGGTTTTCAGTTATGTGTGCTAGTAACAATGGACATGGAGAAAGGAATGGACGAGGAAGGGAAAGATGAATGTGATAACACACAGTTAAAGAATATGAGGGAGGAGAAGGTGGCCTGATTCAGTAAGAAAGGAAAAGAAAAAGAAGCGAAACTGGGAGAAGGAGGGAGCGCTGGCTTTGGTTTTTGGCACAGAGGAAGTTGTCCATACGCGTCAACCTGCACAGCCCTGTAGACTCAGTTCCTAACCGAATCCAGGCGGTTATCAATCCCAAGTGCGGAACTGCTTGTAATGATGCTTATGATGATTTCCATAGGGGTGACTAATTTTTTGTGCAGCGAGCTTACATCATTAATGACGTTTGCACACATTACGAAGGTTTCAAGAGTCCGCACAGCCAAAAAATCGGAAGGTATGAAGATCGTGGGACCGAACTGACCAATGAACTGATCATTAAACGCCTATGTGAGACGTTCTCGGTCATTCAGGAAAAAAATGGGCCGGTGGTTCATCATGGATGAACCACGTCTTCAGCCGTTGTTAGGATGGTACCTCTTCAAGCGGGACAGGCGAGGATCTTTCAATGCCATGCACCAGCAACCTCTTTACTAAAGTGTAAAATCCAGTAATTTATGCCCATACAGTAATTCAACTGCGTGTGATTTTGCTTCAGCCCACACATGTTCGTTATGAAATTTAGCAGTACCATCTTAGGTGAAATGAGCATCGTTTGTGAACAGTATATTTGCTGTGAAAAGTGATCCTTCAGCACATCTTTGCAACAGCCGTTGGCAGAACTGTATTCTGGCAGGCTGATCTTGTTGCCAAAGAGTTTGGACACATTGCAGATCAGGGGTGCCCAAGAATTAGGCTCGCGATCCACGCCCCAACACGAGGGCCATAACACACACAAGGGGAATGTACGTACTTTCCCTCAGCGGTTTAAGTGTCGTTGACAGTGTGTGTACAGCATACTTCAGCCCAAGTAAAGAGGAAGCGGCAACTCTCAGCCGTTTTTGAGAAAATAGAGTGTGAACGTTTTAGCCATGCTTATATATACTGTTGTGTGATCGCTAATAATAGGCAAGGAGTCCGTAGCCAAGTCATTAAGCACTTGGTTTCACAAGGGGGAAGGTCGCTGGAGAGAATCTCACTGCTGCTTCTCTCTTTTTTTTTTTTTTTTTTTTTTTACTACGTAGCACTAGCAACAGGCTTATTACGGCTATCCAAATTATCACTATTTAATGATTCATTTATTATTTACATAATATTTATCCTGAAAAATAGGAAAACAAAACATTTTTGTAAGGACATTGGAAATAAAAAAGGACACACCACCACTTTGAATCAAATTAGTATAGTCTTTTTATTGACATTGTTGTACCAGCATTTGTGACACGTTTGGAGCACTGAACGAAAATAATGATTGTAGAAACATGTAAAACAATAATTATTGTGTCATACAGAACACGTAATCAACGCCAAGTTTTTGCATGAGCATGTTTTTTTCAAAGTTTCTGCTACACAACAAACTTGGTTTACTTTCATAAACGGTTCTCGCCGGAGTACCACGCATATATGAACGTATCACCGAATATTGGTGCAGATAACTGATCGTGTACGATTGATTGAATTTTTATGCAGTCTTCTCTTGAAGAAGCGACGTCTCTATTGTGTTCGATGACGTACTACCAATTTTTTTAGTTATTTTATAAGGTTTTTCATCTGTCTGCAAAAATAAACGTCGCTGGACAGCACCAACGTAGTACAATTTGGAGGAATTACTTTAATACTGCACGCTATCAGATCCACTCTATCTCGAATAATTTTGTCGTACAAAACCGAGGTCTTTTGCCCTCACCATGAATCGAGGAGCAAAAGTTGTTCATCTCTCACGTATGCCTTCATGACGTCAGAAATTTCCTGTATAGTACTGTTGTGAGTTCACCGAACTTTGAAGATGTTATCAATACGTTTTCGTATTTGCCTGCGTACTCATCAGTTACTTCTTGCACCTTTGGTCCAAATGAGCCAGTGGTCTCTTGCAAACAGACGAAGACCATTGGTAGTAATTTTCCAGATAAGGCGACAGCATATTGACCAGTGTGATAATGTGTCACCCTGTGCATATCCTTTCCGTCCACAAGAATCAAATTTCTTCCGCGTTCGGTGAGAGTTTGGTCACAAGTTGATTGGTATTGGCACCCTAGAAAAACATTCACAAGTTAGCGTCGTATAGTCTGTAAAAATAGTAATGCTATTGATGTAAATGAATCAGGTACTTTTATGCTGTTCGTTATCTATGCAAACGATTTGGGAGACAATTTGAGCAGCCGCCTTAGGTTGTTTGCAGATGATGCTGTCGTTTATCGTCTAGTAAGTTCATCAGACGATCAAAAAAAATTACATAACTATTTAGAAAAAAAATCTGTATGGTGCGAAAATTGGAAATTGACTCTAAATAACGAAAAGTGTGAAGTCTTCTGAAATTTTACCGCCGTATTTCTTCTTCTAATAATTTCCAGGTATGCAGCCGGATCCCGTCGACATTCTGCCACGATATTTCGGCCCAGAGACGTCCGACCATCATCAGGTGAGTGCACAACTACTGAATAGCCCAGGTGCAATCGCGGTATTTATGCTGAATCTCGCGCATGCGAAATGTACTTGCATCCTACAGCGCATGCGTCAGGTGTTGACATGCGCGGCATAGCCGAGTTGTACGTGCTGCCCTCAGTGGTGAAAGTAAAAGATCATCTAGTCATTGAGTATCGAATGACGCTGTCGATTCCGCTATGATTGTATAATTTAAATAACAGGATTCCAGTTTTTATCCAGCCGAAAGCCGTTGTCACGATTTATAAGATTATCGGCAAGACGTATTTCCACTGATTCTTTGATTACGGAATCCCAAAATCCGGAAACCGGAGCTAAAATGTTTGTTCCATTGTATTCCATTGAATGCCCCACAGAAATACAGTGCTCTGCTACTTGCGATTTTGACGGTTACCGCAGACGGGTGTATCTTTCATGTTCTGTACATCGTTCATGGACAGTTCTTGTCGTCTGGCTAATATATGCAGAGCCACATTCACAGGGAATTTTGTAGACGCCTGCTTTCTTCAGTTGTAAATCGTCTTTAACGGATCCAACCAGGGCCCGGTTCTTTGCTGGTGGACGGAAGATAACCTTGATTTTATTTTTCTTCAGTAATCGGCCTATTTTCGACGACACATTCCCGGCGTATGGAAGGATCGCAGTTGATTTAAAGTCGTCATCAGCGTCCTCAGTGCCTTGCTTCTTGTTATGACAGTTGCACATGGCCTTCCTTATTTGGCGTGAAGTGTAGCCATTCTCTTTAAAAATCTTCTCCAAGTGTTCTAATTCTTCATGGAGCTTTTCATCATCTGATATTACATGCGCTAGATGTATTAAGGTACTGAGAACACCGACTGTTTGTGCTGGGTGATGGCGGCTTGACGCCTGGAGATACAGATCTGTGTGAGTCGGTTTCCTGTACACAGAATGTCCTAATGACCCATCATTTTTACGGCGTACTAGCACGTCTAGAAATGGTGAAGTGCCATCTTTTTCAATCTCCATCGTGAATTTGATACTCTCATGTAATGAGTTTAAGTGATGAAGGAATTTCTCCAGTTCCTGTCTGCCATGAGGCCATACAACAAAAGTATCATCTACGAACCACCAGAAGACCGTAGGCTTTAAAACAGCAGACTCAAGTGCTTTCTCCTCAGAGTCCTCCATAAAGAGATTAGCTACCACAGGGGACACTCCCCATGGCGACGCCGTCTGTTTGTTCAAAGAATTCGTCATTGAATAAAAAGTACGTTGAGGAGAGTATATGTTCAAACAAGGCCGTCATTTCTGCACTGAATAAGTTACCAATAAGATGTAACGATTCCATTAAAGGCACTTTGGTAAAAAGTGAGACCACATCGAAGCTGACTAATAAATCCGAGCTGCTAAGCTTAACTTCCTTCAAGCGACTGACAAAATCCTTGGAATTACGTATATGGTGGCAACACTTACCCACAAACGGCTTCAGTAGTGTGGCCAGATATTTTGCTGTAGAATAGGTCGCAGCACCAATATTACTCACTATTAATCGTAGTGGGGCACCGTCCTTGTGTAAAGGCCGTAAATTCAACTAAATACTTAGCCATTACAATTACAGACAACTTAAATTGGAAAGAACACATAGAAAATGTAGTGGGGAAGGCAATCCAAAGGCAGCGTTTTATTGGCAGAGCACTTAGAAATGTAACAGATCTACCAAAGGCAGGCCGCGGTGGTCTAGCGGTTCTAGGCGCTCAGTCAGGAACCGCGCGACTGCTACGGTCGCAGGTTCGAATCCTGCCTCGGGCATGGATGTGTGTGATGTCCTTAGGTTAGTTAGGTTTAAGTAGTTCTAAGTTCTCGGGGACTTATGACCACAGATGTTGAGTCCCATAGTGCTCAGAGCCATTTGAACCATTTGAAATCTACCAAAGAGACTGCCTACACTACGCTTGTCCGTCCTCTTTTGCAGTAACTTACTGCTGCGCTGTCTGGGAAACGACCATCATCATAAAATAATGGAAATCAGAGCTCGCCCGAAAAGATATACGCTTTCGTTCTTTCCGAGCGCTGTTCGGAAGTGCAACAATAGAGAATTCTTGTGAAGGTGATTCAATGAACCCTCTGCCAGGCACTTAGATGTGATTTGCAGAGTATCCATGTAGAGGTACATGTAGAGGTCTGATCAGTGTTAATAAAAGAATCTTTGTCGTATTTTGGCGCGAGGGCTCAAGTCTGCATTCGAAAATTTGCTGCTGCATTAAGGACTTCCTGCAGTGGAGCGCTTTCCTTCTCGGATATAAATATCTTTTTTTTTCTCTTTTTTTCTCTGACGAATCCGCTGTCTTCGTTTGAAGAGCACAATTCACGAATCAGGAGCTTGAAAACTTAAATCAGGAAATTGACTGGCAGCAGCAAGAGCGCACTGCTGCCGGTTTCTCGTCGTCACCTGTTGATTACATTCTCGAGCTCCTGTGAAATGATCACAGGTCTACGAATCAATTGTTTTAAGTTGTTCATGCCTTGTTGCATCTTGTTTTATGTGTCCTTCCCATCTATTCAAGCCTTTCATGCTTTTGAGGCGTGAAGCTCCCGTTATACGAAGAGCGGTTGAGCACCGCCCTGGACGCTCTCTCGCTAGGTAGACGACCGTAATCTTGTAAATACATAATCACCGTCCATTTTCGACTGCTTCTCTTCGGCTCGTAATCGTCTGATGAATATGAAGCGAGTTCTTCATTTTACTCAAACACAACCTCTTCATCGATGCCTTGGTGGATGGTTAGTTCGCCTTGTACCACGAGTTGTTTCTCCGCTAGCATTTCAAAAATTACTCGAAATATTTCTTCTCCAATTTCCATGTGTCCTTGTGCAGAAGATTTCGAAGGGATGAGATTGTTTTGGAGAAGGACCTGATGGTTGCCCACAAGTGGCGTTTTTAATCGTACTTTTGAACTTCGCTGTCAAGCGATTCGGCTCCACAATCGGGTCGAAGTACCAGACACATCAGTACATTTACTCGTATAATCAGAAATCTTGGAGCGTTAACGTGTAACTACCTCGGAGGCTAACAGACGAATGTTCTACGTGTTTGTAAACGCTGTTTCCTTTCTTTCTCCACCAACCGATAGTTGTTTGTGCCCATGCAACTGTTTCTGTTGGACCAAAACTTAACCGCAAGGTTACCGGGAAAATGGGTTCATTTGGTGAGTCGTGCCATACCTGTTCCTATCCCGAGAAAATGGGCTCATGGTGGGCTGAAACGTACGTGCAGGAATACGGTTATGATGGTAAACTACTTCCACAATGCTAGAGAAAAACCCGAGTTTTCAAGGTGAAGATTATCTTAACAACAAATGATTCTTTAGATATGCTGCACTATTATAAGCTGAAGAGCAAAGAAACTGGTACACGTACCTTATATCGTGTAGGGCTCCCGTGAGTACGCAGAAGTGCCGCAACACAACGTGGCATGGTCTCGACTAATGTGTGAAGTACAGCTGGAGGGAACTGACACCATGAATACTGCACGGCTGTCCATAAGTCCACGATCCGCTGGAGATCTCTTCTGAACAGCACGTTGCAAGGCAACCCGGACATGCTCAATAATGTTCATGTCTGGGGAGTTTGGTGGCCAGCGGATGTGTTTAAACTCGGAAGAGTGTTCCTGAAGCAACTCTGTAACAATTCTGGACGTGTGGGGTGTTGCATTGACCTGTTGGAATTGCCCAAGTCCGTTGGATTGCACAATGGACATGAGTGGATGTAGGTGATCAGACAGGATGCTTACGTCACCTGTCAGAGTCGTATCTAGGCGTATTAGGGGTCCCATATCACTCCAACTGCACACACCCCACACCATTACAGAGCCTCCACCAGCTTGAACAGCCCCCTACTGACATTCAGGTTCCATGGATTCATGAGGTTGTTTCCATACCCGTACACGCCCATACGCTCGATACCATTTAAAATGAGACTCGTCCGACCAGGCAACATGTTTCCAGTCACCAACAGTCCAATGTCGAAGTCGACGGGCCCAGGCGAGGCGTAGAGCTTTGTGTCGTGCAGTCATCAAGGGTACACCAGTGGACCTTCGGTTTCGAAAGCCCATGTCAATGATATTTCGTTGAATGGTTCGCACGCTGCCATTGTTGAAGGCCCAGCACTGAAATCTGCAGCAATTTGCGGAAGGGTTGCACTTCTGTCGCGTTGAACGATTCTCTTCAGTCGTCGTTGGGCCCATTCTTGCAGGATTTTTTTCTGGCCGCATCGATGTCGGAGATTTGATGTTTTACTGGATTCCTGGTATTCACGGTATACTCGTGAAATGGTCGTACTGGACAATCCCCACTTCATCGCTGTCTAGGAGATGCTGTGTCCGACCGTTCGGGCGCCGACTATAACGCCACCTACAAATTCACTTAAATCTTGATAACCTGCCACTGTAGCAGCAGTAATCGATCTCACAACTGCGCCAGACACTCACTGTCTTAAATAGGTGTTGCCGACCGCAGCGACGTATTCTGCCTGTTTACATATCTCTGTATTCGAATACGCATTCCTGTACCAGTTTCTTTGGCGTTTCAGTGTATTTTACACTTCTCAGCAACATAGATCAAAAATAAAACAAATTTTCACTACTATTTAATTATTTCTGACACGCTGAAGACTTAATATAATTTCTATCTCGTAGAAACTCTTCGCAAAGAGACAGTTTGATGGATTTCCGCAACCTCTTTGCCACATCATCGTGACTTACTTAGTGGCATAATTGAAAAAACGTCTTTCACACTCATATGTTGGTCGCAATATTGTAGCACTTTTGCAACCTCGGTATGGAGACGTGGAAACTCTGCCTCCAACAAAAATGGCTTAAAATGGATTGCACTGTAAACGTATCACTGACTGCTGCTTTGATCTTAAAGACATATTCACAACAAAGCGACGAATGAGTGTGATATGTGAAAATAAGGCGTCATGTATGAAATATCTTGTGGGAAAAGTTGACTATGTCGAAAAAGGGGGGGGGGGGCGCTTGACATGTTCGCGCGGAGCGGCAAAATCCCTGGAGCCGGTGCTGATTTGTGTGGTGTTGTACCTAGTGATTGTCAATAGAATTTACAAAAATGAATGAAAAGTGTTTAACGTTACCTAGTCCTTCCAGCGATCGCCATCAAATTCGGTGTCACTATTGCTCATTAGTTTCTTTTACAAGCCGCCAGCAGGCTGCTGTGGGAGGAAGTGGAGCTCGTCCTAGCAGCCAAAGCGCTGCGAGCTCAAGGTGAGCTTTCGTTCCCCGCATACCTCCGTACAGTAAAAGTGTGCGAATAGTATAGATGCAGGGGACAAACCCTGTCACGACAGTTCGTCATATACAGAGGTTGGAGGAGTAGCAGAAAGGAATACGCAATTAGCTCGTAAAATCGGTATTTTTTTGCTACATAATCATTACATACTATTATGCATAAATGTATGTGCAAGTTTTAACAAATTTTCCAGTAAAGCATGAGGAAGGGGGAGAGAGCGGTGAGAAATGCATGTTTGAGTACTGGAGGGGGGGGGGGGGGGGGGCGGGGCGAGGCCCCTACTTTCAACTATTGGGGAGGGGGCACAAAGTACCTTGCCCCCCCCCCCCCCTAAGTCGGCGCCACTGCTATTGCTCAAACATAGGAAAAGAAATTCACTACTGTACAGTTACACTACTGATGACAAACGGCTGGAAACAGTATCTACCGTGAAACATCTAGGAGTAAATATCCAGAGCGACCTTAAGTGGAATGACTTCATAAAACAAATAGTGGGAAAAGCAGATGCCAGACTCACATTCATAGGAAGAATCTTAAAGAAATGTAACTCACCCACGAAATAAGTTGCTTATAAGGCGCTTGTTCGGCCGGTTCTTGTGTACTGTTCATCTGTCTGGGATCCCTATCAGATAGGACTGATAGAAGAGACAGAGAAGATCCAACGGAGAGCAGCACGTTTCGTCACTCGATCGTTTAGTCGGCGCGAGAGCGTTACGGAGATGCTCAACAATCTCAATTCGCAGACGTTACAAGAGAGGCATTGTGCATCATGGAGAGATTTGCTATTGAAATTTCGAGAGAACACTTTTCCGGGAAGAGTCGGACAACACACTACTTCCCGCCCATATACATTTCGCGTAATGACTATGAGGAGGAAATTCGACAAATTAGAGCGAATACAGGGGCTTACCGACAATCATTCTTCCCACGCACTATTTGCAAGTGGAACAGGGTTGGAGGGATCAAATAGTGGTACAAAAAGTAGCCCCGCCACACACCATTAGGTGGCTTGCGGAGTATGATGTAGATGTAGGTAGGTTTCTGTATTGTCGTTCGAACCGTGTTGCTTATATCGTGGCAACGGATAAATCTTTCACAAAAACAACAAGCCCGCCATTAATTACGTGTATTTGTCTACCTTCACACAAAATTTGAGCCGATTTACAGAAATCTGAAACAGACGTAAAAAAATTCATAAAAAATTCGTAAAAATTGTGGTTTTTGCACGTAAACACCGAATGAAGCTAGATTTTTTATAAGCTAGTGTTCAGTTTTATCGTAAAAGTGTTTTTTTTTGTTTATTTGAATCAGTTTAAACCATTTCACCCATTCAGTTCACATGAGAATGAATTTTACGTGCTATGTTTACCTCGACTTTAAATCGTATCTCGGCAACGGATAAAGATTAGTCGATAACTAAAACTTCGTTTTGACTGTATCCATTTATCTACATTAGTGCAGAGTTTGAACCGAGCCGTACCAATTTAAAGTACATAAGTAGCACACTTCAAAAATCTCCCAGAAAAATGTGTTTTTTTTTGCCCGTAATTTGTAGGGTAGAAGTATAGCTCATAGAAAAATAAAAAACGTGTTTTTTGCACGTAAAATCCGAGTTTTCAGTTTTAGTGTAACAATGAATTATTCATTTGAGCAACTTAAAACCGATTTAACGCATTCGATTCACACAAGAATGAATTTTACGTGTTACATTTAGCTCAAATATAATCTATCGTATCTCAACAACGGATAAAGATTATGGGATAGCAAAAATTTTGTTTTGACTTTATACATTTATCTACCTTAGAGCAACGTTTGAGCCGATTCATGCAAGTTTAAAATATAGAAGTGCTGTACTTCAAAAAACTCCCAGAAAAACGTATTTTTGGCACGTATTTGCATGTAAAATTCGAATGGTGCACACGCAAATGGTCCCATTAGCTGAATAATACTTTCAGCCCAATTAACACCTTTTGCAAGAGGAATTCATCGATTCGTTCAGTTTGCCTGGGCACCAGCTGCGGTTTGTCTTTCAAACCTTGCTTAATATACTGTAACATAGGTACTATAAGATATGTTCGAATGGTGTGGAAATGGCCGCTAGCCCGGGCTAAACCAGAAAATTTTCATCCCGTCTTCCTAGCTCAAATAGGAACCAAGCACCATTACCCGCCCCCAAACCGCGATTTTGCACGTGGCCTTAGCAGACATATCTGTTATAGCGCTTCCGTGCTGTAACGAAATTGCATGGTTTATTTTCAAACTGAAACTTTCACTCCGCAGTGGACTGTGAGCTGATATGAAACTTCCTGGAAGATAAAATCTGTGTACCGGACAGAGGCTCAAACTCGGTACCTTTGCTTTTCATGGGCAAGTGCTTTACCGACTGAGCTACCAAAGCATGACTCACAACTCATCCTCACAGCTTTGCTTCCGCCAGTTCCTCGTCTCCTACCTCCCAAACTTCACAGAAGCTCTCCTGCAAAATTTTGCAAGACTGACACACCTGGAAGCAAGGATATTGCAGAGACATCGCTTAGCCACAGCCTGAGGGATGTTACAAGAATGAAATTTTCACTCTGCAGCGGAGTGTGCGCTGATATGAAACTTCCAGTTAGAGCATTTACCCACAAAAGGCAAAGGTCCCGAGTTCGAGTCTCGGTCAGCACACAGTTTTAATCTGTCAGAAAGTTTCGGTTTTTTTGTTTTGTTTTGATATCGAAATTATAATTAGGTGTCTTCATTCCACCTGGTAATGCTGTCTAGCTGAAAATGGCGTCGCCCACGCATAAGCAATAGTTTTAAAAGAATGATGGTAGGGGAAGGAGGGGAATCTTGTTTCTGATTAGTCCAGAGAGAAAGGCTGAAGGGGTGAGGAGTGCTTGTCGTCGAAACTATTAGTAACGTCTATCCAAAAATGAGTCCACAGATTTCCTCTGATGAGCGAGTATGTCCCTGCAATTTATGACTGTAGGTGTCTGCAAGTTATGACTCGTTTACCTAGATTTTATGCTTCTTCCCTGAATGCTTTGCGTCAGCCACCATGGCGGAGATGATTACGTATGTACTGTGCACATTCCTCGGTCATTACTGCCTTCGTGTCAGTGTGTTCACGACCATATGCCAAGCATCAGTGTTCGCTGTCGCGGCTATACTCCGCACCTAAGCGTGGGCTACCCTACAGGTGATGTGCTTTGGCTGGAGCGGTTTCAGATACTCGTCAGTGGTGCATCGGAAAAGAGAACTTGACTCCCAGGAGAAGATCCATACGTTGTTCATAGCCGCATTACTTTCTTGGGGAGAAGTGTGCATGGATCCTTTAGTATTTAATAGCGGCTTAATGTAGCGCTATGCTACACACACAGCATATTTGTTCGAAGCATCAGAATTTTACTATAGTGTCACGTAATATAGTAATTTGCTGGTAACTTAGTAGGCAGTTTATCTATTGTGCTGTGTGTTTCTTATTACACAGCATCTTTGGTTAGAAATCAATAACCCTCAGAATTTTTGCTATGATATCACACAATCTAGTGTTATAGTGATGACTTGGCAAGGGGTTTATCTGTAGCGATGTCGTATTTCTTATGCATAAACTAACTTTGGTTGTAGAATTTACTGTAATGTCATTAATATGATGTGACTTCATCATTACAATCTAAGTGTATACATACACTACGATGCCACACACGCTAGTAATGAAGTGGTGGCTTAGCAATGATAAATAAATCGGATCCATTCAGCACTGTGGCTGGTTGAGAGCATCACGACATCGACAAGACATCATGTGACGTTGACGCGAAATCGTGACACAATTGTTGTTGTGCACAGCAAACACAGGATCCTTCACTTCGGTGCAAACCTTTGCCAGTGTCTCCAGCACCCCAACTGCTTCTGGCAGTGAAACCATTCACACAGTGTCAACACTCAACCTCACAAATCAGAGTCGACATCGACTGACAAATATTCGACTCCTACCGTACGTGACCTACTGCCGGAGATTTGAGCAGCGCCCATCCCTTTGTCCCAACCCTCTTGAGCACACGTTTCATTCTGAACTTAACTGCCACTATAGGAGGGATCAGTACATCGATCACACAATGACGTGGAATATATGGCAATAAGTGCTTTGTCGTCCGAACAAGACAAAGCCAGGCAAGAGCACCACAGGCGCAAAGATGCGAGCTGGTGCCGGTGCCATGGAGACTCGCCACTTACGCGAGTTCTACCAGCGTCACGGGCGGCTCTGTGGATGAAGATATCACTTTCACCTCGGCCAATTCAACAAGTCACAAAGATAAGTAAACCCTTTTAACTCATTTGTGTGACTTCGTTACTAATTTGCTGGAGTATTTTAGAACCTTCGTTCTCCTATCCCGTTACCTGACCCTCGGTCATAGCTGTGTAATAGTAGTAGGGAGAAATTGCCTTACAAGGGGAGGCCGCCAATTGTGAAATTCAGATTCGATTCATACTGCACCAAGATGCACTTCTCAGCCGTTGTCGAGAAAATCGACAGTTAAAAGAAACCATTGTCGTGAAATACTCTCTACGATAAATAATTCTCCATAGCGTCGTGGCACAGCGGTAAGCGCTCGGGTTCGTAATCCGAAGGTCGCTGGATCGAATCTCGCCCCATGCAATTTTTTTTATTATTAGTTTTTTGTAATTCATATATGACAGTTTGCACCAAACATTCAACTTCTCATTTGCATTAATCCTCCTACGATTCCTTGTGTAAAGTGAAAATGGCTTGTCTGTTGTAACAACACATGTACCATAATTACGGTTAGGTATAACTCCAATTGCAAAAGTGCGATAAGAAATAATGTCTCTCTCATTGTAGGCTTCCAATCCTTCAAGAGGTTTCTCAGTACCTCTCAAAACAGCAATTGTTAACCATGCATTGCCACTAACTACTTCTGTCGTAGTACAAGAAAATTGAATCTTGCAACCAACAAAAGTAATAGGTCCTTGTAGTAACTCCTGTTGACCAGTCTCATTTGGTGTAATTGAAAATGTATCCACTGTCTTGTACACTGGAATTCTGCTCCTCCTCACGTATCTTCTGCGACGGTAACCCATGGCTGTGTGCTTCGTGCGGCTGCCTCGAGTCGAATGAGCCTGCAGCTGCCTCAGAACAGGATGTACTTCCTGTATATATATATATATATATATATATATATATATATATATATATATATATATATATATATACTATTAATGAATTGCTTATGCATGTTGCTGAAGGCGGATCGCTCTCCAATTGTACCGCCTCCATTTTTCCGTTTTTTTAACAAGGTGTACCGAAGCTCTCCCGTCCGCACTGATTTTCGACGATGTTATAAGTTGCGCTAGGGACCGCATCTACCTTCTTTCGAAGTTAGCAGGCAACTACGCTGTTATGTGGCGGGTCGTTTCGGCCCATTCAACATCTGTCCTTCAAGTGTAACGAGCGAGTAACGGAGTTTATATTTCATACCTGCCACAGCGAATTTGTGTTCGTGGGGTCTCTATCCTAATTCGAACGTTTGACTTACGCTATACGTATTCGTTTCGGAATATCGTTTGTACGTCTTCCGTTAACTATACGTGGTTAACATTATGAAGACAATTAATAACATTTGTGAAATACAACTTTCTTTGCGGAAAACATAATGATGTTCGAAGTCGCCAGTTTTTCCACGACAAACGACTTTCAACAACTTATTATATGCATAATTGTTGCAACTGATTGCCGGGAATTATATATGCGCTTGGGTTTGTAATCCGAAGGTCGCCGGATCGAATCTCGCACCATGCAATTTTTTTTTAGTATTTGTTTTTTGTAATTATTGTATATATAAAGAAATACTAAAAAAAAGTTGCATGGTGCGAGATTCGATCCGGCGACTTTCGGATTACAAACCCGAGCGCTTACCGCTGCGCCACGATGCTGTGGAAAACTATTAATGGTAGAGAGTATTTCACCGCAACGGTTTCTTTTAACTGTCGATTTTCTCGACAACGGCTGAGAAGTGCATCTTTGTGCTTTGCCACCTTACACCTCTGGCCATGAGCTTTTATTATGCGCAGTATGAATCGAATCTGAATTTCACAATTGGCGGCCTCCCCTTGTTAGTGGTGTACTTCACAAAAAGCCGTTTCATGAACTCACAAACTCGGCCTACCGCAACTACAGTGGCAACAAGGCCTCCATAGCAGTAGTGACGAGGCCTTTACAAAACTGGCGACGAGGGTTTACAAAAATAATCAACCTTGCAATGAATGTATAACTCCAAGTTTTCCGACAAGTAGCTCCCTCAGCATCTGTCATGGCCAATGCTGATGGCCACGTTTAACATGTACAATATTTGTCCATCTCGTCAGTGCTTTGTTGGCTGTGTGTGGTAACATTCCTACTCGCTTCTCCAGCATGAACTGCACCTACAGAAATTAATGTCTTCAGCTAGATTGTGTTTTATTGGCTGCTAGATTTTTTTCAAGGAACTTAAATTTCCTTACATCAGCTAGTGACCTACCCCATGAGAATCTTACAGTTCAAGACATTGTGTTATATTCAATTGTTATGACTCTTCTTAAGCAACCATGCTAGCATATTTATAATCCTGTGTTAGTAACAAAACAAAAATACCCACTGCAGCACAGTATGAAGTCATTTTATACATAGTGACATCACTGTTGATGTACAGGATCACATATCATTGGGAAGAAAACTGGTTGGAAGTGAGGAACAGCTATCTTTAATCGGTAGAATCTACCAACCAGCCATTGCACAGCTCCTTCAAACCATCTAGGTGGTATGAAAACATTTTAACACGCCTCTGGATGAGATGTGGATTCATTCTCGAAGGAATAAACAAGCCAATTTGTGAACCATGGGGTGAAAAACTGTCTGCAGATTACTTATTGGAAGACTAAGTGATTTTTTCTAATTGAAAGCACATAGCGTGGTCAGGCTGATTCTCTTTTGAGTGAGGTCACTCAAATGCTAAAGTGCATTATGAAATTACATTTGACAACACGACTCCTACTTGGAATGTAGGTTTAGCACTCCAGTTGATTTTGGCAACCAGTCATTTCATATTTCCCATTCTGTAGCTAATTTTAGTATTTTCGGCAGGTTTTTATGTACTTTATATTTACAAACCTGTTTTACTTTTTTACTGATAGTGTTTATGTAACTGATGTTATTTTTCTATTTTTTAAAATTCTATTTAATTTAATATGTAATTTATGTCCTACAAGCACATAATTACTTATGTGATGGCAGTGAAGACTATCCTTTTTGGCTCTCTAAACCACAACACTGAAACTATCATTGCACTGTAGTGCAAATTCCTTGTCTTATTATAATCATATTATATGTTTCTCCTTTTATTTTTATGTTCTTGAAAGTTGCCTTGTTCTGTTTTGTGGGAACATTTTGATATAATCTCTCTGCCCTCCTAGTCTAATACGTCACTCAGTCTTCAATTTTCATGTCATTCCCTTGACACTTGCATCAAATAACATAAATTGTGTCGTAGGTTACTGACTGTTAGATAAGTTCATAACTATCACCTGTAATTAAATCATAACTCCCTTGGACACTGATTTGTGGTTGTGCTCCCGGAATGTACACTTTCAGATGACTGTATACCAATAGTTCCAAATAATTTCCAGGGGAAAAAAATATTTCTGTCTTCACAGAAAGTGATGTTCATATACAGTTTAAATTTTAGAAAAGATTAACAATAACACAGTTTTGACCATAGAGTGGGCGGCATCTGCAGTATTTTTAATATTTTGTGTAGAAAGAAAGAAATGGCTTTCCTCACAGGGGAGATTAATATTAAATAAAATATGTATATTTGACAAATCTCTTTATTGTTAGATTTCACACTCCTTGCCATATTTTAACACCTGACATAGGCAGCAGGATAACTGGATTGCAATAAAGATTACCCATTTGAAGTTTTCATTTTCCCTGTATGTTGTGGTTCTCAGCATTCTTCCAATAATTATTTTATGTGCGGTCCTAATGGAAGGCGACAGACATTTTTGTTGTGCTTTCTTCTCTTTTGTTGCTGGTTAATATTTGCATACTGGTTATAAATAACTGTCAACCTCCTTAAGGTATATTACATGAAAATTACAAATTTTATCATGAATTACTCAGATAAGCACTCTTTACCTTACAGCTCATACAAGAAAACAAAACAGATGACAGAATATAAAAGAGATCGAAATTGTTCTATTTTAATTGAGAATTCTTTGACCTTGTCTGTGATATTATATCTTAACTTTTAACTTTCCTGTACATCTTTAGACAGTGTAATTACAGATTGTCACTAAAAATTTCTTTGTATTATTAGTCCTTGTATCATATGTCATTAAAATTTTCATCTCGTTTTTCCAATACATACATTACATCACATATGCTCCCACTGTCTGCTGGAAGCAAAAACCTCAGTACCTGTTGATGACAGCAGATAGTAGTTACATACCTCTCTGAATGGACAAAATTACCAATTTTTGCATCTACAGTCACAAAGCCATAATACACTGACATAGGTTTCAAGTTAGTTTTTATATTTGCAAGGTATGATTTTTCCTTTATATGTCCTTCAATACCACTGTGTTAGAATCACGGTCCAAGGATATGAATCTTTTGTTATTGGACCAATGATAGATATGGGGTTATCAGGGATTGTTTTTTACTTTTTCTTCATTATTGTCATGTGCTACCCATAGTGAAAGTTAAAACCTGAATTCTACAGACACAAAATATACAAAGAACAATTATAAAATACTTGAGACTACGCAAAGGTTATTGTTTTTGAACAGTTTTTTGTTTTTTATAGGAGAGCAATTCCTGTATAAAATGTCTTTTGATTATTTATTAGGGAGAAAAATCATAAATTTTCATTAGTTCTGGTTGCTGTTCCATTGGTGCACACCACACACTTAACTTCACTGATATTTGAAACTCTGCTTCAAAGCCTACACTTCACTGCCAAAGTCACTTTCTAACTTTCTTTGAAACCATTTACAGATATTCATTATAAAATTGTATCATTTTTTTTCTTTTTACTTTATCTAAGTCCTATTTATCCCTCCTTCAGTGTTGGAATAACAATCATAATTAAGTTTGCCTTCTGTGCAGACTTTACATATAAAGGTACATTAAAGTTCAATGTCTTACATTTGTATTACAATGAAAATTTTCCTATATAGTAATTACATCACATAGTTCTTCTCTGTTATCTATTTTGGGCTTTTCATTTGACCTATCAATTTATAGTGTACTCAACTGAGTAATTTTCTCTGTTATGTATGTTAATGCATAGTTTCTCATTTTATAGGGAAATAAACACATTGCATGTTACCAACTTCATATTGGCTATGACATATTAATGGGGTTTCAAATTTAGCATTGGTGGGCAACGTGGAGGGTAAAAATCGTAGAGGGAGACCAAGAGATGAATAAACAAAGCAGATTCAGAAGGATGTAGGTTGCAGTAAGTACTGGTGGGCAACGTGGAGGGTAAAAATCGTAGAGGGAGACCAAGAGATGAATAAACAAAGCAGATTCAGAAGGATGTAGGTTGCAGTAAGTACTGGGAGATGAAGAAGCTTGCACAGGATAGAGTAGCATGGAGAGCTGAATCAAACCAGTCTCAGGACTGAAGACAACAACAATAGCACCTGATATATACAGCATCTGCAATATTTCACAGCAAAGTAATACTCAAAATTCATTCAGGACTATACTTCCATCTTTGGGAGGAGGTTCTGATATCCCATAAAATATTCATTGAGGCATTCAATTGGCATAACAGCAGTAGCCCTATGACTTGCTGTACCATATTCTTCTCTGGAGATTTGCATCAAATCTTAACCAGTAATTGCAACAGGGACAAGAACAGGTGAATTCAGTTTGCAATTGCCAGCTAGCATACCACATGAATATGTCATATTAATGACTCCAAATTAAATAAAATAAATAAAAATCTACAAAAGAAAGTGTGAAATTATACAAAAAATGTAAACTTAAAATCAATACAATCTCGAAAGTCTGGGATTCCCTGAGACTGATATCATGCCAGTATCGATATTGATAAAAGTAAAACATTGTTCAGCTTCTCGATTCTCAGGGTGGCTGGGCTACCTATATAAACAATTAAGTTTGTACAGAACTCTCAGTGTGCGAATCCTATGTACACTTACCCAGATTTTTATTTGTGATCTACATAATAAATGAAAATATTGTTTTCAATAAAAAACATCAATTTCTCCTCATTTCAATCTGTAATGACTGACAATAGCATTAAGTGTGATATACAGTTAAGAACACAAATTTCTAGTAAATTTTCTTCATTAAAAACTCGACATTGATTTCATTACATGTCACAAAGCAGACATTCAAGTAATGTGCCAATATACAGATCTGAGATTCAGAAAATGTTATTAGAAACATTTAATCTCCTCCAGGTGCAGAATTGAAGTTATAATGGTTCTAATTTTTATTATTTTTTGTGCCTTGTTGACAGAGGTTAGCAAGTAGGGCAGAATCTATCAAATTTTAAGCTGTTGTTTTAGAAAGAAAATTTTTACTGAATAAACGTACATCTGCATCTACATCTACATCCACACTCTGCAGTTCACAATTACGTGCGTGGCAGAGGGATCATCGAACCACCTGCAAGCTATTTCTCTGCCACCCAACTCTCAAACAGTGCACAGGAGAAAGGAATGCTTAAATATTTCTGTGTGAGCTCTGATTTCTCTTATTTTATTATGATGATCATTCCTCTCTACGTGGGTAGGCGCCAACAAAATATTTTAATACACTGAGTAGAAGCTGGTTATTGAAATTTCATGAGACAATCCTGCCACAACGAAAAATGCCTTTGTTTTTATGATTGCCACCCCAATTCATATATTATACATGTGGCACTCTCTCCCCGATTTTCCAACAGTACAAAACGTGCTGCCCTTCTTTGAATTTTTTTCGACGTCTCCCTCAGTCCTATGTGATACAGATCCTGTGCCACATAGTAGTACACCATACAAGTGTACTGTGGGCAGTCTTTTCAATAGATTTCTTGTATTTTCTTAGTGTTCTGCCAATGAATCATAGTCTTTGGTTTGCTCTACCCACAGAACTGGCTATGTGATCGTTCCAACTTATGGTAGACAACATTTTAGAGAGGTAGAGGTTTTAATTACATCACCATTACAGACATACACACACACACACACACACACACAGATATATATATATATATATATATATATATATATATATATATATATATATATATATATATATATATATATGTGTGTGTGTGTGTGTGTGTGTGGGTGTGGGTGTGGGTGTGGGTGTGGGTGTGTGTGGGTGTGGGTGTGTGTGTGGGTGTGTGTGGGTGTGTGCGTGTGGGTGGGTGTGTCTGTGTGTCTGTGTGTCTGTGTGTGTGTGTGTGTGTGTGTGTGTCTGTGTGTGTGTGTATGTATGTATGTATGTATGTCTGTAATGGTGATGTAATTAAAATATATATATACCAACCTTATTGGACATATACCGTTACAGTTCAAAAGCTATAATTATGTTCATAAATCTTCATCTGGCTATACATACAATAAATCTGTCCATGTATTTATCACCGAATGTACTAATCCCCAAAATTATTAGACGAGTTTTTACAGGGTTTTTGCAAGTAACTTGAACTTAGTTGGGGGCATTCTATAGACTGTAATTAATCAAAATTGGACCAGGGAAGAAAAAGATATCGTAAAGTTTCGCTAATACTTTCTTGTCTGTCTATCTTAACATGATAATCTCAAAAAATACTAGACGGATTTTTGTGGCGTTTTCACTTGTTATGTCAGTGTAGTTAGTGACATATAGGCTACATTTCATCAAGATCATATCACGAAAAAAAAGATATTCAGAGATATTATATATATATATATATATATATATATATATATATATATATATATATACCCTCATACTCATAAATTAAGGATAATGCTGATACATGGTGAAACAACGCTCTGGTGGGCGGTTTGCGGGTTTAAATCACCTCAGGGTATGACCATGAGGTGCATTTGACCTGCGGTCGTCGTGCGGTGGTTTGTTGGTGCATGTCAGAGTAGAGTGCAGCGAGTAAGTGTTCAGACGCTGCCAGACATGCTAATGGTGACTGTGTGTTGAAAATGGCTCAAAGAACACATATTGATGACGTTATGAGGGGTAGAATACTAGGGCGACTGGAGGCTGGTCAAACGCAGCAGGTCATAGCACGGGCTCTCTGTGTGCCACAAAGTGTGATCTCAGCATCATGGCATCAATTCCAGCAGACAGGAAACGTGTCCAGGTGCTAAAATACGGGACGTCCACAGTGTACAACACCACGAGAAGACCGATATCTCACCATCAGCACCCGCAGCCACTGGAACATTTGTCTCCAGATACACAGCCTACAGACGACTGAACAGACATGGTATATGCGCCCGGAGACCTGCAAGGTGCATTCCACTGACCCCTGGTCACAGGAGAGCCCGTAAAGCCTGATGTCAAGAACACAGTACATGGTCATTGGAACAGTGGGCCCACATTATGTTCATGGACGAGGCCAGGTATAGTCTGAACAGTGATTCTCGCTGGGTTTTCATATGGCGTGAACCAAGAACCAGATACCAACCCCTTAATGTCCTTGAAAGGGACCTGTGTGGACGTCGTGATTTGATGATGTGGAATGGGATTATGATTGGTTCTTGTACCCCTGCATGTCTTTGACAGAGGAACTGTAACAGATCAGGTGTGTCGGGACATCATTTTGCATCAGTATGTCCATCTTTTCAAGGGTGCAGTGGGTCCCACCTTCCTCCTGATGGATGATAATGCACGGCCCCACCGAGCTGCCATCGTGGAGGAGTACCTTGAAACAGAAGATATCAGGTGAACGAAGTGGCCTGCCTGTCCTCCAGACCTAAACCCCATCGAGCACGTCTGGGATGCTCTCGGTTGACGTATCACTGCACGTCTTCAAAGCCCTAGGACACTTCAGAAGCTCCGACAGGTACTGGTGCAAGAATGGGAGACTATACCCTAGCAGCTGCTCGACCACCTGATCCAGACTATGCCAACCCGTTGTGGGGCTTTTGTATGTGTGCATGGTGATCATATCTCATATTGATGTCGGGATACATGCGCAGGAAATAGTGGCGTTTTGTAGCACATGTGTTTCGGGACGGTTTTCTCAACTTATCACCAATACCGTGGACTTACAGATCTGTGTCGTGTGTGTTCCCTATGTGCCTATGATATTAACGCCAGTTTTGTGTAGTGCCACGTTGTGTGGCACCATATTCTGCAATTATCCTTAATTTATGAGCATGAGTGCTTATCAAAGGAGTAATTGTGGGGCTGAAAAAAAATGTAGGGAATGATGTGCGAATACCCAGATTTGAATCCAGAACAAGAGCATTTAATGACTTGTAAAAACTTCACATTTAATTTCAAACCTGGATGAATTTTTTTCTCACTGGCAACCCCTCAGTATATGCAAGGAGAAAACTATCGCTTACTGCATTTTTTCTGTCAGTGCAGTAAATCATGCATAACATCATGATGCTAGAAATTCTTACTTCTTTGTTACTAATTCTATTTGCAACTCATTTAACAGGCAGTTACCACATATGTAGCTGAATGTACCTACAAAATTATATCATTGTACGGAACTTAGGTCACGAGTTGTGAGGGAAGGAGCAGATGGGTAGAGAGAGAGGTAGGAGGAAGTGAGCAAATAGAGGGAGGGGTGGGACAGGATGGACAGAGAGTGGGAGGGATGGAGGAGGCAGATAGAGGAAAATGGAGGGAAGGGGGTGAACAGAGAGGGGGTGGAGAAGTTGGACAGAGAGAGGGGAAACGAAGAGATGGACTAATGAAATAAATACATACCAGGGGAACATCAGGTATTACCTAAGTCAAAAAAGGACCACCATTACTGTGCTTCAATTTTTCTTTGGTCTGCGAGAGATAATTACCATGTATTACTGTTTCTCCAGCTTCCCAATTTTGTGAAGTACTAGGTAGAAATTACTTTATTGTTACTTTCCAGAGAAAATTTTTATTCTCCCAACTGCTTCTGTTATTGACTGATTTCAAAAAATGGCTCTGAGCACTATGGGACTTAACAGCTATGGTCATCAGTCCCCTAGAACTTAGAACTACTTAAACCTAACTAACCTAAGGAAATCACACAACACCCAGCCATCACGAGGCAGAGTAAATCCCTGACCCCGCCGGGAATCGAACCCGGGAACCCGGGCGTGGGAAGCGAGAACGCTACCGCACGACCACGAGATGCGGGCGACTGATTTCAACTTGGTAACTTGTAGGACTTATATATAACAAAGGAATATACGTACTCACATATAAAAAGAATTATCCCATAACCATAATAGTATGGTCATCGACTTGACGATAATATCTCACATAAATGAGTTAGGTACTACAGTAGATAGTTACATTATTTTTCCTACGTGGATAACAGGAGAAGAAAAACTGCGTGGACGAATATATACAAGGTTACAACTAAATTGTTGGACCTAGTTACCGAAAGCAGACGTATAGACAACCTATTGTTCACAAAAGAAACCCAGGAACAGTTTAACAGTCTATGCTGTTGCTTAAAGAACTGCTGAGATTACTCTTACAGTGTAAAATTTTGCACACTATAATTTTTATTTACTTAATGACTGTAGAATATCTAGACATTTTCTACAATTTGCAATTTATGATTGATACAATATAGAAAATAATATTTTAAATGTATTTTACCGGTACTTGCAAAGTATAGACTGGATTTGCTGTAATTAGGACCTTCTTGTGTGACGCTTAATTGTGGTTTCTGCGCTATCGTAACGATGCGCGAGAGCTGAATGTTTAAGTATAATAAATTCGGCTCATTCCTCACATCTGGCTATTCGATATAACATACTGTGAGTCACAGAATGTGATTTTCCGTTATCATTGAACCACGGTCGCCTGTAATAGAGGTGGCCATGATTGAACGCAGAGATATAGTTGATGCAAAGTCTCTGACAAGTCCGTGTTTTCACCGTTTTGTTGTAACCCGTATACCTTATATCTTTGAGCGTGAGTGGAGGGTGGGACATGCATTGAATAAAATGAGAGGAGTTGTGTTGATGTAATTTTTTTTAAAAAATGCTGCAGGCTGCTTTCTGCCAGACACAAGTAATGAATTAAGCTCACATTATTAATCGATATCAACAATCTATATTTGATGTCACTTTTATATAAAGACAATGGTTACAGTGACAGCAGTAGGACTCAGACAACGAATGTAGGCGTTCCACAGCATGTTATTAGTACCAATAGGCCAACCAGCCGTAGGAGGCGACGGTACTATTCCGACAAATCGTTTGCCTTACAATAATAGACAAAGGAAGCCCAGTTCTGACAGTGACAGTACGTCAACAGCTGACAATTCTGACGGACCAGGAGCAGACGAATATAAGTTCGTGGAAACCTCTCATTCTCAAGAGGTATAACCATTTGATTATACTTATTTATCGAAAGCATGCAGCGATTTTGTTTATATGGTGGAGTGACGTTTGTAATTGTCTCTAGGTCCTTCTTGGTTTAAATGATTTGAGGAATGAGGGATATTTCTGCGACGTTAGCCTGTCAGTTGATGGTGTAAAGTTCCCAGCGCACAGAAATGTTTTGGCGTCGTTCAGTCCATATTTTAAGGTAAGCGGGCGTAACTTGTAGTTTGTATAGGCCTAAATAAGATTCGAAAATTTTATAATAATAACCTACAGTAGTGTCTGTGCACGTTGTTTGTTACTAGTTTGCAGTCGTATTGCGAACTTCTTGTTAATGAGATGACAACTTCTTCCATTTTTTCTCCCTTTATAACTTGCGTAGTTGTTTGATGGGCGGAATTGGCAGCCACTGATAACTATTATCAATGGATATTGATTTTTATATTACAGTACCATTTACGTGGTAAATCATTTAAGCTACCTAAGAGCCAGTAATGTTTATATAGTATATCGCCAAGGTACAGATACAAGTATTTAGTGTACTTTCTGAAGGAACTTATGCATGCTATAAAAGCAGTGGAGAGGCAAATATCCCTCAGAAGATGGCTTGAGGCTTGACAGGACATTTATTGATTTAATTTCTAGGAGAGCTTAATATAAATAATGTTCTCGCAATCTAGGGTCCCTTTTTTAAAAATTTAGGTTAGAGTTCGGTGCCTATGTATGAAAATATTATTTTTGCTTGTTGTTGTGTGTGTGTGTGTGGGGGGGGGGGGCGTGAATATTTTTATTTTATTGGATTAAATTTTTCAGCTCCATATTTTTTCACGAAAAGTTATCATACAGTACAAATAGCTACATGGAAGTGAGAGGATATCCACATTTTTAAAGAGTGGCCTATAAGCTGTGTGTGAGTAAATATAGGCAAGTACCATCAAATATTTCATACTTTGTTAAGTAATCTGATTGATGTGTTCTTGTTTCATGTTAGTAGTTTACACAGAAGGGTATGTCTCAACCCAGACTTCAAAAGCTTTCTTTTTCTCTCATTTATTACAAGACCTACAATATAGCCTACATGTTTTGACAAGCAGTTGGAATGTAATCATAAAACTTTTTTAGTAGCACTAGAGCAACTGTTTGCCAGAGTTTATTCATTACTGAGTGTTTGGCACTGGATTAAGCTATGTGGCTCAGATTTGTATGTGCCAAAAAAAGGTCAAAATACTTATTTGCTTATGTGTGTAACTGGGTAGTTCGTGCACAAGAAAGAAAAGCAGAGGGACTAGATCACCAGTTGTGTATTGTTACATTTTTTGAAATTCCTTTATCGTGCACTGTTTTGTTATTCAGGAGCTGCTAATATGAAGTAGGAAAATTTGGATTTCAGCTGTTTACAGGATCTTCTGAAAATGTTCTATAAATTTAGTTGTCCCTTGAGCATCTGTTGCACTGCAGTGTGTTTATGCTGTTTTTATATTATCCAAATCAACTGGTACATTTAATAACAACTGTGTCTAAGAACCAGTGTTTTGGAACTTGGGAGCTAAAATCCTCTGTTATCAATTTGAACATCCCATTTATTGAGTATCAACTTTGAAGCCCCTGATATGCGAGACTGTGAAACAGCAAGTTTCAGTTTACAGGGGAGATACATTGTATACAAGAAAATGGCAGAAAATAATCAATTTTTGACACTAATATAACTGGAGGGATAAAAAAATCTACTCTTCAAGTGGTGGCAGTACATATGCATAAAAGAAGGTCGTACTTACACAAGCTTTCAGAGCCAGTGGCTCCATTGACTGGCAGAAGGGGAAGGAAGAGGAGTGAAGGAAAAGAACGGGAGACTTTTAGAAAAAAGGGTAGATTTCGGAAAAGTCACCTAGAACTGCGGGTCAGATGCGCACACACACAGTCGCTGCCTCCGGCTGCTCTGACCAGACTGCAACTTTTGTATTGAATGAAAGCAGCAGTCGGGAGTGGTGCAGGAAAGGGGAGGGATAGCAGAGTACGAGTCGGAGGAGAGAAAAGTGCTGTCAGGCAGTGTGCGCAGGGAACAGAAATCGGCACGACAAGGCTGCCAAAGGCAACATTAGCAGGCTGTTGGGGATGTAGGGCTCGGGGAGCAGAATAGGAGAGAAGCAGAGAAGGGGAAAACACCAGTGGGTACATTGGCAGAAAGCAGTGCGCAATAAGGGTTGGAGACACGAATTATGAGGTGGTGATTAGGACAGAGGGGGCAAAAACTGTTGGGGGTAGGTTGAGGCTGGGATAATTTTGTGAGCAGAGAATGTGTTGCGAGGATAACTCCCATCTGTGCAGTTCAGAAAAGCTGGCCGTGGAGCGGAGTAAGGGTTTATGTTCAGTGGTGTAGGTGAGTGCCATGTGGGTGGCCATGGGTGATGGACTAGGATGTTGTGGAGGTTGGGTGGGCGATGGAACACCAATTAATAGAGGTGGGAAGGATCTTTGGGTAGGATACCCCACATTTCAGGGCGTGATGATAGGTAATCAAAGCCTTAACAAAGAATGTGATTAAGTTGTTCCAGTCCAGTATGATGCTGGGTGATGTACGGGGCACTCCTTTGTAGCTGGTTCTTGAGGGTAGTGGAAGGATTGAGGCTGTGGGGAAATATTGCATGGGAAATCTGTTTGGAGCTAAGTCAGGGGGTAGTGAGTGCCTGTGAAAGCCTTTGTGAAACCTTCAGCATACGGGCCAAGGGAGTTCGTCACTACAGATATGCCGTCCTCAGGTGGACAGGCTGTATGAGAAGGATTTTTTGGTATGGAAGAAATGGCAGCTGTCGAAATTCGGGTACTGTTGGTGGGTTTATTGTGGACTGAGGTGTTGATGGAGCCATCAGAGAGGAGGTCAGTGTGCAACTTTGGGTTGAGAAGGACCAAGTGAAGTGAAGCAACAAGGATAAGGTGTCTTGGACCTGAGTCCAGATCATGAAAGTATCATCAATGAATCTGAACCAGATGAGGGGTTTGGAAGACTTTAGATGCCCTTAAATAAGTTGGCGCAGGTGGGTGCCATGTGGGCGGCCATGATTGTTGTGCAGATTTGTTGGTGTACCTATCCTTCAAAGGAGTGGTAGTTGGGTTGTAGGGTGAAGTTAGCTAGGTATATGAGATAGTGGGTTTAGAGTTCAAAGATTATGTCAGAGGCGGTGGTGTTTGATAGCAGAAAGATCATAGACATGAGAAATGTTGCTATATGGGGAAGTGATGTCAACCGTGATGAGTAGGGATCCAGGAGGTGAAAGAATTGAGGATGGTGGAGAGTCAGTGAAGGATGTGGTTGGTATCTTTGATGTGGAAGGCTAGATTTTGAACAACTGCTTGGAGGTGTTGGCCAGAGAGTGCAAAATTCTTTCGGGGGGGGGGGGGGGTAGGTGTCTGCAATGGGGTGTCCAGGATTGTTGGTGTGCAGAGTGTCATAGGGGTGAGGAGGAAGCAGATTCAGGGAGTGTTATGGGAAGGGTCTAAGGCTTTCAGCTGGGATTGGAGGCTATATTGGACATCTGGGATGGGATCACTCTGGCAAAGTTTGTAGGTTGAGTCAAACAGTTGGCAGAGGCCTTTCTCCAGGTAGTCACTGAGATTCAGCACAACATTTGGGGAACCTTTGTCTGCAGGTTTGATCATTAGGTCACGATCCGTTTTGAGGCTGTGTGTGGCTGTCCTTTCTTCTGGTGAAAGGTTGGTGTTCTTAGGAAGGGATCTGAGGAAGGATGGTGAGACCAATTTGGAGGCAAGGAATTCCTGGAAGGTGACCAGGGTTTGGTTATGTGGACCCCCCACCCCCACCACACACACACACAATGTGCTAAATAATATTACGTGTCTTGTTGCTAATATATTGGAGTTTGACTAATTAGAATCTTCGTTGAGCAACTCTTACTCCATTAAGAGTATCTTCACAAAAACTCTTAAAATTGTTTAGGATTATTATGCAATTAATATTAGTACTGTGACATAATAATATTTCATAATTTTAAGCCATTTCGTTGTAAATAATCCTAAGTTTTCTTTCCACATCCCGGAAACTACCCTCTGCAGGACCCATGGAACATGATTCATGTAGTGTAATGCAAAGGTAGACCCAGTGGAAGAGATGGTATTGATTCCATTTTAATAAGTGGAAGATGAACTAGTTTGGTGAACAAATTAATTTTTGCGTTTAGTCCACATGAAATGTGTGGAGTAAAGTTTTCCTTCTTGTATTGTTGATGTACTATTGAGAGATTTATTTATGCAGGCTATGTTTACCACAACACTGGCAGAGTCAAAGCAGTCTGTTGTAGTGGTGAATGGTGTGGAGCCATCCACAATGGCACTGCTGCTGGACTACGCATACACTAGCTCTGTCACAGTCACACGCAACAACGTCCAGTCTCTGCTCGCCGCTGCCAACTTGCTCCAGGTTCTCCCAGTCCGTGACGCTGCATGTCAGTATCTTGAAAGCCACATGGACACCACGAACTGTGTAGGAATACACTGCTTTGCAGAAACTCACGCATGCACAGAGCTGCAGGAAAAAGCTTACAACTATACGCTCAAGTAAGTGCTGTGGATTCCCTCAAAGCCAGTTTAGTGTTTCAGTGGGAGATGTGAAAATTAAATTGCATGTCAGAGATATTAAATTATATGCTGCCATTTGTTCTACTGCTCTCCTCCACGAATTGCTGTGAAGTGTGCAGTGGATTTTTTTTATTGCACCGTGTATTGTTTTTCTCATTTTGTTCATGGATGGAGTTGGGGGCAGACTGACTGCTTTTGTGATTCTACAAACTGGAGTAAGTCCAATCCAGATGGTATATAGCATCGCCTTTCGATGCAGTCCCAAAATGATTTCCATGGCAGTTGATGGCAAATCGATTGTTTACCTATTACCTCTATTAATATCTACATTATGTGCTAGCAAAGCATAGATTCAGTAAGAGAACTTTTCAATAGTGTTTATTGTAATTAAATTGCATATTATTAATTCATATCCTATTTTTGCTGGTGTTAATAAATTCTCTCTCTCTCTCTCTCTCTCTCTCTCTCTCTCTCTGCCCTTCCCCTCCCTCCATCCCTTTTCTTTCTCTTTATTTTAGTTTTTAGTAAGTTCCCAGACGGAACAGTACATAAAATAAGGGAAAGGTAACAACTCACCTACAGCAGATCAGTGCATGTTGCTTGTTAACACGTAACAGAAAACAGCGTTCACACTAGCTCCTTTTCCATCAGTAGTGTGTACACACACACACACACACACACACACACACACACACACACACACACAGTGGCCTTGCCGTGTTTGCTGTTACACGTTACCATGCAGCACGTGTTGATATGCTTTAGGTACGTGTTTGCCTTTCCCTTATTTCATGTAATCTTTTTCATTTTAATTGCGATACAGCTGTGTTCACTGTGCTTCATTTGTCACTATTTATTTTGTATTCATTTTTCACTATTGATTTAGTATTGCAGAGGAATGAGAGCTCATCCTTCTTACTGTACTTCATTACCTTCATTAATATTTCATAGTTTCTAATGAATACCTTTCTATTCTTTCATGTATGAGCCTCTTCACAAAACTACTCCCATTGTTCATGCTTATGACTCATTATTTTTCAGCTATTTTGAGAGGAATAGTTGTGAAGTAGTTTTCATTGTAATTTTGTGTATGCCAGTATACTTATCCTGTAATGTTATTTGTGAGAAATCAGTTGGTTACAAATTAACTGTTGTACACAAGTCAACAATAAAAGATATAAACATAAATTTCTTTGTTAATGAACTGCTGTATTTTCGTTGTTAATGGTGAAAAGTTCATAGACAGGGATTGTTTTTGTAGTACTTATTTAGTTATAAACTGATTTTACTCTTAAGAAATAACTGTCGGGCACATCTAACATACTTTTGCAAATATCTTAGTATGTAAGCGTTGTTGTTTTTCATTTCTCTTTATCCAGCTTTTCAATAAAGAGGGAGGAGGTTGTGGCCTAATATGTTGACACTGTAATTCTTACCTCCTCCACTCTTTGATGTGGTATTTTTGTGTATTTACACCATTCCACTATAATTCAATTATGAGCTGCTAATAAGTAAGTAAAAATTTAGTTGCAACGTATTTTGAAACATAATGCTAATTGATACACTGAAGAGCTGTCGGTGTGACACTGCTTGACAACTGTTAGACTGTGTGCAGTTTATGTTTTGGGTTTTTGAGGTTTTATTTCATAAGCTAAAAACTGACTTTCAACAAAATATGTATTGGTGAAATAATGAAAGTCTATATTTTCCACCTTAACTCCTTTGCTGTTACGTGTATTGCACGCCAATTATTACCAGATTCTTTTTCTTTTATCACTGTCATTTGCCAGCTTGAGATGCATGGCAGCATTCCCACAGGCTTTATTGTTTAAAGGGATGATTATTTTTCATAAAGTGACTACTTGGCAACAAGTTTGCACTTATTATTGATTTTGTGTGAAATATTTGAAATCGAGAAGAAACTTGAATAGTAATGCCATAGTCTTTTATATTCTCATAGAGAATTTTGTTATCGAAGTTTATGGAATGGCATTGGAGGTTTCCGCAATCTTTAGAGAGATCATCTTCTTTGCTTGTGTGGTCACCACCACTCTAGATTAACTTTAACTTACTTCAGTTTCAGTTGGAAATTGGTTCTGGGAATTTTGTTGCCAACGGTTAATTTATAAAATAATTATTTCTTCATGGGAAGATAGATCCAACTCTTCTTGTTCTTCTTCCATGAAGTCCTATGTAGTGCCATGGATTGCATTTTCTTCTCCTAGCAAAACCTTGTTATCCTTTCTACTCCCCCCCCCCATTTTTGCTTCTCGTTTTCCATCCCTTGCACGCTGATAGCTAATTCTGATGAATCCTCCTTGAGTTCAACGAAGCCCCATATGTCTTTCCCTTTTCAGTCTGATTTCTGCTAGTGTTGTCCTCGTGCTCCTGTACAGTTCTTCACTAGGTCTTCGCATCCATCCGTCACTATCTGTTTATTTTCCTCAGAATTTTCGTAGGTGTTCTGCACCATGTCATCCTATTGTTGTAGGCCCAGCCACACATAACACTTTATTCCTCACCATTGGCTTGCAATACTGAATACTTGTGTGAGTAGATACTGTATGTTCATTTTACTCTATCAATCACTGTTGACTTCATTTTGGTCCTTTGTATTAATCACTAATTGTCTTTCTACCTGTTATATATTCTCACAGGCATTCAAATTTATCTACTTTTGCAGTGTGCCTTGTGGTGTTTATCAATCCACAGTAGTATTCTGTCTTTGCCTTCTGTATGCAATCCTCGGTCTCACCCTTTCGGCAATCTGTCTTAGGTTGTAGAGTTGTTTGTTTGTGTCTTGTGCTCTCTCACTGTTATTTTGTCCACTAAGGTTAGGCAGCCCACTTTGGAGCCCTGTTGTCCATATTTTGTCCCCACATCTCTCTTTTTGGTATTCTCATTTCCTCGTTTGTTGCTCTCCACCCTCAGGCAGTTTTTATGAATTGCCCTTGTCTTTATATCTGTCAAGATTTTTGTTATTAGTTTTCATGTAGTGCTGTGTAGCCCTGTGTTCTTCAGGGTCATCCCAAGAGTGTCTTGACAGTGATGTATGCCTTCATGTAGTGCGTGAAGCTTACTATTTGTTGTCTTTCCTGTCTTTAAAGCCTGTGTGTTTTGAGTTGTTTCGGGGTAAAGCTCCATTCTATGCATCTTCTTCTATTCCTAAAGTTGGCTTGATAGTCTCTAGCTGTACTTTGGTTGTTCTTCTTCTCTTTATCAGGAGGAGAAGTGACAGCACTTTGTAGCTGGTCTCTAGTAGCGATATTCTTCTGTAGTTGTTTGCGTCCCTCTTGTCCACCTTGAGTGCACTTGCACTGTCGTTGCTTCTTTGGATCATGCTGCTAACTTCTTTGTCCTCCAAATTGGACAGATAACTTCATCTGATGTCATTTCATCTTATTCCGTGGCCTTATTACTCTTTAGGTCTATTATGGCCTATACAACTTCATCCCAGATTAGATTATCTCTCTCTCTCCCTCTCTCTCTCTCCCTCTCTCTCTCTCCCTCTCTCTCTCTCTCCCTCTCTCCCTCTCTCTCTCTCTCCCTCTCTCTCTCTCTCTCCCTCTCTCTCTCTCTCCCTCTCTCTCTCTCTCTCCCTCTCTCTCTCTCTCCCTCTCCCTCTCTCTCTCTCTCCTGTATCCAGTTCCAGTAGTCTCTAGGTGGTTCACAGTTCAACAGTATGTGAAAGTGTTCTGCAAGTCTACGGTTCTCCTATTCACGTTTCGTACAAACAGTTTTCTGTCCTGTATCCTGTCAGTTTTTTTTAAGATTCCTCCCAAAAATTATGTTACTTTTTAAAAGTTTTCTTCAATCTTGTCCATTTCCTGCTTCATCCACTTTATTCTGGTCCATCTTATTGTTGTCACTGCATCCTTCCTCACTCCTAGGAACATGCCTATGTTTTCCAGACTTGCCTGTGGTTCGCACATTTTTCCGTGCAATCCTTGTTAAGTTTTTCTTTGGCTATTGAATTTAAAATTTTAAGAGTTTTGTCACTTAATTCCAAGAATTTGTTGTATTTGGTGCCACAATTTGGTTTCTTATATAACTTTATATCTAAATTTATGTATATACTCTGCAAACCACTGTGAAGTGTATGTCTGAGAGTACGTTCCATTGTCCCACTGAGGTGACAAGTCATGGTGACAAAAGTCATGGGACACCTTTTTGTGTGGCATAATGCAGCAGTTCGACATTGTGTCAACTCGGCAAGTTGTTGGAAGTCCCCTTCAGAAATATTGAGCCATGCTGCCTCTATTGTCATCTGTAATTGCGAATACGTTGCCAGTGCAGAATGTTGTTCATGAACTGACCTCAGTGGTGTCCCATAAATATTTGATAGGATTCTAGTTGGGCGATCTGGGTGGCCAGATCATTTGCTCAAATTGTCCAGAATGTTCTTCAAACCAATCACAAACAATTGTGGTCTCATAAAAATTCCAGCATTGTGCGAGAACATGGAGTCTATGAATGGCTGCAATGTCTCCATGTAGCCAAACATAATGATTTCCAGTCAGTTGGACCAGGAGACCCAGTCCATCCCATATAAACACAGCCTCCATCATTATGGAGCCACCACCAGCATGCACAGGGCCTTGTTGACAACTCGATTGGGTTCAAATGTGGCAGAGGACCCATCAGCTGTTACCAACTGAAAACGGGACTCATCTGACCAGGCCACAGTTTTCCAATCATCTAATGTCCAACTGATATGGTCACAAACTCAGGAGAGGCACTGCAGGCAATCTTGTGCTGTTAGCAAAGGCAGTTGTGTCGGTCGTCATGTTACCACAACAGAGTGATGCCAAATTTCACAGCACTGTCCTAACAGATATGTTGGTGTGTCCCACATTGAATTCTGTGGTTGGTTCACACAGTGTTGGTTGTCTGTTAGCATTGAGAGCTCTCTGCAAATGCCGCTGCTTTGGTCTTTGTTGGCCACTGCATTGTCTGTAGTGAGTGGTAATGCCTGAAATTTGTTATTCTCGGCACACACATAACTATGTGAATCATGAAATATTGAATTCCCTAATGATTTTTGAAACAGAATATCCCAAGTTTCTAGCCCCAACTACCATTCTGTGTTCAGAATCTGTTAATTCCCATCATGTGTCCATGATCATGTTGAACACCTTTTTATATGAATCTCCTGAGTACAAATGACAGCTTCGCCAATGCACTGCCCTTTTATACCTGTGGTACATGTACTACCACCATTTGTGTATGTGCATATCACTATCCCATGATTTATGTCATGTCCGTGCAGTTTCGTAGATTAATCACTTAAAAATGTATGTAGTTCCAACATTTTGATGGGAAAGCACCATCAACTTAGATTTCATAATATCTTATTTAAAATTTTTGTCAAAGTTGCGTGTGATTTATACTGGTGACTAGTTTATAATGTAGCCGTTCATTTTCAAATCAGATCTGCACTGAAGTGCCTGTCAAAGTAAAACCTTGCTAACGGTAACATAACACAATCTTATGAGAGGTAGTGTGGTAATCACACTCCACCTCGGTACTTTGTGCACTGTTTCATCTGTTGAAAGTATCACGTTGTAATATGTTTACCACAATATCTGTTGTAAGACTGTGTTGTTACTAAAGTATGTCAGTGAGGTTTTACTTAGATAAGAATTTCAGTGCAGGTCTGATTTGAAAAGGAACGGCTACATTCAAAACTAATTACCAGTATAAAGTACTACACACAACTGCAACAGAAATTTTAAATATTTACCATCACTTAAAGTTGATCTAGAAACTTTCTTAGTAGGTTTTCACAGGATAGTTTATGTGGTGTCACTGCCAGATACCACACTTGCTAGGTGGTAGCCTTTAAATCGGCCGCGGCCCATTAGTATACGTCGGACCCGCGTGTCGCCACTATCAGTGATTGCAGACCGAGCGGCACCACACGGCAGGTCTAGTCTAGAGATTCCCTAGCACTCTCCCCAGTTGTACAGACGACTTTGCTAGCGATGGTTCACTGCCTACACACGCTCTCATTTGTAGAGACGATAGTTTAGCATAGCCTTCAGCTACGTCATTTGCTATGACCTAGCAAGGCGCTGTATTCAGTAGTTAGAATGAATTCTGAACAGACAATATTGTGAATCGTGTACCATCAAGAGCGACGTTCATCATTAATGGATTAAAGTTAAGTATCAAACTAATTACATCCGCTTTCTGAATTCTAATTCCTTGTCATGTTCCAGACCTCACGTCAGTATAGTTCTTCCCACCTCACGCCAGCCTGCGTGAGATAAAACGCTTGCATTTCGGCCGCTACGATAACACGGTGTTGGCTCTTCTGCCAACACAATAGTTTACATCTATCTTCAAGATTCTGCCAGTTCAGTTGTTTTAGCAGCTTCATGATACACTCTCACAAGTCAAACAAACCTATGACCATTTGTGCCACTGCTCTTTGTATATGCTCAATATCCCCTGTTAGTCATATTTGGTACAAGTCCCTGGATCTAGGATGGGCCGCACAAGTGTTTCGTGTGCAGTCTCCTTTGTAGATTCATTGCATTTTCCTAGCATTCTACCAATAAACCAGTCTGCCACCTTCCTTACCTATATCTGAGGCTATATGATCGTCCCATTTCATAACCCCCCAAATTGTTACACACAGGTATTTATATCAGTTAACCGACTCAAACAGTGATTCTTTGACATATCTATAGGATACAACTTTTTTTTTTCATTTTGTGAACTGTACAGTTTTACATTTCCGAGCATTTAAAGTAAGTTGTCTGTCTTGGCACCACTTTGAAATCTTATCAGGATCTGACTGAATATTTCTGTGGTTTCTCACAGACAATACTCAGTTGTAGATAACTGAATTATATGTGAAAAGTCTGAGGTTACTGTTAATATTGCAAGTGAGGTCATAAATATACAACACTGACAGGAAGTCTCCCCACACAACTCCCTGGGGTGCACCTAAAATTGCTTCAACACCTGTCAATTTTTCTCCATTCGAGATGACATGCCGAATCCTCTGCACCAAAAAAATCATGTGTCCGGTCCCAAATCTGAGTTGATACCCCCATATGAACTCATACCCAGTAATAAACATGTGTGATACTGAGTCAAATGTACTATGGAAATCAAGCACTGCATCTGTCTGACTGCCTTGATCCAGTATGTCATGTGAAAAAAGTACAAGTTGGGCTTACATGACCTGTGTTCCCAGAATCCTTGCTGGTTAGTGTAGAGGAGATAATTTTGTCCAAGATTATACAACAGATAAAAATCAGTGAGATAGGCCTGTAGTTTTGTGGATCACTTCTGCTACCCTTCTTGTAGACGGGTGTGACCTGTGCTTTTTCCAACTGGGTGCAGTCCTTTGTTTGAAGGATCTGTGAAAGGTTATAATTAGAGTGGCTAATTCAGCTGCAGATTTGGTATAGAATCTGATAAGGATCCCATCAGACCATGGAGCTTCATTCAATTTTGACAATTTCAGCTGTTCCCCAATGCCACTGTCGCTAATATCTATTTGTCATTTCTTCTGTGGTATGAGAATTAAATTGGAACAGTTCTACTGGGTTTTCCTTTGTAAAGAACCATTTAAAAACAGAGTTAAGCATATCTGCTTTTGCTTTGCTTCCACAATTTCAGTTTCTATCTACTCTGTGACTGCACACTAACTTGGATACCATAAAAGCCTTTACAAATGACCGGAATTTCTTTATGCTGTAACTGAATTATCTGTCTTTGTGTTTTGTGAGAGATCCTTAGATAATATTTTGCTACGGTAGTCACTGAAAGCTTCATGCATTGCTCTCTTGGTAGCTAAATTTGTTTCATTCAACATCTCTCTTTCTACAGTCTTCTGCTTTGCATAGCTAAAAGTACTTCTCATGGATTCGGTACTTTAGGAAGGAGACTGAGAAAAGAGAAGGAAAATTTTATATTTAGTTAATATTGATGAACAGGTTTTCAAGGGACTGACACACAGTTTCTGTGCGACATGGTCTTTATTTTACATTGTCAGTGTCATAATAAAGGATGTTGTTTGCTATGCTACATTTTTTTTTACTATTTTTTTTTCTGCTCATAGTTGGGCTAGTTTTGCTTTGGTTGAGCCTTTGTGTATGTGATTTTTTACTCTGGTAAGAAACAAGGTAGTTGAAACATCTATATTCATTGAATAGTAGGTCGTACAGACATAACCTGTTAATGTAGTCATTTACAGACTCTCTAGCTGTAGCTTAAGTAATATGTGATATGAGTGTATGAATAGGCTTCAGCTGCAGCCTGGGCCTCCCCTACTGTGTGGTGGCTGTTCTCAGAGACATCCCCCACCATTACCATTGTTCTTTCCCCTGCTGCATTGTCTGTGCAAGAATGCACCAAGTTATTCTGTGCACATTCTAGCAGAAGTAACTGATATGATCCAGTGTCAAGTTATCTCGACTTTAGCACCAGTGGCACAATTTGGTTGAGACAGATGGTCTCACACATAGCAGTAAAAGAGTTCAATAAATTTCTGTACAGATTCTGCACATATATATATCTAGCATAAAAAATGGAATTGTTTGTTATATGGCAGAGATGCTGGCTCTGTGTGGCCTTGGCAGCTAGAGACTGTGGTCTCTCTCTCTCTCTCTCTCTCTCTCTCTCTCTCTCTCTCTCTCTGTGTGTGTGTGTTTTACTAAATTTCCATCAATTGAATTTTGAGTGTGGCATACATTCCATGGGATGGTATTCCTTGTCTTGTTTCGTAATAAGAAAAGTAATTGTCAGTGTCATAGATTCAGCATCTAGGGCTCAGTTGTCCTCTTCCTTTTTGTGTGTTTCTGATGAAAAAATATTTGTGCTGTGTTGGTAAAAAACTCAACATTTAAAAATAGAAGTTGGGAAGTAGGAGAGAGTTACTAGCAGACTGAAGCTTTTAGCTGTACAATGAAATGGGTATGACCCCCAGTTAGTTTCATGGGAAAAGTAGGAGTCTGTGTACAAGCCTACCTCTACATCAATATTCTGCAAATCACTGTGAAGTCAGGTCTTAATCAAGTGGTAAGTTTTAATCTCTGTGCCAAGTATCATATATTATCTCGATGTACTCCACTAGCAGTGTACTCACCGGCTCACAGATCTCTACAAAATTTTGTGTATCTGTACGGGTGATGCTGCATAACAGAAAACTGAAAGAGAGGCAGTATTACCTCTACTCAATGTAGATACTGATCTCTGCTTACTCTTCTTGACTATCAATGCAGTGGCAAAAGATTGTAACAACAGTCACGTCCCCTATTACTCGGGAAAGCCAAAAGAGGTGGTACGAGGAGGGGAGGAATATTGTGGACGTTGGTATTCTATGTAAACATTCATTTATTTGACATGAATAATCTTTCCTGAAAAATACTTGATACAGTCTTCTTAGTTGGACTTTTAAGAATGGTAGATTACTTGATCTCATTAAAATGGGATTGGGCTATAACTTACCAGTACGAATATTGTTTGAAAAAGTACTTGTGCCACTGTTTCATGAGAGGGATCCCTTATGCCATCTTAGCGTATCATTCAGCGTGGAAATTGTGATTTATAAGGGCCATGACTGCAAAACAATTTCTTACCTGTTAGTAGCATGTTCCGATCATGCCCCACGTGAATGGTGAGCTGTGGGGAGTTGACAGTGGAGTTCGGTATTGTGGCATGGGAGACTTAATTTGTTAATGATTGGCTCTGTTCTTTCCCCGTGGTGCATGGCTCTAGTACTAACAAGGGAACCACCCCATCGCACCCCCCTCAGATTTAGTTATAAGTTGGCACAGTGGATAGGCCTTGAAAAACTGAACACAGAGCAATCGAGAAAACAGGAAGAAGTTGTGTGGAACTACGAAAAAAATAAGCAAAATATACAAACTGAGTAGTCCATGTCTAACATAGGCAACATCAAGGATAGTGTGAGCTCAGGAGCGCCGTGGTCCAGTGGTAGCGTGAGCAACTGCGGAACGAGAGGTCCTTGGTTTAAGTCTTCCCTGAGTGAAAATTTTTATTTTCGCAAAGTTATGATCTGTCCATTCGTTCATTGACATCTCTGTTCACTGTAATAAGTTTAGTGTCTGTGTTTTGCGACCGCACCGCAAAACCGTGCGATTAGTAGACGAAAGGATGTGCCTCTCCAATGGGAACCGAAAACATTTGATCGCAAGGTCATAGGTCAACAGATTCTTCCACAGGAAAACACGTCTGATATATTTTATACGACACTGGTGATGGCATGTGTGTCACATGACAGGAATATGTTGTCAACCCACCTAACTTGTACACTTGGCGAAAGGGTAAAAAGATTCTTCTACCTTGCCCAATTTAGGTTTTCTTGTGGATGTGATAATCACTCCCAAAAAAGTGATGGAAAACATAAGAGTTTGTCACATAAACTGCAACAAATGAATGCAACAGTTTCACAGTTGCACAGTTTTCCCTGTGCTCTTTCAAAACATGTTTTTAACATTTCCAAATTTTTCCGTGTGTAGACCGTCAAATCCTGCATATGTCCAAGCAAATCTGAACATGTCCTGGAATTTTGGAGAGAGAAGTTGATTTTGTGTGAGTGCTTGAACTTGATAATTGACACACGATCACGTAAACAACACTGCTCTGTGTGCCTGTGCAGCTTCGCAAAATAAGTGAAGATAAAAAATTAAACTTTTCACTGGAGGGAAGAGTTGATTGAAGGACCTCTCATTCCGCAGCTGCTCACGCTAACCACGGGACCACGGCGCTCCTCAGCTTACACTATTCTTGATGTTGCCTATCTTGCGCATGGACTACTCAGTTTGTATATTTTGCTTATTTTTTTCATAGTTCCATACAACTTCTTCCTGTTTTCTCGAGTGATCTGTGTTCAGTTTTTCAAGGCCTATCCACTGTGCCAACTTATAACTAAATCTGGGGGGGGTGGGGGGGGGGGGTGCGATGGAGAGGTTCCCTTGTAAGTAAGCTTTTCATCCTTTTGTTGATTTTACATTCCTTTCTGTGTTATATTTTCCTGTGTTTAATCATAAGTCCAAAATCTCTTCCTAGTGGAGGAAATGGTTTACAGCAATACTTTGTTGTACATCATGATCATACTGGTACAGAAGAGAAATAGGTACAGGTGGACTCATCCTTCCTACAGGTGTCTAGGCAGAGCAACTACATGTTATCTTTGTCTCCAGTTTGTATCATTCCACCAGGGGCCTGCAGAAAAAGGTCACTGTCCCTTTGTTCAATAAGTCCATCCTTCCAAATTGGACAATGAAAGTTTGTCAGTGGGTTTTATCCATCAACATGGTTATCTTTGTGAGGATTTCAATTAACCTTTCATGTGAGCTTCATATTTTAATCACTTGTCTTTAAGGTATATGGCTCCAAGGTTAACTACTTAAGTGTTGGACTAAACAAAGAGGGATTTGATGCTCAGTCAATCCTAGTACTTTTTCCTGGCTTGTGTCATTCACCTGTGGCAGTGATTAGCATCAGGGTTTGGAATCTGTGCTGAACAGTATGTGCACTTAGAATGGGCTGTCAGTCAATTCAAAGTTCAGCTGAAGACAAAAGTATACCACCTCCTCCAAAAGGACCATGCTTAGTGAAGGACCGTAATGTTCAAACCAACCTCTGGATTGAGGACAGCATTATTTGGTACAGGTTAAAGGTAATCACAGTTTGAGTGTAAATATGGATGTTAGATAGGTTTGATGCACACTATAGAGTGTATGATTAATTCTGAGTGTAACAACACAGCTATATTTGAGGAAAGTTGTCTGAATGTTTTTACGTCGGTAGAATGAAAATGTGACTTTGCTGGGCTTCATGGTAAAACATTGTCGAGTTTGGTGTTAAGGCTTCAAGAAAATGTGAATACTGTAGTAATAATTTAATATGTTCTTCCTGACAGAAATTTTCGTGAGGTCAGTCGTAGTGAAGAATTTCTAAACCTCTCTGCAGCAAAGCTGGTGGAATTTGTGAGCAGTGACAACCTTGAAGTGGAGGGAGAAGACACTGTGTTCCAGGCGATCATGCGGTGGTTCAACCATAGTCCAGAGCTCAGGAGGCAGGAGTTTCATAAGGTCTGTAGTGCTCTGAAATATTTATCCAGAAATTATATAATTCTGTTTGCAAAACAAATAACTCTGCAACATAGCACTTGCATGTGATCCATGAAACTTGTGCTATTTACTTTCACACAACATTTGTAATATGCTTTGGGTCTTCACAAAGCTGTAATGGCTTTTATTGGCAATTGGTAGACAGTGGAGATAAAGGTCTTTTTTGTAACTTGTGCTGTACAGTATTAGGAATGCAACTCCTTTTGGTTCTATGATAATTTATTAGACACGAGCGTGCGTACCCACCCACTTACACCCACACCCACCTTTTGTTAAATGTAATATGTGAGTCTTCCTCTCCTGTGCCAGACTCCTTGTTTCAGAGAAGCACTTACATCCAGTGCCATCATTTATTTGTTGGATATATTCCAGTCTCTGTTACGCTCTGCAACTCCCTTGATAACTGTGGAACTTATACCTTGATGCAAGACATGTCTCATTATTCCATCCCTTCTTATCAGTGTTACTGACACACTCCTCCTATTGTCGATCTGCAGAGAACCACCTCATTTCTTATCAGCCCACCTAATTTTGAATATCCTTCCGTAACACCATATCTCAACCACTTAGATTCTCTTTTCCAGTGTCCTGTACATAAACATGTTAAGACAGTTACAAAGCTGTTCTGTTTGCCAAGTGATCCAAGGATAAAACAAATTGTTCTGTCCTGTTTCAGCATGTCAGCTTGAACACTAAATTATTATTGGCCCTATTACCATATACAGTATGTCCCAAACCTGTAGAGTCAAAATTATCTAGATTATAGAGGATCCTAAACAGAGTGCTTTGAGATAAGAGACTAATGGTCAAAAATGAATATTTAGTTTCTTAGTGACATAAACAGCTTGCACTTTATGGCAACAACTAAAGCTCATACCAACTGTTGACAGTGATGACTATCAGTTTTAACGTATGTATTACTACATAATCCATCAACGGGACTGGACACTGGATTTAAAATGATTAGGTTCCATTGCTAGCAAATATTGTACATGAGAAGGTTGTAATTGCTGTTCCACCTGCATTCTCTGTACTGCACCCTAGGAAGTGTGTATTTCAAGGACAAGTTGACAGTTGTGTATTGATGAATATTGCCCCACACAGTACTACACTACTTCTCAAATTTTACTGTTTGAACAGCTCCGTGTTGACAACTTTCTCATAAGTTTCTAATTTCAATGATAAATTTCTTAGAATTTGGATAACTCTTGTTACAAAACATTTCTCTGTTAAAAATTGATTAGATGCCTGTGTGCTACATACACTGCACAACACATTAAATGTGTGTCTAAAAGTCCCTTTGCCCAATAACACCCTATCTTTGATAAGCAGTCACAAAATATAAACAATGGTAAACTCTATTGTGGACACATTAGATGGACATATAATTTGTTTTAAATGGCACTTGTTTTTTAATAAGCATTTGACAAACACCCAACTTAATCACTAAAGATGTTGCAGTACCTCCAGCGTTAAGCTGAGCATATTACATTGCATGTGTCTTCTACGATGAATGTTGAAGTAAAGGAATGGTATCTGTATAGACATTGATGCTTACTGGCTATCCACCATATGGTGGAGACGTTGAGTTGCAGACACACAACAAAAGGACTGCTGCACAAGTAAACTTTTGGCCAGAAGGTCTTCTTCTGAATTAGACAACACACACACACACACACACACACACACACACACACACACACACACACACACACACGAGATGGTTGCTGAGGCCAGACTCGGAGCAGCTGTGCGTAATGGGAGAAGCAATCTGGGTGTTGGGCAGATGGGGAGGGATAGCAAGATAAGGGTGGGGGACAGTAAGTGCTGCTTGTGGGGAAAATACAGGTACGAGGTGGTGAGAGGGTAGGGCAGCTAGGTGCAGTTGGGAAGTTATATGGATGGCAGAGGGAAGTGGTGGGGGGGGGGGGGGGGAGTGGAGAAGGAGATAAGTAAAAAAGACTTACCTCCATCACCATGATTGCTTCTTCCATCCTGCACAGGTTTTTGCAGTCTGGCCTTGGCAGCCAGATACAGTGGTTTTTGTGTTGTTTTTGTGTGTGTGTGTGTGTGTGTGTGTGTGTGTGTGTGTGTGTGTGTGTGTGTTTGTTTTTCTCCCTAAAGCCATTTGGCTCAAAGCTACTAGTTCAGCAGTCTTGTTGTCGCACCTGTCTGCGAACTTGACTTCTCCACTTGGTGGCGAGTAGCAATATATCCTTTTCATAATTTGTCCTCGTTCCATCGTATTTGTTTCCATTGTTTGGTGCTTACTGGAATATTTGAAATTGATAATCACTTTTCATTTGGCAGTGTAGTGGACCAAGGAACAGCTGCTGAAAATCCAGAGTGAAACACAAGCAGGTATTGCTTGTTAGGAGAGGTTAGTCTTCCTGTGGATATGGTAACATCTGTAGATGTTTTGGGAGATGGGAGGGTTGTGGGGAAGTGGCAATCTGACCAGTAGAGAACATATACACAGTCCTTTATTCAATTATTCAACTTAATTTCTCCATGAAAATGAAAGTCTTTAATTATCCCATCCATCTAGTACAGTCATTCACTACTTGAGCCACAGTGTGGTTGTGGCATGGAGCGAGGCCAGGCAGCAGTCTTCTATTTCTACGGCTGGCTGCAGCACTCCCAGTGGCGTGGAGATTGCATTGCCTGGATTCAAAGTGTGGATCGACGCTGAAGAGCAAGGGCTGGGGGCTGGTCTGATGTTGGGTATCGGGGCTGAGTAGACAGGCAGGTGGTGGTGGCAGAGTTCACTATGGAGACTCCCAGCCAACGTATGGCAAGTGTCATGCGTGGTCCTGCCGTGCCGAATGTGGCGTAGTCACCTGGGCCGCCATTTAAATGCTGGTGCTCAGCACTGAATTTGCAGTAGGGCTGCATTTGTGGGCCACTGTCAACCATCTGGAACAGGGTAATGCCCGTGGTCTGCCCGTTGAGGACGCGTAAGTCAGTTGAGCCGGAGTGGCTTCTCAAAAGCTGGTCCCGAGACACTGATACCTAGAACAGTGTCATGGAAGTTGTGCTGCTGCTGAAGGATGCTGATCAAGCATGGGTGATGGCCGGCTGCAGCTGATGTCTGTGACTTTTGACCCAGTTTCAGCACAGGTGGTATTATGATATGGGAGCTGATAACGCAGTTCACTGACCAGCACCTGCTGTCTGGCTGTGGCCTCCTTGCAGTTCTATGCTCCAACATCTGTTCAAAATTCTTCTATAGTTTTGTCCCATTAAAACAGTATTGCATTTAAATAATTTAATGTTGCAGACATTGAAGCAGTTGTCATTGTTAGGCTATATACATTTACTATCACATCATCTAATAAACTACATGTCATCAAATGACTTACAAATACAATGAAATTAAATATTCTTTCCTCAAATATCAGTGCTGACAATTTACAGGAGGAGGTAGCCTTTCACAGCAGGTATTTGAAATACGTTTACAGGGTAGTGCAGTGTGCGCTGTATATATCTCAGGATGCTGAAACATCATGGGTGTGTTTATTAATCAGTGCACTCAGAGTAGCCTTCAGTTTCTGCCACCAGGTGAAAATATGATGCTGTAATCAGTCAAAATGTAAAATGTTTCCTGTTTTCATGTCGATATGCTGTTTCGTCACTTGACTTCTTTTGTGAAGTGACTATTGGTGTAAAGGGTTAAGAAGGTTGAGGTGTTTTGTATGAAATGCAGTAGCTATTGAGAAGGCAGTGCACTGCTGGTAAAGTTGTTTTATCAGAATGTCAGCAATAGCAGTCAGAAGAGGAGCAATAGTAGCACTGAATTGCAGGAATATTGTCAACAGAAACAGCTGTGGACAAGACCCATGTCAATAAATGAGCTACAGAATATGAAGAAGAAAGTTGAAGAAACAGGTGACTTAGGTGGTGCAGTAGAGAGGAACTTCAGCTCATTTCCCATGGCAGTTATTGATGAAGCTGCTGTAGCTATAGCCACTGAGCAGCAAACGTTTGTCCTGCAGCCAGTGCTAGAGATGTCATGAGAATTCTCTCTTTCCTAGTTAACAGTTCAAAAGATATTGTGGCACATTTTACACTGTTATCTCTACACAAGATTCGAAATGTGCACTAAATGAAGCCCCAAATAGGCTGTCATGCTGTGACTTTGCCTCCCATTTTTTGACGTGCATGTAAATGGAGAACATGTGGCTGAGGAATATTATTTGGGCAGAAGAGTCACATTTTACTCTGGATGGGGCTATGAAAGGGGTTCCACTCTGCCACATGTTGTGCAGGAACATCCACTGCACTCAGCTTATGTGAATGTGTGGTATGTTTTCACAAGCTCTCATTCTCGAAGATGACACATCACAGGCCTGTTAGGTGTACAGTGACATCTGCACGATATAAGGACTGTCTTGTGCAGCACACAATTCCAGCTTTGCAAGAATGCAACTGTGTCCACACTACTGTTTTCATGCAAGATCGGGTGACGCCACACGTCGCTTGCGAGGTGAAAGATTTGCTTCTAGAAAGCTTTTGTAATGATTGTGTCATATCTAGGCAATTTCAAGATGTGTGACCTTCCAGATCCTGTGACCTAAATTAGTGACTTCTGGTTGTGGGGGTACCTGAAAGATTGTGTCTACCAGGGATGTATCCCACCTCTTCTTGATCTGAAGGCTATCGTACGACAACATATCTCTCTAATGACGGTGGATATGCTGTGCGCAACTGTCAACAATGCCGTGTTATGGGCACAGCATGTTGATGAGTCAGGAGACACGTATTGATTACATGTAACTTGTGACCAAAAAAATGCTGTAACCACCATTATCAAGTGTTTGATTGTTCCTCCCCTTTTCCTGCATCCACACCGCCTGTCTGCTTACAGTGCCATATCCTCACCTGGTGGCAGAAAGTAGAACCTTGTTTTTCCCCTCCCAGGATACTCCTTGAGCGCACCGATTAATGGACATAACAACAATGTTTCAGTACCCCGCACTGCAGCACTCTGTATACTGTCAGTTTAAGTATAACCACCCAGTATTATGAGCATTTGGCCATTGTCCAAAGCATAGCTTTATGCCTAATGTGTCATCCTCCAATGCCAGAGGCATCAGAGGCTTTAACAACTCTGAAAGCGAAGTCAAACTGTAAATGTCCACACAACGGTCAGTTTGTGATATCAACTGCTGCCTAAGATCACCGAGTTGCCCTGACATGTACTTTGAAGCTTGTTGTGGGGGAGAGTCAGTGCTGTTTGTTTTCTTTAGCACTAAGGCCCACAACTAGTCTAATTTCAGTCCTTCTTCTTTGCTGTTGAAATTGTTTTTAAGGTTCATGTTTCTGCAGCCTCTCTATACATCTTAGTGTAGTGACTATTAGATCTTGCTGAAACCAGTGTGTCACAGAAACAAATTTGACGGTTTTCCATGCTAGTGCGTGATCTGCTACTGCCGATTTATCCGTCTTGCCCAAGCAACTATTGCTCTCGTGTTTCTAAAGGCAGGTGTTAACACTTCTTTGTGTAGTCCTTCTGTACACTTGGCCGCAAGTGCAAAGGACTCTGTATACTACTAATGTGGCAAGCAACGGGTTTAGGTCCTTTGCAGTGTTCAAATGTTCGTGCACTTTTCTTACTGGTTTAAGCATTGTATCAATACTGCGTGTTCCCGATGCTTTGCTGATGCTATCTGTGACAGTTTTTACAAATTGAAGACAACTTTCTCTTTAGTTGGTTCCTTTTTGTTAGAAGCTCTAGACCCTTTAGGGTGTAGTGCCTTATTTACCTCTGTCAGAGTTTTAATTTTTTTGGAATGCTGTTTGTAAGTGATTGAGCTCATATTCAAAGTACTGTGGTTCACAGATTCATTTGGTCCAGTCCATCATTGTTTTGGTCACTCCTGTTCTCTGCTTGGTATGTTAATTGGAATTTCTGTGAAGGTATCTCTCTGTGAGTGGTCTTCCTGTAAACATTATGTCCTGAAGTTGCAGCACATTTTCTAGGTACCTGTATATCAAAACACCAAATTTGGTCTATTTTGTCTCTTTCTCTGCCGAACTTAATTTTAATATAAATATTATATAGAATGGTCTCATGGAAGGAAAAAAAAGCCACTCTAAATTTCTAAATCTAATACAAACAGTTCTGCTTGCTGAGCTTGTTTGAATCTGTAACCGCTTTCTGTGTCATTAAAGCATCCAGTGATATCTCCAGGACTGGAATATGTAATGTTTGGTAGAGAGCTATGTCTTGGACAACAGCCTAATGTCCATAATACAAATGTCAGCAATTTACAGGACTACTCCTCCATCTGATCCCCTCTCTGTTTTAGTCTTCCTCCCATATACAGCATAAGTTGAGTTATCTGCACCAGTAACCTGCAGTGTGCAGAGCCAGCTTGTCTTGCCCTGGACTGCCATGCAAGGTACACTCCACTTTCATCTTTTAAATAGCTTGCTACTAATTAGTAAATAGTACTTGCATGAACACTGTGTTGGACGTTGCCTGGCTCAGGCACTGCGTACCTCCAGAACTGGAGATACTGCATGGGGTGACACAAACACTGGTTAGGTGGCAGTATGCTCCCCTTTTGTTGCCTAAAAGAGACCCTGTGGTTCTGAAGTTTGAATATTGTTATTGATTTGTGTTTTTCTATTCCCTATACTAGGAGCCATGCCTCCTGAAGGTAAATCATAACCTGTTCATCTGTCTCTTTGTCAATTTCACAGTTTACACCACTTTAGCAGCTACTGTCCCTCTCTTTGAAGGTTTCGTGTTGAAGTAGTTGAAGATAAACGCATGCATTTACATTGAGATTCTCTGCAGAAAGTAAGTTAAATGCCCATTTACAGGTTCCTTTTAACGTACAATAAATGGTTGTGTAATTGCATGAATTGTCTAAAATTTATATCTCCACTCTGGCTCTGCCTGTTGCACGAAACCGAAGGTGATTCTGTACCTCATAAGAAAATGCAACCAATAATACATGAATGTTGTTGAAGAAACTAAAATATTCAGTCACATCCACATCTACATATGTACATACATACTCTGCAAGCCTTCGTATAGTTTATGGCAGAGGGTACCCTGTACCTCTACTAGTCATCTCCTTTCCTTTTCCACTTTCAAACTGGGTGAGAGAAAAACATCATACAAGCCAAAATTTCTCTTATGTTGGTGGTAGTAGAGTTATTCTGCAGTTAGCTGCAAATATCTGTTCTCCAAATATTCTCAATAGTGTTTCACAAAAAGATCATCTTCCCTCCAGGGATTCTCATTTGAAGTCGTGAAGCATCTGTGTAACACTTGTAACATTTGCTTGTCGATTGAATCCACCAGTAACGAATCTAGTGGCATGCCTCTCAATTGCTTCAACATATTTCATTAATCTGACTTGGTGTGATTCTAAACACTTAAGCAGTACTCAACTAGTGGTTGCGGGTGTATTCTTTATGTGGTATTCTTTACAGATGAGCTAGAAATCCTAAAAATCTCCCAATAAACTGAAGCCAACCATTTGCCTTCCCTACTCCTGTCCTTGCATGCCCATTCCATTTGATATTGCTTTGCAACATCGTGGGTAGATATCTAACTGATCAGACTGTCGAGCAGCATACCACTAATATTGTATTCTAACATTACAGGGTTGTTTTCCCTACTCATCTGCATTAACTGGTATTTTTTTACATTTAGAGCAAGCTGCCATTCATCACACTAATTATAAATCTTTCATCCAGTACCCTATAGTCACTCAATGATGATGCTTTCCTGTCATCAGCAATCAATTGCTGGTTGTTACTTGCCCTATCCATCAAAGTGATTACGTACATAGAAAACGAGCAGTCCTGTCACACATTGCTGGGGCACTTGTGACAATACCCTTGTCTTTGATGGACACTTGCCATTCAGGACAATGTATTGTGTTCTATTACGTAATAAGTCTTTGAGCAACTCGAGTACCTGGGAACCTATTCTGTATGTCCAGATTTTCATTAAGTCAGCAGTGGGGCACCATGTCAGATGTTTTCCAGAAATCTAGAAATATGGAATCTGCCTGTTGCCCTTCACTCATGTTTCCCAGGATATGGTATACTTCCAAGCAGAACGGTAAGTTAGGACAGTTTGCATTATTTCACAGCTTCTCTGCTGTGCTAATCAAGTGATTTTGAGGAAAACAAAGATAGAATATGACAACTTGATACAAAGACCATGTGAGTGTCTTAATTGAACTTGTATGAACAGAACTTCTCTCTCTTTGAAAACAAAACGGGACTGCTACAACAGTAGCAAATATAAACTAGAACTAAATGTACATTGTATAAAGAGTATAGGCCATAAAATACATGTAACTGCTTTCCACACTGGTGTTAATTTGTTGCACATGGTGTTGTAGGGATTTTTCATCATAAGCACTGGTTACTGGTAGTGTGTGTGTGTGTGTGTGTGTGTGTGTGTGTGTGTGTGTGTTGGCCACACAGATGACTGCTGCTCCCCATAATTGTTATTCATATGTGCTCATACGATCAATATTTTGGAACATTGTTCAACATCACAAGAGTAGGTGCAGGATGTACCAGCCATACCTTTTAAGTAAATATGTCGTACTTCATGGGGAATAGCTGTTGTAGACGAATACGGGACTCCAGTACTGCTGCCCTGGACAAGGTCCTAGTAGAATTGGTTTGACGTTGCCGTCCTCCAATCTGTTACGAAGTGTGGATGACTGGCATGCTTCGCTTGCCGTACATGAGGTGAAAAGAGAGAGTGAATTTCAGCGCCCTTACTGCCTGCTCTTCTCAAATAGCACCAAGGTGTTGCCAGGCTTAACATCGCCCTACAATAGATGGATTGGGGTCACATTCTCTCATATTGTAAGGCACATGAGAGGATTGGAAATTAATCAGAGAAATGGCTCGAAGTGGGGCCATTGGGAACTTTCTCTTGCTGGTCATCCTCCAGTATCAGTACTTCATCTGGCTTTCCTCAGTCAGATGCCAATGACCCAGTGTATGAAAGAAACGCTGGCTATGAATATTTGTTTTACATCATGTATCACTAAACATTTGTCTTGAGTTACACAAAACTTGACTTGATTTATATACAAAAGGAATAGTTTGAATCAGAGTAGTTGGCATTTGACATTTCTCAGGTTGAAGTACTGCCCTTACTGTCCCCCACTCTGCTGCCACTTCCATCATGCAGAAGGTGGTACCTGCCAGTTCACAAGTAGCATTCTCGGATGTGAAAATTTCACATGTATCAGGAAAGTGTGTATCTCCATTTTTAATTAAAACTGAGAAGAGAGTTTTGATGTGCCTAGAAAAACTCGAGATCTATGCCACACATGAATTTCAAATGATAGAAACTCCCGGTTGGAAGATCAACAATATTAGGAAAATAGACAGTTGTAAAGCAGCCATTGAAGTCAAGCATGTTATTTTCAGCTACTTGTTGTGCCACGTGTGGGCTATTTTGCTCTTGGCCACAGTTTGGCAGTGGTCGTCCATCCCGTTGGACAGTTGGTTGGTAGTTATACTGTGTCTAAACCATTCAATCTCTCACAATGACCTTCACCTTTTTTTATTCCACCAATCCCTGTCCCTCTTAAAACTGGCATTGCAGAAACACATTTTCATGGCACAAGCATCTCAGAACCATCTCTCCCTCCACAAGATACTACTACTCTGCAATCTGTACTACATACATCACATCTCCGAAATTGAATCCTTCACTCTCCAGCACCTGGAAGAGTATGTCAGTCACCCTCTCTGTAAGTTATTGAACCTGCTGACATTCTGCTGCTGCCTTGGGGCGCAACTATCCTTCCCCTGTCCTACTCTGTGTTCCTCCTCGTCAATGTGAACCTTTCCACCAAAATCCTCAACGCCACAGAAGTTTCAGTCCTATCCACAAGCCCCACCTTTAGCCCTACTCTCCTCCTGAACCCTGAAATGGAAATACTTCTTTATCACCAGTCCCTCCAACCCAGGCCAATCTATTTCCGACATTGAATCCTGGCAGTTCATAGTACCATCCAGCTGTGGTCTGAGGTCCTCCCCCTCCTCCCATGTAACCACCCCATTGTCACCTTCCATGATTTCCTTATCTCCAACTTGGCCTCACCATCATTACCCAGGTTCTTTCCTAAGAACGCTAACCTTCATCAGAGGGAAGGACAGCCATACAGTCTCAAAATCGATCCTCACATAATCATCCTCCCTGCATACAAAGGCTCCACAACTGTTGTGATGAATCACAGAGACTACCTGGCAGAAGCCGTCTGCCAATTGTGTGACCTGTCCACCTCTAAACTGTACCAGAGTTATCCACCCCAGAGGTCCAACACAACCTCCAATCCATGCTTAAAGCCTTAGGCCCTTCCCAGAACCTCTCCCCTGAATCAGTCTCCCTCCTCACCTTTACAACACCCTTCCTACCCACCTTCTACATGTTCCCCAAAACTCACACTCACAACAGTCCTGGCCACCCCATTGTAGTTGGTTATTGTGTCCTCACTGAAAGAATTTCGGTCCTCATTGACCAACACCTCCAACATGTGGTCTAGTCTCCAACTGACTCTCCACCATCCCCACCCCTTTACCTCCTGGTTCCCTACTGGTCACTATTGACACCATTTTCCTATAGGCCAACACTCTTCAATGTCCATGGTCTTGCTGCAATTGAATACTACCTTTTCCAATGTCCTTCAGACTCCAGACCCACTACTTAATTTCTCATTCACCTAACTACCTATATCTAAAAAAAGAAATAAAAAAACTACTTCTTCTTTGAAGGGAAGATACTCAAAAAATGTCTCAGCCATGGGCATCTGCATGGCACCCTCCTATTCCACCTGTTTGTTGGCAATCTAGAGGAAACCTTGCTAGCCTCCCCAAACCCTGCTTTGATTCAGGTTCATAGATAGTATATTCATGATCAGCACTCAGGGGCAAGACACCCTATTCTTATCCCTTCACAGACCCAACATCCTCCCCCCCCCCCCCCCCCCATCCACTTCACCGGGTTCCCTTCAACCCTGCTTGCCATCGACCTAGATGTTCACCTCCTCTCTGCTGGCTCCATCCCCATGCCTGGCTGCATTAAACCCACCGAACACTCGACAGTACCTGCATTGTGGCAGCTGTCGTCCATTCAACCCCAAAAAATCCCTCCCATGCAGCCTCACCACCTGGAGATGACGTGTATCTTTGCCAGTATGCTGGAGGTCTCACCGAAGCCTTCAGACAGGCACTGTCCCCTGCCCTGGACCTGGTCTGCAAACAGACTTCCCAAGCCATTATGCCCCCCCCCCCCCCCCACACACACACAATCCTCCCACTATCCCAAAGAGCCAGCTACAAAAGAGAGCCCGTTACGTCACCCAACCCCACCTCAGACTGGAACAGTTGAACCACATCCTTCATCAGGGGTTTGATTATGTATCATGATGCCCTGAAATGAGGGACATCCTACCAGGATCCTTTCAATACCTTCTAAAGTGATGTTCTGTCACCTACTCAACCTCCACATCATCTTAGTTCATTTGTATGTTATCCCCAATCCCAACCACGTGCTACAGGGATCATATCCCTGTGGATGACACAGGTGCAAAACTTGCCCAATCCACCCACCCAGCATTTCCTATCCCAGTTCTGTCACAGGCTTATCTTACCCCCATTGAAGGCCGGGCCACCTGTGAAAGGAGCCATGTTGTGTACCAGCCCTGATGCAACCATTGCAAGACACAAAATGCAGCTGGATATAACATACTTGATTTCAATGGCCACTTCAAAAACCTGACCATCTGGATTCTCCCCTCCACCACCAGTTTTTCCAAACGCCGCAAATGGGAGCTATCCTTAAAACACATTCTCCACTCCTGAAATTATCAAGGCCTTGGCCTATAGCAACTTATCCTTCCCACACCCTCCATGCAGCAATTTCCACCCCTTTGTCCAATCACCTCCTCGCGTTTCACATTCCGTCACCCTCTTTGTGTGCCACTCTCTGCCAGTGTACCCACCTGTTCTTTCTCCTTCCCTTCTCCACCTCCGCCGCCCCCCTCCACACACACCACACCACACCACACCCCACCCCACCCCACCTCCTCCCAGTACTGCACTTGGTGGTAATCTCTAGTCCCTGCACACCTCCCTAGACAGCACTCTTCCCTCCTCCCATCCGTACCCTACTATCCCTCCCCCTTCCTTGCCCCATTCCAGACTGTTATTTACATGACAGTCGCATTCTGGTCAGAGCTGCTGGTGGTAGCAGTCGTGTGTGTGTGTGTGTGTGTGTGTGTGTGTGTGTGTGTGTGTGTGTGTGTGTGAGAGAGAGAGAGAGAGAGAGAGAGAGAGAGAGAGAGAGATGACACAAGTCTTTTTGGAAAAGGCTTTAGTGACAAAGCTATTAATATGCAGCAGTCTTTTCATTGTGCTTTTCTGCAACTCAGTGCTGAGTAGCAATCAGTCCTCTTCATAATACATGAATTTGAGCTTTTTGTGTGACTCTTCTGCCCATCAAACCACAGGTTAGGTAGGTTAGAAAATAAAAAGTAAAATCAATAAGTTGCATATCGTGAGGGTAGTGAAGCTTGGTGAAAGGATGAACAAGATTTCTGGTCAGGTGAATACAGGGTTACAAATACAAAATCATATAGAGGTAATGCAGGGGTTGGTCTAATAATGAATAAGGAAGTGGGTAAGATACTATAGGAAGCGTAGTGAATGAAGCCAGCACCCACAATAGTAGTAAAAGTTTATATGCCAACTAGCTCCACTAATGATGAAGAGATTGAAAGAATGTATGAAGAGATAAAAGAAATTATTCAGATTGTTAAGGGAGAGCAAAATGTAATTGTGATGGGGGACTGGGATTTGGTTGTAGGAAGAGAAGGAAAAATGATAGGAGATTATGGAATTGGGGAGGAAAGGAATGAAAGAGGAAGCCGCCTGGTAGAATTTTGCACAGAGCATAATTTGATTATCACGGACTCTTGGTTTAAGCATCCTGAAGAAGACTGTATACACGGAAGAGACCTGGAGAGACCAGAAGGTTTCAGGTTTATTATATAATGGTAAGATAAAGATTTCGGAAACAGATTTTAAATTTTAAGACATTTCCAAAGGCAGATGTGGTCTCTGACAATTTATTGGTTATTAACTTAAGAATAAAACTGAAGAAATTGTGGAGAGGTAGCAAATTAAGGAGATGGGACCTGGATAAACTGACCATTTGAGAGGAAGCATTAGGGAACGATTGACAAGAGGAGGGGAAAGGAATACAGTACAAGAAGAATGGGGTAGCTTTGAGAGATGAAATACTGAAGGCTGCAGAGTATCAAGTAGGTAAAAAGACAAGGCCTGTAGAAATCCTTGGATGTCACAGGAGACATTGAATTTAATTGGTGAAAGGAGAAAATATAAAAATGCAGCAAATGAGGCAGGTGAAAGGAAATACAAACTTCCAAAAAATAAGATTTACAGGAAGTGCAAAATGCTTAAGCAAGAAGCTGTTTGAATGTCAAGAGCTTACATGGAAAATCACTACTAAGCAAAGCAGGGGAAAAGTGAAAGGAATGTCTAGAGGGACTATACAAGGGATATGAAGTGAAGGCAGATTTATTGATACGGAAGAGAAAGTAAATGAAGACGAGATTGGAAATATAATACTAGAGTAGAATTTGGCAGAGCACTGAAAGACCTAAGTCGAAACAAGGCCCCTGGAGTTCATAACGTTCTCTCAGAACTCCTGGTATCCTTGTGAGTCAAAACCATGGGCAAAACTATTTCACCTGAGATACTAGATGTATGAGACGGAAATCCCTGCAGACTTCAGAATAAATGTAATAATTCTAATTCCAAAGAAAGCAGATGTGATATTACTGAACTATCAGTTTAACAGATCATGGTTGTAAAATACTGGCATGAATTATGTTGATAAGAATGGAAAAACTTGAAGAAGCCACCTTGAGGTAGATCAGTTAAAATTCCAGGGAAATGGTGGAACATGAGCGGCAATTATGACCCTATGCCTTACCTTAGAATGGATGTTAAATTATGGCTTTTGACAGTGTTGACTAGGGCGCTGTTTGAAGTTGTGAAGGAAACAGGAGTAAAATACTGTGAGTGAAAGGCTATTTACAACTTGTGCAGAAATCAGATGGCTGTGATAAGAGTCAAGGGGCATGAAAGTGAACCAGTAGTTGAGAAGGGAGTGAGACAAGGTTGTAGCCTATCCTGATACTGTTATACCTGTACGTTAAGAAGGCAGTACAGGAAATCAAGGAGAAATTTAGAAGGGGAATTAGAGCTCAGAGAGAACAAGTAAAACCTTTAAGGCTTGCTGATTACTCTGTAATTCTGTCAGAGACAGCAAAGGACTTGGAAGTGGTGTTTATCAGAATAGTTTGTGTATTGAAAGGATGTTATAAGATTAATGTAAACAAAAACAAAACAATGATAATGGAATGTAGCTAAATTAAATCTGGCAATGCTGAGGGAATTAAATTAGGAAACAAGACACTAAAAGTGGTAAATGAGTTTTGCTATTTTGACAGTAAAATAACTTGTGGCTGAAGTGGCAAGGAAAGTGTTTCTGAGAAAGAAATTTGCTAACATCTAATACAAGTTTCAGTTAATATAAAAAGTATAAATTAATATATGTTTAAGTGCTATGAAATCTTTTCTGAAGGCATTTTTTGGGAGTGTAGCCTTGTACGGAAGTGAATTGTGGATGATATACAGCTTAGACAAGATGAGAATAAAAGCTTTTGAAATGTGGTCCTACAGAAAAATGTTGATTAGATAAGTAGATTGTGTAAGTATTGGAGGCCAACTGCTTAAACTATAATTGTGCGACATGATTAATAATTATTTCGTAGATATAATAAGCTGTAAGACTGAAGTTTAGTGAACACCAAGACTGTAGGTTTTCGCTATTCCTCTTATAGGTTCTGGAACACGTTCGACTACCCCTCTTGAGCCCCTACTTCCTACATGACTGTGTGGAAAGCCAGCCAGTGGTGCGGCAGTCTCCAGAGTGCAGAGCACTGGTCGAAGAAGCCAAAATGTTCCATCTCTTACCCGACCGCCGCTCCGAGCTGCAGACACCTCGCACACGACACCGCTCTTGTGCCGGCACAGTACAGGTAGGAGGTGTAAAGTTTGTTCAGAAGAAGCGGTTTTGTAAATGAATGCAACTCAGGCTCTTGTATTCCTCGGATTTGAAATATCTGCTTAATGGAGAAGCTGAGTCACTGATCCTACAGAACTAGATGTATAAAATAAAATGATTTTTGTGACATTTACAAGAAGAATGTTGTACAAAAGATAAATGACCTTCTTTTATAAAAATCTGTTGTATATATGGTAATAAATTAATCGAGAAGTTTATTGTCGTAGCAACTGGGTTAGTGCGAGTCATAATTTTTTGTTAGTGTACTTTTCAGAAGTTGCCAGAAGTAGCTACTAGTGCATATTTATAAATAATTTGACCCTGTCCACATAGCTAAAGTCTTTTTTTTTTTCTCATAATCGGGTTTGTGGAATATGATGTGTAAATGAATAAATATGCTGAAAAATCTATTTTAATTTGTGTGTGTGTGTGTGTGTGTGTGTGTGTGTGTGTTTTACCATCACATTTTCCTCTGTTTCCTATCTTTATCTTACCTAATTTTGCTGTAGAATATTCAAGAAGTGGCATGCTGTTGCCCTACATTGTCAGATATTTGCTTCAGGTGATTGTCGCAGTTGGTGGTGAGGATGACAAGGTTGTCTTGAGGTCAGTGGAATGCTACAACCCGGCATCGCACGAGTGGCGCACACTGGCGTGCTTGCCTTTTGCTGTCAGGTATGTTCCTTCCACTGCTGTCATTCCTCCTAGTGCTGTTTGTGATCTCTTCTTATTATAAATTCTGTAAAAAAAAAAAAAAAAAAAAAAAAAAAAAAAAAAAAAAAAAAAAGTAACAAAAGCTGGATACCCACGTCAATTTCTAAAACTGGATTTCTAGAGACATTCTAAAGCCAACAAATAAAAAATACAATTTGATTTCTAGTTTGCACTAATTTTATAAAATTATTTCATCAGCATAAAAATGAAGCTGCGCAAAAATGAAATGGTGTGTGAACAGTTGTTGAAGGAAAGCAAAAGCCTTCTCAAGCCCTGTATGGGAATAGACACGAACCATAGCAAGCTGTTTGGAAATATCAATTGATAAACAACAGAGGTCATTCCCCTACATTTCAGAATATGAGCATTTGACAAGAAACCCAATAGCATAAAGTTTTTCTTGTGGTCTTGAGATCAAAAGACTGGTTTGATGCAACTCACCATGCTAGTCTGTCCTGGAAAAGTCTCATAATCTTTCTGTGACTGCTGCAACCTACGTCTTACTGTAGACAAGTGGTCAGCCATTTCTTGAATGTAAACTGAAATGCACGTACTCCCAGTATGTCAGTATTGGTGGTGAAGTTTATTACAACGGTTCAGATGAACTTAATTTTTTTTTTTTTTTAAATGCTGTTTAATGGGTGCCAATTTTCTGCCATCGTATATTTATTTTTATGTATATTGGCTGGAGATGATTTGTCACCAAAATTTTTGTGAATAGTGATTTATTCATCACATAGCATACACTTTCCTGTAATTTGATTAGGGTACAGGAGACTAAAAAAATTGTGGTATAACTTCATAGATACAAAAATACAATTTATAACATATGGAAGTGTTCTATCATTGATAAGAATTTTTACTTTGCTAATGATAAACAACACTGTTTCTTATCAGTTTTACACTTCATGAAGTCTTGTAAAAAGCGATAACATTACTATAGTGAAGTATCGCATGGCCCTAGTCTAGTTACAGATCCACTTCATATCAGTGAACATGAATATTGAGTACTGTTTGAAAATTAAATGCACATCTCTCATGGATATTAATTTAGAATGTTTGTTTCTATTTGCAGAGTGATGGCAGATTGAAACACTCAAACACATCAAAATGTTTATTGTTATTTGTTTGAACCCTTTACTCAATGAGTGACTGAAAGAGATCAGTTTGTCCAGTGATGTGTTTCATTAGATTTTTCAATGTTTAAGTGAGTTCTGTTGGGAAGACATTAAACGTATATGTAGTTGTGAATATGGACAACCATCAGCTGTATAATCGAATGATGAAAATGAAAATTTGTACCAGACCGGGACTCGAACCCGGATTTACCATTAGGCTATCTGAGCACACCTAATGGCCAGAGCCAAACCTGCGTAAGTCATCAACCATGTGTCTACAACCTGCACTTGTACATTCTTGCATGCATATCCAAAGGTACATTGCATCGTAATTCTGAACAACAGAGGCTCTGCAATACCATATTCTTTTGGCAGGTGTGTGGTTTAATGACTTATACACTTTCCATAGTAAAGTTTCCCATTTAGAATTAGCACCTTTTTTGCCCAAAATGTTGCACCATTTTAGTGACATTATACACCTAAAAATCTAGGCCTACTAATGAATGAATTAAAAAATTAGAGACCTTTGGAGAAAAGAGAACCTCCTGTATGAATATTAAGAGCTCAGATGGAAAACCAGTCCTAAGCAAAGAAGGAAAAGCAGAAAGCTGGAAGGAGAATATAGAGGGTCTATACAAGGGCATTGTAATTGAGGGCAATATTATGGAAATGGAAGAGGACATAGATGAAGATGAAATGGGAGATATCATACTGTGTGAAGAATTTGACAAAGCACTGGAAGACCTAAGTCGAAACATGGCTCCGGAAGTAGACAACATTCCGTTACAGCTACTGATAGCCTTGGGAAAGCCAGCTGTGACAAAACTCTACCATCTGGTGAGCAAGATGTAGGAGACAGGCACACGCGAAATACCTTTAGACTTAAAGAAGAATATAATAATTTCAATTTCAAAGAAAGCAGGTTCTGACATGTGAAAATTACCAGACTATCAGTTTAATGAGTTACAGCTGTGTAATACAAACACACATCCTTTACAGAAGAATGAAAAAGCTGGTAGAAGCCGACCTTTGGGTAGATGAGTTTGGGTTCAGGAGAAATATAGGGACATGCGAGGTAACAGTAACCCTTTGACTTCTCGTAGAAGATAGGTTAAGGAAAGACAAAACTATGTTTATAGCATTTGTAGACTTAAAGCTTTTGACAATGTTGACTGGAATACTCTCTTTCAAATTCTGAAGGCGACAGGGGTAAAATACGGGGAGCACAATTTGTACAGAAACCAGATGGCACAGGGAGGTGGTGGTTGAGAAGAGAGTGAGACAGAGTTGTAGCCTATCCCCAGGGTTATTTAATCTGTGTATTGAGCAAGCAGTACAGGAAATGAAAGAAAAATTTGGAGTGGGGATTAAAATTCAGGGAAAAGCAATAAAAACTTTGAGGTATGCCGGTGACATTGTAATTCTGTCAGACTTACAAGGACTTGGAAGAGCAAGTGAGCAGAATGGGCAGTGTCTTGAAAAGATGATATAAGATGACCATCAACAAAAGGAAAATGAGGATACTGGAATATAGTCAAATTAAATTAGGTTATGCTGAGGAATTAGATTAGCAAATGAGACACTTAAAGTAATAGATGAATTTTGCTATTTGGGAAGCAAAATAACTGATGACGCTCGAAGTAGGGAGGATATAGAATGTAGACTGGTAATGGTAAGAAAAACTTTCCTGAAGGAAGAGATTTGTTAACATCGAGTACTGATTTAAGTGTCAGGAAGTCCTTTCTGAAAGTGTCTGTATGGAGTGTAGTCATGTATGGAAGTGAAACATGGACAATAAACAGTTTAGAAAAGAAGAGAATAGAAGCTTTTGAAATATGGTGGTGCAAAAGAATGCTCAAGATAAAATGTGTAGATACGTAACTAACGAGGAGGCACTGATTAGAATTGGAGAGAAGAGAAATTTGTGGCACAACCTAAGTAGAAGAAGGGATTGGTTGGTAGGACACATGCTGAGGCATCAAGGAATCACCAATTTAGTACTGGAGGGAAGCATGGGGGAGGGTAAAAATCATAGAGGGAGACCAAGAGATGAATACAATAAGCATATTCAGAAGAATATAGGTTGCAGTAGTTATTTGGAGATGGAGGCTTGCACAGGACAGAGTAGCATGGAGAGCTGCATCAAACCAGTCTTTGGACTGAAGAAGAAGAAGAAGAAGAAGAAGAAGAAGACACAGCAGCAACAACAACAACATTAATCTACATTTATACTGTAGACCTGATTCAGTGTCAGTGGGGATGTTCAGTTGTTATGAAGGTTACTGTAAATGATTCTGAGTTTGTTGTTTCCTCATCTAAATGCTGCATGTTTTTGCATTTACTGAGTTATAACATTTTCCCCCCTTCATCTTATGCCAGTGTGAGTTGATTATTCCTTATAATTTTAATAGAACTGTTCATCTAAGTAAAGAGACTTAACTGCCAAATTTATATTGTTATCTATGGTGTGTGTGTGTGCTATTGAATGTGTTTCAGTAAGCATGGTTTGGTAGCATCTGGCAAGAACACTCTCTACCTGGCTGGTGGAGAATTCCCTGATGGCAATGCATCTCGTTCTGTGTGGAGATACGACCCAATTCTTGACCACTGGCAAGAAATGGCACCCATGCTTGTGCCACGTTCAGAGTTAGGTATGTCATAGACTAAAATAATGATGACAGTTAGCAGAACAATGTTCTTACACGTGGGCACATATTTACTGCTGATCATTGAGCATGCTGATGATTGTTGACATGAACGTGGAATGACGTGAGATACGATGTGTGTGTGGGGGGGAGGGGGGGGGGGAGTGCAGAGCCTAAATTCGAAGGGGTGGGTAGTGGACCTAGACTGCTTTTAGGCATAAAAATCAAACGAGTGCAGAGCTACTGAGTAACACAGGGGTTCCTCACACACAGAGCATCCTAGGGTGCCCCAGGGAGCTATACCATGAAGAAGAATTGCTTTGTGGCTTTTGGCAAGATCATATTATTATTATTATTATTATTATTATTATTATTATTTAAATTGTGGGATGCCGTAAGGTTTCAGAATCACCTGTTACACTAAAGTTTTCACATCCACAGCCCTTAAACCACAGATTAACACATTCATTACCCTCCAATCTATGTTTATTATGTGCACTATATATTATGGTAATTGCATTGAAAGATGTTATATTTTTCAACCAACTTAGATATAAATATTTAATATAAGTGCTAAACAAAAAGATGGCAAGTGCCCATAAAATGTCATCGTCGTCATCATGTCTACAGGTTGATGATCTTTACTTTTCATGTCGACCTCTTCATATGTGGAGGACATTGTTAATTTATATACTTATTGTTGTGCTGAGGAAAGCAGTAAACAGGTAGCAGTATGTAAATTGTGTTCTCAAAAGATTAGTTGTCGCCATTCAGCAAGCATAATGTAATCAATGTGATCACTTGTCAGTTATGATGAACTGGTTTGAACTAATATATCCCATGTTGTTGATGTGGTCAAGGTGTTGACAAGAGAATGTATCAGTACTTTAAATGCATTACAGGGTTAGCTATGCTCGATGGATGTGTGTACGCTGTCGGTGGATGGGAGGGTTCCTTCCGCCTCGATTCCGTAGAACGGTATGATCCGGAAAGCAATTCCTGGCAGATGATAGCACCTATGAAGATGGCTGTTACAAGTCCAGCTGTTGTAGCGCACGAAGGCATGCTGTATGTCACAGGTAAATGTATTATTTTATTTGACACGGGCTCTGTTTCATTCACTTTTTGGGGCAGTGTGTGCTGTCGTGGCATGGCTTTTTACTTGGCAGTAGAAAACCTGTGGATGGGTTAGCAGGAAATGTTACCAGAGGATGATGCAAGAAGTGTCAGAGTTGGTGCAGATGGAAGCCAGCAAGGCATACTTCCATAAAAAGCTACAGGCAGATTCTGATGATGCCGCCAGAATTGGGGTGGGGCGAAGAAGAAGAAGAAGAAGAAGAAGAACTGCTGAATCAAAGCATCCTGTGCAGACATTGTCTCATATACCATGTGATAGACAGCTATTGTGAGTAGTACTAGAATTGTATTATATTGGGTTCTCATCTTTTATTAGCCCACTAGAAGGACATAGCTGCATTAGTGACAGATACAGTGCTGTGGAGACAGGGTATTCAACAGTCGGCGTGTGTGGTGGTGGTGGTGGTGGTGGTGGTGGTGATACTTCATGAACTGTTGAATGAGAACCCTGTAATAAATTTGATTATTTATTGTTGAATAGTTTGGGATACCATCAGATTGAAATCTAGTCAACAAGGAATTTAAGTGTTAATGAAATCATGATAGAAAGTAAAAACAGTGAAGTCAGTAATTGGTGCTGATGCTTAAGCCAACATCATGATGGAACTCCCTAAACGTAATTGTGTTTCAAATCACAATTGATTCCAGTTTTATGTTAAAAATAGACAGTTCTGTTTATAAGCATAATCATAAGCATTGGAATTGGAGACAGCTGGTTTGTTAGACAGAGAGGAGAGGTCTGTTGCCACAAATATTGCATGTGTGTGTGTGTGTGTGTGTGTGTGTGTGTGTGTGTGTGTGTGTGTCACTTGGGAAGCCATCAGATCTTGTACTGGCTGTTGTACAATGTGATAGAGCAAAAGAGTGGGAAGTTGCTTGATAAAAGTGCATTTGATCATGATAATAGCTGGCACGTGGGATACTCCATCTCATTGATCATGCTAGCACTGCTTTTCATTGCACCCATGTCAAGGATATAAGAGTGCCTCAGCAGGAAGAAAACCACCATTGCCAGAGTCACCTGCTGTGGTTGATGATGTGTTGATGACAGTGGTCATTGTTAGTTATCATGGAATTTAACAGCAAATTCACCAGCCACACAAAGTGCAGCGGACTACTTGTTGATTCAAAGCTGAACAAAAATAATTGGTGAATAGATGTACTATCCGGTACCACCACCCTGCTAAGGCATACAAAGGCCACTGCCCACATGCATCCCTCTCTGCATTACGCATCACGAGGCAAATATTAGCATTGGTGTAGAGACATCACAATGCAGTACTTGAAGTGTAGGAAAAGTCTATTGAATGGTTGAGTCATGTCACGTGTTGGCACATACTGGTATCTCCACAGTATCACCAATTTGGAAAAAAACAAACTCGTGTCTTGAGCTTTCAGAAAGTACATTTGCTTTGTTGGCAGACAGTGGCTGTTGGAGAAAACAAAATGTCAATAGGAAGATGCCAAAGAAAACAAATGGCGTTACTTAGTTCAGGATTGTATGACTGGTAGTGCTGAGCTTTTTATGTATTTGCTTGTTTGATGGTTGCTGGTTATCACCTCTCACTGTGATGGGGAATATGTCGTCATGTTTACAGTAGTAACACTTTCTCAACAAAAAATTATCTTAAGTTATCTTTTTTTCTTTAAAAATTCTGCTAAGATCTTCAAAGCAAAAACATGATTATAGTAGTGGAGCCTTTGTCTGTAGGGAGGATAAAAATTTCTGGATTGGTTTTCAGGGTACGGATAACAGTGTGTTCCATAGACCTGATGTTGGACTCTCTGGAGAAGGGTTTAGGGAAGGAATGTGAGGCCAAGTTAGAAGTGAGGAATTCTTGAAATATTATCAGGGGATGATTTGGTGGAAAGGGAGGAGGGTCACAGTTTGGGGGGAGCTTGGAAGTGTTTTAAACGAGGTTCGATGTGAGATTTTGGTTGGCTGTTTTCAGTGGGGTGTGTGACAAAGAAATGTCTCCACTGAAAAGAATGAACAAAGAAAATCCTTTACAAGTCGAGCACAGCTGGACTTGAGTTTTGGGCTAAAGGTGAGGCCTCTGAAAGGTACTGAGACTTCTACAGCACTCATTTAAGTTTTGGCAGAAAGGTTGGCAACTCTGTTGCAGGATGGGTGTTCATGAGCAGCGTGTTTCACAGAGGGTGAAGTAAGTTTTTGGAACTTGGAAGGCGGACTAAGTCATAAAGACATGCTCGGGGAGTTATGTGGGGTTGGATCAGATTGGTAGGCTCATGTTCCACTCTGTGTGTCTATGTGCAACCCATCAGTCAGTTAAAAGTGAGTTAAAAGCTGTGTTTGATAGTTCCAAACTTCATTTGGCAAGCGTGTGCTCTTCGCTCGTGCTGATGTTCTTTTATGTCCTCCTCGCATTTGCCAGTAATTTACTATTTGTCTTCGAGGCAGCAGAAATCTTTCACTTTATTTACCAGTAGCCCCCAATAATTCGTTGCTAATTTCATTTTGGCTACTTCTCAATACTTAGATCTTTTTTATTTTTTAGATAATTTTTTATTTCCTTAATTACGTTGTGATTCACAGATTTAACAGTAGAGACAAAAGATTGCATAGGTTGCTTACAGAGAGTGAAACCTGGTAACATTCGTGCTTCTGTGACAATTTTGTCAGTGATGGTGTTGAAAATTAATTAGTTGCATTGTGAGAAACAGAATAGATTTATATTTTTGTTAAACTTTGTTGCTCTAGACCTTGTTTGCATTTTACTTTGCTAGGTGGAGCTGTGTTGGAAGATGGTGATGGAATTGAGTTAGTCCAGAGATACGACCCAAGGACAAACACTTGGACAGAACTTGCACCTATGTTAATTCCTCGCAGTGGGTCCGCTGCTTGTGTTCTCGACGGTCACATATATGTTGTTGGTACGTCAAATATATTATTTTTCTTTTCTCCTTAATAATAATTAACATATTTTCATATAATTTTGTAGTGTGTGATTCCTGTATATCTTTAAGGTTTCCTAGATCATTGAAATTCCATTTAAATAATCCATTTAAGAATTGCTACCAGATAATGTTGACCGTGTGTCTTGATATATTTGCTGATAACCAGGCAGCCATCTTCAGTTGAATTTAAAGAAGGTGGGTGATGGGGGACAATATGCAGTGGCAAGGAGCAGTGTACCATGTGATGTTTCAGCCAATAGCCTCACTTAGCTGTGTCTGACTGTAGCTGGTTCTCCGTGGTGCACATGGAGAATTTAGCATTGATTTTCATGGTAGTTTAAGCATGCTGAGGTTACATAGCCCCTAGATTGTTAATTATGTGTGGTGTAACAAAAACACAACATTAAGAAGTGACAGCGATAGTTTTCCGGGCTTATAAATTCCACTAGTGAGAGAGAGAGAAGCAGAAACAGTGGCCCATTGTAGTGCTTACCCTGGCATGGCCACTTGCAGGGTAGGCAGCGGCTAGAGCTTTAGACATGGTCCAGACGCATAGGACACTTGTGCTGCTGCAAAGTACAAAGTACTCTCTCTCTCTCTCTCTCTCTCTCTCTCTCTCTCTCTCTCTCTCTCTCTTGGCAGAGTGTACCATGTTGCCTATTCTTCCATACACACCACTATAGTGTATAGTGTGCATCGCAATGTTTACATCAAAAACAAAACTTGTGGCTTCAGTGAGATCCTGTTGGGATCAGTGGAAATATATTTGGCAGAAGACCTTATTAAACCAGATGGAAGCTTTTAGCTGTACAACTTGATCACTCTTTAATTTGTTCACAAAGGCAAAATTATGTGCCTAGTGCTCCGTCCAGCTGCAGTATCTGGGAGTAAGTGCCCCGAGAGATCAAAGTGGAATAACCTCGTAAAACTAGCAAATGACAAGTCCTCTACAGAAGAATCCTAAGGAAATGTGATTTTTCCACAAAATAAGTGACTTACAAAACCCTTACTTGATCAGTTGAGAGAGAGAGAGAGAGATCCAAACAATAGCACTATGTTGTATCATGGGTTCATTTAATAAACAGTAGAGCTTTACAGAGATGTTTGTCAAATTCCAGTGGCAGATGCTTTGGGGCACTGTGCATCATGGAAAGGTTCACTGTTAAATTCAGAGAGCAGATGCTCCAAGAAGAAAGAAACAGACAAACAAACAAATAAATAACAATATATTCCTTGAAACTTCCGGCAGATTAAAACAGTGTGGTGGACGAGACTCGAACTCGGGACCTTTGCCTTTTGTGGTCAAATGCTCTATCACTGAGCTACCCAAGCATGACTCACAGCATTACTTCTGCCAGTACCTTGTCTCCTACCTTCCAAACTCCACAGAAGTTCTCCTGTGAAGTTTGGAAGGTAGGAGACGAGATACTGGCGGAAGTAAAGCTGTGAGGATGGGTTGTGAGTCATGCTTGGGTAGCTCGTCAATAGAGCACTTGCTCACAAAAGGCAAAAGTCCCAAGTTAGAGTCTCAGTCTGGAACACAGTTTTAATCTGCCAGGAAGTTTCATATCAGTGCTCACTCTGCTGCAGAGTTAAAATTTCGTTCTGAAAACATATTCCTTCTTGCCACACAGATTTTGTGAAGTGACCACAATAGTAAAATTGGAATTACATGTTCTTCCCCACTTTCATGTTCCATTAATGGATGGTGTTGGGAATTGTAGTGCTACAAAGAGCACCCTTTGCCACTGAGCATGCTTGTGGAGTATGTATGTAGTTCCAGAATTCCTGTCCTCTTACTCACTGAATAAAAGCTGTATGTGATACCCATTGCATTATAATTTTTGTGTGTTCCAGATTTCAAGATGATTTATTAAATTTCACATTTCAGCAATCCACAGAGTGTTAATCTGAAATCTTATCCAGTTGAAGTTGAAACTACATGATTGGAAACTAAATCTTATGAACTTCCATTGAGAGATGTACTTTGACAATAATTAAAACATCCGTAGTTAAACACTGTGTGACATCCAAAAATAGAATGGGAAGGAGATACACTTTGCTGTATATTGTGGGTATTTTATTTAAAATAAAAAGTTTCATGCATATTTGTCAGTAAGACACATTAAGTGAAATGGATTTCCGTGTTGCAAACTTGGATCACATAACTTCAGCTGTTCTACTTTTAAAGTTGTATGCCTTCTCCCTTCCTAGTACTAAATCTAAAAACATAAGATCATAGATTAAGGGGGAAAAAGATCAAATATTTGATCTTGTCATGTTAGGGTGTAAGATATTTGAGCAAGTGAGTGTTCCCTGGTGTGTGTGTGTGTGTGTGTGTGTGAGTGAGAGAGAGAGAGAGAGAGAGAGAGAGAGAGAGAGAGACTGACTTTGTAGTGTTTATATTGTGATTGCCAATATTTAGTCATGTTGATCTATACAGGAGGGTGGCATGCATCTACAGAGAACACCAACAAGGTCGAGCGGTATGATGTTCAAGCAAACTGCTGGGAATTTAAGGCATCGATGATTGAAAGAAGATATAGACCAGGTAAGTGCTCAGCTTGTCTTATTTTTCTTTGCTTTTTGCATGCTGTTCGTTATATTGTTTTATCAAAATGTTAGGAAACAACTAAACCATGTAATTAATCACTCTGCAGCAGAGTATGTACTGTCTTGAAACTTGCCGATGAATCGAAACTGTGTACTGGACTAGGAGTCAATCCCAGAACCTCGCTTTTCAGAGACATTGCCTTACTTACCGAGTTACCTATCAGGAAGATCTATACGCCACACATATTCCTTCAGGATGACCACAACAGCACTTTTTAGTCATTAAGGTAGACAAAGACTATAGCAATGACCATCAATAGGAAAGGAACAAGTCTGGACTTTTATTTGAAAGAAACTATATTAGAATCAGTTTTCCATTTCAAATGCCTCAGATGCACAACATCCAAACATAGCACTGTTAATCAGGGAATACTAAGCAGGACAGAAAAAGCATTCAGTTTTTACAGTCAGTTCAGAAACCTTTCATGGGCCTACAAAATACAACAATAAGCAAAACCAACCATGTACCACACATACTTCTGGTTTGGAGATACATGTATACCCTACTAAAAAAAGACTACAGCAGACTTCAAATGACAGAAATGAGATTTACAAGAGCTATGAACCAAATTACTAGAAATATAAAGATAAAAACTGAGGTGAATAGGAATTTATCCAGCATTGGAGTACCTATTACTACTGTAATAAAAAACACAGACTGAGTGGTTTGGGCAAGTTAAGAGAATGGGTGAGAAAAGATCAGGCAGAAAATATTTCAAAATAAATCTTAGATGAAAGACAGTGAGGGAGGTCCAGAAAACACTGGACAGATACAGTAAAATCGTACATGGAGAGAGAGGATTCCAGTGGGAAGATGTCCAGGAACCGAAGATCTATGAAGGAAGGAGGAGACGGCAGGCACTTGTACAGCACACTCGGGAAAACTGGAGCTGGGATGATAAGTAGCAATAACTACATTATATCATTTTGAGGAATGTAGCTGGGATATAATTAACACTTGTATCAATATTTCAGCTGGCGACCTTTGTCATTCTCAAGGTGAGCAGCTAGCAAGATTTTTAAAGCACTTTACCCTGTGGAGCCAACACACACATGTCAGAGATAACACTGTTGGTAACAAGAGTGTCATAGATAAAACTTGATGCCTCTAAGAGTAAATCGGTGCAAGTGCAAATTCAACAAAGCCACAGTGCTTACAAAGTATTTGGTTGATCATTATGGACGACATACATTGGAATGCCAGCCAATATTTCCTTTGATAGTGCAGATGAAAATGAGAGGTAAAGTGCTTTAAAAGTCTAGCTAGCGACACATTGACAATGTGAGAATGACTGAAAGGTTGTTATCCAAAATATTAATTAATAACATCTTTGAGCACTCCTGACAAAAGATGGACTATTAGATCTCTCATGAAAACTTAAGAAACAGTAGCAATAACTATTTTTTGCCTCCTTATACCTACCAGTTACAGCTGTGGCCTTTTTGGTTATTGAAATGATGTTTCTGTCTCAATTAATTTGTAAACCAAGCAGCGTTTTCTCCTCCTCCTCCTCCTCTTCCAGTAACATTATCAGTGATGTGGAGAAATCAACTGGTGGGACTTTAATAAAAATTGTGGTATATTTAAAAACAAAATAATACACTAGAATGTGGACCAAATTCAGAACATGGAGCAAAAAGTGCTTCTTAGAAATTAATCTTATTGTTAACATATTAGCAGACCTTTTAGTCTTTTGGTGCTTCTGGCTGCTTGTTCTTACCAGCTCGCATGGAAAAAGTTGATAACTGCTAAAATTAAGGACTCATATTATGCTATCAAATATGTATTACTTTCTCATTAATTTATGCATGCAGTAATGTACAATAACCAGTGTTTCTGTACTGATGTTAGCTAATAATGGTGTAGCAGCATAATATATCAGAACTTACATAAGTAGAGGGAGTAGTGCTCCCACCAAAATTGGTAAGATATAGTTGGCCATTGTACGTAGAACAGTGAAATGTTTGATCAACATGCAAGTATTAAGGTAACTATGAACTCAAATGGAAATCCCTGGAGGGAAGATGAATTTTTTCCATAACGTTATTGCAAAGTTTAGAGAACCAGTATTTGCAATTGACCTCGGTAAGATTCTGCTGCCGACAATGTTCATCTCTTGTAAAGACCACGAAGACAAGAGAAGTTAGGGATTGTATGGAGACATGTAGACAGTTGCTTTTCCCCCCTCTCTTTTTGCTAGTGGAACAGGAATGTGAATGACACGCAGTGATAGCAGGTACGTCCTTCCATGCACTGTGTGATAGCTTGCAGAGTAGGGGCGGCAAAAAATAACGCAACTGATAGAAATAACCGGTTACTGAGAAGTAACAGTTACTGTGATAACCGCTGATCTGTTACTGGCAGTTATTTCAATAACTGCCAACAGTGCTTCGCGCCATCTGTTGACCGAATATCGTACTACACATTCGCGTCAACTCATCGGAGATCTGGCTACAAAGGAGAGGGATTGGCCATTTGGAAGGCATTCTATAGATCATGAGAATAACTGTGATACTGTGCGCCATCTGTTGATAATAACTGTGTACTACTTCGTGCGCCTTCGTTACTTTTAGCAGAAACAATTAAACAAAGTTACTGTTAGCGCGGTGGCTGATGGGAGCTGCAGTACAGGCATTAACAAGTACAGTTGTTTCCTTGAGCCACAGCGTTATATGTCAGTTTAGCTTGGAGGGGTAGTATAAAGAGAGTTACCATAAGGAATTCGAGCGACTCTGGAAATAACTGTCAGAGCTCTGTATTTTCCTCTGGCAGTTATCGTTATTGGCCACAGTTCTCGTTCTCTGGCAGTTATCAGGCTACCGCTACAGGTAACCTGGAAGTTGGTAACGGAATAACTGTGTGTCTGTGTTCCTTACTCAGTGACTCGAATCGTAGACTCCTGTGATATTTCCGGAGAGGATAGTTACTGGAGTGAACAAATATTTTCGTACTGCTTCGGAAATAGCCGCTGGCCATTGCAAATGACAAATAACATGTCAGAAAGTATAACATAAAACATTGAATATAATAATTATCATCCTCATCATTTGCCAGTAGATTGTCAAAATATGTGAATATATTACAGTAACTGCTAGTATTTACAGAATTGATACATTGTCAGAATAAAACACAGTTCCGCACTTTTAATATATTTATCATGCACAGAATACCCAATCTTGACTGTTGCGACCAAGTGCTGTCAAAACTGAAATATAGCAGAATTTTTATGTAAGCTGTCTAACAGTCTCTGCTAAGATATTCATCTACAGAGTAGATGGAGTGGTCAATGGAAGCGACCAATTCCACCCTTCTGATTTGACGTAAAGGTGTTGTGGTGTGTGAATATCATTACGGCACGATGTTTACGAGCTGGTGTGTGTGTGTGTGTGTGTGTGTGTGTGTGTGTGTGTGTGTGTGTGTGTGTGTGTGTGTTTTGTACTGGGTTTATTTGAGCCTTGGTGTTGGATGTGTGAAGTCGTTGGCAGCAGTGATTGTAATTCCAAATGTAAAATTTGGAAGTTTTTTCAATGAATTGTCAAGTTTTTTTGGTTATGTGTTTGGCGTTTCCGTTAGGTGTTATTGGTTTGTTATTTGTAGTGTGGTAAGACGTTTAATGTGTGTGTGTGTGTGGGGGGGGGGGGGGAGTTGGAGTTGGGCTGCCCGATCTAGTTTGCACTGCCGGAATTTGCTGGTGGTAAGTAACTCCCCCCCCCCCCCCCCCCCCTCCCCAGTTGTGATGTTTTGTATATTTATGGAATATTGAATGTGTTTTAATTTATGTAGGGATGTTTGATTTGTGGATTTTTGAGGTTGAGGTTGTGGTTTTGGCTTTATTTTTCGCAGTTGTAGGTGTTGGTTTTTTGGCATCAGTAGTTGTGGTGGACCTATATAGGTCACCGGAAATGACCGATTCCCATTTTCATAGTGTAGGTGTAGGTGTTGATGTTTTGGTGTCGTCATCTGTGGTTGACCTATATAGGTCAAGGGCCTGATGGTGCGACCAGGCCTTGCGCAGTACAGAATTGCATGTGTTGTGTTTTATCTAATATCACAATTTTGTCAAAGGTATTGCTGTAATTGATGAGCACATATACGTCCTGGGTGGCGAAGAGGGCTGGGACCGCTACCATGACACAATAGAATGCTACTCAGCTGTGACTGACACGTGGCAGCTGACTGGTGACATGCCGACCTCTCGCTCCTGGCTCAGCTGTGTGTCTCTGCAGGTTAGTGCCAGATACTGTGTGTCGCACAAGCTGTTGGCCACATGCTTTGATGTAACTGGGTGTTCTATTGGAAGGAAAAATTGTCACACTACCTTATATGTAACAATGAGACTCAAATGTTTATCAGCGACTTTTTCCCACTTTCCAAAGAGTAAAATACAACTTGTTGAGTTACTTTGTTTTATTTATCATTAGTTTCAATGCATTGTTTTCTTGGTATTTGATGGGTAGAAAAGTTCTTCTAGTGTCATGCTACTTGAAGGCCATTTATGATTTTATCTCTGAGAAGCAGCTATATGATCACATAAGAACACTAACTTATTAACATGAACTTGGCAGTGAGAACATTGTGCTTGATGCCATCTTGGCAGCCAGAGATTGTGGTCTCGTGTGTGTGTGTGTGTGTGTGTGTGTGTGTGTGTGTGTGTGTGTGTGTGTCCTGATGAAGGCCTCTTTGGCTGAAAGCTTTGTTTGACAGTCTTTGTTCTGACTACGTGCAACTCAGTATTTCTGCTATATGGTAAGTAGCAACTATCCTTTTCATAATATTTTCAGAGATGAACATGTCATTTTTTGTGTAGAACATGTGACAGGATGAACGTACTACACCAGCTGGAAGAATAAGATTGGGTATTTGATGAAAAGTGCCGTTACCGGAAAATGTTGTAGTGTGACAGGATGACACTTTGCAAAGATTTAACAATTGATTCCTAAAAGAGGGTGTTCAGAGTTTAAACTTTCTGGGGATCATGTAATATCAATAATTAATAAGAAAGTAAAAACAAAGATGATGTGACTTACCAAACGAAAGCGCTGGCACGTCGATAGACACACAAACAAACACAAACATACACACAAAATTCAAGCTTTCGCAACAAACTGTTGCCTCATCAGGAAAGAGGGAAGGAGAGGGAAGGACGAAAGGATGTGGGTTTTAAGGGAGAGGGTAAGGAGTCATTCCAATCCCGGGAGTGGAAAGACTTACCTTAGGGGGAAAAAAGGACTGGTATACACTCGCGCACACACACACATATCCATCCACACATATACAGACACAAGCAGACATCTCACAAGCAGACCCTAAGGTAAGTCTTTCCGCTCCCGGGATTGGAATGACTCCTTACCCTCTCCCCTAAAACCCACATCCTTTCGTCTTTCCCTCTCCTTCCCTCTTTCCTGATGAGGCAACAGTTTGTTGCGAAAGCTTGAATTTTGTGTGTATGTTTGTGTTTGTTTGTGTGTCTATCGACATGCCAGCGCTTTCGTTTGGTAAGTCACATCATCTTTGGTTTTAGATATATTTTTCCCATGTGGAATGTTTCCCTCTATTAATTAATAAGAAAGTAAAATTGACATGTATATTATATACACATTTCCACAGAATCAAAGTTTTAATCTTTCCACATTGCGGAGGTCATCCTTCAGAGTTGGCATATCTAAACCACCTAGTGGCCAGGTCCTTCTGATATGCCAGATAGCCAGTCAAACTCGATAAGACAATCATCACATTGGTCTACCCAAAAGTGTCACATACATTAGTTTGACAACTGAAAGTCTATGTCCACAGAGCAAGATATTTTCGAGAAATTAACATTAGTCCATAAATTCCAAGAAAGGAAGACGCTGAGGCACAACAGTTGCATTATGATTAATTATTTGAATGACTCCAAAATAAGTGCTAGTAATAAAATATCTGCAGTAACTTACTCTACTCGTTAGATGATTATTTATGTTAGTGTTAATCTTTCATTTCAGAATAAAATTCAGTTGTCAGTTGCAAATATGTTTTTTTCCTTCATTTTACCAATTTTGATGAATTAATTTGTCATCTTCAGAAGCTTAAAAAATTAGGGATATTTTAAATATTTAGACCTTGGCTATACATTTATGTGAAGTATAAGTAGTATATTACAGAAACTTATGACCGAATTTTGCTCTGAAATATATACTGCAGCTGCTGAAAATTACAACTATGAATAACGTAATTAATCTTTGTCTTTCTTATGTATTTCCAATGATGAATCCAATAATACTTATTATGAGTCGTACATGATTGACAGTTATCAAGAGTTTCAGAACAACATTCATTTTTCATCGTGCTGGTGTTAAGAACGAGAGAACATTGTATTGAAAACATGATGTAACCAAATAAAATAACTATCCAGTATTAAAACATATTAAGCTACAATTTAGTTGGTTAAATCAGTAAGCATTTAGACAACATATAAAAATAAATAAATAGGTAAATAAATCAAATGAGAATGACGGAAAAGAAGAAAAGAGACTGCAAATCCTGAGTGAAACAAAGGTGGAGGAAATGGCTGCTAACAGCTAGTATTCAGATTGAGTATTCACTGTTCACCAGTAATCATATTTTGCAAAATTTGTAGTTAAAACTGAAAATAAAATCAATTTGTAGATAGAAACTGAAAGTAAACCAAGAAAATCTGTTTTTATTATTGGTTACAAGAAGATATACTAAATTTGGTGAAACTGGTCTCGCCTTGTGTATTAATGGAAATATAGTTAGTGTGACAGTCCGGTGGTTCTTTACTGTGATATTGGGTGGTGAAGTAAAGTATGTTAGAGAGCCAAGACTTCATGTTATTTAATCTGGCTCGCTTTATTATTTGAGCACACTCACCAACCTCTTCGGCTCAACCTTCTTTTCTTGAAGTACTGCAGTTACTGCTGGAAGTTAATAGTACAAATCCATCATGCAGCTCTTAAAATAAATGAGAGGTTTCTCATTAACAGCCTCTCATATATTGTACTCTTCTTTACAATAACTGTGGTTTACAAAGTTGTTGCATTATGCTGAACATCACAAAAAAATTGATAAGAACAGTCCAAAAATGTTTCTGTGTAATAAGTATTTTCTTGAACCTGTGAAGTCACAGGCATTTGAGACCACTCTTCCTCTGTGGCTTGCACCATATCTCAAAGGCAGGAACTGATGACATGGAATACGCTGCCTGACCAGCAGTTACTGTGAACATTGTACAATGCTTATCGTCGTCTCAGCATGCAGATAGGCTGTGCCCATCTATCTCATGATACATGTGCATAAATAAAACATACATCCAAACAATATATTATCTATTACATTAAGAAAATTGACTTTTTATAGTGGCAGCACCATTCATTGGTTCGAAAAATGAGTGTGCAACACATCATATCATCAAAGTGGTATATTGCACTACAGATTCCTCCCCTTATATGGATGATGTCATCACTACTTTGAACCATTAACTAAACAACAAATAATTAAAGTTACAACTTCACTACAAGTGTTAAAAATTATTATAGTTGTAATTATATCTCATTTTCAATTAATTTATTTATTCATGTTTATTAACTGCACAAAACTCCACAGTAGTGTGGAAACTACTAATCGTAGGTACATGGTTCACTTTGACCAAGTTCCATAACATTTCTACCAGATAATCACCCTTACTATGAACATGAGATCTCAGGTAACAAACATTTATTACCCATAAGGGTCAATAACAGGTGTTTTTTTTTTTTACAAAATGTTGTGGTTTTTGCTCTTGCACCACTCATTACTAGGACGTACAGTCCAGAAGCCATTTAGTTGAATTGTTCATTTATCATGTAATTGAGTGTGTTTATTCCAGAATCCAGGCTTTTCTAGCCCAGCTCATAAAACTATTGGAAATCATTGGGTATGTACTATCCAAACAGAGATAAAAAAGGTTCCACAGCAGACTATTGTATATGGTAAAGAGGAGAACCCCAAAGATTGATACCCACCCCAGGATTCCCTTCCTGGCAAGTTCTGTGCCAGGGAGCAGGATGATGATCAGCATATCCTACAGAACAGACTTCCCCGGTTTCACCCGCATGGGCCCTGAAAAGTGGTCCTAAGACATCACTGTTGACGCCAAGTGGAGAAGTTAACATGACACAATAATAACCTTTATGTGTGCAAATTCCTCCCACAGAAAATTCTTATAAACCCAACCATATTAATTATCTCCAACAAAAATTAAAAAATAAATAAATAAATAAAGCTCCCTCTAGAACCATTTACACCCTTTATAAACTGCCACCGAATCAGAACAGTTACATGTCTTGAACACTTGAAAAAGATTTGTCAGCAGGCATTCTGTAGTAGGTTTCCTATTTAACCAAACGTGGAGAATAGCATACAAAACTGGGACATTTGTCTCTATATTATGACATCTTTAAATTAGCTTGTGGAACAGACCAACTCGGGTAAATTCACCTACTTTGCTACTTTGGAGAAACTTTGAAACTGATGCTTCCAACATGTGCAGTAAGTGTAAAGATACACCTCTTTCCACAGATAGATTATCACTAATCTCATGTAAATATCCACAGTGATACTGTCCCTTTTATGCATCTTTCTTTTCTCTCAGGAAAAGGTCATTGTTTTCCTCTAGGTCCACCTATCTTTCGATCACACCATAAATACAGATTAGGGTATAATATCCTGTTAATAACATTTAAAACTCTACCTCCTCCTTTGATACATATATGTTCAGGTATCACACTCGTGCCGTAACTCTTATTCACACCAGTTTTTTAATCATCTTCTGGTGCTATATTTGTCTTATACCTCTTTACATACTCACTACTGTAACTCTGAATGTCCTCATGTGTTAGAATGAACGTACTCCTATTAGATGGTGCAACAATCAATATCTGAATGTTTGCCTGTTGTGTCTACACTTATATTTAAGGGCATATCCTCCTTCATTTCCTCCTTTCAAAAGTGATGGATCTAACATCCAGCTCGAAGTAGAAAAAGAAAGAACTCTTCTAGGCTCCGCAGTCTCTTTGCCGTTTAAAGTTTGTTAATTTTGTTGTACTAGATGTTTCTTAAGACACACATTTTTTAATCATATCTATATTATGGAAGCCTTTTTCTTTACCATTCACTGGGTCTACTAGGAAAGCATCTTTCTGATGTGGAATCTCTTATAATTTTGTATGGACCCTCATAACAATGGAAAAACTTGCTTGTTTTTTTTCTTTAATTCTGAACTGTGATGACAACCTTTACTAGCCTCATATCATAGTTTAAAATTAGGGGCGCTTGCTTTTAAATTATATTGTACTTGACATTGGGTGTGTCTATTTAATCTCGTTTTTCTGTTCTTGTACCTTGCTAGTTGGTATTCTTCTGTTTGAGGCCAAGAAAAAAGTTTTAACAGTGGTTCTCTTATGAACTTTGTATTCAGAATTTCTACCAGGTAAAGTCTCCAAAATCATTGATGCCTAAGTTGTGTATTTCTTGAAACACACAGCTCTTGCATAATTCTTTTAGAGGGATTGGATTTTGAAATGAGTACATGTTTTACACCTTCCCATGCTAAAAACCCTTTAAAATTGCTACTTGCAAATTGAGTTCCATTATCGGTAAGTAAGAGATTTGGTTTACTTACATCCACAAAATAATCTCATAAGCAACTGGTTACTGTTGTCATCTTCAGTCCAGAGACTGGTTTGTTGCAGCTCTCCATGCTACTATATCCTGTGCAAGCTTCTTCATCTCCAAGTAACTTCTGCAAGCTACATCCTTCATAATGTGCTTAGTGTATTCATTTCTTAGTCTCCCTTTATGATTTGTACCCCCCACACTGCTCTCCAATACTAAATTGGTGATTTCTTGGTGCCTCAGAACATGTCCTACCAACCGATCCCTTCTTCTAGTCAAGTTGTGGCACAAATTCCTCTTCTCCCCAATTCTATTAAGTACCTCCTCATTAGTTACATTATCTACCTATCTCATCTTAAGCATTCTTCTGTAGCACCACATTTCGAAAGCTTATATTCTCTTCTTGACTAAACTATTTATTATCCATGTTTCACTTCCATACAGGGCTACATTCCATACAAATACACTATGTGATCAAAAGTATCCAGACACCTGGCTGAAAATGATTTCATGGTGCCCTCCATCGGTAATGCTGGAATTCAGTATGGTGTTGCCCCACCCTTAGCCTTGATGACAGCTTCCACTCTGGCAGACATTACGTTCAGTCAGAGGCTGGAAGGTGTCTTGGGGAATGGCAGCCCAGTCTTCATGGAGTGCTGCACTGAGGAGGGGTATCGATGTTGGTAGGTGAGGCCTGGCACGAAGTCGGTCTTCGAAAACATCCCAAAGATGTTCTGTAGGATTCAGGTCAGGACTCTCTGTAGGCCAGTCCATTACAGGGATGTTGTTGTCGTGTAACCACTCCACCACAGGCCGTGTGTTATGAGCAGGTGCTTGATCGTGTTGAAAGATACAGTCCCTACCCTCGAATTGCTCTTCAACTGTGGGAAGCAAGAAGGTGCTTAAAATATCAACGTAGACCTGTGCTCTGATAGTGCCATGCAAAACAACAAGGGGTGCAAGCTGCCTCCATGAGAAATACAACCTCACCATAACACCACTGCCTCTGAATTATACTGTTGTCACTACATCCATTGGCAGATGACGGTTCACCAGGCATTCATTGTGCTATCGGATCTCCACATTGTGTACTGTGATTTGTCACTCCACGCAACATTTTTCCATTGTTCAATCATCGAATGTTTATGCTTCTTACACCAAGCGAGGTGTTGTTTGGCATTTACCGGCATGATGTGTGGCTTATAAGCAGCCGCTCGACCATGAAATCCACTTTTGTCACCTCTAGCCTAACTGTCATAGTACTTGCAGTGGATCCTGGTGCAGTTTGGAATTCCTGTGTGACGGTCTAGATAGACGTCTGCCTATTACACATTACAACCCTCTTCAACTGTCGGTGGTGTCTGTCAGTCAACAGACGAGGTTGGCCTGTACGATTTTGTGCTGTATGTGTCCCTTCACGTTTCCACTTCACTAACAGTAGACCTAGGGATGTTTAGGAGTGTGGAAATCTCGCATACAGACGTATGACACAAGCGACACCCAATCACCTGACCATGTTCGAAGTCTGAGTTCTTCGGAGCACCCCATTCTGCTCTCTCACGATGTCTAATGACTACTGAGGTCGCTGATATGGAGTACCTGGCAGCACAATACACCTAATATGAAAATAGTATGTTTTTGGGGTGTCTGAAAACTTTTGGTCACATAGTGTACTTTCAGAAAAGACTTCCTGACACTTACGTCTATACTCGATGTTAACAAATTCTCTTTTTCAGAAACGCTTTCTTTGCCATTTCCAGTCTACATTTTATACCCTCTTTATTTCGACCGCCATCAGTAATTTTGCTCCCCAAGTAGAAAAACTCATCTACTACTATAAGTGTCTCATTTCCTAATATAATTCCCTTGGCATCACCTGATTTAATTTGACTGCATTCCATTATCCTCGTTTTGCTTTTGTTTATTTTCTTCTGGTATCCTCCTTTCAGTACACTGTCCGTTCTGTTCAACTGCTCTTCCGGGTCCTTTGCTGTCTCTGACAGAGTTACAATGTCATTGGCAAACCTCAAGGTTTTTATTTCTTCTCCATACGTTTATCTAAGCTAGTTTAATAGGATATAGCTTTACATATTTAGGCCAACATGCTACCAAAACAAAAATGAGAAAAATCACCTCTGCCCTTTGGCAGAGAACTGAAAAAAATCATATCATGAATATTTTATTTGTCCATTATTTTCTTTAACTTTCTGATTAAGATCACAACCACAGACCATCCTTTTTATTTCTCTGCTACTCAAATATGTTGGACGCACTTTCGTATACCAAAATGTCCATATCCCTTGTGTACGAACCAAATCAGATCCTAGACTGGACTAGTAGTTTAGGCATACACAACTTCCAATGCTATGATTATTCATGTTGTCTTCAAAATAACGTACCCCCTTGGAAAAACGTTTTATTCTAATCCCTGCCCCTGTTAAAATATCCATTTTCAGCTCATTTTGTATTTTCTTAGCTGATATCCTTGCTTGGTTGTTCACGTAACTTATAGCTAACAATTTACTCTAAATATACTCCCAGGGCCTCCCGTATTCATCCCCACAGGTAGTCATGAGAGCATATTGGCCACTAAATTTTACGAACTCTTCACATAATTTAATTTAATTTTATTTAAATGATTGTAAAAAAAAAAGTATCCATCACATTAATTTACTGTGTAGTAGTCTTACTCTCCATTAAAATAATAAAGTTTGATTATCTGTATATATTTCAGTTTGTGATTCCCAGCTAAGGGTTTTGGAAACCACAAACTATGGATAATAATACTGTTTCTGTAGCTGCACATTTAATTCGTGTTTATTGAGACTTTGACTGGTGCAAGATATAGTATTACTTTCTCCTTTATTGGTATCCCATTCCCCCTGAAAATCCACATCCAAGTCCACATTTTGATGCATATTTGTCAATTTAAAGGTTTGATGCATCAGAGGATGGGTCAGAATTTTGGCTTGCAATAAAGCTTGCTTCGGAGTATATAGAGGGTCTATACAAGGGCGATGTTCTTGAGGACGATATTATGGAAATGGAAGAGAATGTAGATGAAGATGAATGTAGATGAAGATGAAATAGGAGATATGATACTGTGTGAAGCGTTTGACAGAGCACTGAAAGACCTAAGTCGAAATAAGGCCACGGGAGTAGACAACATTCCATTAGAACTACTGACAGCCTTGGGAGAGCCAGTCCTGACAAAACTCTACCATCTGGTGAGCAAGATGTACGAGACAGGCGAAATACCCTCAGACTTCAAGAAGAATATAATAATTCCAATCCCAAAGAAAGCAGGTGTTGACAGATGTGAAAATTACCGAACTATCAGTTTAATAAGTCACAGCTGCAAAATACTAACACGAATTATTTACAGACGAATGGAAAAACTAGTAGACGCCAACCTTGGTAAGATCAGTTGGGATTCTGTAGAAATGTTGGAACACATGAGGCAATACTGACCTTACGACTTATCTTGGAAGAAAGATTAAGGATAGGCAAACCTACGTTTCTAGCATTTGTAGACTTAGAGAAAGCTTTTGACAATGTTGACTGGAATACTCTCTTTCAAATTCTAAAGGTGGCAGGGGTAAAATACAGGGAGTGAAAGGCTATTTACAATTTGTACAGAAACCAGATGGCAGTTACAAGAGTCGAGGGGCATGAAAGGGAAGCAGTGGTTGGGAAGGGAGTGAGACAGGGTTGTAGCATCTCCCCAATGTTATTCAATGTGTATATTGCGCAAGCAGTAAAGGAAAAAAAAAGAAAAATTTGGAGTAGGTATTAAAATCCAGGGAGAAGAAATAAAAACTTTGAGATTCGCCGATGACATTGTAATTCTGTCAGAGACAGCAAAGGACTTGGAAGAGCAGTTGAACGGAATGGACAGTGTCTTGAAAGGAGGATATAAGATGAACATCAGCAAAAGCAAAATGAGGATAATACTTAAAGTAGTAAAGGAGTTTTGCTATTTGGGGAGCAAAATAACTGATGATGGTCAAAGTAGAGAGGATATAATATGTAGACTGGCAATGGCAAGGAAAGCGTTTCTGAAGAAGAGAAATTTGTTAACATCTAGTATAGATTTAAGTGTCAGGAAGTCGTTTCTGAAAGTATTTTTATGGAGTGTAGCCATGAATGGAAGTGAAACATGGACGATAAATAGTTTGGACAGTAAGAGAATAGAAGCTTTCGAAATGTGGTGCTACAGAAGAATGCTGAAGATTAGATGGGTAGGCCACATAACTAATGAGGATGTATTGAATAGAATTGCAGAGAAGAGAAATTTGTGGCACTACTTGACTAGAAGTGATCAGTTGGTAGTGCATATTCTGAGGCATCAAGGGATCACCAATTTAGTATTGGAGGGCAGCATGGAGGGTGAAAATCATAGAGGGAGACCAAGAGATGAATACAGTAAACAGATTCAGAAGGATGTAGGTTGCAGTAGGAACTGGGAGATGAAGAAGCTTGCACAGGATAGAGTAGCATGGAGAGCTGCATCAAACCAGTCTCTGGACTGAAGACCACAACAAAAATTTTGTTTAACACTTCCATTTCCCCATCATCCCAGATCCATTGAGATTGCTTCAAAAGTCATTGGTTGTTCATAGATGATCATTTGTAAACTGGTAATAGAAGCCAGCTAATCCTAGAAAAGAATTCAACTGTTTTATATTTCGGGGAACTGGACAACCTTTTATTGCCCGAATTCATTCTGGCTCAAGTTGTGTGTCTTTTATTCCTACAAAACTTTAATTCCTCTCTTCTAAAAATGCGAGTTACTTAGTCTTATTATTAGCCCTCTGTCCTGCAATCTTTTTAATGTTTAATAGACAGAGTGCAATGTTCTTTTTGTGATTTAGAAACTGAGAGTATATTACCCACATACATGATTATCAAATAAGTCATTACCCAAAGCTTTTTCTTAGCCCCATTTAAAAACTTCTACAGATATATTTAAACCAAAGGGAAGTAATCTTTACTGGTAAGACTTTCCATCAAACAGGAATGTCGTGCAGGGTCTAGAACCCTTGTGGAGGGGCACCTGCCTTGTATCTAGCTGTAAAATCCACTGAACTAAAAAACTTTGCTTATTCAAACTTGGACAGTAATTCTTTTGTACCGACAGGTCTATCCCTTTCCATCTCAGATTGTTTATTCAAAGTCATAGCATCTAAAACCAAATGAGTGTCTCCATTCTGTTTTCTAACTACTAATAAGGGGTCATTATATGCATTTAGGCTACATTCTATAATACAGTTTTCTGTATTTCTTCTTCTACTGCTATGTGAAGACTGACAAGAATAACGTATTGTTTGGAAAAAAAGAAAAAAATCAAGAGGCCTTATTTTCTATTAGCCAGTCAAAACCCAACAGTTCTCTGAATTCGGATTTGGTACCAAAAAATTTAAGACTGTGATATAATATACTTGTCAAGAAGATAGTGAGTGATCACTGTTTCCTTCATTGTAAGGGGAAATGGTACACAAAACAGTGCCTGCCAGAACCATCTGCCTTAGATGGTCATCCATGTAGACCTGATTCTGGCAGTCACATATCCACTTTGCCATGTTTCCATAAGTGCAGGTTATCTGAAAGGTTTGGTGAATGGTGTTGAAGGATAAAAGATGCAACTAGTGCATTGGAAATTATATTTAATTAGTAGTATGTGGTAAAATTACAGTACTAAGCAATAATCGGTTAAAAAATATTGTTAAGGAAAGCAAAATTGGGACAGCCTAATTGTTTGACATTGTAGACAGCAACTTCAGGGCAATGAATGAGCAAGCTTAAGAACATTAGTCATGTTGACACAGAACAATCACATCACTTGATGACTGTGCATTATTATTGTTTGCAGGTGAAGAAGTATAATCCAGTCAAAGATGGATCCTGACAGGTGTTGAAGAGGAAGACTAGTATAAGACTGAAGAGTGAATGAAGGTCCTTGGGTCTTGTATCCCAAGTGCCTGTACTCTGCTGCCTAAGTACAGGTGTAAAATTGACAGTGATGACTTGAAATGCTTTCAATACAGTATTGCTGAATTTATTTCATTGTATTCTGTATACAGTCTACTAACGTTTTTCATCATATTGATTGAATATTAGTTACCAAAGTGAAATTGAGTATGTATCCACAGTAGAATAAATGAATCAGTAATGGTAAGAATGAAAAAGTGCATGCACACATTGCTCTATTTATTCTTTCTATATTTGTTATGTGTTTTTGTCTGTTGTGAAAGATTGTATTAATAAATGCAAAAGCTACAATGTGTTGTTTGCAATGTGCAAGCAATCAGATTGTTACATACTTTTTTATGTAAACATTTGTACCGTGTAGTATACATAATTGATGTTACTTTTCACATGGCTCTCTCTCAGGAAATAAATTGTTGGAGCCAAAATATGAAATCTGTACTGGAAAATTTGCCTATCTTTTACAAATTAAAAATTGGAGAGATGACAATGCTGAGGTCCTGGAAGGTTGTAATGCTGGATGATTCAAGCGAGATATTTAGATCTATTTACCTCAATCATTTTGTATGGAGATAAATATTACGCACAATTTTTAACATCTAAGATTTCCACTTTTGTGTATCAAATGCCCCCCCCCCCCCCCCCCCCTCAGGGGCCCTTTTTTTTCCCCTGTGTTTGTTTCTTCACATTGTAGGGCAACGGCCTTGCTGCAGTGGATACACTGGTTCCCGTGAGATCACCAAAGTTAAGCGCTGTTGGGCGTGGCCGGCACTTGGATGGGTGACCATCCAGCCGCCATGCACTGTTGCCATTTTTCGGGGTGCACTCAACCTTGTGATGCCAGTTGAGGAGCTACTCGACCGAATAGTAGCAGCTTCGGTCAAGAATACCATCACAACGACCGGGAGAGCGTTGTGCTGACCCTACGCCCCTCCTATCCGCATCCTCCTCTGAGGATGATACGGCAGTCAGATGGTCCCGGTTGGCCTGACGGAGTGCTTTTTTTTTCTTCACATTGTACAGAGAAATTAAGAAATTGTATTTTGATATTATCTGCGAGTGAACAAAAGGTTTACTGCACGTGCACTCCACAAATACTTAAAAGACTTGGTGTGGGGGCTAATGGAAACAACAGGACAATGTAGGACTCTGCACTGATTTTCCCTTGTTTCTGGTTGCTATGAACTTTAGCTTAGCACACAAAACTTTGTACACTGGCCTTCTTGTCACCATTTGGACTTTCGTTTCATATTTTGTGGTTGTTTGTGTACCTTTTTTGTCATTCAAAAATAAGTAATGACATATTCTGCACACTCCCACAGGCAGCACTTCCCCACACTTATCCTGCTGTCCCTCCCACCTTGCCTCTTCTGTGCCTTAACTATCCACCCCAACTGAGATCACTACCCACTGCAGTAATGGGGGGGTCACTTTGAACACACAAAATATCTTCTGCTCACGCAAGAATTGTAATGGTATATGCCGGCCGCGGTGGTCTAGCGGTTCTGGCGCTGCAGTCCGGAACCGCGGGACTGCTACGGTCGCAGGTTCGAATCCTGCCTCGGGCATGGGTGTGTGTGATGTCCTTAGGTTAGTTAGGTTTAAGTAGTTCTAAGTTCTAGGGGACTTATGACCTAAGATGTTGAGTCCCATAGTGCTCAGAGCCATTTGTAATGGTATGTCACTTTGTTCCATTAATATTGACTATCAAAGAGTGTCTACATCTTGTGTACCCCACTGTATATTTTGCCGAGGCAATAAAAATGATAACCAGCCAACACTACTTGAACTGTTCAGTAACACTAGCAGATTTTTTTCCTGTGGAATAACTAACAGCTGAACTTTTTCATATGACATCACATCTATTGGCTTCCCCAACTCACATCTCTCATCTTCTGACCTAGCATTGACCTCGTGCAATGCTACAGATCCATCTTTTACCTCAAACTTCATTTACATAAATTAGAAGGAACCATAGAAGCTGTGGCAGTGGAAAGTTGAGCCAAACTTTCATGCTCCAGGGTTGTTAACAAAAACAGTGAAAGATAATCTCTCTTTTGTACAAACATTTTACTATTTCTCAAAATATTTGTGTCTCATTTATCCACTTTTGCACGTGTTCAAGACAATTCTGGAAACATTTTCCTCTTCAATGTTAGTATCTCAAAAACATAGTTTTGGTAGGGTTTGACAGGTTCTTGATGTGACGAAAATCACTCAAGGAAACAGAAAAGTTATTCGGCAATACATATATATATTCATTGTTTTCTTTGTCAAATAATAAATTGTTCTATGTGTTTAGACAACTTGCATTGTAAACATAAAGAACGATATGATTTTTGGTTACCTTTTCCTGATTTCACTGATGACTTGGGGCACATAGATTGCTTTGATTCTCGAAAGCACATGGCTGGAGTACCAAAGAAACAAGCCACTGTCTTCTTGGAAGTGCTTTGGGAATGAAACAATTTTGATGGTTTTGCACCGCTCAGTTTCCAGCTTGTATAAATATCAGTTTCACCACATGTCAATATGATGATGTAAATAAACCTTACACTTCCTCTGTTGAAATTTTTTTTAGTATCTCCATAGACCAGGGGGGCTCAACCCATCGATCGTGGTCAACTGGTAGATTGTCAAGGCTTTGAGATCTTTCAAAACCTATGTCCAAAATCTGTTGAAATGAACTGTTTTCATGACATACCAGTTTGTTGACAATGAGTGTTTCGCATGGTATTTGTAGGTGGTATGTCTGACAACACATTCACCTAATAGTCCCACTCATACAAACTAAGGAGTCCATGTGCCAAGTTATAGTTCTCACTAGGTGTTTGTGAAACATGCCACTTCTGTGGTGGGTGGGAAGAACAGTTTTATATACGCTGCATAAAGACAGGTGTATGTCTTTGATATGTAATACCTGAAAAGGGAAATAATGAATGTCAATTTAGAACAGTTCACAAAGACTTCAAATTGGAAGTGGCTGCTGATAGCTGAGAAGGAAGACACTTTCTAACCTTAAAAGTAAATTACAATTGCAGCAGTATTTTTGTAAAGTCTGTATAAGAAGTCTCTCATCAAACATAGGATCATTTCGTGTAGCAGAAGTACTGATGAACAGGTGCAAAACCATTTGACAATGGCACAGTTGTTAAGGAGTGCTTTCTGGCAGCTAGAGTGTCCTTGTTTTCCACATTGAAAAACAAATTAGAGATAGTATTGGCCAACAGAGACTTCTCTCTGTCAAGACCTACTGTGACAATGAAAGTACGATTAATAGCAGAAAATATAATAAACCGTCAACTGATAACAGATTGTGTTTCAGATTGTAGTTAGACGAATCAGTAGATAGTCGATTCACCTGAAGTTATGGTTTTTGTAAGGTTGATATTTTCGGATTTCACTGTAAAAGACCTGCTTACAGTTTGACCTCCAAAAATGCTACATGAGGAGAGAATGTTTACAATGCATTCAAATCCTTCATTTATGAATATGATTTATCTATTCAGAAACTTGCATCTATTACTATTGATGGCAAACACAAAGGATTTGTCACATTGTGTGCGAACGACGTATCTTTATTGCCTTTAAGTTTCATTGTATCATGCATAAGCAAATGCTTTGTGGACATCTTCTGTAACACATGTTATGAATATTCTTACAAAAATTGTGAATTCAAAATTCTTGCAATCACTACAGAGAAGAACATTTAGAGTGCTATTAGAAGAACCGGACAGCCGGCTGCATGTTCTGCCAATGTGGTCATTAAAAGGGAAGTATTAACTGTCTGTGCCTGTTGTTGCAGATTGAAGCACTGCCTTCATGGAAATTAAACTCAAAGGACCAATGATTGAAGTGGAGCACATGAAGCCGAATACTGTACTCATTGTCAAAGTGTTCTACCCCAAGAACACTAACTTTTACATGAAGAAAGCATTTATAGATGAGGAAGAAAGTACATACAACATAAGTGGCTAGCAGAGCCTTGCACTCCGTCCTGTATAGTCATTAGTTCTAACAGGGGACACAGGCAGCAGGCTGCACAAGCAACTGTTGTTGTACTAGCAGGCTGACTGGCCTCTAGTGGCCGAATCGAGCACAAACTTCACACGCGAAGTATGAAGTGGCACACACACCAATTTGGTAGTTACAGCAGCTACTTCTTCTATAACGTGTTTCAGGCAAAACTTGACCTTTGAATAGCATAATTACAGAAATTAAATGGGGAACAGTTTCCTTGATACAGTCTGATCTCAAAAAACAGCAGTGGGTCAAGAAGCTGCAAAGAAGTGAACGGCCAGCTTTACAACAATCGAGACAGTTTGAAAACGGATTTTCAAATTTCAGGGCAATGGAACTTGTTCTAGCTTCCATATCTTTCCAAAAAGTGGATGTGGAAACTATTTCAAGTAAAATGAGTACTACTATTATTATTATTATATGAAATTTCCCAGCCCTAGAAGTGTGAAAGTGGTGTCATATGTTTTAATAATTTTTTTTTATCAACTTATCGGTATGAGTGTGTTTTCAATGATGAACTTAGCATGAAAATAAATAAATAAATTGATTGATCCTCATGTTTCAGACTCTATAATGTTGGCTCTGACAAATTACTCTCCAGATTATTATAAACTTGCCAACAATATGTAAAGCTATCTCATTAAAATTTTTCAATATTTATTATGGTGTATACTTTACATCTACATCATACTCTGCAAGCCACCTAATGGTGTGTGGTGGGGGGTACTTTCAATACCACTATCTCATCCCTCCAACCCTGTTCCACTCGCGAATAGTGCGTGGGAAGAATGATTGTTGGTAAGCCTCCATATTGGCTCTGATTTCTCAAATCATCTCCTCGTGGTCATTACGTGAGATGTATGTGGGGGGGGGGGGGGGGGGTAATATGTTGTCTGACTACTACTGAAAAGTGCTGTCCCGAAATTTCAGTAGTAAATCTCTCCGTGATGCACAACGCCTCTCTTGTAACATCTGCCAGTGGAGTTTGTTTAGCATCTCCGTAACAAACTTCAAAAACTCTCAAAAGTTCTACCATGTGACAATTCTATTGCAGCAGAAATGAATCCTACAGAAGTTAAAGGTGTTAGATTTGCTCCAGTTACCTCTGTAGATGCAGCAAGATCATTTTTTCAGACAAAAAATGTGCTATCCGACACCCAACATGACTCCACAAAATTTTTAAAAGTTTCATACTTTGCATAAGTTTCATACTGCTCACTTACCGAAAGTTCAGCACCTAAAGATTGTAAAGTTGCTCAAGTCATACCAATACTCAAGAAAGGAAATGGGAGTTAATCTGTTGAATTGCAGACCCATATCACTAACATCAATTTGCAGTGGGTTTGGAACATATACTGTGTTCAAACATTGTGAATTACCTCGGAGAAAATGATTTATTGACAAACAGACAGCACAGATTGAAAAAATATTTTGCTTGTGACACACAACTAGCTCTTTATTCTCATGAAGTAATGAGTGCTATTGACTGGAGATGTCAAATTCATTCCATATTATTAGATTTTCAGAAGGCTTTTGCCACCATTCCTCACGAGCGTCTTCTAATCAAATTGTGTGCATATGGAATATCGCCTCAGTTATGAGTTCCTTTCACAGAGGTCACAGTTCATAGTAACTGATCGAAAATCATTGAGTGAAACAGAAGTAATATCTGGCATTCCCCAAGGAAGTGTTATAGACCCTCCACTCTTTCTGATCTACATACACGACATAGGAGACAATCTGGGCAGCCCTCTTAGATTGTTTGCAGATGACAGTCATTTACCATTCCTTAAAGTTATTAGATTATCAAAACCAATTGCAAACTGAAGTAGACAAGATATCTTTATGATGCAAAAAGTGGCAACTGATTCTAAATAATGAAATGTGTGATGTCATTCACATAAGTACTAAAAGAAACCTGCTAAATTTTGTTCACATGATAAATCACACAAGTCTAAAAGCTGTAAATTTAACTAAGCTCTTAGTGATTACAATTACAAATAACTTAAACTAGATAATGCTGTGGATAAAGCAAAACAAAACTCCGAACACTTAGAAAATGCAACAGGTCTACTAAAGAGACTGCTTACACCACACATCTGCCCTCTTCTGGAGTATTGCAGTGTGGTGTAGGATCCGCATCAGATGGGACTGAAGGAATATGCTGAAAAAGTTCGAAGAAGGACAGCTCGTGAAATATGTGAGAAAGTACCACAGACGTGATATGTGAATTGGGGTGGCAATAATTAAAAGGTGTTTTTCATTGTGGTAGGAAGTTCTTGTGAAATTTCAGTCACCAACTTTCTCCTCTGATTGAGAGAATATGCTGTTGGTGCCTGCACACAGAGGGAGAAATGATCACCATGATAAAATCATAGCTTTCACAGAAAAATTTACGAGCTCATTTTTCCCACACGCTGTTCAAGAGTGGAATGGTAGAGAAATAGCTTGAAGGTGGTTTGATGAACCCTCTTCACGCACTTAATTGTGAATTGTAATAATGTAGATGGAGATATAGATGTGCAACCAGTAAGTCGATAGGCTTTCATGAAACATTTTCATTTTTTGGTCAAGTACAATTGGCATCTTATTTGAAATTTAAAAGTTACCTTAAAAATATAACATGATTTTAATATAAATATTCTGATTGTGTGATTGAATAATGCAGTAGTAGTAGTAGTAGTAGTAGTAGTTGCTGCTGCTGCTGTGATCTTCAGTATGAAGACTGGTTTGAAGCATCTCTCTATACTGCTCTATCCTGTGCAAGCCTTTTCATCTCCAAATAAGTTCTATTACCCACATTCATTTGAATCTGCTTATTGTACTCTTCTCTTGGCCGCCTCCTGGAATTTTTACACCCGCACTCCTCACCCCAATACTAAACAGACGATTCCTTGATGTCTCAGAATGTGTCCTAACTACTGATCTCTCCTTTTAGTCAAGTTACGCCACAAATTTCTTTCTCCCTAATGCTATTCAGTACCCATCTAATCTTCAGCATTTTTCTGTAACGCCATATTTCAAAAGATTCAGTTTCCTTTTTGTCCAAACTGTGTATTGTCCGCATTTCACTGGTTCAAGGCTACACTCCAGACAAATGCCTTCTGAAAAGAATTCTCAGCACTTAATTTATATTTAAGATTAACAAATTTCTGTTGCAGAAACACTTTTCTTGCCATTATCAGCCTACTTTTTATACCATCTCTACTTCAGCCATCAGAAGTTATTTTACAGCCCAAATAGCAAAACTCATTTACTCCTTTTAGTGTCTCATGTCCTAATCTAATTCCCTCGATATTGCCTGATGTAATTGGACTACATTCCATTAGTACTGTTTTGCTTTCGTTGATGTTCATCTTATATCCTCCTTTCAAGACACTGTCCATTCCATTCAACTGCTCTTTCAATTCCTTCGTTGTCTCAGACAGGATTATAATGTCATCTGCAAACCTTGAAGTTTTTATTGCTTCTTCCTGAACTTTAATTCCTTCTGCAAACTATTCTTTGGTTTCCTTACCCTGTGTATAGATTTAACAACATTGAGGATAGGCTTTGGCCACATCTAACACTCTTCTCAACCATTTCTTCCTCTTCATGCCCGTAGAGTCTTATAATTGCTGTCTGGGTTGTGTACAAGTCATATACAGCCTTTCGCTCCCTGTATTTTACCCCTGCTACCTTCAGAACTGCAACATTGTCGAAAGCTTTCTCTAAACCTACAAAAGCTGTAAACTGATTTCCCTTTCTTTGAGCAATCTTCAAAGCTAATCCATGGAGTCAGTATTGTTTCACATGTTCTAACATTTCTCCAGAATCCAGACTGATCATCCCTGAGGTCGGCCTCTACCAGTTCTTTTATTTTTCTGTAAATAATTCATATATGTATCTTGTAATCATGACGCAGATGGAAGAGTTTTGTCATGGCTGACTCTCACAAGAACATCAGCAGTTCTGAGGGAATGTCTATCTACTCCAGGGGCAGTGATTCGCCTTAGGTCTTCTGTGCCCTGTCAAATTCTTCTTGCAGTATCTTATTTCCTATCTCATCTTCGTCTACTTCCTCTTCCATTTGCCTTCAAGTTCATTTCCCTTGTATAGTCCATTTATATATTCCTTCTGTCTTTCAGCTTTTTATTTATTGCCTATTTTAGCTCTGAGATGGAGTAGCAATATGCACATATAGGGATGGTGGCAGTATCGCCTAGACAAGATATAAGAGGGCAGTGCATTGGTCGAGCTGTCATTTGTACTCAGGTGATTCATGTGAAAAGGTGTCTGACACGATTATGGTCGCACGATGGGAATTAACAGACTTTGAATGCAGAATGGTAGTTGGAGCTAGAAACATGGGATATTTCATTTAGGAAATCATTAGGGAATTCAATATTCTGAGGTCCACAGTGTCAGGAGTGTGCCGAGGATACCAAATTTCAGGTATTAGCTCTCACGACAGACAATGCAACGGCTGATGTCCTAAATTTAACAACCGAGAGCAGAGGCATTAGCGTAGTTGTCAGTGCTAACAGACAAGCAGTACTGAATGAAATAACTGCAGAAACCAATGTGAGATGTACGATGAACATATCCATTTGGACAGTGTGGCAAAATTTGACGTTATTGGGATATGGCTGATGTTAGTGTCTCTGTACCCTTGACAACTGGAAAACAGTTGGTAAGAGCTTACAATAGGGTTAGAGTGTGGCGCAGGCACCATGAAGCCATGGATCCAAGTTGTGATTTTCAAACTACAGATCTTTAGTCAGTGAATAATAATGTAAAATGTATGAAGGCTGGTCTAAGACAAGGGTTAATTTATGCCCAGACTGTTCAAAAGTACCTTATAAATGCCAGGCTCCTAAATTGTTTTGCAAGTACAGAAGTGAATAATTTGAGGAAGCTATCAGATTTCGACATTTCTGTTTCCACGTGTTCTCATATACGTCAGGAAATTATGCTTGTCTTGGACAAAGCACACTACAAAGTGGAGTATGATGATGTACAGTAAAATAGTGTAAGAACTGCTATAAAAAAATGTGTATCCAGGAATAGTGAACTAAGACATTACACCTAAATGTTTGCATGCAAATGTAAGATAGACTGGAAGTACCAAAAATGAGATTTAAAAATATGTGAAAAATAAGTAGCAAAAGTTATTTCTCAAATAAGATAACTCTTAAATCATATCTTTACACAATGACTGAGAATACACGAATCATCCTATGTCTCTCTGAATAGATGTCACAAATGGCCCAAATTAGGGAAATTAAGAGGGTCTAGAAAGAAGTTTTTAAGTCCAGTTATCTCGCATTACTTTGTAACATACACAGAAAAAATAATACAGTAAATCACCTGCTGTACATCCTTAAATAATCACTTATATATGTTATTTGTAATTACTAAAGAGTAATAATTATTATCTACACTTTTATTACATGCAAAAACACAGGTTGCAAAGTCTGTTACAGCTTCTTAGATAGTGGGCTGCAATTGTTAATAAATGAATAAAATAAATAATACATAAATAAATAAACCAATAAATAGTAATTTGTATACCAGCCTGTTACATCATATGTATAGAATATTCAACCATGTATATACTTATCAGTGACATGAAACTTATCTAAAGATGTTAATTTTTTTTCTGCTCTGTCACTAGTCAGTCTTCATTTCTTCCATTTCACTAAGCCTTTAATGTCCGAAACAAAGGTATAAAGCAGTGCATTTTCATATTTGCCATCACATTATTTTTATTTTCATCAAATTACAAAAAGAGCATTGTCACAGAAGTACAAAAAAAATCTGATTTCAGAATGTCATATATCACAGCCACTAAGGAATCCAGAAGGGCCAATAATAAAATTACAGAGGATTACAAAAATCTTGAGATTAGACTTCATATTGTCTACACTGAATTAAGATGAATACAAAGTGTGCATTTAGCTGCCAAGATTAACACACAAAATTTGTCCAGGATTCAGAAAACAAGTCTTATAAATAATGGGGATAGATGTGTTCCCAAAAACAGTACAAGTAAAACTATATTTGCTTTGAGGGTGATTCTCTGAATTGAAGCAGACAGTATTTGGGCATAATTAAATATGATAATTAATACATACAACATGCATACCAGAAGTGAAAAGTAAGAATAAGAACAACACACACACTATCCCAGTTTGCACAATTATTCCTGTTTTTAAAATGAAGTATACCGAACAGTTAAGTTAACTAGTTTGTTAGAAAATGATATGCATATGTGTTGAGTTTTTTGTCTACTATTTCTCACATTCATCATTCTAGCATTCATTGGCAGTTAAAAATCATACTTTTTTCTGCTGGAAACAATGTTGGTAACCAAAAACAAATATTTTTAGTCTACTGTACTTTTTCAGAAACTTGCAGGAAAAATATCCTATGCTCAGCAATATTTCCCAGTAATGATAAAGTATCATTCCAGAAAACCATGAAGAATTGTACTAACAAACCATTCTTCACTAAACTGCAGATGATTACCATCAATTGCAATCAGTTTTAGGCGGCCCTCTTTATCCATCTGTTTTAGGCCTATACGGTCCTGTAACAATTTAAAAACAAGTGATAAATTATATCCCACACACTACTCCACATAACTATTATCAATCAGGGAAAGTTCTTGGTGGAATATACATAATGAAACGAGTAAAGGCATCAGCTCATTGTATAGTTAGAAGTCCCACAGGACTATATTGTACCAGCCACGAAGCTTGAATGGGATGAGGGCTTTTATCAGGTGAACTGGCTCAGGGGATAAAGGAGGTGTGGAGAGGTACAAAAGGTAGGAGGGAAGAGTGGCTAACATCTGGGAGGGGAAGGCAAGTGCACAGGACTGGACTCCAGCACCAGAGAGTTTACTCTTGTGTAGGCTGTGGAATTTCCATGTGATGTAAAACGGATGGAGGAGTGGACAAGGATGGTAAAATGGCAAACAAAGGAGTAGTTTCTTTACAGGAAGAAGTGAGTGGAGTGGAGCGGGGTATGGTTCATTGGGGATAGGAGTGGAATTGGGTGTGGGTCAGGAGCAATTTCCATACAGGATGAGGATGCAAATGCTAAAGGTTTTGAAGCAGGCATTGTCAAGCATGCTGCGCACAACTGTATTTTCTATCACTGAGTGGTTAACCCTACTCTTGGCCGCAGCACATCATATTAGAGTTCTATCACATGAATGTCCTATTCCAGGCGTGGCTCATTGTTTCCATGCTGGGGGAGGTTGCAACCTTTATCGACTGGAGCTAACCTAGATGTTGGGCTATGCTACAAATCAGTCTGTCACCACAACCAAAATTACAGGAGGAGTGAGAGCAACATCATACTCTAGCCAAGCACTTACATACCGTATGTTTTTTCCGTTTCATAACGAACTACTAAATACCATGAAAAACTAAATGCAAAATAAAATATATAGGAAGCTAAATTATCCCCCAACGTTACATTTCCCAACAAATCGAACTAAAAGACGCGTTTTGGAGAGATCTTTAATGCGGTGTATATTAGCTTTGCTGCATGCTTGATGTTTCTTGTATTTTCATTTCTAAACTTCAATATTTTGTGTGGTCAAATCATGACATTTTGATTTCATGTGATGGACTAGGGATGCTTCCGTGACGTCGCAGATCTTATGCTGTGACTGGCTGACATGAGCTACCGGAGCATTCGCCATTGTAATTTACACACCGTATATTACAATAACATTCATTTTAAGTGGCATAGCACATGCAACCATCCAGCTGCATTGTACACTGCTGTGTTAAAATTGCATGTATACCCTAGCCTGGATTTACACTAGTTTGGTCCTTGATTCATGTTTACATTAGGTCTGGGAAAACCAAGTTCCTTCACTTTCTTCCTAATTACAAGTTTCAAAATTTTACCTGATACCTTGCACAATGGATTTATATTGCATTGTTTCCAGATTCATGGTATGCTGCTGTTATTAGCAAGAAAGTAAAACATGACTAAAATCATGTATAATACACTCCCAAAAAGAAACTTTCTAATAACACACATTACCTGCAGTGAGCTAGGAAGGGAACTAAAGTAACACAATGTATTTCGAATAGGTGTATATTTTGCGCTTTTTTTCCCCTAATCATTTGTGAAACTCTCGTTAAGGTGGTGATACTTATGTTGCCATTCTCTGGTGAGACATCTGTGAACTAATAGCCAATGGCAGAAACAAAAAAAACTCTCTAAAAACTATCAAAACAATAATACTAAACATTGATTAATGACACATGACAGCTAACAGAGATATAAAGACACAGGGATTCGATAGCAAAGTTTCGGCAACTCTGATGTAAGCAATGGAATGTGAAAATGGTGTGCTGGTTGGCAGGACATCCTTAGACTGAAATACCAGAGCCTTGGACACACCCATAAGACCTTTACTCTAAGGAAGCCACCTCCCCCCCCCCCCTAAACCTATGCCATGCAGAGCTAAGCCCTGTTTCTAGGTGCAGCCTAAGATTAGCTACTACCTGTTCAAAAAACATTGTGCGATATCGCATATCAACAGTTCTCAAAATGTTGACTGGCGCTATTTAAATCCACGTGGGAAATATGCAAAATGGCTTTTGATAATTTAAATTCTGCAATATGTTACTGAGAAATTTATTTTAATATATGCTGGGGTGGCTCCACCTCAGAGCCTGTCCTATTCCATTTATGACGGGAGGGGCGACACACGTGTAACCAGTCATATCATACAGCAGTTCTGCTGTAACTTTTGCCTTTTGCACGGCCTTCTATATGGACATGACTATCAATCAGATGTTCATCTGAATTAATGACAAGCTCCAAATTATGGCCAAGACCAGAATTGATCACTCAGTGGTAGAATAAGCTGCTGAGCACAACATGCTTACTTCAATGGCTGCTTCACAAACCTTGTCATTTGAATTTTTGCCACTGATACCAGCTGCTCCACACTATGTAGATGGAAATTGTCTTCATGACACATCCTTCAATCTCACTATCCTCTTGGCCTCAATGCCTGCTAGCCTCTCCCACACCCTCTTCCACCTCTTTCCCTATGTTCCCCACTTCACTCACTCCATACTCTCACCCTCCTCTACACAGTTTCCCTCCTCCATGCTGCTTTTTGTAATGAATTTTTAACCACAAAAATGTTCCATCATGAATTGACATAAAAGAAATAGATCTATAGTTCTGGCACCCTGAGGGGACAGTCAAAAGTATGAAATGTTATGTGACAGTCTTAAATGAATAATATACCTTCTAGCAAACAATGATGTTAACATAACACTGCGGTTACCATTTCCTATCTTAAGATATACTAGAAACTGATATACTTCAGCTTTTCAATTCAGTGCACTGAATGTTCTCTTCATGTATGGGTCATGTAATCTACTGTGCAAGGATATTTTCACAAAATATATTTAGTATAATGTTACAAAACATTTTGCCCAGTCTTCTCAACATGTACATCTCCCATACTCAAATCTCTTTCTATTGCTATACACACTCAACCAATATAGCCAATTTTTACACTACGAATTTACATTAAATTACAATTTGTAACTATCACTCTCAATTCATCTAGTTACCTTTATCGTAAGGCGATATAACAAATTTGAAAGAAAGAAAAAAAAAAGTAAAAGTAATTCCATTAAAGTCCTTCATTTCAAGTTCATTGCCAGTATGGCTGTCATCTACATTTACATCTACATTCTGTAAGCCACCAATACAGTGTGTGGTGAAGATAATTTGGGTACTACTATCATTTCCCTATTTTCTTGTTCCATTTGCAAATGATGCATGGGAAGGATGACTGTTGTTAAATCTATATATGAGTTCTAATATCTCTGATTTTCCCGTCATACTCATTTTACATTGTGTGTGTAGGAATGTACACATTGAGATTTTCAACAGCAAACCTCTACATGAAGGAACATCATCTCTCTTGTAGTGCCTGCTCCTGGAGTTTGTTGAGCATCCCCCTAACACTCTTGCATTTATTAAACAAGTCTATGATGAACCCCCACTCCATTATTAATCCTATCTGTAAGGGACCCAAACTGATAACCGTTTGGAGATTCAGTGAAACGAGAGTTCTGTAAACCACTTCTTTCACAGATGATTTCATTTCCTTAAGGTTTTTCCCAGTGGATCTACACTGTCATCTGCATTTTCTACAAGTAGTTCTGTGGGATTATTAGATCATTCTGGACATTACTCCTAGATATTTTACGGTTTCTGTTTCCACTGATTTATTGCCAGTTGAGTTGTAGCACTGGATCTCGTCAACAGGTTCTCAGCAATATGTCATGTTTATTTACAGTCAGGATTAATTGCCAGTCCAAGCAACAATTGCTAACCCTCTGCTTTTGTTCCTGTAGTTCACTACAGTCTGCCATTGTGAACTTCCTGTAGATGACATCATCATAAATGAACATCTTCACAGAGAATCAAACATTATCCACTACATCGTTTATTTATATCATGAACAGTAACAGTCATATATAACACCCCCTTGTGGTACAGCTGAAGCTATTTTCATGTCTCATGATTTTTTACTGTGAAGAATGATGTGGTGATTTCTATCAACTAAGAAGTCCTGAATCCAATCCCATACCTGGTCCAGCACTCGTAAGCTAACATTTTGTTCACTAAACGACAGTGTGGAACTGTATAGAATTGCTTCTGGAAGGCAAGTTAGATGGCATCAAACTGGATAATGTTGTCTATGATACTCTGTATTAAATAAACAAACACTATCACAATCACAACCTTTAATTTAACAATAATGGCTTTACAGAAGTACGATATTAAGAAAATTTGTCTCAGGGGTATTAGAAATAAATAAAAAATATGAACTCACACATACTGCAAAGTGCAGTTTGTCAACAGTTTTGTAAAACTAAAGTAAAAAATAAGGATGTGGTGGAGAAAAATTCTCTTATATTTACATGACATCACTCATAGTAGAGTACATTAAAACAGTGTAAAATTATTTTTCCATGTGGTATATCATTAAATAAAAAAAGAAAAATTAATATAAATTCAAACTCGCAGGACATGTTAATGTAGTGGATTTTAGCATGAATGATGGATGCATTGTACAATAATAAATTTAAAAGAACTGACAGCACAATTTGAGTCATACATTTCCATTTTTGTTCACATATTTTAAAAAGGCAGTGCAAAATTACTGTACAAATCCTAGACCAAGAATTTACTTTCATTTTAATGAATAAGAATAGAGATATGCTGATGATTCTTACTATAAAAAGGTAATAAGGGGGGGGGGGGGATAGGAGTCTAGTTACAAAATATAAGTGCATTAATGTGGTAGATTTCAGCATGAATGATGCGTAATAGATAATAAATAAATGTTACAAGCACACTGTGTATCGTACATTTTCATTCTTGTTTACATATTTTAAAATACAGTAAAATAAACAAACGGATCTGAAACTAATGAATTTGCCTTCATTCAAATGAATAAGAATAGAAATAAACTGAGGACTCTTATTGCAAGTTAGAAAAGGGAATGATAAATGAAATTAGTTAAAAAATAGCCATAGAAAAACTGATGAAAATGGAACTTAGTTATGAGATAACCACAGCTATTTCTTAGCATACTATTAATACAAATGAATGAAAGTTTTAAGTGTCAAAGGGTACATACTGAACTTACGAAATAAAAATTATGGAATTTTTTAAGCACCATTTCTTTACTGACAACAGTTGCACTCCATGCTGTAGTGAGGTCAAGAATAAAACAAAAATGCACAAGCAGATGATATTTTCAATATAGCATTACTATAATAAAGCTGAACAGTCTCAACTTAACAGAAATAAGGGAAATTCTTTAAAACCTTACCAACAATATTCTTCACTACACATCTGCTTGATCTTCGATAAATGCTTTTCTTATTAAAGCAATTAAAGTAAGTATGTCACATTTTATAGTCCTCTCTGCAGTTTCTATCATGCAACAACACACACAAGTGATTCCAAGTGTGTGAGTTTTAATGACACTGAGAACGAATTATCAATAAGAAAATCTTATAAGAACTAAAAAATAAATTAATTAAAAACAGCCACAGTATAGACAAAAAAACAGTAAATCATATAATGTTTTTAAGTTCATTTGTTTTTTCCTTAATCTGGTGGTCTAATGTTTGAACCACTTCTTTCTTTTCACAAGTCTTTTTCCTTAGTACATTAGATTGTGAAATAGTGATTAGATTGTGAGTAGTGAGAAATGATCCTTGTCTTTTCTGCAACCTCTGAAAGTTCATCAGCTGATTTTAGCAATAAAGAAATGTTAGAATTGAGGTGCATTCTGCTCTAACAGCCCAACTCTCTTGCAATCCATGCTTTCTTTCTGATAGTGTCTTGATCTTCTGCACTTGTTTTTGTTCTTCAAGATAAGCCACATATTTTTTTCTGACAGAAGATGCACATGCCAACCAATCCTTAGTAATTTGTACATTCTGCACTCCCCACAAAATTTAAAAAGGTCTTTAACTTGCAGCGTAGCAACAGAGGCCCTTTCTTTCAAATTCTTTACTTCTAGAGCATTGTTGATTGAGAATCCACACTATACTGTTGCCTGACCATGTGACCAGATTAAAATATTCTTGCAAACCTCCAAGATTTCTTTGAAACATCTTGATTACATTTCTTGTACAAGAAGTCATTGTTGTTGTTGTGGTCTTCAGTCCTGAGAGACTGGTTTAATGCAGCTCTCCATGTTACTCTATCCTGTGCAAGCTTCTTCATCTCCCAGTACCTACTGCAGCCTACATCCTTCTGAATCTGCTTAGTGTATTCATCTCTTGGTCTCCCTCTACGATTTTTACCCTCCACGCTGCCCTCCAATACTAAATTGGTGATCCCTCGATGTCTCAGAACATGTCCTACCAACCGATCCCTTCTTCTAGTCAAGTTGTGCCACAAGCTCCTCTTCTCCCCAATTCTATTCAATACCTCCTCATTAGCTATGTGATCTACCCATCTAATCTTCAGCATTCTTCTGTAGCACCACATTTCGAAAGCTTCTATTTTCTTCTTGTCTAAACTATTTATCGTCCACATTTCACTTCCATACATGGCTACACTCCATACAAATATCTATACTTGATGTTAACAAATTTTTCTTCTCCAGAAACACTTTCCTTGCCATTGCCAGTCTACATTTTATATCCTCTCTACTTCGACCATCATCAGTTATTTTGCTCCCCAAATAGCAAAACTCCTTTACTACTTTAAGTGTCTCGTTTCCTAATCTAATTCCCTCAGCATCACCCAACTTAATTCGACTACATTCCATTATCCTCTTTTTGCTTTTGTTGATGTTCATCTTATACCCTCCTTTCAAGACACTGTCCATTCCATTCAACTGCTCTTCCAAGTCCTTTGCTGTCTCTGACAGAATTACCATGTCATCGGCGAACCTCAAAGTTTTTATTTCTTCTCCATGGATTTTAATACCTACTTCAAACTTTTCTTTTGTTTCCTTTATTGCTTGCTCAATATACAGATTGAATAACATCGGGGATAGGCTACGACCCTGTCTCACTCCCTTCCCAACCACTGCTTCTCTTTCATACCCCTCGACTCTTATAACTGCCATCTGGTTTCTGTACAAATTGTAAATAGTCTTTCGCTCCCTGTATTTTACCCCTGCCACCTTCAGAATTTGAAAGAGAGTATTCCAATCAACATTGTCAAAAGCTTTCTCTAAGTCTACAAATGCTAGAAACGTAAGTTTGCCTTTCCTTAATCTTTCTTCTAAGGTACAAGAAGTCATCTAATCTCGAAATTTTAATGTCAAAATCTCTACATTCTTGATACAGAATTTTCTGTACAAAATCTCCAAACTCAATATGAGGGAATCACAATTTTCCACCAAAACATGACCACTTTCGAGCAGATTATTCAGTATTAATTTCATTTTTTTCTTTCAAGCATCTCTAATTTCAAGAATAACTTCTGGACCAAGATAGACTGAACTACGTACAAAGTAATATCGTAATGGAGATTTTTCAGGAAAACTTCCAACCATTTTCAAATTAAATGACTGTGCTTCATGTTTTACGGCTAAAACATTTTTCTTGGTAATCTTTTCCTCCTTAATCATGCTAGACAAAATTTTGTCTCCAACAGAGCCTAAATCTACTGAGTGAAGATGACCCCACTTCATAAGTAGCAAGCTTATCTGAGAGATCAATTTTCTTGACATTCTCATTCTTCAGTATATGAAAATTGAGAAGATAATGATTTACTTTGTGAGATGTGAAAAAATGAAGTTTTATTTTTAGTAACTTATCCTTTACTGCTGATGAAACAACCCTATAGGAATTGGAAACTGCCTTGGTGATTTTCCGCTTTTCTACAAGCAACAAACAGAGAAATGTTGTCCAAAACTTCCAGAGCATGTAATCATACACCCACTTTAATCTACAAGCCTGAGGCATTACCCATCTCACCCCACATGTCAAGCATTTGAGCAAGCCTCATAACTGCTTTGGCCTTTGACCTATACATGCAGCCTTTTTTTCCTTCTCCTTTTAAGTTTGATACGTTAAGTGATTTTTAAGTTTGAATATAACTGCCAAGGCAAAAACAAGAACTTGTAAGGACAGTAATTTTTTTCAAAAAAGGACAAAATAAGGCATTTATAAGGACTTTTATAGCACAGTATAAAAATTAAGTATCTTTAAGCACTTTTGAGATACGTATGAACCCTGAGTAATATCAGTCTGAGGAGTGAGTGGCCGCTAGAGTGCACCATCTACCAAAGCAGGCCCAGGGAGGGGCGATGCAGTAGTGTGTTTATGCATGTCATAGGCTGCAATCCATGCCGACCACCTTCCATTGCAGCCACATAACATAATAAATATGTTCATGTTCATGGAACAAGGAAGAACATCAGGCATTATACAACTACTGGACAACATCGTAATAAATATTACAGTAAGTGCAATGGGAATATTCATTCTGTCCATTAACATTCTAGTAAAGTTCTATTCTCTTGGCAGTATCGATTTCAAAAGAAACCGACAAGAATATTAACGAACAGAACAAATTTTTCAGCTTGATACAGACACAGTTACAGTTGGCAACATTAACTTATTATTTAATTGACAACTAGTTTCGGATCACACGAACCCATTTTCAAACCATCCAAACGGACAAAACAGTATTTTCTAAAATAGCATATCAACCATGTTAAGATTATACATATACGTATAACAAAGTCAAATTTAACAATGAGCACTGCAAGAACAAACATATACCTCTGTTCACTGTTCATAGTTAAACTTGAGTCTGCTACATGTATGTGTATAACCTTGATATGGTTTATATGCTATTTTGGAAAATACTGTTTTGTATGTTTTGACAATGGATTCAGGTAACCCAAAAGTAGTTACCAATTATGTAAAAAGTTAGTACTGCAACTTTGGCTGTTTCTATATTAAACTAGTTAACACAATTTGCTGTCCTGCAATTAATCCAGCATGCTGGAAATCCAGAATGAATTTTCTCATAACGTTTAGTTGAATATTTATGATGATATCCTCCAGTACATGCATAATGCCTGATGTTCTGCCTTGTTCCACAAACAGGAATGTATTCATCATGTTAGTTGACCTTTACAGAAGGTGGTCGGCACAGACTGTAGTCTGTTACATGCATAAACACATTTTTTCTTCCCCTTTTATAACTTACAGTAAGGGTCCTGTGCATTTCTGTTCTTATTCAATAAAGTGAAGGCAAATTCAAAAAGTTTCAGATATCTTCCATAATTTTACACTGCCTTTTAAAATAAGTAAACACACAGTGTGCTGTCTAATGCGTCATCCATGCTGAAATGTACTGCATTAATGCAGTTATTGTTCCTCCCCCCTCCCTCCTCCCTTTTTACCTCACAGTAAGAGTTCTGAGTGTATTCCTATTCTTATATAGGTTAAGTCACTAACTATTGCCACCAAGAATAACTCCAAAGGTATGATAGTAGCTGAACTGTTTGTGGGACAAAAGTTGCATGGGACAATGGGGGCCATAATATGACGTTGGTTTTTTGTTGCTAGGTCGGGTCGCGTCATAGATATGAAAGTCAACTTTTTTTTTTTTTTTTTTTTAATGGGATGCTACAGTTTGGTACTTATTTTCTGATAGCGGCCATAGTGACGAATCCAATGATGTGTAACAGTAAGGTCGTTGAAGGTCAAAAAGGTGGCATGAACATCCATTTACAGAAGGTGTTCGCAGTGATCGACCATTGGTATCAATGCAGTGCTGCAATCTTCTTATCATGGATTCAGTGGTATTCCTTATCACTTCAACACTTATTAAAGCACATGCTCTGACAATTCTCTCTCATATATCGTGCAAATAGTAAATATTCGCCAAATACGGCATATCCATCTAACATGCCATTGACATGTAAACACCGTTCAACAGTTTTGCAATATAACACTAACAGGAACGGTAAGATTAGTATCATTAAATCAAGCGAATGTGAATGATGCATTCCATATATTCCTTTGAAGAACAAGTTGATATGTTTCTCATTTATGGAGAATGCCAATGAAATTCAGTGAGAGCTAGAGACTTATACGCTGAAAGATATCATCAATGTACTCACCTTTCACTTCGTACATTTAAATATGTGTATGATAAATCGAGAACAACTGGATCTTTATTGCATCGGAAACAAGTCCGGCAAAGGAAAGTTACTAACGAGGAAACGGTAATTGTCACTCTTGCCGCTGTGATTTGAGATCCTCGCGTTAGTTCGTGTCAAATCGCAAGGGAATATGGCATGAGCCAGAGTAGTGTTGTTTGTTTTCTGCATTGCCATAAATATCATCCTTACCATATCAGTCTCCACCAAGAATTAACTGGTACGGAGTGTATGCGTCACATTGAATTCTGCTGATAGGCTCAACTTCAGATTCAGAGGGATGAAACATTTATTAATTTGATTTTATTTAGACAGACTACATTCACAGACTGATGAGACTACATTCACAAACCACAGAAATGTTGATTTTCATAACATGCATTATTGGGCAACTGAAAATCCATGCTGACTGCGGCAAGTTGCACACAAAAAACCATGGTCAATGAATGTATGGTGTGGGATTCTGGAGGACAGAATTATAGGCCCCTATTTCATCAAAGGAAATCTTATTGGTAGGAAGTACACCACATTTCTGCAAGAAACATTAGGTCTGTTATTGGAAGAAATACCTTTAGGATCAAGGAACAGAATGTGGTATCAACACAATGGATGTCCAGCACATTTTTTGCTGATGGCTACAAATGGGTTGCGGAGACAATTCCCAAATCTTTGGATTGGACGCAGAGGAGAAGTGTCGTGGCCGGCTCATTCACCAGACTTGATGCCTCTGGACTTTTTCTTGCGGGGTTTCGTAAAAGAGATTGTTTATAAAGACGATCCAACTACACCTGAATATATACAAGAGAGAATTGTCAGAGCATAATGTGCTACGGAATACCACTCAATCCATGATAGGAAGATTGCAGCACCGCACTGATACCAATGGTCATCACTTCAAACACCTTCTGTAAATGGATGTTCATGCCACCTTTTTGACCTTCGTTGACCTTCAAAGACCTTACTGTTACACATCATTGGATTCGTCTCAATAGCATCCCATTTAAAAAAACAAAGCTGACCTTCATATCTCTGAAGCAACCCCACCCAGCAACAAAAAACCAATGTCATATTATGGCCCCCGTTGTCCCATGCAACTTCTGTCCCACAAACTTTTCAGCTCCTATCATACGTTTCGAGTTATTTTTTGTGGCAATAGTTAGTGACTCACCTTGTATATTAAAATGAAGGCACATTCTTGGTCTCAGATACTTTCCCCTGGTTTTTTAAAATATGTAAACAACAAAAATGTACGATGCACAGGGTGGTGTTAGTATGTTTATAACTTTTTTTTAATGTACTAAAGTATGATGCATCACTTATACTGAAATGTACTAAATTAATGTCTCCTGTAAGTCTGAATTTTTATTAATTTTTATTTAATTATACATGAAGATATAGTTTTATACTGTTTTAACATACTCCTATACGACTTATGTCATGTTACTATAAAAATTTTTTTCACTGTCACTTTTTTTTAAAGTTAGCTTCAAACAGCTGTTGACAAAACTCCACTTTGTGGTGCCATCTGTGTGTGAGTTCATAATATTTTGGTGTTATTTGTACTATCTATGAGACAAGTGTTCATAATATTGCACTTATGTAAAATCATTGTAACTTCCTTTTTGTTCCAACCGAGACCTGAAGACGATCCTCAGCACAGATTGATACTGGTAGACAGTAAATAAAGTTGTTATCCAGATGGTATGTATGTATTTATTATAACAAAAGGGCCACTGTTCCTAAAACATTGTGCCAATTATGAGGTACCCTGTATCACATGGATGAACACAGCAAGCCAGGTTTCACAAGATCTCTCTTTACAGAATCGATGTTGATAACTATAGAGCTGACTTTCATTCTCCAACAAGACCACAACACATAAACAAAAAATGTAGTGTGAAATTCTACAACAGACAGATGTCAGTAATATAGGGCTATAATCGTGTTTACATGTCCTACAATCATTCCTGAAAATGGGAATGAATCGTCTTTCTAATTGCTTAGTATTGTTTGTTGTTCCAGCAACCTAAAATAAACTGTTGCTATAACATTAGAAAGTTCTTATGCATAATTTGTATAGAATATCACAGGTGTCCTTTCCATTGCTAAGGAATAACAGTTGATTTTCCAACACACAGATAACTGCTTCTAACCGCCAGACATTTGTGACACTTGCAACAACCAATTAAAATGAAATGCAACACCAGTTTTCTTTAATGCAAGTACACCAATGGGCCAGAACAGTGTCATTCTTTCAAAATGACCCATGACTTCCTGAGATTCTAGTGAAGTTAGTTGGTTGTATAAACCTATATATGGTGTAAATAATAACTTTACAACATATCACAGTGGTGTAGGGGATACTGAGATGAACAATTAAATATAAGACACTTGTGGTCTAATAAGTTGGAGAAACATCCTTAAATTGAACAGAAAAAGCCACCTAAGGGAGAAATTTTACAAGGTCTTCTCACCCTTTTATGTCTCTGGCTTAGTTGTGTATTTAAAATTGTAAAACTGGTGATGGGTGTAACTTTGTATCTCGCAATTTTGTGAATTTTAAGCACATAAAATTAATAGTTACATCTTTTGTTTCTCTTGCCTTCTTACTACGAGACTACTGTGCTTGTAAGAGTTAAGTTTAGATGGAATTTGAAACCTAATTAGTTTTTGCATAACATGTTCAAAAGTATTCTACTTTCATTACCCTCACAGGAAAGATTAACTTATTTATGTTAACAAAAGCTGGCAGCTGGTAGGGTGAGAAGTTGATTTTGATTTTTGGGACACTCAACAGTGTGGTTATTGGCGCCCTTACAAATTTCCAATCTTTTCATTGCCCAGTCTCACCATTTTCCTGAATGATGAGGACAACACAAACACCCAGTTCCCAGGTAGAGAAAATCCCTGACCTGGCCGGGAATCAAACCTGAGACCCCTGATCCAGAGGCTGCAATGCTAACCACTAGACCATGAGCTGCGGAAAATAGGGTGAGATGATACTAACAACCTTGTGTGGCATATGTGCACTGTAAATTAGGTAGTTTTCTAGGTCTGAAGCTGTTTCCTAGCTTGACAGACCACAGGTGCCTTACATCAAATTGTTCATCTCCACTTCTCCTAACACCTCTGTGATACATTGTAAACAGTTACTGTTTACAACCTCTAGGTGTGTAGCTCTGTGTGTGTGTGTGTGTGTGTGTGTGTGTGTGTGTGTGGTGTTCATCTAAACTGAATACTTCACTGATGAAATGGTTGTAGTATTGCTCACCAATAATTTCTTGTTGTTCTAGGACTTTTATTAGTCTGTCATGATTTACATCACAAGAAATCCTTGCCAAACGTATTATGTCCAGCTGGTGGGAATGTCTTCACCATCTCTGGAGCAGATTCACCATACGCAATCCATTGACTTGATTGCTGGTTGGTTTGTGGGGTATAATGATGAATTCAGGTATCATAAACAGTGACAACTTGACACAAAATGTCCTTTGTATTGAAAGCCATATCTGTTGTTCAGTCAACAACAGCAGTACATATCGGGCTCATAATTTTTTCATGGCCAACTACCATGTAAATTATTAACTGACATTCCTGGCAACAAATCTATGACTTTCGCTACTTTGTGCACCCTTGTTCAATAATTAGGAAAAATCTTGTAATGGACTACATCAATTATTTCTCAGTTCATACATTCAACATTCTGTGTGATTCTCATCAAAAGCTGATGTTCGATTCTGTTTAAACTTGTTGAACCATTATGTAACTGTTGTCACTGATGACAAAGTGTCACCATGAACAGCTTCCAATTTTCCGTTCATCTTGTCACGTTTTCCCATGCAAAAACAAAACATAAATCATTGAATGATACTGCACTTATTTTGTCTCAACAAAAATCATGAAACACATTTTAATAAAATGGCTGCCAAATCCAAACTCACTTATGAATTTTGTAATTTTTATTTTAGTGTTATATGCCAAATGGTGACAAACAGTAACAACACCAAGTTGGTTTAGCATTAATTTCTGTCTTTTAACACATGAGCTTTATGAACTGCTCTCATATGCTTCACGTGAAAGCCTTAACAAGAACTACAACATGTAAGACCCAGAGAATTATGAAATTCAGAAACTATTTAGTTGAAAACTGTGTACCTGTTACAACTGAAATTGAATCCTTACTCTTTGTAATATCCCGCAACAGTGCATGTATCAGGCTTACCTCAATGTACAGTGGGCTCTCCCTCAATGAGTACACTTCTTTGGCCTGTCCTGGACGATAGAAGCCAAACCATTCCGTCTCTCGGGGCTCCACAATTGTGTCATTGTTAAAGCGCACCAGGATAAGGTTCTTTAGCTTCAGTAAATTAGTTCTGTAGGTCTCGTTCAGTTGTCGTTCATTGTTTATGTCAGCCAGGAAGATACTTCTCTGGCGATACTCTTCTTCGTTCAGTGGATCATGCCAGTATTCTGCCTGTACTAATTCACGCTGCACCCAACTGTGAAAACATTTAATTGTTACCTCATCAATGTTGTAAATATTTCTGACAACAATAATTATTAACAACATAAAAAATGTAAGGCATTATGAAATAGTGCAGACCTAATGCACAATTACCAAAACATTCTCTGAAAACATGTCAGTGGTCCATAACATCAATGGATCTAATTAGCCACTCTGCTGTCTAGAAAAAATAATTAAAATATATTTGTACTCTATGATGAAACACATTAATGCCTAATTAAGATATATTTGAATACTAGAATACCCAGTAATCTATTGTTTACCAGAAAATTACAAGTCAGCAACATTTTTTGCTCTGAATGCATGCACATGATTACTGAATAGACTGATAGTGCACAAGACACTCAAAATCTCTCCAAATCTGCACAGTATTGTCATCCTGCTCTGCATGGCATTTTACTCCATCATCTACGCCAAATTTTTAATTAGCCAAAGCAATAGTTCATTTTGCAATATCGATAGCTGCGATACTGCATCTGCCACGAGAAGAAACGCAGGTTGGCAACAAAGTTGCTGCGGGCCGCAACGAGGGCGCCCCGTCACGTGGCAGCCAATAGAAGAAGAGCAACGAGTCTTCCTGCTGAGAAGATGACGAGCCATACAGCAGACGTACACCAGCTAGCCAGTGGAGAAGAACAAATTATCTATGAACATTGTATCCTGTACTTTACTTCGCTCAACATGTCAGAAGTTATGTAATCTGTTTATTCCTCTTAAAACAAGTTATTACTAATTGTTTGCTTTGTGTTGCATATCCTCACATCCTGGAAAACTTCCTCGAATTGAACCCACACTTTTGTGCTGCTTATCCACTAAGGATACAGCACAATTCCCTAACATTAATGATAATGTTTAATACTTTGTAACCACCAATTGTCTGGATGGAAATATGTTTAACCAGTGCCAGAAGGAAAAAGACACCACAAACATCCTGAACTAATTAACAAAGGCACTGAGCACCAAACGGAATGATCCAACGTAGACACATACATACCATCAGCAGATATATGAATGATTAGAGATAGATTGATCTATGACAACTAAAACAGCCACCAGAGTGCACCGTTGTTTTACCATGTCATCGCCCCAACAGGGTATATAATGGGCTTGCACTGCATCAGACAGATAGTAAGTAATACTAAGAATCATGGAGGATACCACATGAGCTTGTGAGTCAGTCTTACAAGAACTGGACAGGAAATGGAAAGGACATCATAGTGTGTCTGCATACAGTCAGTCGATCAAATTAAACAATATCCAGGAGTGTGGCACGTGCAGAGGTCTCATATTGGACTGAATGGAGTTGTGGTGAATATCACAGGCATTGTCACAACTCTAGTTGATCCAAGTCTGACTCCGTCAAAGGAGGATTGCTGTATTGTTTGTGCCTCACAGCCCCTTCATATCTGCATCAGCCATCCAAGCACATGTAATCGAATTTATATAATAATTCCATGATATCCTGCACCATTTGCCAGGGGCCACAATAGTGTCATTTAAAGTGGTGCTGTATCTGGGAAACATGAAAAGCTGAAGAGTGGTGTCACACCATTTCCCATGATGACATTTGGTTTGGTGCTGAACGACATTGGATGACCATCATCTGCAAGTATTGGTGACCTGATGTGAGGGGACACATTCTGCCAATGTTTTGGAGACACACGCCAGTGTTAACCCTAGTGTCATAGTGTGGGAAGCCATCATGTATAAGTTCAGATCATAGCTGGCAATTATACTATTGGCCATTAAAATTGCTAAACCAAAAAGAAAAGCACATGATAAATGGGTATTCATTGGAAAAATATATTATGCTAGAACTGACATGTGATTACATTTTCACGCAATTTGGGTGCATAGATCCTGAGAAATCAGTACCCAGAACGACCACCTCTGGCCATAATAATGGCCTTGATATCCCTGGACATTGAGTCAAACAGAGCTTGGGTGGCGTGTACAGGTACATGCTACCCATGCAGCTTCAACACGATACCACAGTTCATCAAGAATAGTGACTGGCGTATTGTGACGAGCCAGTTGCAAGGCCACCATTGACCAGACGTTTTCAGTTGGTGAGAGATCTGGACAATGTGCTGGCCAGGGCAACAGTCGAACATTTTCTGTATCCAGAAAGGCCCGTACAGGACCTGCAACATGCGGTCGTGCATTATCCTTCTGAAATGTAGGGTTTCGCAGGGATTGAATGAAGGGTGGAGCCACTGGTCGTAACACATATGAAATGTAACGTCCACTGTTCAAAGTGCCGTCAATGCGAACAAGAGGTGACCGAGACGTGTAACCAATGGCACCCCATATCATCACGCCAGGTGATACGCCAGTATGGCGATGAAGAATACACGCTTCCAATGTGCGTTCATCGCAATGTCGCCAAACACGGATGCGACCATCATGATGCTGTACACAGAACCTGGATTCATCCGAAAAAATGACGTTTTGCCATTTGTGCACCCAGGTTTGTCATTGAGTACACCATTGCAGGTGCTCCTGTCTGTGATGCAGCGTCAAGGGTAACCGCAGCCATGATCTCCGAGCTGATAGTCCATGGTGCTGCAAACGTCGTTGAACTGTCCGTGCAGATGGTTGTTGTCTTGCAAACGTCCCCATCCGTTGACTCAGGGATCGAGACGTGGCTGCACAATCCGTTACAGCCATGTGGATAAGATGCCTGTCACTTCGACTGCTAGTGATACGAGGCCATTGGGATCCAGCACGGCGTTCCGTATTACCCTCCTGAACCCAACGATTCCATATTCTGCTAACAGTCATTGGATCTCGACCATCACGAGCAGCAATGTCGCGATACGATAAACCACAATTGCGATAGGCTACAATCCGACCTTTATCAAAGTCGGAAACGTGATGGTACACAATTCTTCTCCTTACATGAGGCATCACAACAACGTTTCACCAGGCAACGCCGGTCAACTGCTGTTTGTGTATGAGAAATTGGTTGGAAACTTTCCTCATGTTAGCACGTTGTAGGTGTCACCACCGGCGCCAACCTTGAGTGAATGCTCTGAAAAGCTAACTATTAGCGTATCACAGTATCTTCTTCCTGTCGGTTAAATTTTGCGCCTGTAGCACATCATCTTCGTGGTGTAGCAATTTTAATGGTTAGTAGTATATTTGGGGAACTATGGTGGCACAACTGTACATGACACATACTGTATTCTCATGAGACATTATCTTGATGCTATCTTTCCACAGTATAACACTCACTGACGCATGACTTGTCTTTACGAACTGCTACACAATGTGGGGGTATTCCATTGGCCAGCAAGATCCCACAATTTGTCCTCAACAGAACACATGCAGGGCAAAACTGGTGATCAACCGCATTCCAGAGCCAATATCCATTGTACTGAAGACCAGTTACAACAGCTCTGGGCCAACTCATGGTAGCAGATGATACAACACACTTCCTAACACAATCAGTGATTGCATCTAGGCCCATGGGGGAGCTACATCCTACCGTCACAGGATCAGCCAAGCACCAGTTTTGTGGATGGTTTTTCAGGTCTATTGTGTTCTCGGTACTCTGTTGCATGTCTCTAGACTTGATCCAGGTGCCAAACCATTGGGAAAGTATTTCAAATATTTATCGATAGATGGCGAACAGTCTTTGTGCCAAGCTACATTTTCCTCTGGAGTTCCAAAATTTAAAAGATATGAGAAGTGGTTTTTGTCAGCTAGAGTTGTACCAGTATAAAACTTAATGCTGTATTTGTGTACTTGTTTTACCAAAAATAAAAATTATGTGACAAACAGACACTTTTGAGACTGACTGTGCACAAAATACAAGTTCATTAATGTGAAGAAGAATGCAGCAAACAGCCATTGTAAATAATACTGTTTATTTACACAAACAGTGTCGGCACCGGTTTCCAACCGACAGGTTCACCTTCAGATGGCTGTTGACATTTATATTACATTTACTGTTGTTTACATTAGTTGTTGCGGAGAAAAACAGCCAACAACTAATGTAAACAACACCAAAAATAACTTAATATTATTATACTAATTGTATGGTATAACAAACTGAAATCTGATTTGGCATAAAGAAGAAGAAGAAGAAGAAGAAGAAGAAGAAGAAGAAGAAAGTGTGTATTATTAACCAGTGTTGGTTGCATTGCTATCTGCTTTGTCACTGGACTGTGCTGTCACTATCCATATTTTGTTGCGCTGTTTCCACTGTTTCTTGTTATTAAATATGTCAAACAAACAGTGACCTCAATTTCTATATCACAAAGCATGTCCCACCCCCCAGCACTCCACCTCTTCCTGTGCATCAAACTTGTGTACTCTTCCCACTTCCTCCACTTGACAGGTGCTAAGTTATACCTTGCAAGTACTACTAATGTGGGATGGGAAATGTTTGGCTAGCAGGAGATCAATTTTACTCAGATCATACCTAACACCTTTTAAAATGAGATTATTTACAAAAGTTTTATAAGGACGTGTCTGACCACCCGCTAATTTTCATTACTTTTTCGTGACTTTGATGACCTGCTGACATCCTGTAACAGAAATGTGACATGCCATCTGAAGATGAACATGGTGGTTAGAAAGTGATAACAGTGCTATCTGTGTAAATATAGAATTATTAACAGTGGTTGGTCACTGCTTTCGTCTTTGCAAGAATCAACTTGTAAAAACTTCTTTATTGTATTGGCAACAGTTTCCTGGTATGGGACTTAAGACTGTTCTTGATACAGTATTTACTTTTTTTAATATGTCTCATTATTTTTTGCAGTGATGTGGTGAGCAGCATAATCCTATGGTATCAGAATACCTTCTCAATTTTTGGATACAAATCGGTTATATACAGTTTTCATTCTCCTGTCAAATGTTAGGTTTGGCATTTGGAACATTTTCCATTTCCACTCTTCAGTTACTGCACTTAATTTTGATTCACTTTATGTTAACTGACACTATGTTCACTGAATGAATGTTGAAGTTTCTTTTGTATGAGTCAGTATTGTCAATAATAAATCCCATCATGGAATATATGTACAGGGAGGGCAGAGTTAGAATCTTGAGATACTTACCTGAACAACGACCTACACAAAGTTCATGAAATGATACTGCAGGTCAGTCTCGCCACCCTAATTTGGCATGAGTGTACTTTTGGAGAAAGACAGTTTCCTCAGAATGTAACACTGTACAAGATAACAGGAAGGAAGTAAGCAAAGTAAACAAGCCTTCATGTGGAGATCATTCTAACAGTGAAGATAACAGCATCCAGTTTCTGCACAAGATCTTCAATGTCTTACAACCAAGAAAGCCTTTTGCCTAACCTCAGTCCTAAGAATTGAAAATGCTTGACTTTGACTGTTTGACGACCTTGGGATAAAAAAATTTCACTTTTATGACTGTTCCACGTCAAAAACTGAAAGCATTAAGTTTTGTTGCAGCTAAACATGAATCTCTTCTCTGAAAACCCACAAAAAAATCATTCACAACAAAGGAATTATGTGAATGGGATGGAAATTGGTAGATGTACATGTAAAGACAAACAAATGATTATAATTTCAGAAAAATTGGACAACTTATTCAACAGAAAGAGCTTCATACTGAGCAAGTCAATAACAAGTTGGTCCACCTTTGGCCTTTATGCAAGCAGTTTTCTGCTTGGCATTGATCGATAAGATTTCTTAGATGTCATTCTGAAGGATATCGTGCCAAATTCTGTCCAATTGACACGTTAGATCGTCAAAACCTGAGCTGGTTGGAGGGCCATAATGCTCCATATAAATCCTCAACTGTGAAGAGATCCAACGACGTTGCTGGCCGAGGTAGGGTATGCAAGCAAGAATGGGTTGTAGAATATCGTCGACATACCGCTGTGGTGTAAGGAAGCCGCAGATGACAACCAAAGGGGTCCTACTACGGAAACAAACGCTACCTCAGACCATCCATTTCTGGGTATCAGGCAGTGGGGCAGGTGACTGTCAGGTCGGTATCCCACTGTTGTCCAGAGAGTCTCCAATTACATCTTCGGCCTGGTCTTACTTTACTTTTTCGTGTCCGGAAACTACAATAATTGGTTTCCGGTGGTGGAAGGTTTGGCCGTTGTCCGATTGGGCAACGTTTCCGGGGAGTGCCGGCATTTTACTTCGGCCTGGAATCTCATTGACTCGAAAAGAGTTATCTTCAGTGATGAGTCCCACTTCGAACTGAGCTCTGATGGCAGTGAAGACTTGTCTGGGGACGCCTCGGACAGCAATGGGATACCATCCTGATTGTTGTCACCATATGGTCTGACAACCAGGCGTGATGGTCTGGGGTGCTACTTCTTTTCATAGAAAGAGCTCTTTGGTTGTCACCTGTGGCAGCCTTACAGCACAGCAGTATGTCAACGATATTCTACATCCCATTCTGTTATCCTTCATGGCAACCCATCCTGGGCTTACATTTTCAGCAAGATAATGCTTGCCCGCACATAGCGAATGTTTCTAGTGGCTGTCAAACCCTACCTTGGCCAGTAAGGTCGCCGTGTCTCTCCCCAACTGAGAACATTTGGAAAGTTATGGGCTGGACTCTCCAACCAGCTCAGCAAAAGTATTGTGTGGTACACACACAATCAAATGCTTTTGTTAAATCAGAGAACATACCTACTGTACTCGACACATCATTCAGCCCTCCTAGTGCCTCACATACAAAAGAATAAATTGCAATCTCTGTGTATACTGCCTGAAGCTAAACTCTGAGTCTAGCAGCAAATTATGAGATTTGCCACAACAATGTTATACAATTCTTTCTCAAAAACTTTTGAAAACACTGCCAACAAAGAAACTGGTCAATAGTCTACATTATTTCTTCCACCTGTTTTATAAATGACTGTTTCAATCTGTCAGGAAACTGACCACATGTGAAAGACACACTGTACACATGACTGAGTACAAAAGTAATATAAGGCATACTGATCTTCATAACCCTACTTGAAAATTTTATCATACTCATGAGAATGTTGTCTTAAAAGATTTAATAATTGATTCAATTTTCATCTCTGCATGTTTCCTGTGCATGTGCTGTATTTGTCTCCAAACACCAGATTTCAAGAGTTTTGCAAATTTAGCTGTACAAAGATAATTTTGATTTAAGCTGCTGACTACTTACATAAAGTTATTATTAAATATTTTGCACGATGCTGGTCGATCAGTAAAAGTTTAATTCTCACACAAAAGAGGTTTCACATGTAGAGCACCCACATTCTGCTCCGATATCTCTTTCACAACTGACCACATATTTTTGTCCCAAGAGTTTTCTACTTTCATGGTGTAGTGTAATGCATTGTTTTAGCCTGTCTCAAGACACTCTTCAGTATTCTGCAATATTGCCTCAAGTGAAATTCTGTTACCGGGCTCTGACTGTCCTTTGTATTATGGTGCAGTTCTTGTTTCCTCCTGTATAATAGTCTACTGCTGTTATTTATCAAAATCAATTGCTAATGTTATCACTGCTTACCTGCCTGGGAATGAGACATCAAAGAAAGTGATACAAGTTTGAAGAAATGTATTATATTTGTCATAATTTTTATGTATGTAGACTACTTCTTCAAGACTGGCTTCAAATGTCTGCAGTGCAAGAGGACTCACATCTCTAAATATTTTGTTTATGACTTTGGGATATGGATCTGCCTTGATTCCTTTAAATGTTACTAGGTGTGCATCATCATATGACAGGCCATTACTAATTTGTCTCACACTGTGCCCATCAACTAGAGAATAATCTATGAAGATGTTGTCTATGATCATGCAGCTGTTTCCTTGAATTCCAATTGGAAAGTATATTGTCTGTACTAGGCTGTAAGATATAAGCAAATCCAGTCACATTTTTTCCCTGGGGAATCAATCACAAACGTTACATTGAAATCATACATAAAAACCACCTTACGTCTTTGTTAAGAACAGAGCCTAGCACAGCATAAGTCTGAAGGGGAAATCCGTAGTCTGAAGTGGGGGAGCTGTAGAGGCCACTAAGACTAATTTTCTTCCTGAAAATCCAGACTCTCCGCCCAACATTCAAATATTTGCTCTTTACAGTATTTTGGTATGTCAACACTTTTGAATCAAACATTACACTTGGTATAAATGGGCACACCTCTCTTCTGCAACAAGTACCTTACATAGAACACAAAGGAAACCTTAGCATTTCTTCACTATGTATATTATGCTCTGAGATAAAAGTAATACCAGTGTCAATAATTATTAGCAATCCATCTACTCTACCTTTAAGTGCCCTAGTTTTTTTTTATTAAATAAGCTTACTGCTCCTTCCGATCTGCATTCCTCACTTTTTTAACTAACTTCTAGCATTAAATGAATCTCCCTCAAGCAAAGATATCTCCAACCTGGCTACATTCTAATAAATAATAATTCTTTTTATGTGTTATCACCATAACTTGGCCCTCACTGACCCCAGATCCACCTACCATACTGTCATTAATAAGCTTCATCAATGATCCCTTCCCAGTCCCATTCAGGTGCAGGCTTTGTCTACTACAGACTAATCTACAGATACTCTCAACTGAGTCTAGGTTTGAGTACCAATCCAGTCCAACTCACCACTTACATCACAAGTCCAGTCCCCACCAAGACTATTCTCAAACTCTCACACTGTCAGTACCTGATTCTCTTTAGTAAAATCCTTACACAAAGCTTGTAAGTATTCTGTCATCTTATTGAGCCTATAACTTGCTTTTAAATACTGCTGACTTGGTATTCCGTACCTAGCGTCTCCTGCAACTGTGGGTCTACACCACATCTACGACAACTACCTACCAGCAGAATCCTCTTCTTCTTACTGTTCCTATTTAACTTAGGTTTTCTAACAACCTGAGTTATCTCCTTTATTTTACTTGCCCCGACAGTTACTGAAAGCTCCTCTCCACATGACTGACAGCTGGCTAAAGGAAAACTATGAGTACATTCTCTTCCTAAGGCCTCATTGCTGAATGTCAGTTCCCATTTCGCCACCGTCTCCTCCGTAGCCTGTCTAATTATTGCCTAGCATCCTCTAACTACACCTGTATAGCATAATATTCTCAATTCCTGAACTGCTAGTGATCTATTTCTACCACATGTCCTGCAGATACAGGAGAGTAATTGCTAGATTTCACATTAGCTTCTCACTACATTCACCCCACTGAAATGAGTTGATACACTGTTCGCAACATACCCCACATCTCAATAACCTATAACAATTTGTGCACTTCTCATTCACATCACATTTTACAATACCTTCAAACAAACACAATGAAATAACACACAAAAAAATCATGCTATAAATGACCAGTATGCCATCTACCTTATCTTATTAAAACACAAAAACTGGTAAAAGTACACTTATGTTGTCAGCGACTGTTGCATTGCTGGTGGAAACTGGTAAAAACTCACATGATGAACAATGGGAGCTGAAAATCATGAATCGTGAGTCAGTTATCGGTAGCCAATCAGAATGTTCTTTTATAATTTCAATCATTTGTAAATAAAGGTAGCTGGCATTTGGTTCTATTATTTAGGTTATTATTTAACCATGCTGTCAAAATTTTTGGAAAATCAGAGTAAGACAGACAAATGTATATCTCAGGCTATGTTACACATCACTCTATTATGGCAATTTTATTTTTGTGTTGAAATTTGTTGGTTTTGCCATCTCACAACCACACAGTCACATTCCAACTTAACCTAGGGCTCAGGCTTTCCTATGGGTCGGTCTACCAGCACATCTAGTTTTCTTCCATTCACATCCAATGGCTTCGCCAACTCACAACCAAACTGTCACTTTTCAACCTAACCAAGGCCTTGGGCTACACTACGGGTCAGTCTGCCAGAACATCTAGTTTCCTTTCTGCTCTCCGTATAAAAAACAAATGTAATCAATGTAACATCTGCTGAAAGAAATCATTAGAATCAGCATGCAGCTCAAGAGCTGTGGACTCCATATGTGTACTTTAGTTCAAAAGTTTATTATTATTATTATTATTTTTAAGAATATGTAGCTTAGCCTTCCTTCCTAGATGTCTTTCATCCCACATCAACTGCTCCAGTTTTGGTAGAAGCAAACTACACACATTTCTTCTGTATCTGTACCACTGAAAATAAATGAGTAAAAAAAAAAAAATAATAATTATTATTATTATTATAATTATAATTGTAAGAGGAGGAGTAGAACAACCTCCAAATCTATTACAGTTCTCCTGCTACTGCTTTCTAATTGTTTCATGCACCTAATGTGTCTCCATATACATATACAGGAATAACTATGACTTCCTATGAACACCTTTCTTTTCTCTGCTTCCACATGCACTCTGGTCCATTTTTCAAAAATAGTGAAGCTATATATTCAAATACATTTTTTAAATTTCTGTGACTGTTCCTTTTCAATGTCTACAATCATTTAACTGTAATCCATTCTGTCCAAGTTTTCCTTTCTCAAATGGACATTCTGAACTACCAGGAAAACAGCCTTTTGTTGGGTTCATATTCAGCAACATTAACTGGTCTCCAAATATGGAGCTGTATTTATCTTCAACAGTTAATTCAAATTCAGAAATCTACTTGATGATGTCTTACTTTCTAGATCTCAGTCTTCTTTCCTGATGTTAATACAGCTATTTTCAAGTTCCACAGATCACAAACACAAGAAATATTATGATGTGAAGCACATCAAATTGATGAAGGAAATGACTGTATTGACAAGTTACGAAATACAAATTTATGTGGCTACATGCTGGCCATTTACTGATTTATAATAGTCTACTCATTTCTACTAAAGAATTTGTCTATGGCACAGAAGGAACTGTTATGGAGAAACAACTTTAATCAACATTTGAAAATATTTTTACTATCTCTCAAGCACATTATTAACTTGACAATGTGTGCCCCAGTAGCTGAGTAGTCACCAAGACGGAATGTCATGCCAAGGGGTTCGGGTTTGATTCCCGGCTGGGTCAAAGATTTCCTCCGCTTAGGGACTGGGTATTATGTTGTCCTAATCATCTTCATCTTCATCTTCATCATCATCATCATCATCATCATCATCATCATCTCATCCTCATCAACATGCAAGTCGCCAAAGTGGTGTCAACTCAAAAGACTTGCATCAGGCAAACGGTCTACCTGATGGGAGGCCCTAGCCACAGGACATGACATTTCATTTCACCTCATCAATATAATAATTCCAGAATGAGATTTTCACTCTGCAGCGGAGTGTGCGCTGATATGAAACTTCCTGGCAGATTAAAATTGTGTGCCGGACCGAGACTTGAACTCGGGACCTTTGCCTTTCGCGGACAAGTGCTCTACCGACTGAGCTACCCAAGCACGACTCACGCCCTGTCCTCACAGCTTTACTTCTGCCAGTACCTCGTCTCCTACTTTCCAAACTTTACAGAAGCTTCTGGAAAGTTTGGAAAGTAGGTGACGAGGTACTGGCAAGTAAAGCTGTAGGGAGGGGGCGTGAGTCGTGCTTGGATAGCTCAGTCAGTAGAGCACTTGCCCGCGAAAGGCAAAGGTTCCAAGTTCGAGTCTCGGTCCAGCACACAGTTTTAATCTGCCAGGAAGTTTCAATATAATAATTGATTATTTTTGACATTATTATGTTGGACAGATTATCAAATTACAGCTGTGTATATTATTCAGAAGTGCATGAATGAAAGTCTCTGGTGAACATTCCTAAATGCTTATCTCGATTTCCAAAAAGCACTTGACTCAGTGCCACATCTATGCTTATTTTCAAAAACATAATCGTCTGGAGTACCAAGTGAAATTTGTTACTGGATTGAGAATTTTATGGTAGGGAGGATGCAGTATGTTACCTTGGACAGAAAGTCATTGACAAAGGTAAAAGTAAATTTGAGTGTGTCCACGGAAGAATATTGGGATCTACATCTACATCTACAGAGATGCTCCACAAGCCCCATACAGTGCGGACCGGAGGGTACCCTGTACCACTACTTGTCATTTCCCCTCCTGTTCCACTCGCAAATAGAGCGAGAGAAAAACGACTGTCTATACACCTCCATATGAGTCCTAATTTCTTGTATCTTATCTTCATGGTCCTTATGCACAATGTTATGTTGGTGGAAGTACAATCGTTCAGTAGACGGCTCCAAATGCTGGTTCTCTCAATTTTCTCAAGAGTGTTTCTCGTAAAGAACTTCTCCTTCCCTCAAGGGATTCCCATTTGAGTTTCCGAAGCATCCCGGTAACACTTATTTGTTGCACGAACGTACTGGTAACAAACCAAGTTGCCCGCCTTTGAATTGCTTCGATGTCTTTCTTCAATCCAATCTGGTACAGATCCCAAACACTCACTCAAGCACTACTCAAGAATAGGTCACACCAATTTCCTATATGCAGTCTCCTTTACAAGTGAACCACTCTTTCCTAAAATTCTCCCAGTAAACCAAAGGGGATCATTTGCCTTTCTTATTACAGTTTTCACACGCTTGTTTCACCTCACTTTGCCTTGCAATGTTACGCCGAAATATTTAAACACCTTGACTGTGTCAAGCAGGACACTACTAATACTGTATCTGAACATTACAGGTTTTTCCTTCTTACTCATCTGCATTGCCATACATTTTTCCACATTTAGGGCTAGCTACCACTCATCACACCAACTGGAAATTTTGTCTAAGTTGCCCTTGTATCTTCCTACAGTCACTCAACTCCACATTACTGTAATCATTTATGTATATAGACAACAACAGCAGTCCTGTCACACTTCCCTGGGACACTCACGACGATGCCCTTGTCTCTGAGGAATACTCACTATCTAGAACAACATACTGGGTTCTATTATTTAGAAGCCTTCGAGACACTCACATATCTGTGAACTTATTCCATGTGCTCAGACCTTTGTTAACAGCTTGCAGTGGAGCAGCATGTCAAATGCTTTCTGGAAATCCAGAAATTTTCAAATTTTTGTACCTTTGTGCGTGTGTTCTCCCACCATTGCTTGGTAAGTAGAATTTTTATATATCCAATTAAACTGCACAAATATGAAGTCATATCTTGATAAGATTTCCCAGTTGTGTAAGATTGGCAGCTTGCTTTAAATATTCAAAAATGTAAAATTGTGAGCTTCACAAAATGAAAAACTGTAGTGTCCTATGACCACAGTATCAATGAGTCACAGCTGGAATAGGTCAACTCATACAAATACCTGGGTGTAAAAATTTGTAGGGATACTCTTCTAGTGGACAAGTGTTATTATTCTGTCAAAGAATTCATTGAAGACAGCTACACAGTCTGAACACAGGGATTGTTTTACATGTACTATTTTATGTACTTGTGTAGCTGTAACTTAGAAATGTAAAATATAATGTAAACTTTTGTATTTCTTTAAAAAAGAGAAAAAAGTTTCTTTTTGTAAACCTTGACATGATGATTTGAAAATTGTACGTAATGAGATGAATAAATCACATAGGCTCAGTAGTAGGTTAAGTCAGCTGGCAGACTTCAGTTTATCGGTAAAATATGAGGGAAATGCATTCAATTTAAAAAGGAAATTGCTTACAAATCATTCAAGTCACTTATGCTAGAACATGTGTGTGGTCCCTGTACTATATAGAACTGGCATGGTATATCGAACATACACAGAAATGGGTAGGATAAATGGTTACATGTTTGTTTGACCCCTGGGAGAGAATCCCACAGATACTGAAGAAGCTGAACTTGCAAACACTTGAACATAGATGCAAACTAGCCAGAGTAAGCCTGCTTACAAAGTTTCAGAAACAGCTGTAAATGTCACTCTAGGAGTACACTGCAACCACCTACATAACGTTCTCATAAGTTTAGATTACTTACAGCATGCACAAAGGCATTTAACCACCCATTCTTCCTGCATTCCATGTGTGAATGGAATGGGAAGAAGCCCTAATAATTGGTATAGTGGGAATTACCCTCTGCCATGCACTTCAGAGCAGTCCGTAAAGTACGGATGTAGATATCTGCAGGATATTTGTGTGTGTAAACCAGTACATAATCGTCACTACTTTTCTTGTGCAATGGAAATGTTTTGTCTAAGTGAGCTGCTGCCCCAGAATGTTATCCTGTAGGACATCAGTGAACAAAAATATGCAAAATTGTTATCACACTGGTTTCTTTGTTCCCAAAGTTGGCAGTTCTTCTTATGGCAGTAGTACCCGAGCCCAAACCTCTCTGAAAGAGCTCCACAAACCCTTTATATATTAAATCCTTAAAGAGCAGAACTTAAGAGATTCCAGAGTCCTCATCTTTTTATTTGAAACTTCCCTTGTTTTGCAATCTGTCTCCGCAAGGGAAAGCTTCAATTGCATCAAATCACTTAACAACAAAGGTAACACCACCTTTACCTTTATCAATTCTTGTAAATACCACAAAAACTGAATTTACCTCCAGTATGCCCCTACATTCAATATTTTCCTTATGTAATCACACCATTTATGTGCTGGGTATCCACAGTTTGGAAGACCATATACTCCTTGATGTTGCCCTCCCAGTGACACAAGATTAATCATAGGAGGAGATGGGCAGCGTTGAGCAACAGCTCTCCTGTTGGCATGGAACATAAAAAGAAAGATTATTCGTAACTATTCAGGGACTGGTATTTGATGCAAGTCATGTTATAAAAAAAGAACAAGAAATACCAGATACCCTGACAAAATTTTTTAAATGACATCTTTCTTTATTACATTCAGCTCTCATGGCAGATATGCATGTAAATGAATGCAATAACAGAAAGTCCTTAGCGGAATATACATAATGGAAGGAGTAACAACTCACCATATCGTTGAACTATCAAGAGGCACATACAAAAGAGTGAGACCTTTGCTGAGCTTTTGGATGAATCTTCCTTCAGAGCAAACAGAGTAATCATACACTTACACACCTACACATCTCAGCCAATGACACTGAATTGGCATTGCAGCTGGACTACATGGTAAGACATTACATTTACTCATTCCATTATATACAAATTAATGACCTTTTAACTGAATATGTAAGAGGTAAACATTTTGCACAAACTTTTAATCAGTCCTAACAGACATACAACAACAGAGAAAGATACATATTTTTAACATAGTCCTCCAAAGAAATTCTGCTCCAAGATCAAATAGAATATCTTAGTGCATCAGGAACCAGGTAGAAAGGCATTCAAGACTTCACATTTGATGAAATCAGTATTACTTTTGCTGTAAAAGAAAAATCAGATTCTAATCAGGGGATTATCTATTTCTCTGAGAGGAAAAAGAAGTTCAAACAAAAATTTATATCTGCCATGTCAATGATTATTGGTGATGAAACTGACGGTGTCTCTGGTAGCTCTATGCGTAACACAAGCTTACTTTCCAACAAACAATAACGACAGTTAAAAATACACAGATAGGAGTGATCTAAAATAGGAACTGTTTAGAATGATAAAGGAAACATTACAACGGCAGACAACCACCAAAATCCAAATTGGGCTAGTAAACTTGTATTAGGGAACATGAATAAGAGAGATTGAAGACAAATGGAATTTAGTTAACATTGTGAAATTATCTTAAACATACAGATCAAAGTTTCCAATAGAAAAGCACCATATGTTGTTATACAGGGTGAAGAAAAATTCATGCACTCGAGCTTCACAGAGCGATTCCACACGTACTAGCAATACTACAATGTATGTCACAAAATGTCATCTGGCACATATTTCGGGCAGTAAATGGATGTCGATGATTAGCAATCTGGAACCACTGTAACCACATGTACGGTAACCATCTCTGTCATCAAACAGAGCAGTGCTGTGCGCTAGGTGCAGTGTATAGTGTTTTGGGTTAGCATGTTGGAGGTTGAGGGTTCAATTGTGGGTTGAGGCTTATTTGTTTTTATTTGCTAAAAGTAGTCTGCGTGGTATGGTATCTGGTGTCTTAATTGTCATACAGTGAATACAGTGCGTCTTCAACAAAAAATTTGCAGTTATGTAGTACGTCACAGGAATGGAAGTACAATCGTTTTCACTGGTCAGCTTTTAAAGAAGCCTTTTGCGCATTGTGTACGAGAACTGCTTCGTGCCACTGCATTTACTAGATTCCAAAACTGTTATCTGTGTGCCCTACCCCAATAGTCCCATCAAAATTATTTGGAAAGCATGTTGCTAGCCCTACTGGTGACATAAGACCCTACCTAAATGTAATGGGCCTGAACGTGGCAATAATAACAATTAGTATTAATCATTAATCGATGGGACTATTGGGGGAGTGTACACACAAAATAAGTTGGAATCTAGTAGATGCAGTGATGCAAAAGAATCCACACCCATGAGGTACAAAAGCTTTCTTTAAAACCTGAGCAACGAAAACGATTGTGTTTCTGTTTCTGTATTCGTAATATGCAACTGCAAATGTTTTGTAAAAGGTCTACTGTAATTGTTGTATGACGATTAAGATGCCAGATACTGTACCATGCAGATTATTTTAGCAAATAAAAATAACTAATCCATGCCCCAGAATTGAATCCTTGACCTCCTGCATACTAACCCAAAATGCTATCCACTGCACCAACTGCACATCAATACTGCTGTATCCTGGCAAAGGAAGTTACCATATATGTAATTACACTGTTGCCTGATTGCCGATCTTTTAATGTTCATTTACTGCCTGAAATATGCACAGGACAAAATTTTATGACAGACATTTTTGTACTGCTAGTACGTGAGGAATCATGCTGCGAAGTCCGAATTTTTCTTCAGCCTGTATATGATGTGGATTATACAATCACAAGCGAGTGAATCAGACGTACGGGCATATCACTTCCAATAGGACCACAGAGCCGTATCTATCTCTGTCAGTTTTGTGGGAGAGTAACTGTGGAGTATTAAAGGTGTAGAAATGAATGAAAGGCAAGCTGACACTCCGAGTCTTCCACTAGGCACGGTCAAATAGCATTAACGGTAGTGCACTGCTCACAACAGGCATGTTCTAGTCCTGGCCTGGCACTCACTTTTAACTTGTCACAAAAAACATGAATTGTTAAAATGCAGTCATGAAACTTTCTGGCAGATCAATAGTGTGCGCCGGACTGACACTTGAACCCGGAGCCTCACGTTTCATGGACTATGCTCTTACCGGCTAAGTTATCCAGCCACGACTTGTGACCCACCCTCACTGTTTTGCTTCTGCTAGTACACCTTCTCCTGTCTTCCAAACTTCACAGAATTTCTCCTGTATACCTTGCACGAATAGTACTCTAACAAGAAAGCATATTATGGAGATATGGCTTTGACACAGGATAGGAACTAATTTCCAGAATGAATCTTTCATCCTACAGTGGGGTGTGCAGCATTTTGAAACAGCAGCAGAGCTTCTGTGAAGTTTGGAGAGTATGTGGCAAATACTCACACAAGTGAAGCTGAGAGAGCATTCATGAGTCTGCTTGGATAGCTTCATCAGTTAAAAAACTTTTTTCTGAAAGGCAAGGTCCTTACATCAAGTTCTGGTCAGGCATACAGTTCAAAACTGTCAGGAACTTTCAGAACTGCACACACTGTTGTACAGAGTGCAAGATTCTTCATTTAAAAAAAAACTGTTATATCAGAAGACAAAATTTGAACTAATCAGCTGTTCTGCAGCATCATGTGTGTCATAAACTAATATTTCAGAATACAAATAAAGTACACAAGAGAGAAAATTTGTTTACAGGTAAGAAGCAGTTGAACAAACATTTTGTGCATAAGATCTGTTGAGAGGGGTTTCAAAAAATAAGTTACACATCGTTATAGTAAGCAAAGTAAATTTTATTGAACTCTGCACTACAGCTCCAAGTGACACAGATACACGACATTATTTTTCAACATAGCCAACAGTCTCTCTAAACAACATTCAGAACGTCTTACCAGTCATTCAATTCCTCAATGCTAGAATCCACTCCTTGCTAATGCAGTCATTCCAGAACCACTGTGTGAACGTCGCCATTGTTGGAAAATCTCTTTCCTATCCAGATGTTCTTTCACCTTTCTGAAAAGGACAACATGGCACAAGAATTGGACTCTATGGCAATGCTATACGCATCACGGGGGGTGTTGCATTGCGCTGCACGAGAACATTACCCTTGCTCAATTTTCCAAGTCTGTTGTTCTTTCAGGTGCTGCACTGCAATGCCAATGTTGCGTAGCACAAATAGGCAGTAATGGTTATTTTCTTTGGCATAAACTCTGTGTACACAACTCCTTCATTGTTGAAGAAAATGGAGGCCATAACCTTCCAAGTAGGTCGCACAACTTTGCATTTCTTCTGTGGAAGCAAAGAGGTGCTCCATTCCACAGGTACACTCTTTGTTGCAAGCACAAAATGATGGACACAGGTCTCATTGCCCATAATGATGTGGCTTAGGAAATCATTGCCTTCCTTGGAGTAATCTTCAAGAAAGTCCACAGACAGTGTAAAGCTTGCATTTTTGTGTCCAGGTGACAGTAATCACGGAACCCAGCATCAGCATAAAATCCGATACTGCAGATTATCTCAAACAGTACAATGAACAATGCCTATCGAGATGCTCATCTGATGAGCAATGCCTGTGACAGTCGCATTTGGATTGCTGCAGATCAGTTCCTTTATTGTTTAGGCATTGTTATCTGTGATCAATATCAATAGTCTTCCTACTCAATCAGCATCACCAATATCTGTTTGGACTAGGTCAGACTGTTGGCAGCACTTCACTACAGCTGGACATTTCATTGCATTTGGTCCATACACCACCAGAATTTCATAGTGAATCTGCGTGCAGGTTAGACGTTTTGCGCATGTACTTCAACTCTGAAGGAAATTTCCAGTTGCCATGTCATTTCATTCACACACTGTGATGCATCTGTTATCTGTACTGCAGCAGAACTGTTTCTGCATGAAACATAAAACATGTACCCTCTTCTGATAATGCACCACTCTTGCTACGCAATGGTCTTAGCACAGGATGACACATGTAACTTCCTCTCCAAAGTCCATGCATACATGTGTACTCAAAACGCTGCCTTATGTCGTGCAGTAGAGTTAACTTCTGCAAAACTATATTTTACTGTTCCTATTCTACTTATGAATGGTGCATTACAAGAATGACTGTTGGCAAGCATCTGCATGAGTTTTATTTTCTCTCATTTTCCCATCATGGTCATTTGGTGAGGATTTTTTTTTGTTTTGTGTGTGTGTGTGTGTGGGGGGGGGGGGGGTTACCTGCATGCATGTGCAATTAAGTAAGCAATAGGGTACCCTAATCATCTTGGAATGCACACTTTCAGAATTTCAACAGTAAATCTCTCTGTGAGGGCACTGCCACTGGCGTTTAATGAGAATCTTCCTAATACTGCCGTGCTTAGTGGCAAAATTCAATTGCAATCATGTCAGGTGAATTAACAAATGGAGAAGTTCTTTTGAAGAATACAGTGTTATATCAAATACTATCTTGCTGGAACAAGCTATGTGACTATTTTGAAGAATTAGCTTCATGTTGGACATCAAATCTTTCCTGTTGGTAGCACTCAAACATTAATAGACATGACCACCCACGATCACTAGAAGCTTATGGCAAGCATAGATTTCAAATTACACTATGTAATGAACAGTTGGAGATGTTTTTCACTTTTACAGTGGTTCGCATATAATAGGCAATCACTGTTAACAAAATTAGACAGCCCCACCAGAAAAGATAATTGCTATCAATCAACACACCTTCTGCTGTCCTCATGAGTCAATTTAATTGAAGTTATCTTTGATTTGTTAACAGGTGCACCCTGTCCAAAGAAATCTCTAGATGATATCTTTTGTGCAGCAGACACTAACAGAATACAAGTTCATTCAGTGGTATGATACCTGTAGCAGAGCTATGGAGTTGTGGCAACTGTCAAGATGATGTCCTAGACCTGCCAATGGTATGAGCGCGCCATGTTCCATAGTCCACTGCTGTGTTTGCAACTTGAAGTTCTCTTTGTTCCATATCTTCCACATGTCCATTACTGTAACAGCATTTTGCTCCAGATGGACTGCAATTTCACAATACAACAGATTATATTGATAAAGGTTAGTCATCTGCCCATTCACAAACCTTACTCAACTCTGAATGTAATATACATATATTATCATGGTGTATGGTGAAGTCTACACTACTGCTATAGTCCTTTGACCATTGACAGTACAATTTTTTATTGGAGGTTTTTGTAATCAACCGATGTGTAGTGTAGCATAACATCTCAGTTAGTTGGATTCTTTAGATAGTTTGCTTGTGAGAAGGTAATCTAATGAATATGTCATGGCAATAACTTTTTTTTTTCATCCACTGTGCATTTGATAGTTGGATTTATGTACCAGCTAAAACCTGTATTTTCCGAAGTTAACAATATGTTGGCTGGTTTGGGGGAAGGGGACTAAACAGTGAGGTCATAGGCTGCATCGGATGCAGGAAGAATGGGGGAGGAAGTTGGCCATGCCCTTTCAAAGGAATTAGCCCGGCATTTGCCTGAAGTGATTTAGGGAAATCACGGAAAACCTAAACCAGGATGGCCAGATGCAGGTTTGAACTGTCATCCTCCCAAATGCGACTCCAGTGTACTAACCACTGTGCCACCTTGCTCGGTCTTTCAATATGTCTGAAGACGTTAATTACAAGAATGTCCCTGTTCAAACCCCCACATTCTTGCAGGGGTCCCAATGCTTCAACGTGTGATTGTATCATGTGACAGTCACCATAGTGTTCACATATTACCATATTGTTGAAAGCATCACAGGTTAAAACTGAAAGCTCAAATCTACTTCTACTTCTACTTCTACTTCTACTACTTCTACTTCTACTACTACTACTACTACTACTACAAGCTTCCACCATGGAGTAATGATTTTCACAAACAGCGGTGAAGTTTGAGATCTGGGTAATGTCTATCAGCCCTAGCTTTATTACAATGAGGATGGGTTCTTTTTTTTTTAATTATAACCTCCACAACAAGTATTAAACAAGGCAGAGTGTACTACCACATGAGGAAAGAGCACTTCCATCCTCTGGGTCTGCTGCAGCAAAGGACTGTTCTATGTTTATGTCTACATCTGTACTCCACAAGCTGTTGTATGGTTTAGGGCAGTGGGTACAAAGTGTTGCAGTATAATCTTTCTTCCTTCCTATTCCACTGAATGGGTGGTGCATGGGAAGAAAGATTCACAGTACACCTCTGCATCACACCAAATTCCTCTAATTTCATATTTGTGATCACAAAGCAAGACTTATGTTAGAGGAAGTAATATGTTTCTTTGCTATTTTTGGAATGAGAACTTCCAGAATTTTGTTAGTAAGGCATGATGTGATGCACAGGGTCTTTCTTGTAATGTTTCCCACTTGCGTAGGCTGACCATTTCTGTGACATAGGAGCTGATTAGACAAACACGCAATGAACTGTGAAGATCTTTTTGGAATCTTTTCTATATCTCCCATTAATCCAGCTCATTAAGGGTCTCTGACTCAGGAACAGTAGTCAAGAATTGGTTGAATGAGCATTTTGTAAGCAACATCTATCGTAATTGCAATTACACTCCCAGCCAAAGTTTGTGATAGTTCCCCCTTGTGGCTAAAGTGCACTTATGTTGTTTGTGCCTCTTACATTGCCCTTAATCGGGCAGGTAGGTTAGAAAATTTAAAAAGGGAAATGGATAGGTTAAAGTTAGATATAGTGGGAGTTAGTGAAGTTCGGTGGCAGGAGGAACAAGACTTTTGGTCAGGTGATTACAGATTTATAAATACAAAATCAAATAGGGGTAATGCAGGAGTAGGTTTCATAATGAATAAAAAAATAGGAGTGCGGGTTAGCTACTACAAACAGTATAGTGAACGCATTATTGTGGCCAAGATAGACACAAAGCCCATGCCTACTACAGTAGTACAAGTTTATATGCCAACCAGCTCTTCAGATGATGAAGAAATTGATGAAATGTATGACGAGATAAAAGAAATTATTCAGGTGGTGAAGGGAGACGAAAATTTAATAGTCATGGGTGACTGGAATTCGTCAGTAAGAAAAGGGAGAGAAGGAAACATAGTAGGTGAATATGGATTGGGGGGGGGGGGGGGGGGGAAGAAATGAAAGAGGAAGCCGCCTTGTAGAATTTTGCACAGAGCATAACTTAATCATAGCTAACACTTGGTTCAAGAATCATAAAAGAAGGTTGTATACCTGGAAGAATCCTGGAGATACTAAAAGGTATCAGATAGATTATATAATGGTAAGACAGAGATTTAGGAACCAGGTTTTAAATTGTAAGACATTTCCAGGGGCAGATGTGGATTCTGACCACAATCTATTGGTTATGAACTGCAGATTGAAACTGAAGAAACTGCAAAAAGGTGGGAATTTAAGGAGATGGGACCTGGATAAACTGAAAGAACCAGAGGTTGTAGAGTGTTTCAGGGAGAGCATAAGGGAACAATTGACAGGAATGGGGGAAAGAAATACAGTAGAAGAAGAATGGGTAGCTCTGAGGGATGAAGTAGTGAAGGCAGCAGAGGATCAAGTAGGTAAAAAGACGAGGGCTAATAGAAATCCTTGGGTAACAGAAGAAATATTGAATTTAATTGATGAAAGGAGAAAATATAAAAATGCAGTAAATGAAGCAGGCAAAAAGGAATACAAATGTCTCAAAAATGAGATCGGCAGGAAGTGCAAAATGGCTAAGCAGGGATGGCTAGAGGACAAATGTAAGGATGTAGAGGCTTGTCTCACTAGGGGTAAGATAGATACTGCCTACAGGAAAATTAAAGAGACCTTTGGAGAGAAGAGAACCACTTGTATGAATATCAAGAGCTCAGATGGCAACCCAGTTCTAAGCAAAGAAGGGAAGGCAGAAAGGTGGAAGGAGTATATAGAGGGTTTATACAAGGGCGATGTACTTGAGGGCAATATTATGGAAATGGAAGAGGATGTAGATGAAGATGAAATGGGAGATAAGATACTACATGAAGAGTTTGACAGAGCACTGAAAGACCTGAGTCGAAACAAGGCCCCGGGAGTAGACAACATTCCATTAGAACTACTGATGGCCTTGGGAGAGTCAGTCATGACAAAACTCTACCATCTGGTGAGCAAGATGTATGAGACAGGCGAAATACCCTCACACTTCAAGAAGAATATAATAATTCCAATCACAAAGAAAACAGGTGTTGACAGATGTGAAAATTACCGAACTATCAGTTTAATAAGTCACAGCTGCAAAATACTAACGCGAATTCTTTACAGACGATTGAGAAAAACTAGTAGAAGCCGACCTCGGGGAAGATCAGTTTGGATTCCGTAGAAATGTTGGAACACGTGAGGCAATACTGACCCTCTGACTTGTCTTAGAAGCTAGATTAAGGAAGGGCAAACCTACATTTCTAGCATTTGTAGACTTAGAGAAAGCTTTTGACAATGTTGACTGGAATACTCTCTTTCAAATTCTGAAGGTGGCAGGGGTAAAATACAAGGAGCGAAAGGCTATTTACAATTTTTACAGAAACCAGATGGCAGTTATAAGAGTCGAGGGGCATGAAAGGGAAGCAGTGGTTGGGAAAGGAGTGAGACAGGGTTGTAGCCTCTCCCCGATGTTATTCAATCTGTATATTGAGCAAGCAGTAAAGGAAACAAAAGAAAAATTCGGAGTAGGTATTAATATTCATGGAGAAGAAGTAAAAACTTTGAGGTTCGCCGATGACATTGTAATTCTGTCAGAGACAGCAAAGGACTTGGAAGAGCAGTTGAACGGAATGGACAGTGTCTTGAAAGGGGAGGATATAAGATGAACATCAACAAAAGCAAAACGAGGATAATGGAATGTAGTCAAATTAAATCGGGTGATGCTGAGGGGATTAGATTAGGAAATGAGACACTTAAAGTAGTAAAGGAGTTTTGCTATTTAGGGAGTAAAATAACTGATGATGGTCGAAGTAGAGAGGATATAAAATGTAGACTGGCAATGGCAAGGAAAGCGTTTCTGAAGAAGAGAAATTGGTTAACATCGAGTATAGATTTAAGTGTCAGGAAGTCGTTTCTGAAAGTATTTGTATGGAGTGTAGCCATGTATGGAAGTGAAACATGGACGATAAATAGTTTGGACAAGAAGAGAATAGAAGCTTTCGAAATGTGGTGCTACAGAAGAATGCTGAAGATAAGGTGGGTAGATCACATAACTAATGAGGAGGTATTGAATAGGATTGGGGAGAAGAAGTTTGTGGCACAACTTGACTAGAAGAAGGAATCGGTTGGTAGGACATGTTTTGAGGCATCAAGGGATCACAAATTTAGCATTGGAGGGCAGCGTGGAGGGTAAAAATCGTAGAGGGAGACCAAGAGATCAATACACTAAGCAGATTCAGAATGATGTAGGTTGCAGTAGGTACTGGGAGATGAAGATGCTTGCACAGGATAGAGTAGCATGGAGAGCTGCATCAAACCAGTCTCAGGACTGAAGACCACAACAACAAAAACATTGCTTGCGGATGTTGGTAATTCACTGACAATGGTCATAGTCAAAAGAGCGATAATACATAATAGGCAATAAAAAATTGCTGAATCTTTTGGCATAAGATCCCAATTGATAGTTTTTGACATGGAGAGCACCACAATAACTTTTGATGATCTGGTTATAATGAATTTTGTAGCTAGTTACGGATTTTTGTATTATTTGGTGAATGGAAACAACTAGATGTGCTTGTAAACTGACCTGTAGTGAAGACCAAGTTTGGGAATGTAACAGTGTGGTCATGAGCTGGAGAAGCCAATAAATGTGAATGAAAGACAGACAGACTGGCCTACAGTTAGCATGAGACCTAGGTTATGTAGGAATGTGACAATCTACTTGTGGGCTGGCAAAGCCAACAAATCTGAACATGACAATATAATTGTTGTAACAGATTGCTACGTAGTGTAGCCCAAGATAAATATTCATCATTGCTGTAGCATACAAGTCAGTCTTATATTCAATTTTTACAAAAATTGTGACAATGTCATTAAATTTTAAAATAGTACAAAATAGTAGCTACCTTTATTTATCGACCATAGAAAATTATGGCTGAGCATTCTGATTCACTATTGACAACCAACTCACTATTTGTTGCATTCAGTTCCCATTGTTCACCACGTGAGTAGTTACCAACATCAGCACAACAACAGCTCTCAACATCATAAGTGCACTTTTCCTGATTACAGTGAATGATCGGCAGCAGCATAGTGAATGATATTAAATCTTTTATTTAATTTTATGTGTATTAGAAATAACCTCCTTGCACACTATTGCATCATCTGTAATAACCTCATAAGGCTACAGGTGTTATCCACCAGGCCATATCCCTGTACTTATGCATTACAAGCCATGAACAGTAGTCACACTAATAAACTACCTAAAGGTGCACCAGACATCCCCTTCGATTCTCACAGTGCCTGGGTTCTGTTCACCAGAAGTCTTCAATCCAATGGCATTTCTGTGCAGATATTCCACACGTATGTATTTTGTTGACTACACAACAGTGTGCAACTGTGTCAAAGGTTTTCGAGATGTCAAGAAACACAGTACGAACATGAGCTCCACAACCTAAGGTTTCTGGATTTCATCAACGAATAGCACAACTTGGGTTTCAAATATCTGGTGATGGTGGGAACAGTGACTATGTGGTATTTACTTGTCCTTGAATTTGGAATTTAAGCTGCACTATGAGGTTGGAATAAAGAAGTCATTTTGCTACTGCACAAAAACATTCACAATATATATATATTGTAGGAATGTTGTTAGGTATGTCACTTACTGACATGTTAAGTTGTAAAAGGGCACAACGAAAAGACACTTACAAATTACCTTTCAGCCACAGTCTTCATCAGAAATGCACACACATTCATTCACACAATCAAGCACACCTCATGCACCTCTGACGTGGGTCCGAGTTGACAGAGATGGTTAATGTGTAAATGTCTTTTCATTGTGCCTTTCTGTAACTTAATGTGTCATCTTTAAAGTAAGAAGCAATCTATCTTATCCTTAGATTGCTGATACTCCAACCTTGACTTTCCACTATCTGAATACACATATTCATTATCTAAACCACTTTAGTATGTTTCTCAAGTTTTCACTGGTGCAGTATAACAATTTTTAGATGTCTAAAAGCAACTATTTTAATCTTCTTTGAAAGAATCTGTCTGTCTTTCACTGAAACTGAGCCAGTAGGCCTCATTTCACCTATTTTGGGGAAATCTGTTTCGTACGATGTCAACAGAAGGCAAACACAAAAAGATAGGAGTCTATTAAACATCAGCAGTTCAAATGTACAATGAATGCTGGTATCCCTTGGGGAAATGGCAGCAAGGGGCAGGAAATGACACCAGGTGCACTCTGTGTATGCCTGGAGGCCTCATTCAAGAGGCTATTCCGGCAGCCACTGAGGGAACAGGGTGGAACCAACTGCAGATTGTGGCACAATGGAACAAATGATGCCTGCCGTCTGGGCTACAAGGTCATTTTTGGGTCATTCCAGTGAGTGGCAGAGTCAGTTGAGAAGGCCAACCTAGTGCGAGGAGTTTCTACAAATCTCACAATTTGCAGCATTGTCCCCTGAATTGACTGTACCCTTTGGTTCTGCGTCGAGTGGAAGGACTGAACCAGAGACTTCAAAGGTTCTGGGATAAGCTAGGCTGCAACTTCCTGGACTTGCAACACAGGGTTGAGAACTTTAGAGTCCCCCTAAATAGGCTAGGTGTGCACTATACATAAGAGGCTGCTACTCAGGTAGCTGATTATGCATGGGGTGCACACAAGAGTTTTTTTTAGATTAGGCAACTCTCCATACAATCCAGATGATGATAATACTAAGGGTAAACTGCTGAACTATTGACAACAAAGGGCCAGAGTTCGAAGGGCTCATAAAAAACAGTGAAGCTCACATACTATTAGCTTAGGAAGCTGGTTGAAATCAGAAATTGACAGCAGTGAGATTTTTGGTAAAAATTGAGTGTGTATCGAAAGGATAGGTAAATGGGAGGTGGAGGTGATGTATTTGTTGCAGTAGACAAGAAACTGAAATCCATCAAGACAGAAATTGAAGCTGCAAGTGAGATTGTTTGGGCAACACTCAGTATGAGGGGTAGGCACAAAATTATAATTGGATCCTTCTATCACCCAGCAGACTCATCTCCTGATGTAACCTAAAACTTTAGAGAAAACCTCAGTTCACTTGTACGTAAGTTCCCCACTCATGCTACAATCATTGGTGGAGACTTTAACCATCCAAGAATTAATTGAGAGAATCACAGTTTTGTTAGTGGTGGGCGTGATGAGGCATCCTGTGGAACATTACTAAATGCCATCTCTGAAAACTACCTAGAACAGATAGCTAGGAACCCCACTCACAATGGAAATATATTGGATCTAATGGCAACAAATAGACCTGATCTTTTTGAGGATGTCCACACTACAACTGGTATCAGTGACCAAGACATGGTTGTGGCAACAATGATTATCAAAGTACAAAAGACAGCTAAACTAAGCAGAAAGATATATATGTTCAGTACACTAGATAAAACATCAGCAATGTCAAATCTCGAGTGAGGAACTTGAAGCTTTCAACAAAAGGCAGGGGCATGGACAGGAAATTTGAAAGAATAGTTGACCATGCACTGGATAGATATGTACCAATGTAGAATTTATTTATTTATTTATTTACATGTCAAGTTTCGTAGGACCAAATTGGGAGCAACTCTCCAAGTTCATGGAACATGTCAGTACATGAAATTACAACATAAAAGTAATAACTGATAAAAATAAAATGTTTATGAACCCGAATAAAGTCAATCCATAAGTTTAAGTAAACGCAATCAACAATACAACAAGAATCTGCTTAATTTTTCAAGTAGCTCCTTGACAGAATAGGAGTGACCCATGAGGAAACTCATCAGTTTCGATTTGAAAGCACATGGATTACTGCTAAGATTTTTGAATTCCAGTGGTAGTTCATTGAAAATGGATGCAGAAGTTTACTGCACATCTTTCTGCATGAGAGTTAAGGAAGTCCGGTCCAAATGCAGGTTTGATTACTTCCGAGTATTAACTGAGAGAGAGAGAGAGGCCAATGTCAAAATACCCAGCCTTGTGAACAGGGGTCGACAAGAGGTTCGTGAACTTACACCACTTATTGCCTGAACTGCCCTTTTCTGAGTCAAAAATATACTTTTAGAATGGGAAGAGTTTCCCAAAAATATAATACCATACGACATAAGCAAATGAAAATAAGCAAAGCAGACTAATTTTCGTGTCGAACAATCACTCACTTCAGATACCGTTCAAATAGTAAAAATGCAAACATTAAGTCTTTGAACAAGATCCTAAATGTGGGCTTTCCACGACACTTTACAATCTATCTGAACACCTAGAAATTTGAACTGTTCAGTTTCACTAATCATATGCCCATTCTGTGAAATTAAAACGTTATGTTTTGTTGAATTGTGTGTTACAAACTGTATAAACTGAGTCTTACTGTGGCTTAGTGTTAGTTTATTTTCAACAAGCCATGAAGTTATGTCATGAACTGCACTATTTGAAACCGAGCAAATGTTGCACACAACATCCCTTACTACAAAGCTAGTGTCATCAGCAAAAACAAATATTTTAGAGTTACCCGTAATACTAAGAGGACATATCATTTATATAAATAAGGAACAGGAGTGGCCCCAACACTGAACCCTGAGGCACCCTCCACTTGACGATACCCCACTCAGACCCCACATCACAGACATTCTCAACATTGTGAATATCGACCTTTTGCTGCCTGTTGCTAAAGTAAGAGATGAACCAATTGTGAGCTACTCCCCGTATTTCGTAATGGTCCAACTTCTGGAGCAATATTTTGGGATCAACACAATCAAACACCTTAATTAAATCAAAAAATATGCATAGAGTTCGAACATTTTCAGTTGTTAAACAACTTCTAAAGCCGAAATGTACATTTGATATCAAATCGTGTGATATAAAATGATCAATTATCCTTACATACACAGCCTTTTCAATAACTTTAGCAAACTCTGATGGCTAGAAGTAGATCTAAAATTGTCTACATTATCCGTTTCTCCCTTTTTATAAAATGGGTTTACTACTGAGTACTTTAATCGTTTAGGAAACTGACCATTCCTAAAGCAAAAATTACAAATACGGCTAAATACAGAGCTAACATGTGCAGCACGGTACTTTAACATTATGCTAGGCACTCAATCATATCCATGAGAGTCCTTAGTCTGCAGTGATTTAAATATTGACTCAATCTCCTCTTTGTCTCTATCACAGAGGAGTATTTCAGACAATCTCAGAGGCATTTGCCAAGAGAGTTATATGATACCCTGTAGAAACTAAATTTTTATTTAATTTACCTGTAATGCTCAGAAAGTGCCTGTTCATCTTGGTTGTTCATCATATAATCATGTATTATACTGCAGTGATGTACCACATAAAAAATTTACCTCTTTGTACTCCCCAATGCTCACCATGAAAAGCATCGCCAGAAGCGTTTACACTTACATTTTGCGGCAGTTCTGAGATACATTTAACAAACAAGAGTTATTGGGTAAATATTTCGCTCATGTCATAACTTTGAAGTTTTCCTGTGGGCATTCATCCATGATATTCTTAATTCTTCTTCCGATATTTCGAACGACAGTTTTTCAACTACTCTCAAGGTGAGTCACTTGCAAGATTTTGAAATGGCTGAAAGGTTGTCAACTAGCATATTGGAACAAGAATTAATAATATCCTGGGTGCAGGCCAGAAAAATGACAGTATACAGGCCACAGTTGTTAAGCACCAGTATTGTTGTCAACTATTCTACTTCATATTCCAGCTATGTAGCATGGTTATTTGACTGTAGTAAATTTGGTTTTGTTTTGAAGAGCAAGAACTAGGAATCCCTAGCACCAATGAGCTATCATTTATGATGAGTCATTCCGTTATAACTTGTGGGATTCTTTTACTTGTCTTCATTTTAATAATGATCCAATTCAATTTGAATTTTCTCGTTTATCCTGCAAAGTTAAGAGTATGTGATCAATATTACATTACATATTGCAATGCGGAAGTGACTCAAGAGAAATATTTCCGAATCGTTCAAAGAGTGTTACGTACTAAAACATTATTTAAACGAGTTTTTTGCGATCAAAATTGTAAAACTTAGCTCTTGGTGAGATATAACTTACAAAAACTGCGCTCCTTGGGAGAAACCTATCGCATTGTATCCGTCTGCTAGCTTACTGTCATTTGCTAGCTGACTGCACACTTCTTCAACTTGCACATTTGCATTTAAAAAGAATCCGTTTTCCGTGTCCTAGAGATAAAGCGTTCATTTTAATAATGTCGTGAAGTACCATCTGTTTACAATAAAGGTGTCAAATACACAAGCCGTAACATACCTCAATTATATTGGCCCCAATTTTGATACTCTTCACATAGACACCTGGAAACGTGTCTTCGATTATTAATTTTATTCTCCCTAAGCTAATCGGGTTACAGCAGCTGTCACCTGGAAAAAAATTACAAAAGAAGGGAAACGTCAATTTATACAAATATCTTAATTTTGCTCGATAATAATAGCTGAAAATTTATTCTCACCCATTCCATGCCACATTACAATTGGTTTTATTGTTGTGCCAGACACAATGTTGCAAGACGCTACTATTACTAGTATTAGCAACATATTTAAAATTCGCGTCACTGTGGCTTTCAAAAACAAAACAAACATTTACCGCAGGTTGCTTCAGACCAATGATATAACAACATTACATACGCTAACAAAGATAATAAAGTCGTATGAGACGTGCTTTATTTTAATGGTCGGACCTCCTGCATAGATTTATTTGCCCAAGCATCTCGTCACATACCATCTGCGCAGAAACTTTGCAGCGTTTGGACTGTGCTTTGCGCCACTATGATACATGGGCAAACATTTAGACAAATTGCTCGTCTCTAGATGCAAATCATATCTGCGCAGGCATTTTGTGTACCGCGGTGATCGCCGCAAATCTGCTGCGCGTAATGTCTGAGTCAGCTGTTGCTCGATCAAGAGTTGATCCTTTACCTTGTTAAATGTGTGAATACATTTATTTGTGGTGGCTAAAAAGTTTGTATGCTAGAAGCCAATAAAAAAAGATTGATCCTCTTTGTATGCACACTGAATTTTAAAATGGTTGATACACGTCAAAGAAACCTTGCGCCAGGCGAGATGTCCAAGTTTTTGCGCTTTGGTAAAGATATGGTATTTAGATTGTAATAACAGTGGACTACAAATTACTTAGGTATTAGAGCATTTTTGAGTTTACTATTAAAGGTATCACTTGCCTTTGTGTATTAGTCCAGAAAACGCCAAAAGATCGTATGTTCGGATTGTAGTCGTGCGTTCTGACACAGTTAACTGAGAGAATCCCGTTTGAGTGCTTGTTTTTCTTTCTAACAATTTAATTTGAGCTTGGCCGTTCACTATTAAGTTCATATTTCCGGAAAGTAGGGTAAATCGTAAGTTGTTTGATTTAGAAACTTTCGCAATAGTCGTTGGTTTACATACAGTTTGCGTACGGTAAAATTTTATTCTGTTGTGATTAATTAATGGATACCGCTGTAAAGTGAGTGCTAAGTTCTTATTGGAGGCGAAAGTAAACAACTTTTTACGTCATATCATACACATCAAGCGGTGACCTGTAGGCCTCATTTTTGATGCTCGTAAATAACGAAAATTCGTGTAATGTAAAGAGTGTTAAGAAATGTAATTTTATTTTAAGTGTGTAATCTGTGTTACAATGCTTGATAAGTGTTGATGTTGCCAAAGAATAGTGAAAGAAGGAGTGGTATGTGTAAACTGGGGGATACTGTAGAGTGGGATACAGCTGCTTTGAACAATGACATCACAAGTTACCACATATGATGCATTGCAAATATTTAAAAGCATAGACCAGGGGGCGCAGAAATCGATGCGCAGAAAGCAACGTGTTTTCTCAGTTGTGCGCATGACGTCACAGTGGAAGCAGCTGTGCCAAACAGTACACAGTTCGAATTGTGTGAGATTGTTGTTGTCGTGTTGTGTTTGAAGGAGCATTATTGATTGAGTTCTTTCTTCTGAGGTACTCAGTCAACAGGGGAAACATTCGGAATTCGGGAGTGTTACGGTTTTTGCTGTAATTGATATTTGATTCGGAACTGAAATAGTTAGCGATAGTGGACAGCGAGATCAACATTGTGTTCGCCAACTGTATAGTTTAGGGTTCGTCCTGTGAAATTCTTATTGGAGAAACTATAAGTGAATGGGACAAATAATTTTTACAATGCCAGGCTGTGCTGTTACGGGTTGTTTTTCCTACAACCGGAGCACAAAGGGAACTGACGTAATGTATCACAGTTTCCCGCGTAATGAAACATTACAAAAACTATGGTTTTCGAAATGTTGTAGGAAAGACAGTGTAAATGTTGCGCATGCACAAATATGCTCTCGACATTTCGCGGAAACAGATTACTTAACGGATTTACAGTTTTAATTGCTTAATTTGCCCCAAAAAAGAATGCTCAAGCCAGATGCAGTTCCTTCGTGCAATTTGCCGTGCAGTAGTGCGACTGTCAATGTGTCACCCGCAACAGAAGACAGAACCAAACGGTATAAGAAACGAGAACTACATAAGAGATCTCTGGAAAAGCTGTCACCAAGTAAGAAACATCATAATAAGAGCACATGTACAGATGACAGTTTTTTTTTCAGACACAGATAAAGTTACTTTGATGAATACTATAGCGGCATTAGAAAGAAGGAATGCTGTTCTTACAAACAAGTGTGTGCAACTTCGAGCTCTTAAAGTAAATTCATTTCAATGCGATTAAGTGAATAGTTTCTGATTTATTTGAGCCGATGTTTCGAATTTCAAGTATATGTCAGTGTCGTTGTGATCTGATATTTTACCGAAGTGTAAGGCATAATCTGCGAAAGAATATAACTCATCAGTTTTAACTGTAATATTTTAGCAGCAGAAAAGCAGTTTAGACATCTCAATTCTGGTATAAACAAAATCTTCCGCCGAAAACTTGACGTAAACGCGCATGCCGTGTCGTCTGCTCGTGAGCGCTTGCTTCCACGCTGACGTCACTAGGCCAGCCAATGGCAGAGCAGAGCGCTTACGTCCAACCTTATTATTTAGTAACCTTGGCATAGACGAATGCTGAGAAACCATTGATTGTAGTGTAGAGAAAGTAGATCGCGGACATGCATCATATGCTATGTACATCCACATTTCGAACATAATGTGACATATCGATTTTTTCACAGTATAAAATTCTAGTATAAAGCGATATACGTTACAATGGCGTGGAGTACCAAAGTTTACACTTTACAAATTTTATGTTTGTCGACTTTTCGCTAGTACTAGTATCAACTGAAGAACAGGATTCTAGTAGTAGAAAAGGCGTGAAAAGCGACAAACGTAAAATTTGTATCCTGTACTTCAGTTGACCTATATAGGTCAGATGAGGAATAGGATACTAGTACTAGCGAAAGCGAAAAAAGCGACAAACCTAAAGTTTGTACCACTTATTTCAGCTGACATATATAGATCAGCTGAAGAATAGGATACTAGTTCTAGTGAAGGTGGCAAAAGTGACAAACGTTTTTAAATTTGTATTCTGAATTTCAGCTGACATTTACAGGTCAACTGAAGAATAGAATACAACCTTCATAGTTCAACTGACGTACAGGATGCCACTGCTGCTTATGTCGCTTGGTTTCTTTCGCTAATACTAGTATCCTATTCTTTGCCTATAGATGGCGTTGACATGCACGGTCGTAAGTCTCCATGCAATAGTTCTGTTGTGCCGGACTGAGGTTAAAGTTATATGAAGCTAACTATTCTAGCTGTGAGTTAACGTCTCTGATGTAGGGTAAACACTGAATAGCGATGTAAGTCACTGTACTGCCAAGTGGCTCCGTTGGTGTCGATGTGGACTATACTGGCTAGATGGGGAGTGACTGGCGAGTAACTGAAATTGTCGCTGTACAAGCGCTCTACAAGCGCTCGAGTTTCAAGATCTGGTGGCGCCTCATTGCAGTAGCGTTTGTGGACAGCCGCTGCACTTGTGCTGCCAATTTCGGAGTCTTCGAGGATGACGGTACCTCGTGTGATATCGATTGTGTAACAAAACCCCACCTATTATAATGCCCTCATGACCGAGGTGGAACTACTAAGCGCGCTGGTCAGCACATAATTGTTACAGAACAGTGCTGAGGACGATCGTAGGCGCTATCACAGACGTTCTAGGAGTCGGTCTACCAGCAGTACCACGTCAACTCATAGAGACCGGCTGGTGTGCTGATACCATCGTCGTTTCAGAGAGAAAGCAAGGAAACGTACCCCAACTCCCTGCAGTTATGCTAAATGCCCGCAACTGGCAGTTCCAGAAATACCTGGCAGCTTGTCATCGAAGTGACTGTTTATTAATGACCGCGATTCTGGTTTGAAGTTTCTTGTTGATACTGGATCTGACTTGAGCATTCTCGCAAGATTTTGGAGGTATCGCTGCAGGCCATCCACTGTACTCTGCGTAACGACACACAACAACTACACTACTGGCCATTAAAATTGCTACACCAAGAAGAAATGCAGATAATAAACGGGTATTCTTTGGACAAATATACTAGAACTGACATGTGATTACATTTTCACGCAATTTGGGTGCATAGATCCTCAGAAATCAGTACCCAGAACCACCACCTCTGGGCGTAATAACGGCCTTGATACGCCTGGGCATCGAGTCAAACAGATCTTGGATGGCGTGTACAGGTACAGCTGCCCATGCAGCTTCAACACGATACCACAGTTCATCAAGAGTAGTGACTTGCGTATTGTGACGAGCCAGATGCTCGGCCACAGTTGACCAGACATTTTCAATTGGTGAGAGATCTGGAGAATGTGCTGGCCAAGCAGCAGTCGAATATTTTCTGTATCCAGAAAGGCCCGTACAGGACCTGCAACATGCGGTCGTGCATTATCCTGCTGAAATGTAGGGTTTCGCAGGGATCGAATGAAGGGTAGAGCCACGGGTTGTAACACATCTGAAATGTAACGTCCATTGTTCAAAGTGCCTTCAATGCAAACAAGAGGTGACCGAGACGTGTAACCATTGGCACCCCATACCATCACGCCGGGTGATACGCCACTATGGCGATGACTAATACACGCTTCCAATGTGCGTTCACCACGATGCCACCATACACGGATGCGACCATCATGATGCTGTAAACAGAACCTGGATTCATCCGAAAAAATGACGTTTTGCCATTCGTGCACCCAGGTTCGTCATTGAGTACACCATCGCAGGCGCTCCAGTCTGTGATGCAGCATCAAGGGTAACCGCAGCCATGGTCTCTGAGCTGATAGTCCATGCTGCTGCAAACGTCGTCGAACTGTTCGTGCAGATGGTTGTTCTCTTGCAAACGTCCCCATCTGTTGACAGAGGGATCGAGACATGGCTGCACGATCCGTTACAGCCATGCGGATAAGATGCCTGTCATCTCGACTGGTAGTGATACGAGGCCTTTGGGATCCAGCACGGCGTTCCGTACTACTCTCCTGAACCCACTAATTCCATATTCTGCTAACAGTCATTGGATCTCGACCAACGCGAGCAGCAGTGTCACGATACGACAAACCGCAATCGCGACAGGCTACAATCCGACCGTTATCAAAGTCGGAAACGTGATGGTATGCATTTCTCCGCCTTACACGAGGTATCACAACAATGTTTCACCAGGCAACGGTGGTCAACTGCTGTTTGTGTATGACAAATCGATTGGAAAGTTTCCCTCATGTCAGGACGTTGTAGGTGTCGCCATTGGCGCCAACCTTGAGTGAATGCACTGAAAAGCTAATCATTTGCGTATCACAGCATCTTCTTCCTGTCGGTTAAATTTCGCATCTGTAGCATGTCACCTTCGTGGTGTAGCAATTTTAATGGCCATTAATGTATGTATGGTATGAAGAATTTGGAACTGAATCTAGGACTACATCGCCAAGTCACCTGGAACTTCATCATCGCAGGCGTCCCAGAGGCGATCATTGGCGCTGATCTTTTGGCTCACATAACCTTCTGCCAGATGCGTCAAACGTTTGGCTGGTTGACAGCGTCACCAGGCTTGCTGCCACTGGGTTCTACTGCAGAAGCACCTGTCACAGTACGAAGCTAGTCCAGACAGAAGATGGTGTGTACACTGCTCTGCGATTACCGAAATCCAACCAGGCTGCCAAGCGCTTCAAAACAGAAGTTGCACAATATGGAACACCATATAGAGACTACAGATGCCTTCCCATTTCGTGCACGCCAGGTCATCTGGTACCTGATCGACTCGACATACTGAAAGCAAAGTTTAATATCATTTTGCGCGAAGACGTTATCAGACTGTCTAGCAGTCCATGGTCCCCCATTTTGCACCTTGTGACTAAAAATAATGGGGTTTGGCGTATTTGCAGAGATTACCATGCACTAAATGCGAGAACAGTACCTTATAGATAGCCCACACCATTGCTGTGAGATTACAACCATGTTCTGCAAGGCAAAATCATCTTTAGCGTCCTGGATTGTACTAAGGCGTATGCGCAAATACGGCTGGCCGAGGTGGACATTCCGAAAACAACTACTATAAGAGCTTTTGGACTTTTTGAGAGTATATTCACGACATTCAGTTTGAGGAATGCGGGGCAGACTTGGCAGAGATTTGTAGATTCTATCCTTCAAGGCCTTCCTTTCTGCTACGCGTATCTAGCTGATGTGCTAGTGTTCTTGGTTGACAAATAGCCATACCGCCAACACCTGCAAGACCTATTTAGTCGCCTTCAACATTATGGCATTGTTCTTAACACAGCAAAGTGTGTTTTCAGACTGCCAGAAGTCACTTTTTGTGGACAAGATACCTTCACCTGGTTGTCTGCGCCTGACGGAAAATGTAAATACAATAATGCACATGCCTAAGTTCTCTTCAGTCAAAGAATTATGCAGATTTTTAGATATGTTAAATTTTTACCACCATCACTTCCTGCACACTACCCAATTTCATGAACCACTGAAGGCAGCACTCGCAGGACCAAAGAGGAAAGGCAGCTGTCCGATACAATGGAAAGAGGAAATGACACTGATTTTGACAATGTCAAACAGAATATGGCTGACGCAAAACTGCTCACACACTCGAAACTTGACGTGCCCTAAGCTTTGATCATCGACGCGAATCAGACTGCTATTGGCACAGCACTTCAACAGTACATAGAAGGCTCTGGGCAGCTGCTAGTGTTCTTTTCAAGGAAGCTATCACTATCGCAAACAAAATGGAGTGCTAATGACTGAGAGTTGTTAGCAATGTATGGGCCCACTAAGTATTTCTGCCCACAGATCGAGATTCGTGTTTACTCTCTTTCTGGATGATAATTCCTCGGTCCATATATTCAAACAGAACAGCGCAGATTGCTCAGCACACCACTTCAACCATCTCGAGTTCATGCATCAGTTCTGCACAGATATTCGACACATATCTGGTATAGATAGAATTGTAGCAAACTGCCTTTCATGTATCAGCAGTGTGAAAATCCATATAGATTTTATGGCATTGGTGCAGGTGCAGCAGACTGCTGATGACCTTTACACTCTCATAGAAGACGCCAGTTCATCACTCCAGTTGTAGTTGGCCGACATCGCTGGGACAGAGATGAAACTAACTGCGATGTCTCCAAATGAAGACCTTGTCCATTCCTTCCACTGACATTACGCAGGCAAGCAGAGAAGCAAAATACCCTGTCATGTCCATGCCATTATCAGTAAGTTCTCAGACATGACAACACGCTTCGCCCACATACCTGTATATCTGGACATCGTGTGACCACTGCCGCCCACAAACGGGAACAGATATCTGTTCACGATGATTGATCGGTATGCACACTGGCCAGAAGCAGTTCTTCTAGACAATAATACGCCCTAGAGTTTAGCCTCTGCATTTGCCTCTACGTGGTTAAAGAGATTCAGTTGTCCCCACTGGCTGGGGACGACAATTCGAATCCGAACTGTTCAATCAACTAGCCACGTTTTGCGGCTATAGGTATCACAAGACCCCGAGCTACCACACAGTGAGTAATGAGGTGGTGAAGTCCTGGCACCATTCATCGAAAGCAGCAATCATGTATCACAACATGTTTTGTACAACTGCCTTGCCATTAGTTCTGTAAGGCCTGAGGACAACATACAAACCTGACACTGATTCCTCACCCAGAGTGCTGGTACATGGAGAAACATTCCGTCTCCCCAGCGAATCTGTTGATACAAACACACTAAATATCAATGAGGACTAACTGAAATTCTTGCTCCAGCTTCATGAACATGTTGCACAAGTCCATCCGTCGAAAGTTTCTCGACATGACACGCCTTATTGTATGTACCCCATATATGGAGATGTGCATGCACATCATGCTATGCATTGAAGGAGTGAAACGACCGTTACAGCCACCTTACACTGGTCCACATTGTGGAATACGTCGAGGTCCACACACCTTGGATATTTTATGGAATGGCAAAGAGTCTACAGGCTTAGTAGGGTGATGCCAACAATACTCCATAAGGCACCACTGTCCACAGACAATCATGGACAGCTGTTAGATTGTGCATTCATCAGTACTGCTCGGCAGTCTTCTTAAGGATTTTATACCATGCCTGTGACATGATCAGTCATTGCTTAAGCTTCAGTGTGGATGGGATCAGTAGCAAATTGTGGCATGTGGATTGAAATGCTCAATGTTATCAAAAGTGTTAATTTTTACTGAGTGTTAGAATTCATTACAATTCTTGACTCCTTAACAATTGATGTTATCACTTGAAACAGTCATCATAGTATCCCTGGAGGAATTATTTAATGAGATTAGCTGTATGGAAAGTTTGTTGGAAAAGTAAGGAGAGACTGTGACTTAATGTAGCGGGCCAGGAGTAATACAGGATCGTTATACCCCATACCCAATAGTGTTTGTTGAGAACTTCAAAGAGTGGTTTACAACTATGCCATTACCCAATCAACAGAAAATCTGCAGTTGCAACAACACCTTATGGGAGAAACGAAACTATGGTATGGTGGGACATTACACGAAAACACTGAGTCCTAGCCAGAGCAGATATTTTTGGCACAGTACTGTAGGTATAGCCAGCAACAATGTGCCAACTCCCAGAGGACAGGGCCTGACTGCAAAGCTAATTATGGTAATTATGGGGCTTTTAGTCTCATTAGCATGTCTCCTAGATCCCCTGTTTGAGCCAGAGGCACTAACAGCTGTAATATGCCATAGAGTACCTGACTGGGTGCAGAGACAAATAATTACAGTCTTGATCTGGATGGAGCACCTCAATTCTAAAAGCTGTGCTAGGGCAGCTAGTTGTAACAGCCTGTCAATACAATGAAGCCTGCTGTTGGATGCATGCATTTTCAGGCATACACCACAGGATTCTAACAGCTCACCTTGTGTCTCCTAAAGTTGATGTCCTTGCAGAAGATCATGTATGGCCATGGTTACATTTATGAAACAGTGGCTCAAATTATCAAATGGTTTGCTTTCCAGCAAAGACCACATAAATTCGATTTAAAGGTGACATTAATTTGTTCAACATTGTAGTTCTTGCCACAGCTCTGTCAAAAATGCAATCACGATATGTCACACTATATTCCCCATGACTAACTGCTTAGCAAGTCACAAACTTAAATCGCTAATTACTATGTCAGCCACAGTAGTTCTTAATACAATTACTTCTTAATAACACATTTAGCATATTTTGAGTAGTGAATCAAAAAAATGGTTCAAATGGCTCTGAGCACTATGGGACTCAACTGCTGAGGTCATAAGTCCCCTAGAACTTAGAACTACTTAAACCTAACTAACCTAAGGACAACACACACATCCATGCCCGAGGCAGGATTCGAACCTGCGACCGTAGAGGTCGCACGGTTCCAGACTGTAGCGCCAGAACCGCTCGGCCACCAGCGGCCGGCAGTAGTGAATCAACTACAGCTCATGCTATTAATAATTGTCATCTGGGACCTCACACACACAATAGTTCACATTGACGGACACCACATAACTCTGTCATATGCAACAGTGGAGTAGCTGTCTCGTACGTTTTGACCAATAAGCGACTTGGAAAATCAACACTACCATATTAGGTCATGTTAAGCTCAGGTGCTAATGGACTTTGTGCAGTGGTAACACCAGTTACCACCAGATCACTGACGTTAAGAGCTGTTGGGCTTGGATAGCACTTGGATGGGTCTGCTGAGCACTGATGGCAAGTGGTACATACTCAGCCTTTCTGAGGCCATTTTAGGAGCTACCTGATTGCGAAGCAGTGGCTCTGGCAACGAAAACTGACAATGGCTGAAGAGCAGTGTGCTGACTACATACCCTTCCATTCCACATACAGTGACGCCTATCGCCTGAGGATGACCCGGTGGTCGGTCGGTACCGTTGGGCCTTCCAAGGTCTGTTCATGTGGAATATATGTGTATACACTCAGCCAGTGAGAAGTCAAGAGGGTGTCTCCAAGTGAATTGGCGTCTTAGCAGGTGATCAATAATGATGCAATATGCTACCCACAGTAGGGCTTCAGACAGATTAGATTAGATTAGATTAGATTAGATTAATACTAGTTCCATGGATCATGAATACGATATTTCGTAATGATGTGGAACGAGTCAAATTTTCCGATACATGACATAATGAAGTTAATTTAACAACATAATTAAGTTAATATAACAACTTTTTTTTGCAAAACATTTCAATTTGTCCTGTGTCCATTTGCTACAAACGTTACACAGTGTGTGGAAGAGTCACTCGACCTTCTGTTGGCCTTGGACGAATTCGAAACTGATAGAGATCACCGGAGCACATGGCATAATAATGAAGCTGTTTGCCTTGTTAGGAGAAATGACGCGGCAAGAAGCGATGAGCAACAAACTACTCCACGATACAGAGCAGTTAGGATATTCAATATGACAGGTGGAGTGAGGCTACACTTACGTCACTGCTCTAATCCTGCATACGTGACAACAAGGGATGGTCCAGCGAGACACAAATTTGTGTAACGCTCCATTCTTATGGGTGGGGAATGGCAGGTAAGAGGTATTCCTCTCCTATCCAGCTGTTTTGTTCCTAGGGAAATTACCCACGGGGAGTACGGCCTGCAGAGGTCACTATTCGAGCACATACCCCCCGAAAGGTACTTGAGCTCAGAATAGCAGATGCAGTGTGCCCATAAACATATGACATATGGACTGAATTCATTCCGCAATTCAGAAGTTACGAGAGGGCTTGAATACAGTAGTCCATTTATCTATTGGTTACCCTGGCAAGAGCTGATGTCTGCCACGCGGGATTAGCCGAGCGGTCTCAGGCGCTGCAGTCATGGACTGTACGGCTGGTCCCGGCGGACGATCGAGTCCTCCCTCGGGCATGGGTGTGTGTGTTTATCCTTAGGATAATTTAGGTTAAGTAGAGTGAAAGCTTAGGGACTGATGACCTTAGCAGTTAAGTCCCATAAGATTTCAGACACGTTTGAACGTTTGAGCTGATGTTCAATAATACTATACACATTCCAATATGAGCAGTGATTTAACCTCTCGACCTGTGATCAGCAGGTGAGAAAAAAATTTGATATCATAGCAGAGACTTAGACGAAAAGAGATGAAAAAAGATATGATCAGCAAAGGAAAAATATAGTTTTTGAACCTGATAATTTAGTCTTGATACAGTGTCATGTTAAGTCCGACTTGGTAGAAAATAACCAAGTTTCATTTTCTGTACACGCACCTTACAGAGATGCTGTGCGACTAGACGTCCATACCTATTTACTTGTGCAGCCAGCAGCCACAGAGGAAAAGGGGGCTATATGAAAACTGTGCCCAGTGAAATTTTTGCCCATCCTACAGTCCTCAGCAACTGTGAATGCTCCCTGTCAGTCATAGCCTATTTGCGCTTTGGAAGACCGCGTCCACCCCAGTATAGCTGCACAGCTCATCCATGTGCTGGGGTTCACTTCTGCTGGAGTTGGGTGGTTTGGTGTATGCTCTCAGTTGCTGTGCTGCCTCGTCCAAGTCGCGTTAATGCCGCATTGCAATTGACCAGATACAGGGTGTCCCACATAAAACCATTATGCCTCACTTACCGGTTAATCATCTCTAGTAAAACCGCTTGTGAAGTAGCAATACTGTCTAGAAAGTTGGCTATACTGCATTTTATTGGAAAGTTAATTGCAGTTGCGTGTTCGTGCTTCAGTTGTGCGAAGCTCATTTTGTTGATTTGTTACAGAAATGGGGTAGTCTGCATTATAACAGCAAATTGATGTTGTGGAGTGTTACATAAAGACAAGCTCCATCAAGAAATGTAAACAAATGTTTCAAGCGAAGTATCCTGCTAGGAAACTCTCCACGACCAGGCCTATTCAAGATCTGTCTGAGAAATGGAGGACTTAAGGAACCGTTCAGAAAGTGCAGAGGAATACGTGACTGATCGTGAGGACCCCTGAAACTATAAAGAGATTTCACATGGACATTATGAGCAGTCAGTAAGGAGGTTACTGGAGCAAGTTGATGTATCTAGTACATAGTGTCATCGTGTAATGAAATATATTAAATTACAAGCCTATCATACAAGTGTGGGGCAAGAGTTGAAATCTGAGGATCACGAAGAAAGAGAACATTATTGTAACTAGCTGTTAACATCAGTTGCTAACCCCCTTGCTTTACTTGATGTCAGATGAGGGCTGGTTCCATTTGTCAGGTTATGTAAACTCCCAGGATTGCAAATACTGGTCGCAGGACAACCTACATATTGTGCACAAAGAATCTATCCACTAACAGAAGACAGAAATTTGGTGTGTGTTGTTCAGGACGAGCATTATTGGCCACACATTTTTCAATTGCACTTTAAACAGTGCCGGATATCTAGAGATCTTTGATTCTTTCCATGCACAATGAACAGATGCAGAGAAACTGTACGCAGTATTCCAACAAGATGGAGCAACTGTTCACACATACAACTAAAGTGTGCTCCACTTCACTAACATGTTCCCTGAAGACAGCCTTGTCAGTAGAGGCTTCTGGCCCACAAGGTCCTCAGCATTGTATAATTTTTATTTATGAAGCACACTAAAAAACAAAGTGTGTGCTGTCACTCTTCGCACAATAGACGATCTTAAACAGAACATTACCAGTTAGCTCATTGCTACTTGAATCCCGGGTGTGAGACGTACTGGTTTTATATACAGCACCCTGTAGTAAACATCTTGGTGCCAGGGCAGTGGCTGATATGATGTTCTACGATATGCCCTCTTACATATGAATATTACTCTGATTCTAGTTGTTTTAACGTTTAAAGCATGCAGTTCCTTCTTTTATATTGTGTACTGTGCCATAATCCGAAAAATCCTGTTATGCATTATCAGCGTAAAGAAATATATTTTGTCATTTGTTGTTGTTGTGGTCTTCAGTCCTGAGACTGGTTTGATGCAGCTCTCCATGCTACTCTATCCTGTGCAAGCTTCTTCATCTCCCAGTACCTACTGCAACCTACATCCTTCTGAATCTGCTTAGTGTATTCATGTCTTGGTCTCCCCCTACGATTTTTACCCTCCACGCTGCCCTCCAATACTAAATTGGTGATCCCTTGATGCCTCAGAACATGTCCTACCAACCGATCCCTTCTTCTGGTCAAGTTGTGCCACAAACTTCTCTTCTCCCCAATCCTATTCAATACTTCCTCATTAGTTATGTGATCTACCCATCTAATCTTCAGCATTCTTCTGTAGCACCACATTTCGAAAGCTTCTATTCTGTTCTTGTCCAAACTATTTACCGTCCATGTTTCACTTTCATACATGGCTACACTCCATACAAATACTTTCAGAAATGACTTCCTGAAACTTAAATCTATACTCGATGTTAACAAATTTCTCTTCTTCAGAAACGCTTTCCTTGCCATTGCCAGTCTACATTTTATATCCTCTCTACTTCGACCATCATCAGTTATTTTGCTCCCCAAATAGCAAAACTCCTTTACTACTTTAAGTGTCTCATTTCCTAATCTAATACCCTCAACATCACCCGACTTAATTCGACTACATTCCATTATCCTCCCTTCAAGACACCATCCATTCCGTTCAACTGCTCTTCCAAGTCCTTTGCTGTCTCTGACAGAATTACAATGTCATCGGCGAACCTCAAAGTTTTTATTTCTTCTCCATGGATTTTAATACCTACTCCGAATTTTTCTTTTGTTTCCTTTACTGCTTGCTCAATATACAGATTGAATAACATCGGGGAGAGGCTACAACCCTGCCTCACTCCCTTCCCAACCACTGCTTCCCTTTCATGTCCCTCGACTCTTATAACTGCCATCTGGTTTCTGTACAAAATGTAAATAGCCTTTCGCTCCCTGTATTTTACCCCTGCCACCTTTAGAATTTGAAAGAGAGTATTCCAGTCAACATTGTCAAAAGCTTTCTGTAAGTCTACAAATGCTAGAAACGTAAGTTTGCCTTTCCTTAATCTTTCTTCTAAGATAAGTCGTAAGGTCAGTATTGCCTCACGTGTTCCAGTATTTCTACGGAATCCAAACTGATCTTCCCCGAGGCCAGCTTCTACTAGTTTTTCCATTCGTCTGTAAAGAATTCGTGTTAGTATTTTGCAGCTGTGGCTTATTAAACCGATTGTCCGGTAATTTTCACATCTGTCAACACCTGCTTTCTTTGGGATTGGAATTATTATATTCTTCTTGAAGAATATAAGTTATTTTATGACAACCATCTGTACTTTCAAAGTACATCTTTCTTAATATACAACTTTATAATGGTCATATCCCTCCCACTTGGCGATACTGGCAATGATATGCACAATTCAAATTACAAGGAAAATTGTTTTCTTTTTTTTTGAAGTCACAAATAGAGAACGCGCCCATGTAGAGCTAGAAGTGCATGGAGAAGCTGAGTATAGCTTATGTGGTGTAGTTAGTATGACAGCATATGTTATGTACAATATATGCACCATATGATGATTCTCATGTGTGGGCCTGTTTTATACTTATTTTAAGGTACGCTTTGCCAGGTAAAAGAGACATGATTTTTAAAATTCGTATTTCTAATTTGGTTTATATTTGCTGTGTACATCCACTAATAAATACAAAATTTGCGACTGTGGCAGACAGAAATAAAATAAATGGTGATCACTTCCGATTGAAAAAATTTTGGCATTACGACTCTCGTTCTAGCATTTCTAGCCCTCTTCATCAGTACGCCACATAAGAGCCCTCGACTTTTCTACCTGCCAGCCAAGTTCGGACAGGTGGATTACTAAACCTTTTGTCGACCTTTCCTGGGCACACTTTACGGGACACCAGTAAAGCGGCTACATCAGCTATTTAAAAAAAATAATTCAGTAATACTAAGGAACTCTTGTATTATACTTTTGCGAAGTTTACAACACACTGAGATACGCTTCAATTCACGTCATTGCGTGTCATCAGTAGGAAATCCAATTGACCAAATGGATTTGTGGGATTTGTGGATGATTTGCCGTAACTTGTGTTTCGTGTAATTGGTTTAAGTGCAGATATTTTTGTTTGAGGTTGCTTAATGTGTACCACACCAGTGTGCTGGTTGTTTTTTCTCTGCATCAAACAATCTTCCTGCAAAGACATAACATTCGAGGGTCGTTCAGTAAGTAACGCCCCATATTTTTTTAAAACATATACATAGACAAAGGTCCTTGTTGGTGCTTCACGTTGGATATTTGTTCTGTGCACCGGTGAAGTTTCGAACCATCCTGGGAGATGGCAGAGCCGTAGTACAGCGTCAAAATGGCGTCTACATACGACTCACATTACAAGCAGCGAGCTGTTATTGAATTCTTGTCTGCAGAAAAAGAAACCGTGGTGAACATCCATAAACGTTTGTGAGCAGTTTATGGCGATGCTGCAGTTGATAGGAGTACAGCTGGGCGATGGGTAAAGAAAGTTACATCCTCGGGAAATGCAGAAACAGAGCTCTGTGATCAGCCACGCTCTGGACGTACTGGCGCAGTCACTGCTCCAGACATGCTGAATCGTGCGGATGCCATTATTCGTGCCGACTGGCGCATCACAACTCGACAATTTGCTCTACAGTTGTCGGTCAACAATGGAAGTGCGTCTGCAATGACCGAGACTCAAAGAGGTGCTCACGATGGGTTCCACGAACGCTCACAGCGGACCAAAAGATTCAAAGAAAGGTCATTTCATCTGAATTGTTGGAGCGTTTTGAAACCGACGGAGGGGCCTTTCTGTCACGGATCGTTACGGGGGACGAAAGGTGGGTGCACCACTTTGCACCAGAAACCAAAAAGCAGTCCATGGAGTGGCATCATCCTCATTCACCACAAAAGAAGAAATTCAAAACAACCCCCTCTGCCGGAAAAGTCATGATGACAGTCTTCTGGAATTGTGATGGCGTCATTCTCGTGGATATGATGCCAAGAGGGTCAACCATCAATTCAGAGTCATACGTGAAGACTTTGAATAAACTCGAAAACCGTTTCCGACGTGTTAGATCGGATAAGAATCCAGCAGTAATCTTGTTCCAACACGATAATGCACGCCCACACACAAGTCTGAGAACCCGCAAACACATCGCCATATTGGGTTGAACATCATTACCTCATCTACCTTACAGTTCAGACCTGGCACCCTCGGACTTCGATCTATTTGGGCTGCTCAAAGATTCTCTACGGGGAAAATACTTTGAAGATGACGAGAGTGTCAGTCAGGGAGTGAAAAATAGGACGTGGACATGGTGATATATATTGTCACAAAATTCTTAGTCATAACAATAAATACGAGGGTTGGAACTTAAAGAGTGGCATCTATTTATCCACAACCGATACAAAATAGTTACATGTTTGCACCTGTTACTGTCCTTCAAAGTAATCACTAACATTGTGTAGAACCCGTTACCAGCGATGTGGAAGGCGTAGTATACCGTCAGCAGAGCATGTTCTGTTGTTTGCGCGAATGGAGCGGTCTAAAGTTATGGTGATTCTCGTGCACGACTGTGATGGTGTTATCCTAACGCATTACGTTCCTCCACGGCAGATCGTCAATTCACAGTATTATTGTTCGTTTTTGGAGCATCACCTGCGACCAGCTTAGCGAAAGAAGCGGCGACACTTTCTGTGCAACCCACCCATCATTTTGCACGACAATGCGCGGTCGCAGACAGCGCAAGCTGTGGCTGCTCTGTTCGGTCGACGGGACTGGGAAGTACTGTACCATCCATCATACTCCCCCGACTTAAGTCTTTGTGACTTTGATTTGATTCCGAAGAAGAAGGAACCACTTCGTGGCATTCGCTTCAGAACTATTCCAGAGATTCGACAGGCAGTAGACTGCTCCATTCTCACCATCAACAGAACAGGCTCTGCTAACGGTATACTACGCCTCCCACATCGCTGGCAACGGGTTCTACACAACGCTGGTGACTACTTTGAAGAACAGTAACAGGTGCAAACATGTAACTCTTTTGTATCGGTTGTGAATAAATAGTTGCCACTATTTAAGTTCCAATCCTCGTATGTTCTGAGAAAAAAATGTGGGGCATTACATATTGAACGACCCTCGTAATTGTACTAATATTTTCTGCGCGTTCATAACTGAACTACGCCTGCAGTATAGACTAACCACTTTACGTCGATGCGAGCACACTTCATCTGACATGCTAGCCAGGAGAAAATAAACATTAATGGCTTGCTATTCTACATCTTATTTGTAGATACTAATCAACCCAGAAACATACTACTGCTAATATCTATGAGTATAAGTCTGCAAATGAGGCAAATACTGATGTAATGTTGTTCAGTACACTATACTCAGTTAGCAATTTTATATATATATTTGAGTGCTGGGCTGGACTACGTCTGTATGAAAACCCCAGTGATATGTCAGCTGAGCTACAAGTTTACATTACCGACAATATTCAGTCAGAATAGGGTCACGTAGTTTGAGGATGGATGTGCATTCCCTTCCACTTCGGTTATTAGTCAGAAGCAAGTGCAGAGTAATTTTTTTGTTGTGATTCTAAAGAAAACTGCGAATTGAAAACGGAGAATGTCTTTCAGGTATCTCTGTGCATGGCCTGTTTGAACTCTCAGCTGAGTTACGTCTTTACAAAAGCCTCAGTAACAAGTTAATTGAGCTGCAAGTTTGTGTAACCGACAAGATTCAGTCATATTACCGAAAGTCACATAGTTTGAGGAACGATGTGCATTCCCTTACACTTCAGTTATTACAAGTGTCACGTATCTTTTTTGGCGGTGGCTCTCATAAAATAGTGAGTCGGAAACGGAGAATCTCCGTCAGAGATCTCAGTGCATCGTCTGAACTAGCTCCCTGTGTGCATAGAGTAAGGACAGACCAGCGAAAGAGCGTAAAGTAGCGGCGTCGCGATTCTAGCTTATTTGTGAAAAAAATTGTAGGCAGTCTGGGACCGTTGTTTTTGCGATTGAATTCGGGGAGAGTATTACAGGTAAATCAGGAAAGAGCTCCATCCTGCGATACACAAATACTGATTATATATATATATATATATATATATATATATATATATATATATATATATATATATATATGCTGACACAGTTTCGATTCTTGGCATGTTCGTATTTCCTTTTTATGTTTGGGATTGTTTCTCAACGATTCAGATTATGATATGGTTACAACTGGAACATAACTCTTTGCTAGGAAGTTCTCAATACGGTTCTTGGCTCTATCACATTCTTTGGAGTATATGAAGGAGCGATGATTGTCGAGTTTATTCGTTAATTCTGTCGCTATGACTGCAAGCTGCTGCTAGTTGAGAGTCTCTGGAACTGAGTCTCAAAGAAAAACATCGCAAACATTGCATGTTCGGAATGTGTCATCTGTAAAGGAATAAAATATTTTGGAGCGAGTCGCCCAAGCATTTGTGCGCAGGTAGGAAGGAATGAAGTAAATGACATCGTGGTTCCCTTGTCAGCGAGCCGTGGATTGCAGTTCACTGTACGGGGTTATGAATTGGTTTTTGTTGAGGACCGAGTCCGGTCACAAAAAAATGGCTCTGAGCACTATGGGACTTAACATCTGAGGTCATCAGTCCCATAGACTTAGAACTACTTAAACCTAACCAACCTAAGGACATCACACACATCCATGCCCGAGGCAGGATTCGAACCTGCGACTGTAGCAGCAGCGCGGTTACGGACTGAAGCACCTAGAACCGCTCGGTCACAGCGGCCGGCCACGAATGTGAACTTTCCATTGAAACTTCTCTCGCTATGTCTGTTTGTCAGAGAGTGTTTGTGTAAGAACTAATAGTGAGAACAAATTTAAATCTGTATTGAGTACAGTAACGCTGTACTACCATTTTTATGATTGTTTTGGAAGCAAGTACAGGAATCGTTACAGTCCAGTCGCAATGACTCAGAAGAGAAAAATAAATTTCCCGTTTGAGGAAAGCTTGTTATGGTCTGTCTGTTCAAGACAGTGACGCAAATAGAAGTATCCCATGTAAGTATAAACGAAATGAAGTGAAATTACAGAAACGAAAAGCTGAAATGGACTGCCATTTATCTGCAGTGAGAAATACAGCGGAAAAAAAACTTTTATAGAAGATGCTGAAAGTGACCCCCTGCAAAATCAAGCTGTGCGCATCTGATCATATTCAGATACACCCAAGGTAAAATTCGGATTTCGATGGTGGCAACTTCACGACTGATGCTGTCTTTCAGTTCCTATATTGTGTATGGATTTGTTTCATAGACCTTGTTCTTCAAGTGCCCCACAGGAAAAAATCACATGTTGTTAGATCCGACGAATGTAGTGGCCATAAATGTTGGTTGACAGCTTGTTCCTCAGTGAAGATATAATGGATTCGTTTCAGGGATACCTTAGTTGCGTGAGTTTGAAAGGGTACAGTACAACCCGACATTGAAAATAGGTACAACATACTTCATTATTCTTGTCAGAACAACACATTTTTTTGGTAAAAAAATGGTTCAAATGGCTCTGAGCACTATGGGACTCAACTGCTGAGGTCATAAGTCCCCTAGAACTTAGAACTACTTAAACCTAACTAACCTAACGACATCACACACATCCATGCCCGAAGCAGGATTCGAACCTGCGACCGTAGCGGTCACACGGTTCCAGACTGTAGCGCCCAGAACCGCTCGGCCACTTCGGCCGGCTTTTTGGTAAAAATAACTCAATTTCAATTAATACAGCGAAGCCGGATACCAGTGTGGGAAAGAATGACAATTTATTTATTTAATTGATCACATGTGCACTCCCACAAAATAAATCCCTACATCCAGTTTGGTGAGATCTGTGAAATGAATGAATGTATGGTCGTCTGCTAACTGCAGATAGTGAATGTGAGTATATGATCATCTTTGAGACGATCCTTTGGCCACCTTTGGTGGGACCAAAGAGTGAAATTTACCTGAGCTTTGAGCGCCTGAAATGTGGCTGACCAATACGGTAGCAAGGTGCTCCCCCACTTCGACAGAGGTGCGAGAGAACCTGAAGAACGGCCATGTTTCAGGACTCTGCCGCTGGATCTTGTGTTGTTAAGACCTGTCTGAGTTGTGCTCCGTAAAGACAAAAGAGTGGAGACATGGTATGCATGTGGAATATTTAAGAGTAGTTTGAAATAATAATTTCTCTATTTCAGAAACTTTTGTGGGGAGAATTAAATGTCAGGCAGGTAATATTAATGGGATCGTAGTAATCTTCGGAAGTGACCAACGGTCACAATGAAACCACGTGTAGCAATAAGTTGAAATACTTCCGTGTGCTTAAGTTAAGCTGAATTACTAGCGTGTGTACCATAAGTTGAAATATTTAAGAAATAGCGTGTGCAGGACTTGAAATTAGAGGCGAGTACTTCCACGTGGTGAGTACTGTGTGAGTCTCAATCTGTGTATGAGACAAAGGATAAAGAGAAGTACTCGTCCATGGTATCAGTTGAGGACTCGTGTGTGTGATGAATATGTTCTTAATATTACTTTGCGTGATATGATTCCGTGTGACGCTTGATTCAAACTATAATACTCTGAGAGAGAAGCAAGGTGAGTCAGCCGTCTATCCAGCAACGCCACTTGGCTTGCATTGTACAGGAAGACGTGCATATATCTCCAGAGTTCATAGTAGGAAAGAAGAACTACGAAGTGGGGCAGTGTCGTGTGAAACTGGGATAAATACTAATTGAAGTGGGAAAGCTGAAAGTGATAGTGTTGTGACTATTTATTGTGTTGTATTCCATGTTGTAGTGTGGTGTATGTCATGTAATTTGGGTATGCGTGGTTTGCATGGGAGAGTAGCAAGGTAGTTTCAGAGGTAGTGGGTTATGCGTGTTCCTTTTGTACCGCTCGGTCTGGAGGAAAGTTTCGAGATGATGATTGTGAGAGTCGAAGTGTGAGATATAATAAAAGATCCACCATCCTATCCAGAAAGTGCACTGTAGCGTTAAATAATTACGAGACCATAAGGTAGAGAATCACCAATGTAAAGCCATGCCCACTGGGCGGAATTTCTCATGTGTTATTGTTGTAGGTTATAGAATTTGTGTGTTTAGGTTATAGAATTTATCGGAATAAATAAGATAGTGAAAAGAAAAAGATTGGTGGACTTTTCCTTCGAATAGTATGTTGTCATGATGTCCTGAATTTATAATGTGTGCGCCATTCATATTCAGTGCGGTGGACACGTGTTGATAAAAGACGTTAAATAAAAGACAAAAAGAAAATGTGGTATTGCCAGTGTGTAGTGAACAGTCAGAGTTCTGTAAATTACTGATAGTCAGATGTGCGTTTCCGTTGCGTATTATTCATACAGGAGGATAATTTGTAACTTAATTGAGAGTACGAGAGTTCATATTACTCGATTGGTAGACCACTCATCTTGCAGGCCTGACTGCTTGATGCCACAGTATGAGCAAGGCATGTGGGTGCCTCTCAAGTTGAGCACAAAAATTATCAAATATTTCCATATTTGCAATCGTGTTGAGGGTAGATCCAAAAAATATTGGTTCAAAGATGCGTATGTCTGTTACACCGCATCAAATGCCGATTTTTCATAATGGAATGATTGCTGACAGGTAGTGTTACGATTCTCCGTTACCCACTACCTCGTGTACAGTGAATTCACATGAGCGGAAAGCTGAAACCATGTGCTATCACACATGACGTAATGGAAAGAGTCTAACAAACCATCGTTGACGTTATTTAAAAGCCACGTTCAGTAATCTACACGTTTCTCACTGTCATCCTCTCATCACACGCTATGGCTTCAGATTACGATGTTTCAATATCCGCTGGCAACTTCTCGTACTTACCTGTACATGCGTCTGTTGGGCCAATTTACTTGAGACTTCTTTGGACTCTGAATAATTTTTAGGTGAATGTCTGCAGTAGCTTCTGGTGTGCGAACGGGAAGAATTTTTTGTCGTTTTACATTGCACTGATCCGTAGGTGTGCCAATTTTTGTAGAGACTCTGTATTGCTCTCTTTGTTCGTAGTCCTTTATCCGTATTCTTGCGAGTTTCCTCAGTAGAACACGTTTTCACACTTGCTTCCACAGTTTCAATTCATCCTTCTATCGAGAAAGTCATTTTGCAGACAGCGAAGAGGAACGTCTAACCTTCAGCGATGAAATAAACTGAAATGCTGACAGAAGACTGCCAACAATCGATTATTCCGTAAAGCTGCCTATTGTTGTGGCTGTTTACTTCAGAAGAGAAACACTGCATTCGCATTCAAGGGGGAGGTAGGCTATTTTTAGCTGCGTCGGCCTGTACTTTGGGATCGACAACAATGCGGCAGGAGCACACGCAGGAGTGGAGCGGATTTGCCATTAAACACACATAACACACTCATGATCTTACGTTTCATTCATCTCGGGCAAAGTCACCAAATATTTGAAGCGCGTATATGGAACTGGCATCAAAGTGTTGTGAAAGTACTGCACTATGTTTTTGTTTTTGTTTCATTTGGGGAAATAAATTATGAAATCGATAACAAAAGTCTATTTATTATTAATTTAACGTGACCAAATTAAGACTTCCAGCCCCTCTCTTTGATCGGACCAACAATAAAACACACATATACATAATAATAATAACAAGAATAAATGACATTATGATTAACAAGAATACTGATTGGCTTAGCAATATCGAACAACTTCATGTAACAGGCACAATATAGTTCCTTCACACAGTTCTGAGAATGGATTGTAAAGGTCGCCGAAAAAGTCTACGCAATAGAGTTTATGTAAATGGTAACATGTGTTAAACCCATGTGTGTGCACACAGAGAGATGGGTTAGAAGCGCCAAGTAATATGAAACTTTCGTAGTCAGCTATTTTCATGGTCTGTGAATTATGTCTCCTTGTGGAGCATGTCTACTGTTTACGAAAATGGTACATTTTTTAGGTGCAAATTTGCGTGCACTCTTCACACATCGCATGAAGTTTTAAGCTGTATTTACATATTATTAATTAAATATTGACATAAATTAACGAAACACACAAGCACACACACTCCAGAATGTATTATTTGTTCAAAAACTGTTATAGCCAATATAAACGTTTGTGGAGGAGCAACGTTTTTCTTTTTAAGGAAAGTGGTTTCTATGAAGTTGGATGATTTCTGTTCCAGTTTATCTGCAAATGTTGGTTTACATCTAATAGCTTCTGATATTCTAAATTTCATGGCATTAGTCTCGATGTTCAACTATCATCCTAGTGCTGTTTTGTCGAAACCTGCATTTTTCTGACTGGCTGTGTGAAAATACAGGTTCTTACAATAAAGTAATCTTTGTTTATAAATATCCCTTGACTGAAATATAAAGTGTGTGTGTGTGTGTGTGCTCGACACTATCTATGTTTTAAAAGTTCAGATATTGTGAAAAGTTGCCTGACATCTGGAGCAACGTGTACCTCACCGAAAGCACTCAACAGTGCAATACGAGGACACTGGATGATGCAAATAACACAAAAAACTGATTTAGTTATTGTCTTAGGAAGTTGTTTACGTTATTATAAAGCACTGTTAGTTTTATTTACTATAAAATAGTCCATCGTTTTTTGCTGTAGGGCACCACTGAAACAGTTACTGTCAGTGGTGAAGCTGTAATGCCTGGCCATGAGCCATGCCTCAACAGCTCAGTCAGTATGAACGTTGCCCTTGAAACACATGGATTCAAACTTTAGAAAAACTTGGGCATAATGTCGCAGATAGGAGGTAGGTACAATACCAGTCCACTAGAGTGCTCTACTTTCAGCAGTAGGTTCAAATGGTTCAAATGGCTCTGAGCACTATGGGACTCAACTGCTGAGGTCATTAGTCCCCTAGAACTTAGAACTAGTTAAACCTAACTAACCTAAGAACATCACAAACATCCATGCCCGAGGCAGGATTCGAACCTGCGACCGTAGCGGTCTTGCGGTTCCAGACTGCAGCGCCTTTAACCGCACGGCCACTTCGGCCGGCTAGCAGTAGGTTGCTGCAGTGTTATGCGACGAGTCGCCATCCAGGCACCATGGTCGCCATCTTGTGGGCTGAGGGCCCATCCTTGGCGCCGTGGCTGGGCGCATCATATACGATGGTTCTCCCGCCACACAAGATGGCGGCTGACAGTCCAAAGGTGCCGTAGGTCATGATGAGGTGCTGGCAGGAGGACAGCAGGCACAGGTCATCTCCTGGAGAGTCCGAGGTCATCAGGAACCCCACACTGGCTGGCGAGTCCTTCTGAAAAGAGATGGGTCTCAGCTTGGTTTCTTAACATCGCTCTGCGCTAAAATGTGTGTGTGAGTGTGCACCTGGGGCACGATTCAAAATCGATAGAAACAATACAATATATTTTGTGCAGGTGATGCTACACAGCTCATATCTGAAAATTTCAAAACTGTCACGAGCTTCTGATAAAACAAGTCTTCATTAACTACCAGTTTTGAGCATCTGATCATCTTCAGCTATCATAAAATTATTTACAGCAGGCTACCTGGCAATGATCTTACAAATGAAATGAAAGCAGTCCTGGGTCACCACTATCAAAAGTAAAATATACTATACAGTCAATAGCAAAATGAACTCACAGAGTTAACCGATCTTCATGTATTATCAAAGTCGGGTTCCATCCTTTTGTGTGGAGTGCACTCTACATACTTACTACTGAAGCTCCAGCAGAACATTTCACCATTGAGTGTACTGAGGGCAAATGGCTTTTATTTAATTTGAAGCCACAATAAGAATGTTGCTATATAGGCTGATGCAAATAACTTTGTAATACCTGAAGATGATTTGAGCTGTTAGTAGATAAAGAATAACTTTATCAGCAGCTCACGGCAGTATTGAAACACTTTTTAAAAATAATACAAATGAAAGAAATAGCAAGATACAAAACGGAATGTGACTGAAATGGAAATAGCAGAGAATGGAAATGGAAACACACTAAAAAAACTCCTCTCCCATCAGCCGTTTTGATGACTGGTGGGGGCCAGATTGTTGATGGTAGACTAACAACTAACAAATTTATGAAGTTGGTAGCATATTGCGTCTATATCTACATCTATACCCTGCAAACGACTGTGAAATCCATGGCAGAAGGCGCGTCCCACTGTACCAGTTATTAGAGCTTTTTCCCATTCCTCTCATGTATGGAGCTCGAGAAGAATGACTGTTTAAATACGTCTGTGGTCAATATGCTGATGTATAGGATGTGTTTAAAGTACAGGTAACAGATTAAAATAAAATAAATGAATCAATACTTTCATGCACACTGTAATTAATCTAATATTGTCCTCATGATCCATATGGGAGTGATACGTAGGGGGTTGTAGTATATTTCTAGATTCATAATTTATAGTGTTTTATGGAACTTTGTAAGTAGGCTTTCTCGGAATAGCTTGTTTATCTTGCAGAGTCTGCCAGTACAGTTCTTTCAGCATATCTCTGACACTCTCCCATAGGTCAAACAAACCTGTGCCCATTCGTACCACTCTTCTCCATATGATTATGTTTGATATCCCCTGTTATTCCTATCTGGTACAAGTCCCATCCACTTGAGCAATATTCTAGAACAGGTTGCACGAATGAAGCTGACTGCATTTCCCTAGTACACCACTGGCCATTAAAATTGCTACACCACGAAGATGACGTGCTACAGACGCGAAATTTAACCGACAGGAAGAAGATGCTGTGATATGCAAATGATTAGCTTTTCAGAGCATTCACATGTGCTGACATGAGGCTAGTTTCCAACCGATTTCTCATACACAAACAGCAGTTGACCGGCGTTGCCTGGTGAAACGTTGTTGTGATGCCTCGTGTAAGGAGGAGAAATGCGTACCATCACGTTTCCGACTTTGATAAAGGTCGGATTGTAGCCTATCGCGATTGCGGTTTATCATATCGCGACATTGCTGCTGCTCGAGATCCAATGACTGTTAGCAGAAAATGGAATCGGTGGGTTCAGGAGGGTAATACGGAACGCCGTACTGCATCCCAACGGCCTCGTATCACTAACAGTGGCGATCACAGGCATCCTATCCGCATGGCTGTAATGGATCATGCAGCCACGTCTCGATCCCTGAGTCAGCAGATGAGGACGTTTGCAAGACAACAACCATCTGCACGAACAGTTCGACGACGTTTGCAGCAGCATGGACTGTCAGCTCTGAGATCATGGCTGCGGTTACCCGTGACGCTGCATCACAGACAGGAGCGCGTGCGATGGTGTACTCCATGACGAACCTGGCTGCACGAATGGCAAAACGTCATTTTTTCGGATGAATCCAGGTTTTGTTTACAGCATCATGATGGTCGCATCCGTGTTTGGCGACATCGCGATGAACGCACATTGGAAGCGTGTACTCGTCATCGCCATACTGGCGTATCACCCGGCGTGATGGTATGGGGTGCCATTGGTTACACGTCTCGGTCACCTGTTCGCATTGACGGCACTATGAACAGTGGATGTTACATTTCAGATGTGTTCGACCCATGGCTCTACCCTTCATTCGATCCCTGCGAAACCCTACATTTCAGCAGGATAATGCACGACCGCATGTTGCAGGTCCTGTACGGGTCTTTCTGGATACAGAAAATGTTCGACTGCTGCCCTGGCCAGCACATTCTCCAGATCTCTCACCAATTGAAAACGTCTGGTCAATGGTGGCCGAGCAACTGGCTCGTCACAATACGCCAGTCACTACTCTTGATGAACTGTGGTATCGTGTTGAAGCTGCATGGGCAGCTGTACCTGTACATGCCACCCAAGCTCTGTTTGACTCAATGCCCAGGCGTATCATGGCCGTTATTACGGCCAAATGTGGTTGTTCTGGGTACTGATTTCTTAGGATCTATGCACCCAAATTGCGTGAAAATGTAATCACATGTCAGTTCTAGTATAACATATTTGTCCAATGAATAACCGTTTATCATCTGCATTTCTTCTTGGTGTAGCAATTTTAATGGCCAGTAGTGTATTTTTTTTCTTTTATTAAAATGTTACAAAATGAGGAGTAAACCTCCATGGTCGTGAAACGAGGCAGTACACGAAATTAACACCAGAACAGTTAATAATAAATACAATAAATTCACCTAAATCCTATGTAGACGACAGGCTGCAAGTATAATTATTATAATCAACAATATAACACAGGAAATAGCTTAATTTTTTCCAGGAACTGCTCGACAGAATAGGTGGAGTGAGCTTTGAGGAAATTCGTCAATTTAGGCTTGAAAGTGCGAGAATTACTGATAAGATTTTTTTTTTAGTCTTGACTTAGCTTACTGAAAATTGTTGCAGCAGAATACTGCACACCTTTCTGCTCATGAATCAAGGAAGTGCGATCCAAATGCAGATCTGATTTCTGCCAGGTACTAACTGATTGAATGCCGCTAATTCTTGGGAATAAGTTCACGCTGTAAACAATAAATAACATTAGAGCAAATACACTCCTGGAAATGGAAAAAAGAACACATTGACACCGGTGTGTCAGACCCACCATACTTGCTCCGGACACTGCGAGAGGGCTGTACAAGCAATGATCACACGCACGGCACAGCGGACACACCAGGAACCGCGGTGTTGGCCGTCGAATGGCGCTAGCTGCGCAGCATTTGTGCACCGCCGCCGTCAGTGTCAGCCAGTTTGCCGTGGCATACGGAGCTCCATCGCAGTCTTTAACACTGGTAGCATGCCGCGACAGCGTGGACGTGAACCGTATGTGCAGTTGACGGACTTTGAGCGAGGGCGTATAGTGGGCATGCGGGAGGCCGGGTGGACGTACCGCCGAATTGCTCAACACGTGGGGCGTGAGGTCTCCACAGTACATCGATGTTGTCGCCAGTGGTCGGCGGAAGGTGCACGTGCCCGTCGACCTGGGACCGGACCGCAGCGACGCACGGATGCACGCCAAGACCGTAGGATCCTACGCAGTGCCGTAGGGGACCGCACCGCCACTTCCCAGCAAATTAGGGACACTGTTGCTCCTGGGGTATCGGCGAGGACCATTCGCAACCGTCTCCATGAAGCTGGGCTACGGTCCCGCACACCGTTAGGCCGTCTTCCGCTCACTCCCCAACATCGTGCAGCCCGCCTCCAGTGGTGTCGCGACAGGCGTGAATGGAGGGACGAATGGAGACGTGTCGTCTTCAGCGATGAGAGTCGCTTCTGCCTTGGTGCCAATGATGGTCGTATGCGTGTTTGACGCCGTGCAGGTGAGCACCACAATCAGGACTGCATACGACCGAGGCACACAGGGCCAACACCCGGCATCATGGTGTGGGGAGCGATCTGCTACACTGGCCGTACACCACTGGTGATCGTCGAGGGGACACTGAATAGTGCACGGTACATCCAAACCGTCATCGAACCCATCGTTCTACCATTCCTAGACCGGCAAGGGAACTTGCTGTTCCAACAGGACAATGCACGTCCGCATGTATCCCGTGCCACCCAACGTGCTCTAGAAGGTGTAAGTCAACTAGCCTGGCCAGCAAGATCTCCGGATCTGTCCCCCATTGAGCATGTTTGGGACTGTATGAAGCGTCGTCTCACGCGGTCTGCACGTCCAGCACGAACGCTGGTCCAACTGAGGCGCCAGGTGGAAATGGCATGGCAAGCCGTTCCACAGGACTACATCCAGCATCTCTACGATCGTCTCCATGGGAGAATAGCAGCCTGCATTGCTGCGAAAGGTGGATATACACTGTACTAGTGCCGACATTGTTCATGCTCTGTTGCCTGTGTCTATGTGCCTGTGGTTCTGTCAGTGTGATCATGTGATGTATCTGACCCCAGGAATGTGTCAATAAAGTTTCCCCTTCCTGGGACAATGAATTCACGGTGTTCTTATTTCAATTTCCAGGAGTGTATATACTGGGAGGCCAGTGTCAGGATTCTCAGAGCCCTGAGCAGTGGACAAGAGGATCGAGAAATTATGCCACTTATTGGTCAAACTGTCCGTATCTGAGCCAAAAATATCCTTTGTGAAAGGGAAGAGTTATCCTAGAATATAACGCCGTATGTCATAAGCGAATGAAAAGATTCTAGCAACAAACCGAAGTGTGCACCTGATTTGGCTACAAGAGAGCCAATGTCATCGTTCCATTCCGTATCTCTACATGGTGTTACAACCAGATATATATATATATATATATATATATATATATATATATATATATATATATATATATATGAGGCGACTGATTGCAACCGTGACATGTTGCTACGTAGTTGTAGTATACAACGCTTTTTCGTTTTGTGAACTGCACAATTTTACACTTCTGAACAATTAAAAGAAGCTGGCGACGTTTGCACAACTATGAAACCTTCAGAAGATCCGAGTGACTATTACTCCAGCTTTTTTCAGACAGTACTTCGTTATAGATAACCATATCATTCGCAAAAAGTCTGAGGTTACTATAAAGTTGTCCGCAAAGTCATCAGTACACAACATGAACAACAAAGGCTCTACCACACTTCCCTGTGGCACACTAGAAAAGTTGCTTCGTCATCTGCCGATAACTCTCCATCCAAGATAACATGCTATGTCCTCTCTATCAAGATATCCTCAATCCAATACAAATTTCGCTTGATACCGTAGTAAGATCGTATTTGTGATAATAAGCATAGATGCGGTACTGTGTGAAATACTTTTAGGAAATCGTGAAATACTGCGTCTACCTAATTGCCTTGATCCAAGACTTTCAGTATGTCATATGGAAAAAAGCGAGTTGGGTTTCCCGTGGACGATGTTTTCTGAATCCATGCTGGTTGGCGTGGAGGAGGCCGTTCTGTTCGAGATACCTCATTACGTCTGAGCTCAGAGTATGTTCTAAAATTCTACAACAAATATATGTCAAGGATACTGAACCGTCGTTTTGTGGATTAATGCTACTACCCTTCTTCATGGGTGACTGGAATTCGGCAGTAGGAAAAGGGAGAGAAGGAAACGTAGTAGGTGAATATGGATTGGGGCTAAGAAATGAAAGAGGAAGCCGCCTGGTAGAATTTTGTGCAGAGCACAACATCATCATAGCTAACACTTGGTTTAAGAATCATGAAAGAAGGTTGTATACATGGACGAACCCTGGAGAAACTAAAAGGTATCAGATAGATTATATAATGGTAAGACAGAGATTTAGAAACCAGGTTTTAAATTGTAAGACATTTCCAGGGGCACATGTGGACTCTGACCACAATCTATTGGTTATGAACTGTAGATTAAAACTGAAGAAACTGCAAAAAGGTGGGAATTTAAGGAGATGGGACCTGGATAAACTGACTAAACCAGAGGTTGTACAGAGTTTCAGGGAGAGCATAAGGGAACAATTGACGGGAATGGGGGAAAGAAATACGGTAGAAGAAGAATGGGTAGCATTGAGGGATGAAGTAGTGAAAGCAGCAGAGGATCAAGTAGGTAAAAAGACGAGGGCTAGTAGAAATCCTTGGGTAACAGAAGAAATATTGAATTTAATTGATGAAGGGAGAAAATATAAAAATGCAGTAAATGAAGCAGGCAAAAAGGAATACAAACGTCTCAAAAATTAGATCGACAGGAAGTGCAAAATGGCTAAGCAGGGATGGCTAGAGGACAAATGTAAGGATGTAGAGGCTTACCTTACTAGGGGTAAGATAGATACTGCCTACAGGAAAATTAAAGAGACCTTTGGAGATAAGAGAACCACTTGTATGAACATCAAGAGCTCAGATGGAAACCCAGTTCTAAGCAAAGAAGGGAAAGCAGAAAGGTGGAAGGAGTATATAGAGGGTCTATAAAAGGGCGATGTACTTGAGGACAATATTATGGAAATGGAAGAGGATGTAGATGAAGATGAAATGGGAGATACGATACTGCGTGAAGAGTTTGATAGAGCACTGAAAGACCTATGTCGAAACAAGACCCCCGGAGTAGACAACATTCCATTGGAACTACTGACGGCCTTGGGAGAGTCAGTCCTGACAAAACTATACCATCTGGTGAGCAAGATGTATGAAACAGGCGAAATACCCTCAGACTTCAAGTAGAATATAATAATTCCAATCCCAAAGAAAGCAGGTGTTGACAGATGTGAAAATTACCGAACTGTCAGTTTAATAAGTCACAGCTGCAAAATACTAACCCGAATTCTTTACAGACGAATGGAAAAACTAGTAGAAGCCGACCTCGGGGAAGATCAGTTTGGATTCCGTAGAAATGTTGGAACACGTGAGGCAATACTGACCCTCCGACTTGTCTTAGAAGCTAGATTAAGGGAGGGCAAACCTACATTTCTAGCATTTGCAGACTTAGAGAAATCTTTTGACAATGTTGACTGGAATACTCTCTTTCAAATTCTGAAGGCGGCAGGGGTAAAATACAGGGAGCGAAAGGCTATTTACAATTTGTACAGAAACGAGATGGCAGTTATAAGAGTCGAGGGACATGAAAGGGAAGCAGTGGTTGTGAAGGGAGTGAGACAGGGTTGTAGTCTCTCCCCGATGTTGTTCAATCTGTATATTGAGCAAGCAGTAAAGGAAACAAAAGAAAAATTCGGAGCAGGTATTAAAATCCATGGAGAAGAAATGAAAACTTTGAGGTTCGCCGATGACATCGTAATTCTGTCAGAGACAGCAAAGGACTTGGAAGAGCAGTTGAACGAAATGGATAGTGTCTTGAAAGGAGGATATAAGATGAACATCAACCATCAACAAAAGGAAAACGAGGATAATGGAATGTAGTCGAATTAAGTCAGGTGATGCTGAGGGAATTCGATTAGGAAATGAGACACTTAAAGTAGTAAAGGAGTTTTGCTATTTGGGGAGCAAAATAACTGATGACGGTTGAAGTAGAGAGGATATAAAATGTAGACTGGCAATGGCAAGGAAAGCGTTTCTGAAGAAGAGAAATTTGTTGACATCGAGAATAGATTTAGATGTCAGGAAGTCATTTCTGAAAGTATTTGTATGGAGTGTAGCCATGTATGGAAGTGAAACATGGGCGATAAATAGTTTGGACAAGAAGAGAATAGAAGCTTTCGAAATGTGGTGCTACAGAAGAATGCTGAAGATAAGGTGGGTAGATCACATAACTAATGAGGAAGTATTGAATAGGATTGGGGAGAAGAGAAGTTTGTGGCACAACTTGACCAGAAGAAGGGATTGGTTGGTAGGACATGTTCTGAGGCATCAAGGGATCACCAATTTAGTATTGGAGGGCAGCGTGGAGGGTAAAAATCGTAGAGGGAGACCAAGAGATGAATACACTAAGCAGATTCAGAAGGATGTAGGTTGCAGTAGGTACTGGGAGATGAAGAACCTTGCACAGGATAGAGTAGCATGGAGAGCTGCATCAAACCAGTCTCAGGACTGAAGACCACAACAACAACAACACCCTTCTTCTAAATGGGTGTGATATGTGCTTTCTTCTAACTACTGTGCACGGTTTCTTGTTCAAGGAATCTACGAGAAATTAGAGGTATAAGAGAGGTAACGCAGCCGCGAATTCGATACAGAATCTGGCAGGGATTCCATCGAGCCCTGGAGTTTTGTTCTATTTTAGCGATTTCAGCTACCTCCCAACCCGGCTGACATTAACATTTATATCACTCATCTTTCCAACAGAGTAAGAATTAAATTGGGAAAATGCCTTTAGATTTTCATTTGTACACGAACATTTGTAAACCGAGTTCAGCGTTTCTGCTTCTACTTTGCTACTGTCGATATTAGTCCCTGTCTCGTCCATGAGTGACTGGACACTATCTTTGGTACCACTGACAGCCTTTACACACCAAGAATTTCTGTGGGAGATAGTTCTATAACATCCTACTACGGTATCTTTGAAGACTCCGCACTTTGTCCTCTCGAGAGCCAAGTTCGTTTCATTCAGCATCTCCCTATCTATAGCCCTATGCCTTTCTTCACACCTGTTATACAGTAGTCTTGTTTCCTTAGAAGCTTCTTTACAGTGACTGTATACCATGGAGGACCCCTCCCATCATGAACTGTCCTATTAGGTACATACAGGATAACAATTATTGAACTATGTAAAAAAACGTAAATTGATTACAAAAATTACACTTTAGTTAACATGGAAACGTCTGTGCAATAATCGGATTTAGGTTACGACATGTTTGATATGCCTGCCATCATTACCGATAATGTGTCGTAGACGAATAGCGAAATTCTGCATGACCACCAAAGTGTTGGAACGTCGATGCTGTCGATGCCTCCTGAATGGCTGTTTTCAGCTCAACAATGGTCTTGGGGTTATTGCTGTACATCTTGTCTTTAATATAGCACACAAAAAGGAGTCGAGATTGTTCAGATCTGCCGGCCGGAGTGGCCGAACGGTTCCAGGCGCTACAGTCTGGAGCCGCGCGACCGCTACGGTCGCAGGTTCGAATCCTGCCTCGGGCATGGATGTGTGTGATGTCCATAGGTTAGTTAGGTTTAAGTAGTTCTAAGTTCTAGGGGACTGATGACCTCAGAAGTTACGTCCCATAGTGCTCAGAGCCATTTGTTCAGATCTGGAGAATATGGCAGCCAATCGAGGCCCATGCCAGAGGTCTCAGGGTACCCCAGAGCCATAATGCGGTCCCCAAAGTGCTCCTCCAGGACATCGAACTCTGCTGCGTCAGTGGGGTCCAGCTTCATCTTGCATAAAACACATCTTGTCGAAATCAGAATCACTTTGGATAAAGGGGATGATATCATCTTCCAAAATCTTCACGTGCTGTCAGCAGTCATCATGCCATCAAGAAATGTCGCACCGATTATTCTGTAACTGGACATTGTGCACCACAGTCACCTGCTGAGGGTGAAGTGATTTCTCGATCGCGAAATGCGGATTCTCAGTATCCCAAATGCCCTAGTTTTGCTTATTGACAAACCAATTCAAATGAAAGTGGGCTCCGTTGCTAAACCGAACCAAACAGTGAGAGGTTCCATGCCCTCTTTTGCGTGTCACCTCTCATTTTCATCAATTTTATTAATGTTCTATGTCATTGCACGTTAGTAACAGACTGAATAACGTTATTGTAATGAGAGTATTTGTACCGAGAGCTCAAAAAATACTTTTCACTTGATTCCTATGCATGTTGAGTTACTTCCCTGGGTGGCCTGTGCGAGGCAAGCATCGGAGGACGCGGCATACTGCATTCCCTGAATTCTGAGGGGTTCGTACAATGGGCTTAAGTGCCTGGCGGAACGACTGACGTCAGTCGATTTTCGCCTATTGTGTGCAGGGCGAGACGACCTGCGAGACGTCTGAGTGTCGCCCCAGTTCATGTGTTTACCGTTTCGGCGCGTCCGGAACGAAGATTCCTGGCACCGACCGACTGCATCGTCCTCTTGATTCTGAGAATACTTGTGGACTGTGCCCTGCTGGGTGCGACTGTCTGGTGCCGGATGGCCGGTGGTCTAGCCAGGTTGTTTTCATAGCCGGTCAAACGGCATGTTCAGTGTCCTCAGCTGAATAGCAGAGGCATGATTGGTCAACTTAAACTGAGGCTAGTTGACGTCATAAAGCCCTGTTCGAAATTAGAGGGAACGGTCGCTGTTGGCGCGAATGATGTTCTGAGACAGTGTGGGGGAATTTTGGAATCAGAACTGAATGCTGGTTTGCGGTTTTCGAGGAGAGTAGGGAGTTGAGCAATGTTGGCTTCACTCTTGCGCGGGCAGGGGGATTCGAGATCTGATATTCGTCAGAGTCGGACGGTCTTGCGACTTGGTCGCTCTTTTTTGGAAGAACTTAGAATTCTCGGACAGCCTTCGAGGCCAGGTGTTGACACATAGTTGCTGCACGGCAGAAGTTGGCGCCTACATCATCAGGACGCTGCCTTCCGATGACGTGCTGCAGATTTCAGTACTGGTACAGTATTTTGCAGCTCCGGCATTGTAGGACCTTATAAATTTTGCATTGAATCCCTCAACAGCACGCGCGCTCGCCTTGCTACAAGTCTACCTTGCGTGTTTCTCCATGTGATCGCTTTTGAGCTCTCACTACTAATTGCGATACTGCTATATAGTTGGGAGATTAATATTTGATTCATTAGGACCTCCAGTCATTATCGTCAATCTATTGCATCACAGAGAGTGGGAGCCCCTTGTTCTCAACCCAACTCTTGTTCTCACAATGGTTCAGTATATCCTACCCTTTAATCTACTGTTTGTGTCAACCATCATGTGCATTTATGTTCTGATGTATAATAAATCTGACTGTAATATTTAATCCGCATATCATTTCGTAGATTTATGCAGAATCCCATTTCCTGTTGTTTATTATGTTACAGTTGTCTTTTTTGAGTAGATTACTATTTTTATTCAATTATTGTGACTGTGCACTCCATATTTTACCAACTAGCAGGTTCCACCATCATTTCCTTCCGTTACCGTTGTGCGCATAATTAATCAGCTGGTAGATAAGGAGGGGGTCGAGTACATGTTTCGTTCTCATGCAAAATTCTTCTGAATTAAAGAGGTACAGTTTGAACGTCCTCACGCATACCGTTCAGAAGCTATGACGCTTTTGTTTCATATAGTTGAATAATTGTCACCCTAACCTATCAAGTGCACAGTCAACGGTTCTGCCAGACCTGAGCCATAGTTCTTCTACATATTACTCTCCAGCATTGGATGTTTAAGAGTTCCTTATTGAGATATGACACTACTGCTTCTTCATCTACTTTGTTGAATATGCAAATTCTTCTATTTTTTAATTATCTGTTGTACTGTCGTAATCATTGTTGCTACAGTAGCTTCATTGTCACTGGTACCTATTTCTATGCGGTCATCCTCAAAGAGATCAAGTCCATTTTTGGTGAAATGTAACAGTGTAACGAAAACATGACTTCCTATACATTAGACAGTTTGTTTTTGGCAGAGCTTTCATAGCCAAATGAAGAATGGGAAACTGAGAAATTGGGTATCAGATTGATCAGTCTGAAGTCTAGATTTGCTTGAAGATAACTAGCGTAAGGGAAACTATTTGTCTGAATTTCCATAGCTAAACAAAGAGTGGGAAATAGACAATCGTGTTGTCAAACTGACCAGCATGAGGTCTAGCTCTGCAGAAAGAAATTCAGTCGTTTGAGAGAAATCTAGATAATTAAGAAAAATATAATTAGCGATTCGAGGGAAAATTGAAATATTTCACCAACAGCTGCTATTATCTATGTTAAAGAAGTGTCAAAAAGTTCATCTCTTCAAGGTATAGCCATTTTGTACGTAAAAAAGCTGTGTTGATGTGATATGTAACATTCAAAATGTAGCAGGTAATAAATTCAGAACATTTCGAGAACAGAAACCACCAGGATAGCTAATTTGTAAACGTCTCTATGCTAATGCCTGTGTTGTCGCAGCTCTATCGATGAATGTTGTTTCTCCTACAGCTGTGAGGGGTTAAGAGTTGAAACTTGGCAACAGTGGCGTTAACTTTCAGGGATCAAGTTATGGCGACTCGATTGTACAGGGTGCTATAAAAACGATACCGATGAACGTCGAGCGGTCGTAGAGGGTGTCGTGAGGATAAGAACCCGTGTCCAGAAATGTCATCCAACGACTCTGTAAAACGTCAAAGAAGCTACGTTTTCCTATATTCATCATAAGAATAAACCTGCTGTAAACATGTATTCTTCCGCGTTTGCTCGAATCTCATTGGATTTAATTTCACTTGGAGCGGAAGCCAAACTGTGACCAGTATAACCATGTACGATCACAGGTATACGTTTTATGGTGTGTAACACGCACATAGACTGAGCGATAACGCGGGACAACAGCTTTACCGGCGCATTAAATTTTGACAGCCCTGGCCAGCCAGTAGTTTCAGTTCAGACATATAAAGAGACGAACAAAGAAACAATATAGCTTCGAGTGTCATTTAATTTTTAAAAAGAATGAAATAATATTTGGCAAAACTCCAGTACTACCGCGCGCTTCTAAGGTGACCAAACGGAAAGTATAAAGTGCTCTCGTTCTCACCTTATAGTATGCTAATTACAAACAAAAGTGAAGAAAATTCCTAACTTAAATAGAGGGTAATTTTTCTGAGCGAGCTATGTGTGATGCAAAAGCAGACAGCAGGGATTTCACCGAATGTTGAATGCTGACGCCACTAGAGGTTTTACAGTCAGTCGTCTGGTAATCTCTCAGCTCCTTCCTTATCCGAATCCGAGAAATACGTTTCAGTTCTGGAACAGTCATCTGCTACGTTGATAACTAGTCGATCAACGATAGAAGCCACCCAGGTGCCGCATTTCCTCCTCTTCTTTAATGATGTACTTGCTGTTCTATGTCCCGCCAGCGTTTGGCAGTGGCATGTGAAACAGCTGTGTGCGTTAGTTCCAGTACATCTGGCAGCTGAACAGTCGTGTTATTTCTAAGGATAAATCCCTTAACTTGGCTCCAGATCAGTTCTGTTGGGTTCATGTTGTATTGCTTCTGTGGCAAATGTAAAAATGCAGCATCTGTTTGTGTGCTCGATGCTGTGTAAATGATTGTTTCCCATGTTTCTACGACACTTATCTACATCTGTGGTATTAAACAATGGACATAGTCCAAATAAAGACTATTTGGTTCCTCATTTTTGCCTTAAAAAATTAAACTTATATTTTCTTAATTTAAGCAACCTTTATTAACAATCTTTCACAAAATATCGATAATTAAGATGTTTTAAATGAAAACAGGAATGTCGCGTGCAATACGTCATTAGAAACAACAAGATGAGCATTATTCATAAAAAAATTATGATGAATTTTACAATTACGAGATTTAGGTATGAACAACCTATTTCTCGGCATTTTATAGCCGTGTTCCACACGCGTGTTGCACTACGGAACGGGAAGCAGCCTCAGCCATTTTGATACTGCGTATTAACAGCGCGACAATCAGGGCACAACAGTGCAGAGGCTGTGGCTATACACGATTTTTTAAATAAAAACTATATAACTAAAGCGTAATTATGAAATACGTTGATGACTGCCAATACACTAGAATATCTTAAGTTTCATTTAACGTAACTTAGCAATAATATCTCTCATACATAAGTAGGACCAACCTCCGAGAGGAGCCGGCCGCTCGTGGCCGAGCGGTTCTAGGCGCTTCAGTCTGGGACCACGCTGCTGTTACGCTCGCAGGTTCGAATCCTGTCTCGGGCACGGATGTGTGTGATAGTTAGATTTAAGTAGTTCTAAGTCTAGGGGACTGATGACCTCAGATGTTAAGGCCCATAGTGCTTTGAGCCATTTGAGCCATTTGCTATTGAAACAGAGAATTTTTTCTTTTTTTAGTGGTAAGATCCTACGGAATAAAACTGCTGAGGTCACCGGTCTCCAAGTTTACACACTATATAATCTAACTTAAACTAACTTACGCTAAGGACAACACACACCCACGCCCGAGAAAGGACTCGAACCTCCGACGGGGGGAGCCGCGTGAACCGTGACAAGTCGCCATAGACCGGACGGCTATTCCGCACGGCAATAGAGAAAGCTTTTAAGAAAGCTTTTAAGAAAAGTTGGTTTTCCTTGCTGCTCAGTACCATACCTCCTAAACTATGTGTCGTACAACAACATAATTTTGGAGTTGGCTTCAGCGGCATAAGTCGTTAACGCGTGCTAGCTTTCTGGCCAATAGAGTCAGTAAGAGTGAAGTAATGAATTAAAATTTCACGTATGACGCAGAATTTTTAGCAAACAAATATCCGAAATGTAGTGTGGGCCAAATTTTTTCCCTTAACGCTTTTTGTTGGAGGATGAAAGCTAGAAGAAATTTCAGAAAGATTTGAATTTATTTCTACAGTTTACTGAAAGTCGGTAGGTGCTACAGTTTTCCCTAGACGAGAGCAGTATTGTGCGGTTGATTGGCGCGACTTGATTTCCGTCGCGCTGTGAGGAATATTTTGCTATTACCGGGGCAGTACAGTGCAGCGCGACAGTAGTAGCAGAGGCAAAACATGAAGTGCACGCAGCGATCGGTCTAAAAAAACGTCTGTAGCTTTTGGTGTTCCGGAAGTATACAGGTGGTCCATTGATAGTGACCGGGCCAAATATCTCACGAAATAAGCATCAAACTAAACAACTACAAAGACCGAAATTCGTCTAGCTTGAAGAGGGAAACGAGATGGCGCTATGGTTGGCCCGCTAGATGGCGCTGCCATAGGTCAAACGGATATCAACTGCGTTTTTAAAAAATAGGAACCCCCATTTTTATTACATTTCGTGTAGAACGTAAAGAAATATGAATGTTTTAGTTGGACCACTTTTTTCGCTTTGTGATAGATGGTGCTGTAATAGTCACAAACGTATAAGTACGTGGTATCACGTAACATTCCGCCAGTGTGGACGGTATTTGCTTCGTGATACATTACCCGTGTTAAAATGGACCGTTTACCAATTGCGGAAAAGGTCAACATCGTGTTGATGTATGGCTATTGTGATCAAAATGCCCAACGGGCGTGTGCTATGTATGCTGCTCGGTATCCTGGACGACATCATCCAAGTGTCCGGACCGTTCGCCGGATATTTACGTTATTTAAGGAAACAGGAAGTGTTCAGCCACATGTGAAACGTCAACCACGACCTGCAACAAATGATGATGCCCAAGTAGGTGTTTTAGCTGCTGTCGCGGCTAATCCGCACAATAGTAGCAGACAAATTGCGCGAGAATCTGGGATCTCAAAAACGTCGGGGTTGAGAATGCTACATCAACATCGATTGCACCCGTACCATATTTGTATGCACCAGGAATTGCATGGCGACGACTCTGAACGTCGTGTACAGTTCTGCCACTGGGCACAAGAGAAATTACGGGACGATGACAGATTTTTGGCACGCGTTCTATTTAGCGACGAAGCGTCATTCACCAACAGCAGTAACGTAATGCGGCATAATATGCACTATTGGGCAACATAAAATCCACGATGGCTGCGACAAGTGGAACACCTCTTGTTCGCATTGATGGCATTTTGAACAGTGGACGTTACATTTCAGATGTGTTACGATCCGTGGCTCTACCCTTCATTCGATCCCTGCGAAACCCTACATTTCAGCAGGATAATGCTCGACTGCATGTTGCAGGTCTATACGGTCCTTTCTGGATACAGAATATGTTCGACTGCTGCCCTGGCCAGCACATTCTCCAGATCTCTCATCAGTTGAAAACGTCTGGTCAACTGTGGCCGAGCAACTGGCTCGTCACAATACGCAAGTCACTACTCTTGATGAACTGTGGTATCGTGTTGATGATGCATGGGCAGCTGTACCTGTACACGCCATCCAAGCTCTGTTTGACTCAATGCCCAGGAGTATCAAGGCTGTTATTGTGGCCAGAGATGGTTGTTATGGGTACTGATTTCTCAGGATGTATGCACCCAAATTGCGTGAAAATGTAATCACATGTCAGTTCTAGTATAATAATTTGTCCAATGAATACCCGTTTATCATCTGCATTTCTTCTTGGTGTAGCAATTTTAATGGCCAGTAGTGTAGATATCTCCATCCAAGTGTAAGGACAAATTCGAAATGTTAGCTAAGTTTCGGGTGCAACAACATATTATGTAATATGCACCAAACGCAAAATTATAGCCATCCTATTTTTCATTGCGAACTGTTTCGTACTTAGTGCAGGGTCTCACTTCCATACAAATATCACAATAACTGTGACCATTAACGAAATGATCGGCACATTATCATGAACCCGACATATAAAGCTATAAGTAACCAAAAATCAAATTTCTTTACCCAATAGTTTCCGTAAAATCGTTCGAGAAAGACTACAGGATGTGTGCGTCGATTCTATGGTTCAAATGGCTCTGAGCACTATGGGACTTAACATCTGTGGTCATCAGTCCCCTAGAACTTAGAACTACTTAAACCTAACTAACCTAAGGACATCACACACATCCATGCCCGAGACAGGATTCGAACCTGCGACCGTAGCAGTCGCGCGGTTCCGGACTGCGCGCCTAGAACCGCTAGACCACCGCGGCCTGCGCGTCGATCCTATGATCACCGACGGGCCGAAAGATGGAAAAACACTGTCGGCTTCCCCTTCTGAACAAACGAGCTTCCCCTTCTGAATAAACGAACATGTCTGAAAGAACAGATACCATATATATATATATATATATATATATATATATATATATATATATGAAGATGGGTAGGGGCACTACGGATATAGTGCGGGACAATAAGCTGGGAATTTGCGTCTCATGGGAGGCGTGCTTGCAGTCGCACTATCCTCTGTGTCTTCGGTGGCTCAGATGGGTAGAGCGTCTGCCACGTAATCGGGAGATCCCGGGTTCGAGTCCCGGTTGGGGCACACATTTTCAACTATCCCCGTTGACGTATATCAACGCCTGTTTGCAGCTAAGGGTATTCATTTCATTGTATTAATTTAACTGTAGTTTAAATATAATTAGAGAAGATGTTTAAAATGCCTGCAGGGCCATCGAGATGGCTAAGTTACAGAGCCACCTAGATCACTCCAGCGATCTGCAAACAGATGTCCAATTTGGGTTCTGGCAGCTAGACCCAAGTGTGTGTTTGGTCTATCGTGCTAGAACTGCGTATGTCAATGGACTACACGTACGTGTCACTTCCTCCAGTAGTGCTGGCAGCACTTCTCGAACAAACGTTGCATAGCTAACACCTATGAAGCAAAGAGGAAGCACGTAGGGGCCAATGAAGTAAGCGTGTTCCATGCCAGCCCATAAAATATAGTAAATTCTTCTTGATGAGCTCGTTTACAGGTGGCGTGGAGTTGTCTTCCGCCCAAATATGACAGTTGTAAGTGTTGAAGACACCCCCACAGTTGAAGAACGCCTTGTCTATGAACGAAAACACGCAGCATAATACGGATGAGTGGCACAACGATGCAAAAACCACTGCCTGAACTACACACATGAAGCAAAATCATGGGCTACCAGCACCTGTGTCTTCACCAAAACCCTGAAAACCGCTAAGTGATCGCTTTGCAATGCACGCCCCATGGCACGAATGCTTGTGGATGATCCACTGGATCTGCCTAATAAGTCCTCTTCAGATCGTAGTGTGAGCATGCTTCTCATGCCACCTCTGGCGTTTTGTCATACTTTGAAACTATCTGACGCCGATGAACAGCCGCAAATGTAGAATAGTGTGGCTGATGCCTATATGGATACCTTTGCCAGTAGAAGCATAAAGCTGCATGCACATCTAAGCTCACCTCACCATTTGTCTTTCCTGTATGCCATCACTGCTGTTAGCGGTCTCTACAGTGTTGTTACAAAAGGTGTAGACATGTTCAGCTCCATCTAACACCCAGAATACTGTCAGGTAAATTGCGAGACATTCCACCTTTAATCTATCACTACATGGAGTCACATTTCCTGCCAAAGGGATGGCCTAGCGGCAGGCGCTGGTGCCTATTAATTCGGCACTCTGTAGCAACTTTGGATGACGCTTTGGGGCTGCGAGGTGCCGGGGCTAGCAGTGTATTTATCACTAAGTTCTACTAGAATCCACATATGTAAATCATGCTCTAAGCCCCCCCTATTCTAACTCCGACTTTTGCTGTTGCACAAGGATAAAAGAAATACGCGAACTGACTCTAATCAACCCTGCTAGTGGAGTAGAAGAGAGTTTGGCACTTGCAATAATTTAATTTGATAAATAAGTTAAATAAACCAAGGTTTCATTAGCATAGTGAGGAATGATAGGGTTGCTCTATCGATTAACAGAATGAAAGTTCTGTCCAAAATAACAATATGATTCATTAAGATTAAACACAGAATAGTAAAAGAAATACAGGAAATATTTATAAAACATCAAATTGGCTAAAATTGGAGATTCATACAAACACTATAAAGGTGAAGTTGTCCCTAACTTAGATCGTGAGGTTTAAGACGAAGTGGTATGTGGAGCCAATTCCTTTCCACTCAAATCTCAAGAGAGACACACAGCTAACCCAACAGTAATTGCTGCTACTCGAAACAGAACAAAGTTAGAAAAGGATGAACAGGCGCGCTCTGCTGAGCTCTGATTGTCACCTAGGAAAATCCCTATCTGCCGGTGCTGCGGACGTACATTACCAAACGGTCTTCTTATCTCCCAGAACACGATCTGGCGTACCGCAGGCGAGGGCTGGTTGCTTCGACGTCCTCGACCGAAAGGCGACTGCCGACTCTCAGAGCACCCGTACAGGCCGAACACACAACATTCCCGCCCCCACGACAGTGGCCGTGGTTACGTTCCAATCAGCAACTCGAAAACCGGCGGAAATTCCACTCCATTGCCGGAGCACTACCATTCCACCAATGGAGATTCTTGGCGCCAATTTCTGTGCTGATTTTGCTCCGCCACGGAGCTATGCCCTGAGCAAGCCAATCACGGTTCCTATTTTGCAGAAAGCGCGGGAATTTTCCCGCCACAGCTGCCTGGGTACATAAGTCATTCCCACGCCTCGCTGGTAGCCCGCCAGAAAGTGTTTTCGCTAAGCTTCTGCGAAGCACCGGAACCTCCAGCCCAGCCGCCACTTCCGGCTCCCGCGGGCGCGTCTCCTGACAATGTCGGCGTCCGGAGAGTATTCACTCGACCCCCCACACCTGTCGGCCTACCCTTTCAAAGTCAGAAGAGCCCGCCTGTCACTGGACCACCCGGGTGGCGAGAGACGCTGCATGGGAAGTCCGCGTGTGAAGGAATAGCAACGGAACCTCCACCGCATGCAACTAGAGAGGAGAATCGTAAGATAGAAATATGAGAGGGGGCTCATGCCACCTCTCAGGGCACAGATTCCTGCCTTCAATTTGTTCCTAAAGACACCCTCTATGACCCCCCCCCCCCCCCAAAGTTTTTCGATGTCATTTTGAAATACCCTGTAGAATGTCTCAGGCAGTCTGGTCGATCACCAAAGATGCCTCATAAATGTGGAATGTCTGCCAGCAACATTGAAGGCAGAGATACTTGTTTTTGATGAGGATGGAACCATGACTGAAGAAAACATTCTGCTGGTGAATAAACAATTCTAGCCACCAGTCATTGAAGGAGTGTTTGAAGAATGGAACTTCAAAATAAAAAATAAAAATGAAAAAACGGTCAAATGTGTGGTGAAATGATTTCTCTACAATTAAGAAATAAAATAGATAACACATACATTTATGCACGTTTGAGTAATGCTCGAAATCATGTACACCAAATGAGGTGCCAACTAAGCATGTAAAGTTCAATTTCTGAATGAGAAGCATAGAATTTTAAAGAGTCAGTACTGCCATTCTGGCCGTAGATGAGCCGATGGAATGGCCAGCCATGGTATCATTCTCAGCCAATGGCCTCATCTGGATGCAGTAAAGGCAGGCAGGGGTCAGCACACCGCTCTACCAGCTGTTGTAGTTTTAACAGACCTGGGGGCCGCTAATTCTGTTTCAAGTAGCTCCTCAGTAACCAAGACAAGGCTAAATGAAACTTGTTCCAGTCCTCCCACCGATCAGAAATCCTTGGCAGTACCACGATTCGAACTCAGATCTAACTGCGTAGCAGCCAGCCAAGCTGACCGCTCAGTTAATGAGCGGGTAATTCTAAAAGAGTACTGGAGAATATTTGTCTGGTGGGTTATGTAGACCATTGGGTCATATTTCTATTAGCTTTGATGGAGGGTGTAAAAAAGTTCCAACAATCTTTTAGCCTAAAAATTTTTCAGTGGAGATTTCTTCAAGTATCAGGAAACAAAATAGGCAGTCTCGGTTGTCAACACTTTTGCTGTTCATAATTTCGTGAACTATTGAAAAAAATGGTTCAAATGGCTCTAAGGACTATGGGACTTCACATCTGAGGTCATCAGTCCCCTAGACTTAGAACTACTTAAACCTAACTAACCTAAGGACATCACACACATCCATACCCGAGGCAGGATTCGAACCTGCGACCGTACCAGCAGCGCGGTTCCGGACTAAAGTGCCTAGAACAGCTCGGCCTCAGCGGCCGACTGAATTATTGAAATGCACATCAAGTATTTCTGTAATATACTCTACTTCTTGCTTTTAGGCAAATCATTTCACCATACATTTGATTGCTGTTTTCCATTTTTTGTGTGTTCCTGTCAGATCCAACACATTTCCATCACAAATGGGCTTCCAAACAATCTGTTCGTGGTAGTTTTCAGGTAACGCATTTAGTTATTTTTGCAGGATGTCACATCAAACCAATTACAATACTGTAATTTTCCCAGCTGGTTGTTGGATAATAATGATCTGCTCCAATTATGACAGTGAACTTACTGAATTGAAGTTTTCTCTAAAGTTTTTGTTTCATCTGGAGGTGAGTTTGGCGGTTAAAAAGATGGATCCGATTATAAATTTATACCCTCCCTTGATACTGTGTCATCCCCAGACAATCTAGTATGCAGTTTCTATTTCCCATTACCCTGGTCTTTCGATACATACCTAAATTTTCCCCAAACATCTACTGCTATTGGTTTGGAGTTTGAACCAGCTTTCTGTACCTAGTACGACGTGAGCTCCACAGCTGTTTAGGTCTACTTCAAACTCTGCACTTTGTTGCCAAGGCTTCAGCAGTTAATCGCTATGATTCTAATACTCGCCTGTAGGAGGCACTCCTTTGCTTCTTACACTGAAACTTCCGGGTGTAGACACATCTTTGGCCTGGAAACTCACTGGACTAGAACTGTCTTTAATGATGAGTGCCACTTGGAACTGAGCGCTGATTATCAGCCAAGACACGTCTGGAGACGCCCGGACAGCAGCGGGATACCAAACTGACTATTGCCCACCATACGGCACGACAATCATTTCACAGCAAGACCTCCTTGGTTGTCATCCGGAGTAACCTTGCGGCACAGGGGTATGTCTACGAGCATAGTGGTTCGACGACGATATTCTATGCGTCATTTTGTTACCCTTCATGGCAGACCGTCCTGGGCTTACATTTCAGTAAGATAATGTCCCCTCACACATGGAGAGAATTTCTACTGCTTGTCTTTGTGCTCGCCACCTGCCTTGGCTAGCAACGGCGCCAGATCTCTCGCCAATGAAGAACGTTTGGAGCACTATGTGCAGGGCCCTTCAACCAGCTCGGAATTTTGACGGTCTAACGCGCCAGTAGGGCAGAATTTGGCATGATACCCTCAGGCGGACATCCAACAACTGTGCCAATCAATGCGAAGCCGAATAAATGATTGCATAAGGGCCAGAGGTGGACCAACGCATTGTTGACTTTCTTAATTTGTGGAGCTCTTTCTCTTCAATAAATGATCTAATTTTTCTGAAATTGCAGTCATTTGTTTGTCTATACATGTACGTCACATCTACCGATTTCCATCTCATTCGGATAGTTTCTTTGGTGTGCGTCGTTTTGTGTGTTAGGATGTACTGTCGGCCGGGGTGGCCGAGCGGTTCTAGGCGCTACAGTCGGGAACCGCGCGACCACTACGGTCGCACGTTCGAATCCTGCCTCGGGCATGGATGTGTGTGATGTCCTTAGCTTAGTTAGATTTAAGTAGTTCTAAGTTCTATGGGACTGATGACCTCAGAAGTTAAGCCCCATAGCGCTCAGAGTCATTTGAACCATTTAGGATGTACTTTGTTATTTAGTTTATAAAAAAGCGAACCCCATCAGGAGATTTTCAAATTCAGAGCTTCTGTGTATATACTTATCTTGTGGTCACTAGTTCGCACCAATGTTGCACGTCCACAGATCCATTTTATGTTTGGGGTAGTCTTACCTTTATAGGTAACAAACAAGAACATTGTGTGATGTTTGTTTACTATTGTTCAGTACCAAAGAAAAAAACATATTTAAGCAAATGTAATTGTAAAATCACCAGTTTCCACACCTGTCCACCATCACCCACATTCAGAGTGGAGGCTGCTTGTTTTATTACAGCGCCTTGTTGCGTCGATCCCATGGCAACAAACAAGCTCTACATCATTATTACTGTCTTATAAATCAACTGAATATTTTTACACTTTCCGATGCCATTGAAGGCCAGTTTTCTGTATGCTTGAGTAGATCGAAATAGCATTCAGTAATCTTCACAGATTGCTGGTTCTGTCTGCATGCAGATCGTGTTTATGTTATATTGATTGACTCACGCTAACTTGGGGACAGAAAAGCGAAGTCATACAAAAACAAAAATTCAATAGAAAAAGAATATACACTCCTGGAAATGGAAAAAAGAACACATTGACACCGGTGTGTCAGACCCACCATACTTGCTCCGGACACTGCGAGAGGGCTGTACAAGCAATGATCACACGCACGGCACAGCGGACACACCAGGAACCGCGGTGTTGGCCGTCGAATGGCGCTAGCTGCGCAGCATTTGTGCACCGCCGCCGTCAGTGTCAGCCAGTTTGCCGTGGCATACGGAGCTCCATCGCAGTCTTTAACACTGGTAGCATGCCGCGACAGCGTGGACGTGAACCGTATGTGCAGTTGACGGACTTTGAGCGAGGGCGTATAGTGGGCATGCGGGAGGCCGGGTGGACGTACCGCCGAATTGCTCAACACGTGGGGCGTGAGGTCTCCACAGTACATCGATGTTGTCGCCAGTGGTCGGCGGAAGGTGCACGTGCCCGTCGACCTGGGACCGGACCGCAGCGACGCACGGATGCACGCCAAGACCGTAGGATCCTACGCAGTGCCGTAGGGGACCGCACCGCCACTTCCCAGCAAATTAGGGACACTGTTGCTCCTGGGGTATCGGCGAGGACCATTCGCAACCGTCTCCATGAAGCTGGGCTACGGTCCCGCACACCGTTAGGCCGTCTTCCGCTCACGCCCCAACATCGTGCAGCCCGCCTCCAGTGGTGTCGCGACAGGCGTGAATGGAGGGACGAATGGAGACGTGTCGTCTTCAGCGATGAGAGTCGCTTCTGCCTTGGTGCCAATGATGGTCGTATGCGTGTTTGGCGCCGTGCAGGTGAGCGCCACAATCAGGACTGCATACGACCGAGGCACACAGGGCCAACACCCGGCATCATGGTGTGGGGAGCGATCTCCTACACTGGCCGTACACCACTGGTGATCGTCGAGGGGACACTGAATAGTGCACGGTACATCCAAACCGTCATCGAACCCATCGTTCTACCATTCCTAGACCGGCAAGGGAACTTGCTGTTCCAACAGGACAATGCACGTCCGCATGTATCCCGTGCCACCCAACGTGCTCTAGAAGGTGTAAGTCCAACAGGACAATGCACGTCCGCATGTATCCCGTGCCACCCAACGTGCTCTAGAAGGTGTAAGTCAACTACCCTGGCCAGCAAGATCTCCGGATCTGTCCCCCATTGAGCATGTTTGGGACTGGATGAAGCGTCGTCTCACGCGGTCTGGACGTCCAGCACGAACGCTGGTCCAACTGAGGCGCGAGGTGGAAATGGCATGGCAAGCCGTTCCACAGGACTACATCCAGCATCTCTACGATCGTCTCCATGGGAGAATAGCAGCCTGCATTGCTGCGAAAGGTGGATATACACTGTACTAGTGCCGACATTGTGCATGCTCTGTTGCCTGTGTCTATGTGCTTGTGGTTCTGTCAGTGTGATCATGTGATGTATCTGACCCCAGGAATGTTTCAATAAAGTTTCCCCTTCCTGGGACAATGAATTCACGGTGTTCTTATTTCAATTTCCAGGAGTGTAGTTCGTATGTACTACTTGACAGAAAAGTTAAGTACGTAGAAGACATAGTAAGATGTCATCACGTACACACAAACAGTGGGTATGTAAATGACTAAAGCAGCAATTCTCTGTGACAGATAGGACTGCCAGCAGACTGCGTTATTGTATGGTGACACCAATATTCAAGAAATGTAGTAGGAGTAATCCACTATATTACAGGCTCATATCATTAACGTCGATATGCAGCAGAATTTTGGAACTTATGTTGTATTCGAACATTATGCATTACCTCGAAGAGAACGGTGTCGGCCGGCCGGAGTGACCGAGCGGTTCTAGGCGCTACAACCTGGAACCGCACGACCGCTACGGTCGCAGGTTCGAATCCTGCCTCGGGCATGGATGTGTGATGTCCTTAGGTTAGTTAGGTTTAAGTAGTTCTAAGTTCTAGGGGACTGATGACCTCAGAAGTTAAGTCCCATAGTGCTCAGAGCCATTTGAACCATTTCTTAGAACGGTGTATTGACACATAGTAAACACGGATTTAGAAAACATCGTTCTTGTGAAACACAACTAGCTCTTTACTCACACGAAGTTTTGAGTGCTGTTGTCAAGGGATTTCATATTAATTCCGTATTTCTAGATTTCCGAAAGGCTTTTCACTCTGTACCGCACAAAGCGGCTTGTAGTAAAATTGCGTGCTTATGGAATATCGTCTCAGTTATGTGACAGGATTCGTGATTTCCTGTCAGAGGGGTCATAGTTCGTAGTTATTGATGGAAAGTCATCGAGTAAAACAGAAGCGATTTCTGGCGTACCCCAAGGTAGTGTTGTAAATAAGCCCTTTGGTGTTCCTTATCTATATAAACGAGTTAGGAGATAATGTGAGCAGCCGTCTTAGGTTGTTTGCAGTTGAAGCTGTTGTTTACTGTGTAGTAAAATCATCAGATCAAAACAAATTGGCAAATGATTTAGAAAAGATACCTGTATAGCGCAAAAATTGGAAATTGACCCTAAATAACGAAAATTGTGAGGTCATCCACATGAGTGCTAAAAGGAATCCGATTACACGGTAAATCAGTCAAATCTAAAGGCCGTAAATGCAAGTAAATACCTAGGAATTACAGTTACGAACAACTTACATTGGAAGGAACACATAGAAAATGTAACGGATCTACGAAAGAGACTGCCTACACTACGCTTGTCCGTCGTCTTTTAGAATACTGCCGCGCGGTGTGACCCTTACCAGATAGGGTAGACGGGGAGTACATCGAAAAAGTTCAAAGAAGGGCAGCACGTTTTGTTTTATCGCGAAATAGGGGAGAGAGTGTCACTGAAATGATACAGGATTTGGGGTGGACATCATTGAAACAAAGGCGTTTTTCGTTGCAGCGGAATCTTCTCACGAAATTTCGATCACCAACTTTCTCCTCCGAATGCGAAAATATTTTGTTGTCGCCGGCCTACATAGGGAGAAACGATCATCATAATAAAATAATAATAATGATTGATAAGTAAATAATAAATAATGGAAATCAGAGCTCGCACGGAAAGATATACGTGTTCGTTTTTTTTCCCCCGCTGTACGAGATTGAAATGATAGAGAGTTGTTGTGAAGGTAGCTCGATGAACCCTCTGCCAGGCACTTAAATGTGATTTGCAGTGTATCCATGTAGATGTACATATTCTTATGTAGTATTATCACCAGGCCTTTTGTGAGATAGCATCGTCAGCAACTGACAGAGTCTGAATGGGGTCTCGTTGCTCATCTGCGATTGGCTGGCTGGTCGAATTGCGCAGTGTTCAGATTTGTGAGGGATTCAGATGTGACAGCGGCACTCTGTTCGTCAGGCGTACTAATCCTCAAAGTTCTATCCACCAGAAGGGAGGATCGCCGTACTGTGCGTCAAGCAGATCGTAATCTCCTCACATCTACAGCTGCCATCCGAGAACACCTAATGGACTATCTGCAGCATTCTGTGTCATCCCGGACCACAGGTCTGAGATTAGGAGCAGCTGGACCAGGGAATTACTGTCCCACGCGTGAGCTGCAGTTAACGCCATAACACAGATGGCTGTGTCTGTACAGTGCCGTGCCCGGGAAATACGGACTGCTGACGAATGGCGTTGCATTGTGTTCAGTGATGAATCGCAGCTCTACGCTATGTAAGGAGTGTGTGAGAACTCTCCACTACACTGAAGACAATATAGCCAACATAACGCTACTCTTTGAATTGTGTATGATTGAAAGTAAATAAGCACTCAAATATCGATAGTAACAAGCTGAGGGCGAAACTTGGGAACGCGATTCTAAGCATTTTTGTGAGACGAGGTCTGTCTGCGAGAGAGGAAGTAGTAGTTGAAGCAAAGCAAGCGCTGTATCGTGTGTGAGATACAGAGGCGAACGAGTGTACTGGGACTTACCCCAGTTCACTGTTAGTAGCTCCACGTCACGTTAACGCGTCTGCGCGTAGCGCGGAAGTATTGTACAACAATTAAGTTGTTGTTGTGGTCTTCAGTCCTGAGACTGGTTTGATGCAGCTCTCCATGCTACTCTCTCCTGTGCAAGCTTCTTCATCTCCCAGTACCTACTGCAACGTACATCCTTCTGAATCTGCTTAGTGTATTCATCTCTTGGTCTCCCTCTATGATTTTTACCCTCCACGCTGCCCTCCAATACAAAATTGGTGATCCCTCGATGTCTCAGAACATATCCTACCAACCGATCTCTTCTTCTAGTCAAGTTGTGCCACAAGCTCCTCCCCAATTCTATTCAATACCTCCTCATTAGTTATGTGATCTACCCATCTAACCTTCAGCATTCTTCTGTAGCACCACATTTCGAAAGCTTCTATTCTTTTCTTGTCTAAACTATTTATCGTCCATGTGTCACTTCCATACATGGCTACACTCCATACTAATACTTTCAGACTTCCTGACATTTAAATCTATACTCGATGTTAACAATTTTTTCTTCTTCAGAAACGCTTTCCTTGCCATTGCCAGTCTACATTTTATATCCTCTCTACTTCGACCATCATCAGTTATTTTGCTCCCCAAATAGCAAAACTCCTTTACTACTTTAAGTGTCTCATTTCCCAAATTACTTCCCTCAGCATCCCCCGACTACATTCCATTATCCTCGTTTTGCTTTTGTTGATGTTGATCTTATATCCTCCTTTCAAGACACTGTCCATTCCGTTCAGCTGCTCTTCCAGGTCCTTTGCTGTCTCTGAGAGAATTACTATGTCATCGGCGAACTTCAAAGTTTTTATTTCTTCTCCATGGATTTTAGTACCTACTCCGTACTTTTCTTTTGTTTCCTTTATTGCTTGCTCAATATACAGATTGAACAACATCGGGGATAGGCTACAACCCTGCTCACTCCCTTCCCAACCACTGCTTCCCTTTCATACCCCTCCACTCTTATAACTGACATCTGGTTTCTGTACAAATTGTAAATAGCTTTTCGCTCCCGGTATTTACCCCTGTCACATTCAGAATTGGAAAGAGAGTATTCCAATCAACATTGTCAAAAGCTTTCTCTATGTCTACAAATGCTAGAAACGTAGGTTTCCCTTTCCTTAATCTTTCTTCTAAGATAAGTCGTAGGGTCAGTATTGCTTCACGTGTTCCAACATTTCTACGGAATCCAAACTGATCTTCGCCGAGATCGGATTCTATCAATTTTTCCATTCGTCTGTAAAGAATTCGCGTTAGTACTTTGCAGCTGTGACTTATTAAACTGATTGTTCGGTAATTTTCACATCTGTCAACACCTGCTTTCTTTGGGATTGGAATTATTATATTCTTCTTGAAGTCTGAGGGTATTTCGCCTGTCTCATACATCTTGCTCACCAGATGGTAGAGTTTTGTCAGGACTGGCTCTCCCAAGGCTGTCAGTAGTTCTAATGGAATGTTGTCTACTCCGGGGGCCTTGTTTCGACTCAGGTCTTTCAGTGCTCTGTTAAACTCTTTACGCAGTATCATATCTCCCATTTCATCTTCATCTACATCCTCTTCCATTTCCATAATATTGTCCTCAAGTACGTCGCCCTTGTATAGACCCTCTATATACTCCTTCCACCCTTCTGCCTTCCCTTCTGTGCCCAGAACTGGTTTTCCATCAAAGCTCTTAATATTCATGCAAGTGGTTCTCCTTTCTCCAAAGGTCTCTTTAATTTTCCTGTAGGCAGTATCTATTTACCCCTAGTGAGATAAGCCTCTACATCCTTACATTTATCCTCTAGCCATCCCTGCTTAGCCATTTTGCACTTCCTGTCGATCTAATTTTTGAGACGTTTGTATTCCTTTTTGCCTGCTTCATTTACTGCATTTTTACATTTTCTCCTATCATCAATTAAATTCACTATTTCTTCTGTTACCCAAGGGTTTCTACTAGCCCTCGTCTTTTTGCTCATTTGATCCTCTGCTGCCTTCACTATTTCATCCCTCAATGCTACCCATTCTTCTTCTACTGTATTCCTTTCCCCCATTTCTGTCAATTGTTCCCTTATGCTCTCCCTGAAACTCTGTACAACCTCTGGTTCTTTCAGTTTATCCAGGTCCCATCTCCTTAAATTCCCACCTTTTTGCAGTTTCTTCAGTTTTGGTCTACAGTTCGTAACCGATAGATTGTGGTCAGAGTCCACATGTGCCCCTGGAAATGTCTTACAATTTAAAACCTGGTTCCTAAATCTCTGTCTTACCATTATATAATCTATCTGATACCTTTTAGTATCTCCAGGGTTCTTCCATATATACAACCTTCTTTCATGATTCTTGAACCAAGTGTTAGCCATGATTAAGTTATGGTCTGCGCAAAATTCTACGGCTTCCTCTTTCATTTCTTAGCCCCAATCCATATTCACCTACTATGTTTCCTTCTCTCTCTTTTCCTACTGACTATTAAATTTTCGTCGCCCTTCACTACCTGAATAATTTCTTTTATCTCATCATACATTTCATCAATTTCTTCGTCATCTGCAGAGCTAGTTGGCATATAAAATTGTACTACGTTAGTAGGCGTTGGCTTCGTGTCTATCTTGGCCACAATAATGCGTTCACTATGCTGTTTGTAGTAGCTTACCCGTACTCCTATTTTTTATTCATTACTAAACCTACACATGCATTACCCCTATTTGCTTTTGTATTTATAACCGTGTATTCACCTGACCAAAAGTCTTGTTCCTCCTGCCACCGAACTTCACTAATTCCCACTATATCTAACTTTAACCTATCCATTTCCCTTTTAAATTTTCTAACCTACCTGCCCGATTAAGGGAGCTGACATTCCACGTTCCGAGCCGTGTAACGCCGGTTTTCTTTCTCCTGATAACGATGTCCTCTTGAGTAGTCCCGCCCGGAGATCCGAATGGGGGACTATTTTACCTCCGGAATATTTTACCCAAGAGGATGCCATCATCATTTAACCATACAGTAAAGCTGCATGCCCTCGGGAAAAATTACGGCTGTAGTTTCCCCTTGCTTTCAACCGTTCGCAGTACCAGCACAGCAAGGCCGTTTTGGTTAATGTTGCAAGGCCAGATCAGTCAACCATCCAGACTGTTGCCCCTGCAACTACTGAAAAGGCTGCTGCCCCTCTTCAGGAACCACGCGTTTGTCTGGCCTCTCAACAGATACCCCTGCGTTGTGGTTGCACCTACAGTACGGCTATCTGTATCGCTGAGGCACGCAAGCCTCCCTACCAACGGCAAGGTCCATGGTTCGTGGGGGGAGTATGAAATTAAAAATCAAAATTTATGTTTAAAACTTCGTTAAAATATAGTTTAGTGTTATAATGTTCCAAATACCAAGTCTTTATGTTCTAGAATTAATAGTTGATGTAAAAATGCCGTTTTAAGAGAAAAATAAGTGGCACTAAATAATGAAGCTAGAAAGCCTGAATTTGGTCAGAACGTGCAGCTAAAGCTCATAAATAAGTGGTGCAGGTTCCCAAAACCATATAACAAAAATTAACACCGGAATCCACATTTTTAGGGAAAATCAGAGGCGCTAAATAATGGACTTAGATACATGAAAATTTGTTTTATGCTTCAGTTGACCCAAAAATAAAAACTGAAAGACCACGTTAAGCTACCTCTTATAGTTTTTGAGTAATTAAGTAAAAAACCAATTTTGTAACTAAAATTTATCCAATTGTTGCAGATTAAGTACCTGTAATTTTAATGATAGAGAAATTTGGTTAAAGTGCATGATTATATATACCAAGTGATAGGGCTGTACTAAATTTGAGAGTTGTAGTATTAATAACAGCCGATGTAAGTTTTAGTAAAAATATGTTCCAGAGGTAACGATCTACCGTTAGTTCCACTATAAAAATTCTACGAGGCGAAGCTTTCATTCTAGTGAGCTGAAACTTTTTCGGTGATTTCAAGCAACTGAACTGTACAGAAGTAAAAATTAAAAAGATTCTGAAGTAATTTGTAACAATATTATTAAAGTTTATGTGCCCGAGAAAGCGGTCGTTCGGAGGCTGCTGCAGTATGCAGACAGCCGTAGACAACGGATGTTCCCTCGGCCGTCCGCTCTCGTACCTATACAGGGTGTTACAAAAAGGTACGGCCAAACTTTCAGGAAACATTCCTCGCACACAAAGAAAGAAAATATGTTATGTGGACATGTGTCCGGAAACGCTTACTTTTCGTGGTAGAGCTCATTTTATTACTCCTCTTCAAATCACATTAATCATGGAATGGAAACACACAGCAACAGAACGTACCAGCGTGACTTCAAACACTTTGTTACAGGAAATGTTCAAAATGTCCTCCGTTAGCGAGGATACATGCATCCACCCTCCGTCGCATGGAATCCCTGATGCGCTGATGCAGCCCTGGAATATGGCGTATTGTATCACAGCCGTCCATAATACGAGCACGAAGAGTCTCTACATTTGATACCGGGGTTGCGTAGACAAGAGCTTTCAAATGCCCCCATAAATGAGAGTCAAGAAGGTTGAGGTAAGGAGAGCGTGGAGGCCATGGAATTGGTCCGCCACTACCAATCCATCGGTCACCGAATCTGTTGTTGAGAAGCGTACGAACACTTCGACTGAAATGTGCAGGAGCTCCATCGTGCATGAACCACATGTTGTGTCGTACTTGTAAAGGCACATGTTCTAGCAGCACAGGTACAGTATACCGTATGAAATCATGATAACGTGCTCCATTGAGCGTAAGTGGAAGAACATGGGGCCCAATCAAGACATCACCAACAATGCCTGCCCAAACGTTCACAGAAAATCTGTGTTGATGACGTGATTGCACAATTGCGTGTGGATTCTCGTCAGCCCACACAGGTTGATTGTGAAAATTTACAATTTGATCACGTTGGAATGAAGCCTCATCCGTAAAGAGAACATTTGCACTGAAATGAGGATTGACACATTGTTGGATGAACCATTCGCAGAAGTGTACCCGTGGAGGCCAATCAGCTGCTGATAGTGCCTGCACACGCTGTACATGATACGGAAACAACTGGTTCTCCCGTAGCACTCTCCATACAGTGACGCGGTCAACGTTACCTTGTACAGCAGCAACTTCTCTGACACTGACATTAGGGTTATCGTCAACTGCACGAAGAATTGCCTCGTCGATTGCAGGTGTACTCGTCGTTCTAGGTCTTCCCCAGTCGCGAGTCATAGGCCGGAATGTTGCGTGCGCTCTAAGACGCCGATCAATTGCTTCGAACGTCTTCCTGTCGGGACACCTTCGGTCTGGAAATCTGTCTCGATACAAACGTACCGCGCCACGGCTATTGCCCCTACTAATCCATACATCAAATGGGCATCTTCCAACTCCGCATTTGTAAACATTGCACTGACTGCAAAACCACGTTCGTGATGAACACTAACCTGTTGATGCTACGTACTGATGTGCTTGATGCTAGTACTGTAGAGCTATGAGTCGCATTTCAACACAAGCACCGAAGTCAACATTACCTTCCTTCAATTGGGCCAACTGGCGGTGAATCGAGGAAGTACAGTACATACTGACGAAACTAAAATGAGCTCTAACATGGAAATTAAGCGTTTCCGGACACACGTCCACATAACATCTTTTCTTTATTTGTGTGTGAGGAATATTTCCTGAAAGCTCGAGAGGCCGTAGTAAGGTTCACTTCGCAGTCAGCTACTGTAAGATCCACGTCTGTCAAACGTCAGAACGCGCTCTGCCTCGGATGACGTCAGAGCCGAACTGTGACAAAGCGCGTACTTTGCGGTAAAAACGGATAGTGAATTCGCGAGGACTGTACACCATCATATAGTGTCGGTCGAGAGCCAGGAGACAGAAGACGTGTCATGCTGCCCTCACGCCGGTGATGGCAGATCTTACTACACACTAGGTCTGATTTCATTTATATAGCCAGGAGATATTTAGATGGCTTAACTACGCTTGAAGATGGAATTAAGATAAAATTCGCAAGCATAGCGCAAATGTAGTTGTAGGATTAGGCTGTGATTGTTAGTCCGATTTTGCAATAATCCCATGTTTTGCTTGTCAGTTAAAGAAGCCTCCTTATCCTCCAAAATCTAAATAATATGCTGTGAATATTAAATTTAAATGTAGCTTCGAAATGGAAATAATTTGTTAATCTGGCACTCAGCCTTTATTGATACTTATGTAATTGTCATTGTCTATTATTGGTCATGATGATTTCTGAAGTTTTTAAATAGACTTAATTTATAAAATCCCTTCTTACAAGTTATTTAGTAGTTAACACGACCCAAGCAAACTCCTTTTTAGTAAATTCATTCTTAGTAACAATAATCTTTAGCCGCTACTGCTGCAAATTTCTGTAGATCACATGGAAAAAGGCAGTCATTTAAAGAGGTAAGTGCAAAACTTAAGGCGTCAGAACAGACGCTGACACACCATAACATGTCATGTACTCTAATACTGTAAATTCCGTTGCACAAGTCAGATTCTGTATCACTTGTAACTTTTTGTTCAAAAACGCAATCAGATAGCTTAGGTATTAATTGTTACAGGTTAATTTCTTCCTGCAGTTTTTCATATTCAAATACGCAGCCAGATAACTTATCCAAATGTTAGTTTCAAGTTTTTCACGTGACGATCTGTTGAGGGCTTAAATGAGAGTGAAACTGAAACTCATACAACACGCACACAGTGTTATGCAGGTTAGATTCCGATTACTGATAGCTCAGGTTACTTATCGAGTCCATTTTCACAGACGAACATAGGTATATGTTTGTTGTAGGAACGTCACATATTACCTGCATATACGTTACAGCTATCCTAGATGACCTTCTGAATAATCATCGATATAAACGGAACTTCGAGGAGTTTCTGTCGTCGGTAGGTATGACAGTGACCTGGGAAGAGTTTTAGTTAGTTAGTTATGTGTTCCATTGATCAGTCTCATGGTAACGGTTATGATGTGGGACGTGTCAAGTGCATAAGGCATGCACACATCAATCAAGGTTCTATTTTTAGCTTATAAATTTTATTACCTACCCTATTCCCTTCAATGGCACAAAATGCATATATTATACCTATAGATTTATTCATCTATGGTACAGAATGAGTTGTCAAGCAGATATGATTTCAATTTATTTTTGAAATTGTTACTGCTGTGTGTCAGACATTTTATTTCATCTGATATTTTATCGAAAAGTTTTACAGCAGCATATTTTACCTATTTCTGTGCCAAAGATAAGTTGAGTAGGGGACGGTGTAAGTCTTTCTTTCATTTGGTATTATAATCATGAACGTCACTGTTGCTTTGAAAATGGTCCATGTTGTTGAGAACAAATTTCACTACTGAGTAAATGTACTGTGAGGCTGTTGTAAGAATTCGTAACTTTTTAAACACATGCCTACAAGATGTGCAATTGTGAGCCCCACACATTATTCAAACCACTTTCTTTTGAGCAGTGAATTTTTTTGCCTAAGTGTTGAGTTACCCCAAAATATTATTCCGTATGACATCAGAGAGTACAAGTATGCAAAGTTAAGTATGTTAGCTTGCTAATTTATATATCCTCAAAATTGGCAATTATTCCGATTTGGGAAAGTTGCTGAACCTAGTCGCTTTAGGAGATCCAAAATAGGAATTTTCCAATTAAGATTCTCATCTGTATGTGCACCCAAAAACTTACTATGACCTACCCTGGCAATTGATTTCTATTGATGTGTTATATTTATTGAAGGAACTGTACCCCTTGGAGAGAAAATTGGATGTACCGTGTTTTTTCAAAGTTCAGAGCAAGCCCATTCGCAGAAAACCAATTAGTAACTTTTCCAGAGTCATTATTTGTATCATTTTCTATTGGAGTTTCTTTCACTGGATTAATAATGATGCTAGTATCATCAGCAAACTGTGTCAGTTTAGCTTATTTTATCAGGTAAGAAGGGTGGTCGTTCACATATATCAAGAAAAGAAGTGGGCCCATGATCGAACGCAGTGGAACACCTAATGTAATTTTACCACACTTACATGAAGTGACAAACTTCCTTAAATCACTTAAATCATGTAAAGAAACTCTTTGCTTCCTGTTGTGTAGATATGACTTAAACCACTCATGTACTGTTTCATTTATACCACAGATTTGTAATTTCTGTAATGTAGTGTCATGGTTCACACAATCAAATGCTTTGGATAAATCGCAGAGAATTCCTACTGCAGATATTTTACTACTTAAAGACTCTATTGCATGAGCAGTGAAATTGTACATTGCTCTCTCAGTGGGACAACATTTTTGAAATCTGAACTGTGATTTAGTAAGTATCCCATTATGTTGAGATGGCTAACCACTTAACAGTAATGGGATACTGTTCTTCCAGTGTGGAGAGACAGTGTTACTGCTGGTGTCATGGGGTAGGGAGCCATTGGGCATGACTTTAGGCTACAGAAGGTAGTGATCGAGCGAACTCTGACGTCAGAATGGTACGTCACGGACATCCAGCGACCTCATGTATTACCTCCTGTCTGATAGTATCGTGGTGCTTTCTTCAGCAGGACAGTACACGCCGACACCTTTCAGTTGACTCTGTGAACTGTCTGTGTGATGTTGAGGTAGTCCCATGGCAATTAAGAACACCAGATCTGTCCCTGATAGAACACGTATGGGACCAGCTCCGATGTCACCTCGGTCCCAGTACCAGTATCTAGGACATAAAGGACCATTTACAACATTTGTGGGCCAGATTGCCTCAGACTAGGGAATAACGGTTGTATGACATCCTTCTTAACCGAATCAGTGCACAGGTCAGAGGGTGTGCAACGTCATACTGCTGGATCCTTTGTCAATTTCGTTTGATATTGTCACGACAGAAATAACATCACGCATCCTATCCATCTGCGACACTTCATTACGTATCCTTCCCCACCCCTCCCCCTTCTGCTGCTCCACTGTTTTCTTTTTTTTGTCAGGCAGTGTATATATCAAAATATTGCGTTTTAATCATAGATTACAAACCTTGTATTTTCCTGGCCAGGAAAGTTACCAATACTTTAGCTCATTAGTATTAATTAACACATAGCCTTATAGATGAAACAAATTACCCTCTGTCAAAGTATGATGGTTGCCCAGAAAGTAATACACCGCATTTTTATTCTCAGCCAAAAACATTGCATTGCTGCGAATGCGAAACGTTGTGTTGCGTGTGTGTGTGGTGGTCTTCAGTCCTGAGACTGGTTTGATGCAGCTCTCCATGCTACTCTATCCTGTGCAAGCTTCTTCATCTCCCAGTACCTACTGCAACCTACATCCTTCTGAATCTGCTTGATATATTCATCTCTTGGTCTCCCTCTACGATTTTTACCCTCCACGCTGTCCTTCAATACTAAATTGGTGATCCCTTGATGCCTCAGAACATGTCCTACAAACCGATCCCTTCTTCTAGTCAAGTTGTGCCACAAACTTCTCTGCTCCCCAATCCTATTCAACACCTCCTCATTAGTTATGTGATCTACCCATTTAACCTTCAGCATTCTTCTGTAGCACCACATTTCGAAAGCTTCTATTCTCTTCTTGTCTAAACTATTTATCGTCCATGTTTCACTTCCATACATGGCTACACTCCATACTAATACTTTCAGAAACGTCTTCCTGACACTTAAAATCTATACTCGATGTTAACAAACTTCTCTTCTTCAGAAACGCTTTCCTTGCCATTGCCAGTCTACATTTTATATCCTCTCTACTTCGACCATCATCACTTATTTTGCTCCCCAAATAGCAAAACTCCTTTACTACTTTAAGTGTCTCATTTCCTAATCTAATACCCTCAACATCACCCGACCCTATTCGACTACATTCCATTATCCTCGTTTTGCTTTTGTTGATGTTAATCTTATATCCTACCTTCAAGACACCATCCATTCCGTTCAACTGCTCTTCCAAGTCCTTTGCTGTCTCTGATAGAATTACAATGTCATCAGCGAACCTCATAGTTTTTATTTCTTCTCCATGGATTTTAATATCTACACCGAATTTTTCTTTTGTTTCCTTCACTGCTTGCTCAATATACAGATTGAATAACATCGGGGAGAGGCTACAACCCTGTCTCACTCCCTTTCCAACCACTGCTTCCCTTTCATGCCCCTCAACTCTTATAACTGCCATTTGATTTCTATACAAATTGTAAATAGCCTTTCGCTCCCTATATTTTACCCCTGCCACCTTCAGAATTTGAAAGAGAGTATTCCAGTCAACATTGTCAAAACCTTTCTCTAAGTCTACAAATGCTAGAAACGTAGGTTTGCCTTTCCTTAATCTAGCTTCTAAGATAAGCCGTAGGGTCAGTATTGCCTCACGTGTTCCAATATTTCTAAGGAATCCAAACTGATCTTCCCCAAGGTCAGCTTCTACTAGTTTTTCCAACCGTCTGTAAAGAATTCGCGTTAGTGTTTTGCAACCGTGACTTATTAAACTGATAGTTCGGTAATTTTCACATCTGTCAACACCTGCTTTCTTTGGGATTGGGATTATTATATTCTTCTTGGTATTTCGCCTGTCTCATACATCTTGCTCACCAGATGGTATAGTTTTCTCAGGACTGGCTCTCCCAAGGCCGTCAGTAGTTCTAATGGAATGTTGTCTACTCCCGGGGCCTTGTTTCGACTCAGGTCTTTCAGTGCTCTGTCGAACTCTTCACGCAGTATCATATCTCCCATTTCATCTTCATCTACATCCACTTCCATTTCCATAATATTGTCCTCAAGTACATCGCCCTTGTATAGACGCACTATATACTCCGTCCATCTTTCTGCTTTCCCTTCTTTGCTTAGAACTGGGTTTCCATCTGAGCTCTTGATATTCATGCAAGTGGTTCTCTTTTCACCAAAGGTCTCTTTAATTTTCCTGTAGGCATTATCTATCTTACCCCTAGTGAGATAAGCCTCTACATCCTTACATTTATCCTCTAGCCATCCCTGCTTAGCCATTTTGCACTTCCTGTCGATCTCATTTTTGAGACGTTTGTATTCCTTTTTGCCTACTTCATTTACTGCATTTTTATATTTTCTCCTTTCATCGATTAAATTCACTATTTCTTCTGTTACCCAAGGATTTCTACTAGCCCTCGTCTTTTTACCTACTTGATCGTCTGCTGCCTTCACTACTTCATCCCTCAAAGCTACCCATTCTTCTTCTACTGTATTCCTTTCGCCCATTCCTGCCATTTGTTCCCTTACGCTCTCCCTGAAACTCTGTACAACCTCTGGTTCTTTCAGTTTATCCAGGTTCCATCTCCTTAAATTCCCACCTTTTTGCAGTTTCTTCAGTTTTAATCTACAGTTCATAACCAATAGATTGTGGTCAGAGTCCACAGCTGCCCCTGGAAATGTCTTACAATTTAAAACCTGGTTCCTAAATCTCTGTCTTACCATTATATAATCTATCTGATACCTTTTAGTATCTCCAGGATTTTTCCATGTATACAACCTTCTTTCATGATTCTTGAACCAACTGTTAGCTATGATTAAGTTATGCTCTGCACAAAATTCTACCAGGCGGCTTCCTCTTTCATTTCTTACCCCCAATCCATATTCCCCTACTACGTTTCCTTCTCTCCCTTTTCCTACTACCGAATTCCAGTCACCCATGACTATTAAGTTTTCGTCTCCCTTCACTATCTGAATAATTTATTTTATTTCATCATACATTTCTTCAATTTCTTCGTCATCTGCAGAGCTAGTTGGCATATAAACTTGTACTACCGTAGTAGGCGTGGGCTTCGTGTCTATCTTGGCCACAATAATGCGTTCACTATGCTGTTTGTAGTAGCTTACCCGCATTCCTATTTTTTTAATTCATTATTAAACCTACACCTGCTTTTGTATTTATAACCCTGTATTCGCCTGACCAAAAGTCTTGTTCCTCCTGCCACCGAACTTCACCAATTCCCACTATATCTAACTTTAACCTATCCATTTCCTTTTTTAAATTTTCTAACCTACCTGCCCGATTAAGGGATCTGACATTCCACGCTCCGATCCGTAGCATGCCAGTTTTCTTTCTCCTGATAACGACGTCCTCCTGAGTAGTCCCCGCCCGGAGATCCGAATGGGGGACTATTTTACCTCCGGAATATTTTACCCAAGAGGATGCCATCATCATTTAACCATACAGTAAAGCTGCATGCCCTCGGGAAAAATTACGGCCGTAGTTTCCCCTTGCTTTCAACCGTTCGCAGTACCAGCACAGCAAGGCCGTTTTGGTTAATGTTTCAAGGCCAGATCAGTCAACCATCCAGACTGTTGCCCCTGCAACTACTGAAAAGGCTGCTGCCCCGCTTCAGGAACCACGTGTTTGTCTGGCCTCTCAACAGATACCCCTCCGTTGTGGTTGCACCTACGGTACGGCTATCTGTATCGTTGAGGCACGCAAGCCTCCCCACCAACGGCAAGGTCCATGTTTCAACGTGCGAAACGTTATGTAAGTATTGTTTGAAGTCTCCTGAGTGAGCGCCATGTTTCCGTCACTTCTCACCGATAACATAGCTGCAGGACAGTTTCGAAATGGCGTCTGTAGGTGGTGTAACAAGCAACGTACCGCCATTGAATTTCTCACTGCAGAGGAAGAAACTGTGGAGAATATTCGAAAACGCTTGTGCAAAGTCTATGGAGCATCTGTTGTCGACAGAAGTATAGTTAGTCGCTTGGCACGGAGGGTGAGGTCATCAGAAGGCGGTTTGGCGGAGAGACCATCCACGTCTGTCACACCTGGCATGTTGCAGCGAGCTGATGTTGTCATTCGCGAGGGCAGACTCATTACGTGGAAGACATTTTGATGACGATGAGGAGGTGATTCACACAGTGAAGCCCTGGCTCCGCCACCAGGACAAGGATTGGTACCGACAGGTCATACACCTCCTTAATTCGCGCTGGAGGGAGGCCATAGAACAGGATGGAGATTACGTGGAAAAATAGGGTGTGTAGATAAAACACCCTTCTTTCGTGTGTGTAATGTTCAATAAAGAACTGTTGAAAAAAATGCGATGCATTACTTTCTGCGCAACCCTCGTATTTCGACCTTGTACATCACCTGTGATACTTCGGCTATTTCAGAAACTTATTTCAGAATGCTATTCAAAGAAACTGTCTAAAAAGTAAGTTGTACAGTGCTCTGATATCGGGCGACGGCCGAGAATCAGTACATGGAGTCTATCCTGCACAAAATATATTGCTTCACTGCGTAGTTCTAACTTCCAGTAGATGTAAGTGGGGATAATTTATGGAAGAAAAAACAAATATGAAAACTTGAACGATTTGAAGAAAGCTGATAAGTGAATACAAGTGAAAAGATCCCTATGGAAAGGGAAGGATAATTTCAAGCAATTTTGTGTAGTGGTCAAATTGTCAACAAATCGAGACCAACATCTACTATGCGAAAATTTAAGGTATAATAAACACAAGGGCTTCTTTCCGAACCAAACGTTTAGAAATAGACTGACTGGTCACATACGAACTTTGATTTATCAAAAGAAAATTATATTGACACGTCGTAACCACAATCAAGGTGCAAATGCGAAAGCAGGTTAATCAGTGAACTGCAACACTTAGCACTGAAGGCACTTTTATTGCGGACACCAACGTGAAGCCAGAATAGAACTGCCTCCTGCAAGGAGACTGCAGTTATTTATACAGGCATCGAATAGTCCAGAAAGCTAGTATAAGAACAAACACTGAAGACTCCAGAAAATGCATACATTACAAACATAAGAAATTTCGAGAACCTTCTAGAAGTGAAATATGCTAATTAAGACAACTAAATATCTCGAAAACGACGCATCGCGCGAAAAAAAAAAAAGTGTGTTGGGAGACATCCGTCTGTGCTATAACTGGCTATCTCCTAACCTCTTCTTCTGCGTAGGCGAGGTCAACGGTGTATTTGCAGATGGGAAACCTTATTTCTATCCATATTCGGGTTCCAGGCCAAAAAGTGCTTCAAGTTTCCCTAACCATTGTTTCCCATTCGTGGTAGATAAAGCATGTAAATGTAAACTTGTGTGCTAAAGGTTTATACACTGAAGCGCCAAAGAAGCTGGTATAGGCATGCGTATTCAAATACAGAGATATGTAAAAAGGCAGAATACCATGGAGGTATAAGGAGGGGAGATGCCATGACGTCACAAACTTGAAGCCGACAGAAACCGAGCTCCGCCATTGCAGTTTGATCAGAAGACTCGTTTCCGATTCTGCTACTGTCTAGAGCTGCTGAAGGTTTTTTCATTTTAAAATGCCGGTTTGCGTTGTTTACGGGTGTACTAACCGTTGGAATAGTGCTACCAAGTTAAAAGGAATCACGTTCCATGCGTAAGTGGCCCCGTTCGTAAAATATTGTCGTTTATATTCGTGAGATGTGCGGCCTTGTTTACGTTTTGTGAAACTGTTTTCTTCTTATTTTATTTCAGATTTCCGATCAATGGAGCTCGTAGGGCTCTGTGGGTTCATATGCTTATTTTTCTTGACAAAGCACAAACGATGTTAGTATTTACAAATGAAATTTTGTATAAATGTGTAAACGAGTAAGAAATATCATCCGGTATGTAAACTAGCATAGCTTTCGGGTTCTGCTTTCAGTTTACATCGACACAAATACAGTAAAAGGTGATTTGAGTTTGAAAAGAGCTTTGTACACTGTTATTTTTCATCATTCGAAGTTCGTATCCAAAAGAAACAATTAAGGGGATACGGAATCGGATTTTGGGTTAAAAAATCGAATTTTTTTTTATTGGCGTATTATATTCTGCCATGTTTCCTCTTTAAAATGACGTATCATACATAGCTCTACTACAATTATAACTATTTTATTTTTATATATTTGTGAGATCGGGTATTGCGCTTTAGTTATACACGTCTCTCGTGGCTGACCATGAACTTTTTGGCAGTACCTTTAAAGTGACATGAATTCAAATATCCCGGTTTCCAGCGACTATTTATACACTAGTTGCCCGAAAATGTTTCTCTCTGGTTTCCTCAAGTTACTCTTTGACTTTGTGGCGGGACTGTTTTGTAAACAGTGTGATATAAGAAAGTAGTTGTTGTTGAGTTATTTCGTATTTAGTGCTTCATTTTTCGCAGTGAAAATGCCTAGAGCTAAAGCAAAAGTGTTTAAAAAGCGTGTGAACTGGCAAAAGAAAAGAAATAATGATTCATTAGCAAAGCAAAGCAGTTCATCATCATCACTGTTGGAAAATGTGAATCCACTTATTACTGATTTGCCGAACGAACTTACACCAAATGAAAACAGTGCTTCTCATAAAAAACTAAGAGATTTGGAAGAGAAATATAATTTACTTGATAGAGGGAATGAAGTTTTTGAACTCATTGATACGAATATATTGTGTGAAGCTCTTGAAAACAGTTTGTGCTGCAAAAAATGTCATGGAAACGTTTCTCTGAAAGTAGAATCCCATGTTGGCCTGGCTGCCCAGTTTAATTTAATATGCAGTGTTTGTAAATACAGCTGTAAGTTTCCAAGTTCGGTTTCAGTAACTGTAAATAATGGATACAAGAAAACTGAACTTTATAGTGTAAATATTAGGTTAGTTTATGGATTGCGAGCAATTGGTAAGGGCAAAGCAGCTGGTGATATGCTATGTGGTGTTCTAAATCTTCCAAGTGCACCTTCAAAGTTTGAAGCTTACAATTATGTACTAGGATCTGCAGTTGAAGATGTAGCACAGAAGTCAATGCAGGTTGCTGTGGAAGAAGCAGTGGAAGAAAATGACGGCAGTCGTGACCTCACAGTGGCGTTTGATGGCACGTGGCAGAAAAGGGGCCACACCTCCAACAATGGTGTTGTAACAGCAACTAGTGTTGATACTGGCAAGGTTATTGATGTTGCAATAATGTCTAAATACTGTAGGTGCACAGGCAGGCTGAAAAATGAACACAGTGATGACTGTATTGCTAATTATTATGGTAGTAGTGGTGGCATGGAGGTTGCTGGGGTGAAGAAAATTTTTCATCGCTCTTCACAGTGGTATAATGTTCGCTATGTCAAATATCTGGGAGATGGTGACTCTAAAGCATTCAAAGAAGTTTTGGAAAGCAAACCATATGGGAACAGTGTAAATATAAGCAAACTTGAATGTATAGGACATGTGCAGAAGAGAATGGGTGCCAGGCTGAGAAGGTTAAAATCAGTTATGAAAGGGAAAAAACTAGATGATGGGAAAACCTTGGATGGCAGAGGAAGATTGACTGATTCCATAATAGACCACATTCAGAACTGCTATGGCCTTGCAATCAGGCAAAATACAGGCAATCTTGAAGAAATGAGGAGAGCTATATGGGCTTTATATTTCCACACCGCATCCACGGATGAGCATCCACAACATGGTTTGTGCCCCAAAGGTGAAAACAGCTGGTGTAAATACAATAGGGGACTAACAACAGGAGAGAAATACATTCACCACCACAGTCTACCATCAGCCATCATGGCAGAAATAAAGCCCATTTTCAGAGATCTGGCTGACAGAAGTCTTCTGATGAAATGTCTTCACGGAAAAACGCAGAACCCCAACGAGTGCTTGAATAGTGTGATATGGCATCGTCTCCCAAAAACAGTGTTTGTCGGAATTAATACACTACATTTTGGTGTGTATGATGCTGTGGCAACCTTCAATCTTGGAAATATAACTAAATGCCAGGTCCTTCAAAAGTTGGGTATGTGTGTTGGTTCCCGTACGGTACGTGCTATGTTCTTTTTAGATCAGCACAGACTAAGGCATGCTGATAATATAATCAAGACATTAGTGAAAAAAGCAAGACAGGTGCAGAGGGGTGCCAAAAGAAGACTTGAAGATGATTATGAAGACTGTGAAGGGGGTATTAGCTACGGATCAGGAATGTTTTAATCTTCTTTCTCCGTTTCCCGTAAGTTTACTTTTTACTTCATCTAGGAACATTATCTCAGGTACTGGTCAACCTAGAAGTCTGAAATTTTTATGACGTAGTGACATAGGTCCCTATTACATACTGAAACAACGATTTTTTAATTACTTGATTTACAAAAGACTTAGGGGTGATAGTCTAGTAAAAAGCGATGGAAAAAATTTACTTAAAAATAAATGTACAATATCTCTGTAAGAAAATACTTTGACAATAAACTGTTGTTTCAGTATTGTTGTAACATATGAATGCACATACAGTAAAATTTTTACCTCTCTGTCTCCAGTAGTTTGTGAGAAAATGTTCCCTATAGTAGGCATATATTAACATTGCGGGGATAGGTGATTCCGTATCCCCTTAAGTTAACGAGACCAAATCAGTTGTATTGCTGGGGCAAAAAACGCATTAAAAACAAAACGAAAACACCTGAAAAAGCTATTCTGACGTTGTGTTATGCATGTAAACATTGTAACACTCATCATCTGAAATTATTTCGCAGACATAACGTTAAATATGAAGAACACGCAATTCTAACAAGAGCTCTGTCACTGTTTTGACCAGTCAAACATGGCGGCCCACCGGCTTCAAACAGACGTACAGCAGACGGTCATAGTGCCATCTCCCCTCCTTATACCTCCATGCAGAATACGGCGCTGCGGTTGGCAAAGCCTATGTAAGACAACAAGTGTCTGGCGCAGTTGTTAAATTGGTTACTGCTGCGACATGGCAGGTTATCAAGATTTAAGTGAGTTTGAACGCGGTGTTATAGTCGGTGCACAAGCGATGGGCTCAGCATCTTACAGGTAGCGATGGAGTGGGGATTTTCCTCGTACAACGATTTCACGAGTGTACCGTGAAATCAGGAATCTGTAAAACATCATATCTCCGACATCGCTGCGGCCAGAAGAGAATCGTTCAACGTGACAGAAGTGCAGCCCTCCCTCAAATTGCTGCAAATTTCAATGCTGGGGCATCAACAAGTGTCAGAGTGAATCATTCAACGAAACATCATCGATTTGGGCTTTCGGAGCAAAGGCCCACTCGTGTATCCTTGATGTCTGCACGACACAGAGCTTTACGCCTCGCCTGGGCCCGTCAACACTGACATTATACTGTTGATGACTGGAAACATGTTGCCTGGTCGGACGAGTCTTCTGTCAAATTGTATCGAGCGAGTGGACGTGTAGGGGGGTATGGAGAGAACCTCCTGAATCCAAAGACCCTGCATGTCAGCAGGGCGCTGTTCAAGCTGGCGGAGGCTCTGTAATGATGTGGGGCGTGTGCAGTTGGAGTGATATGGGACCCCTGATAAGTCTAGATACGACTCTAACAGGTGATATGTATGTAAGCGTCCTGTCTGATCACCTACCTCCATTCATGTCCATTGTGTATTTCGACGGACTTGGCATTTCCAGCAGAACAATGCGGCACCACACAAGTCCAGAATTGCTACAGAGCGCTTTCAGGAACACTCTTGTAAGTTTAAACACTTCCAATGGCCACCAAACTCCCCAGACATGAACATTATTGAGCATATCTGGGATGCCTTGAACGTGCTGTTCAGAAGAGAGTTCCACCCTGTTGTAGTCTTTTACGGATGTGTAGACAGCCTTGCAGGATTCATGGTGTCAGTTCCCTGCAGCACTACTTTAGACATTAGTCGAGTCCATACCACGTCGTGTTGCGGCACTTCTGCATGCTCGCGGGGGCCCTACACGATATTAGGCTGATGTACCATTTTCTTTGGCTCTTCAGTGCATCACTTTACTACCATGGTTGTGGTTCGTATTCCGCCGGTACCGACGTAGGGGCCAGCGCAAGAGTTGCTAGGCGCAAATTGAGACGCGTATAGCGCGTGTGGCGCGACGCAGAGCAGCGCGCGTTTTTGTAACATCACAGGTTCAAATGGGACCGCGCAAATTGCGACGCGACGCGACTGGGACGCGACACGCGCCTGCGCTAGGTCGCGCGGCGTTGTGGTTGAGGCACAGTTTCTCGCGCCGCGCGTGCCTCGCTAGCACCGTGGGAAATTTGAGGCGGGGGGCGGAAAAGCAGCCCGGCCATATGCTCACATCGGAACGGCGCATATGAGTAGTGGTAGTATTGCCCATACGATAAACTTTGTCTTACTGTGTACTAAATTTTATTGCCTTTGGGTAGTGTTTCGTTTCTCCCCATTTAAACGCTCCAACTTTCTTCGTTAGTACATTATAAAAAAATGGCTCTGAGCACTATGGGACTCAACTGCTGTAGTCATCAGTCCCCTAGAACTTAGAACTACTTAAACCTAACTAACCTAAGGACATCACACACATCCATGCCCGAGGCAGGATTCGAACCTGCGACCGTAGCAGTCGCACAGTTCCGGACTGCGCGCCTAGAACCGCGAGACCACCGCGGCCGGCCGTTAGTACATTATACTTTTCTGTTATTTATATCTGTATAGTTTTGTTTTGTTTTGTTTTTCTTCTATCAAGAGAAATGCGTACTTCAGTAACTGATGAGCCACTGGCCGCTGGAATTTTATCATACGCCTACGCGATGTTTTCAGACCGCAAGAAGGGACAGAGGGTAGTGAATAAGGAAGCAAGGAATATTATAAAATCATGTGATTAAGAATGAAGGCAGGAAAGTAAAACAAGGTTATCTTCTCGCTGCCTAGTATGCTGGCGTATCTGTACTATCTGGTACAAAAATTTAGAAAGGGATAATCTCCACAGATGTGATCCCTTTGTGCTCCTGGTAAAAAGCGTCCACGATCTGAAGTATAGAAGTCTCACTGTGGTTACTCTGATATGGATGTAATAATGTAATACGACACACTGTACTACATGCATGTGAACATCACATTTCCACAAGCTAGAAACAGTCGAAAAGCAGTCACAAATAACAATGTTTTAATTGGTTCGCCGTGATGAGAAAAAGTATTTCAATTGTTGCATGCGCATTATCAACATTAATAAACTAATTATATAACAGGCTACACGAATGAAGAAAATGCTCGGTATTATTACGAAAGTAGGAATATCCTAAATGAGTGTTATGATTAGATATATTTAATTTGTTGAAATGTATTGCTGACAAAAGTAGATCTACTTTCATGACAATGTTTTGCGAACTGATACTCACAAGGCACACATGGCTAGCTTGTGCGTTCCTGTCGCGCGCATTATCCTCCACTGCTGACAATATACTGACCATTGTGCTGTGCGACAGATCAATTGTTTATTTTTCTCAATAACAACTATTTTATCCGCGATCACACATTGTCAGTCTGGCAAGTCGTAGGTGAGTAACGAGTATCTGGCATTTGCCTATCATTCCGCCTGAAGGAACGCTCGTCATTATTTTAATACTGCTCAGATCAAGAGAAGGAATAAAATTCTTTGGTAAGTCTCCATTCCAGTCGCTCAGTGTTAAAAATACGATGGGTTACAGGGATTCCACCAAAATTCCAACAGAATTGGCAATCTATTTTTGTGTGATTTGTTAACCTTTTCTCATTCGAAGAAGCATCACCGTTTGTGAGTAACGGCCACATTTCTCTTGGTGACTAGTTTAATTGTACTTCGTTTGTCACAGTGTAATTTGCCAAACTCATCTCACAGCAGCTATCGAGACAAAATTTCGAAACGGAGTGCCTCATTAAACAAGTAATTGGCAATCAACAGAGCTCAATAGCTTACCTCACAGTGTCGGATTGCGGTAGCATAAAAGAAGAAATTTCATGTTTATTTTCATACTAGGAAGCTCTTGTTTCGCTAGCTGTCGATAACTCATTCGCCAAACTTTCGTTTCCAAGTCTCGAGCGGTTTAGGGGATACGAGAGATGTCGCGAGTATTTCATTTTCGCGGGCGTGAGACTGGAAGTGAGCGCGCTACATGGGATCCATTTTCTCAAGATCGGAGGCCGATAGAGACCTCCTGCCAAGTCTAAACAAAAATTCAGCATGTTAGCTAAATTTCATACGCAGCAACATATGGAGTAATACGCACCAAACGCAAAATCATAGTGACCCCTAATTTTCGTTGCAAACTTTTTGAGTTTTGCGTAGTGTCTTACTAAAATGTGTACATCACAATAAGAATGATCATTAGCGAGATCATGTGCACTTCGCCACGAAGCTGACATATAACGCTACAAGTAAGGCAAAAATCAAATATTTTCAGCGAATAGTTTCTGTAAAATCGTTTGAGGAAGATAACAGGTTGCGCGCTCTTCGGTTCTGTCAGCGCAGAGCGTCGCCAGTCGGCGCGTGCGAAGTATGGTGTACGCGTCGCAATATGCGCTGGACCCGCGCGACTCGTGCGGCACCTGCGTGTCGCGCTGTAGTGTCGTGTCTCGTCACACATGATATACGCGTCTCAATTTGCGCCTAGCCTAGCTGTTGGATGGAAACGCTCGCCAAAATGATGGAGAAGGGACGGGATGTTCGAGGGCGGCCACCGAAATCGAGCATTCCAATGGTTTGAGGACTTACCACAGTCGACCCCACACGGAACAGAAATCTACGTCATCATACAAATAGCTTATTTCGAGTATTGTCGATGTGTAGATCTATTGATTGTACTGTACAATCACATTGCCGGCCGCTGGTGGCCGAGCGGTTCTGGCGCTACAGTCTGGAACCGCGCGACCGCTACGGTCGCAGGTTCGAATCCTGCCTCGGGCATGGATGTGTGTGTTGTCCTTAGGTTAGTTAGGTTTAAGTAGTTCTAAGTTCTAGGGGACTTATGACCTCAGCAGTTGAGTCCCATAGTGCTCAGAGCCATTTTTTTTACAATCACATTTGCAACATTCAAGTAACATTTGAACATCAGTATCAACTGTTAGAACTCATAGATTTACTGTTATATTGTAAATGAAATGTAGAATCCAATGCTTCGGTTGTTGATTACTAAAACAGGCACACTTGCTATATGACGACTGCAGTGTCACCTACAAGGAATGTGAAACAATGGTTTGTACACCCAGCACATATATTTTGGCGTAGGATCCGAATATGTGATAAAAACGAGGGGTTGCCCATTTGAAAATACGAAGTTGACCCCTGCCAACAGCTGGCCGGGGTAGCCGAGCGGTTCTAGGCGCTACAGTCTGGAACCGCGCTGCTGCTACGGTCGCAAGTTGGAATCCTGCCTCGGGCATGGATGTGTGTGATGTCCTTAGGTTAGTTAGGTTTAAGTAGTTCTACGTTCTAGGGGACTGATGACCTCAGAAGTTAAGTCCCATAGTGCTCAGAGCCATTTGAACTCTGCCAACACAGGAGGGGTGGTCAGGAGGTGGCCAGTTGTAGTACAGACCGATGACCCCTTTAATTATGTTAAATTGTCAAGTACATTTTTTTTCATACGGTGCATCGTTTTCGAGATTTTAGTTGTCTCAAGTTAAAACAAAGTGCAGTGGTGTTCTGAACTGGGGTCGGGCCGCATACTAGACAGTTACGCTAACTGCTGCTTCATATTGCTCGAACCACAGCTTGCAGACTGTTGTTTGAGAAAGTAGATCTGGGACCATCACAGGAAGTGCACCGTGCTTCGAAATGACGTCTTCTACAAGTAATCTTGTAATTTCCAGCACGGCACGTCTTTGGTGACATCGCACTGCGTAAGGTGGCCAGTGCAGACTTATTTATCGACTCCCGTTTGTCGACTTCACGGACCTCCAAAGGAGATCGAATTAAGTCTGGTGGAATGGTGATGCTGCAGGCAGAATTGGTATCGGATCCCCCAGAGTTAATTCAGGCACTTTGGTCGTTGACATTCATGGCAGTAGCTCACGGTAATTATGTACTGCAACTATGAAGACAACTAAACATTGCGAGATGCATCATTTCCGGTGATAAGACAGCTCTGTAACTGGTAAGTAGTACTTATAAATGGCATGCTCTTGAACAGATCACGATCTTATCTCAAGGTCACTAGTAATGACTTCTGGTGCCAGGTTACAGTCTTGGGCTCGGTATATTCAAGGTCATCCTTCCCCCTCCCCCACTCCCCTCACCACCTGGAGAAAGCACTGGCAATTGTGTGAGTTACATGCAAGTTTACCCATGGGAACCCTCGCCCTATCCATGCACCTGAGATGGTACAAGACATAACCTGATACCAGTCATGTGGTCACCAGGACCTTGTGTGAATAAAAATTGGCGAATAATCCCTATCTCTCTCGATCAATGGGAACACATTAAAGTGATGGGAAATCTCTCTCTCCCTCTCCCCCCCCCCCTTGAACAATTAGCTTCAAGTTCCTCCTCTCACTCCTCATCTCTTATAAATAGGTTAATAGCATGGGTGGCATCAGTCTTCTGCTAATCACCATACGAGAAGACCAGTTTCTTGTAAACAAAGTTTTATTAGCAACAATATTTGTCTGTACTGAAAAGACCGTGAAACAATAACAGTGCTATAGCAAATGAACGTAAGATTTATTAATAATTTTTTTCAATACAATTTTCTTACATTGATTTTTTGTATTCTTTATTAGCAATAATTTTCTTTTATGGATATAGTTTGAAATGTACACAAATATTTTTTAAATGAACAACTTAAATAAAACGTATCCCATTAAATTAGTAATTGTTTTCTTCATCTTGCGTACGATATTTACATTTTAATCGTTTTTCTGTGTACAATATACATTGCTGGCCATCGTAAATGCAACACCCTGAAGGAAGCATCCGAATCAAGTGAAATTTACACCATGGGTTTGCAGCGATGAGATATGCAACTGATTAGAATTTCAGCGCAGACGCACATCACGCGCGCCTGTGGCGCCACCTCATAGCGCCATTTAAGGCTTGGCGACTTCGACGAGTGTTCGTTCGGCACGTGTGTTTACCTTGTGGTTGTTTCACAAGACGATCAGTTATGCCTCGTAGACAACAGCGAACATCTTTTGATCAAGTATCCGAGTTCGACAGAGGAAGGATAGTGGCTTACCGAGATTGTGGATTATCATACAGAGAAATCGCTAGTCGTGTTGGACGAAACCAAACAACTGTAATGCGGATATGTGACCGTTGGATGCAGGAGGGTACGACGGACCGACGTGGTCGATCGCATTCACCTCGGTGCACCACTGCACGTGCTGATAGGCAAATTGTGCGCATGGCAGTGACGGATCGCTCAGTGACATCCCGAACCATAGCACAGCACATTGCGTCTGTAACGCATCATCCAGTGTCTGCGCGTACCATTCGACGCCGTTTACAGCAGAGTGGTCTGTCCGCAAGACGTCCATTGCTTCGTCTACCATTGACGCAGAACCACAGACGTCTCCGTCGCCAATGGTGTGATGACAGACGGATGTGGACGGCAGAATGGAATGTTGTCTTTACTGACGAGGCACGCTTCTGTCTGCGGCACCACGATGGTCGGATTCGAGTGTGGAGACACCGTGGAGAGAGGATGCTGGACAGCTGCATTATGCACCGCCACACTGGTCTTGCACCGGGTATTATGGTATGGGGCGGTATTGGATATTACTCTCGCACGCCTCTAGTACGCATTGCCGGTACTTTAAACAGCCGGCGCTACATATCCGAGGTGCTGGAGCCAGTTGTCCTTCCTTACCTTCAGGGCTCGGCCACAGCCATATTTCAACAGGATAATGCGCGACCACACGTGGCACGCATTGTCCAAAGCTTCTTCGTCAATAACCAGATTGAATTGCTTCCCTGGCCGGCTCGCTCTCCGGATCTTTCGCCGATAGAAAACATGTGGTCCATGGTTGCTCAACGAGTGACCCAGATTACATCCCCAGCTGCCACACCAGATGATCTTTGGCAACGTGTGGAAGCTGCTTGGGCTGCTGTACCCCAGGAACACATCCAACGTCTCTTTGACTCAATGCCGAGACGTGTGGCAGCGGTGACCTCCAACAATGGCGGCTACTCTGGCTACTGATTCTGGCAGGAACCACATGTCACAGACGTCTGTAAACGTAATCATTTGATACTTGGTCAACATGTTACCTACAAAATAAATCTTGTTGTGCTACCTCTTGTCTTTCTTGGTGTTGCATTTACGGTGCCAAGCAGTGTATATCTTAGAAGAGTACCAATAGCAGCAGTTGAAGAATAACTACTCACACACACGAATAGATACAATATTTACATGTGTGCACAGTGCAGTCTTGTACATATACACATAGCAACCAATCCGGTAAGCAGCCTCAAACACACAGCTATGAGAAGTGGTGCATCCAACTATTCTGCACACATCACCACTATTTACAAATAAACAAATACACAGCCACACAGTCAATTGTTCCATCAATAATGTGAGTAAGAGAGGGTCTGGATCCCGTCCTCCCATATGAACCGTGTGTCACCATTAGATGACAGCCTAACTTTCAGCTGCAGTCCAGCATGTACCTTGTGATCTTGCAATTGAAAGACTATCTGGCGCACCATATGCAGAGCAGTCCAAATGCCTTTGAACAAGCACCTCTTGTAATGCTGAACTCCTTCAATGACTCATCACGTGTTCAAGCTCTGCATCCATTGACAGTGCCTGGATATTCATATTGAAAGACATTCATCACAAGCTGAAACTTAGCATTATAATTTTTTATTTATTTATTATTTATTTATTTATTTGGAGGAGGAGGAGACCAGACTGCGAGGTCATCGGTCTCATCGGATTAGGCCGGCCGAAGTGGCCGCGCGGTTCTGGCGCTGCAGTCTGGAACCGCGAGACCGCTACGGTCGCAGGTTCGAATCCTGCCTCGGGCATGGATGTGTGTGATGTCCTTAGGTTAGTTAGGTTTAACTAGTTCTAAGTTCTAGGGGACTAATGACCTCAGCAGTTGAGTTCCATAGTGCTCAGAGCCATTTGAACCATCATCGGATTAGGGAATGACGAGGAAGGAAGGCGGCCGTGCCCTTTCAAAGGAACCATCCCGGCATTTGCCTGGGGCGATTTAGGGAAATCACGGAAAACCTAAATCAGGATGGCCGGACTCGGGATTGAACCATCGTCCTCCCGAATGCGAGTCCAGTGTGCTAACCACTGCGCCACCTCGCTCGGTAGCATCATAATGATATGCAGCTCCAGTGATATGCATATCCTCCTGACGCACTAACAAGTTTTTGAAGAAACCCATGCACATGAGATGTAGCTAATCACGAAAGCAGAGCAGTATTTTTGGCTTGACTCGCTTGGAAAATGAAATGTACTCAACAGTGTCAAGCCAAAATCACCCAAGTGCTCAACAAGCAAGTAAGCATCGTTGTTGTTGTGATCGTCAGTCCTGAGACTGGTTTGATGCAGCTCTCCATGTTACTCTATCCGGTGTGAGCCTCTTCATCTCCGAATAACCATTTCAACCTACATCCTTCTGCTTCTCCTTACTGTAACTGATCCATTCTTTTGGTCAGTTGTGCCACTGATTTCTTGATTCCCCATTCTCTCCGGCACCTGCTCATTGTTTATGTCATCCACCCATCTAATATCGAACATTTTTCTGTGGCACAACATTTCGATAGCTTCTATTCTCTTTTTGTTTGAACTATTTATTGTCCATGTTTCACTTCCATACATGGGTACACTCCAGACTAACACTTTCAAAACAGACTTCCAGCACTCAAATCTACTACTTAAACTAATTCCCTCAGCATCGCCTGATTTAATTCGACTGCATTCCATTACCATTGTTTTGCTTTTGTTGGTGTTCATCTTACATTCTCCTTTGAAGACACTGTCAATTCCGCTAAACTGGTCTTCCAAGTCCTTTGCTGTCTCTGTCTGAATTACAATGTAATCGGCAAACTTTAAAGTTTTTGCTTCTTCTCCCTGAACTTAAATTTCTACTCCAAATTTTTCTTTGATTTCCTTTTCTGCCTTTTCAATGTACAGATTAAATAGCGCCTGCGATAGACTACAACCCTGTCTCACTCCCTTCTCAACCATTGCTTCCCTTGCATACCCCTCGACTCTTATTAATGCCGTTTAGTTTCTGTACAAGTTGTAAATAGCATTTCTCGCCCTGTATTTTACCTCTGCTGTCTTCAGAATTTCAAAGAGAGTAGTTCAGTCAACAATGCCAAAAGCTTTCCCTAAGTCTGCAAATGCTATAAATGTAGGTTTGTCTTTCCTTTACCTACCTTCTAAGATAAGTCGTCGGGTTAGTATTGCCTCACGTGTTCTTACGTTTCTCCGGAATCCAAACTGATCCCTATCAGTTTTTCTATTCTTCTGTAAGAATTCGTGTTAGTACCTTACAACCATGACGTATTAAACTGAGAGTTCGATGTCAGCATGTCAGCAAGTGCTTTCTTTGGAACTGGAATTATTTCATTCTTCTTGAAATCTGAGTGTGTTTTTCCTGTTTCATACATCTTATATACCAGATGGAAAAGTTTTGTCAGGGCTGCCTCTCCCTAGGCTATCAGTACTTCTGACGGAATATCGTCTACTCTCGGCACCATGTTCGATTTAAATCTTTCAGAACTCTTTCAAATTCCTCTTGCAGTATCATATCTCCTTTCTCATTTTCATCTAAGTTCAATTCCCTTTCTATAATACTGCCTTCAAATTTATCTCCCTTGCATAGATCTTATATGTACTCCTTCCACCATTTAGTATTCCCTTCTTTGCTTAGTACTGGTTTCCCATCTGAGCTCTTGATATTCATACAGTGAATGCATTCGGTATGCCATTATTCAGTATGTCTTTACAATCAAAATGTCCAAAAGTGTCTCTTTACTTTTTAAAGATGACATCGGAAAGATGTGCTCCCATTCGGCGTTCACACTCTAACAGCCTGTTATGAAAACTCTGGAATGCGCGGTGTAGCAAATCTTGGGGAATGGCAGTGATTTCGTTTTCAATGTTCTCCTCCAGTTCATGGATTGTTGCAGGACGTGTACGGTACACCCTTTAAGATATCCCCACAGGAAGAAGTCGCACACACTAAGATCAGGGGATCTCGCAGGCCATGCAATGTCACCGTTACGTGAAATAATGCGTCTTCCAAACAATTGACGAACTGCTGCCATCGATTGTCGAGCAGTGTATGACGTGGCTCCGCCCTGCTGAAACTTCATGTTTTCGACGTTAAGATTAAGCTCGTACAGTCTCGGTGTAAAGAATGTTTGAAGCATTTCAACATATCGAGCGGATGTTACTGTCACTGCACTACCATCCTCACGTTCAAAAAAATAAGGGCCGATAACACCATGACATGATACAGCACACCATATTGTGACCTTGGCGCTATGTAGTGGTCGCTGGTGAAATTCACAAGGATTGTCTTGTGCCCAATAACGAAAATTCTGTTTGTTCACGAATCCGTTCAGGTGGAAATGGGCTTCGTCTGATATCCATAAGTTACCAAGGAAATTCGCGTCCTCGTTGATTTTAGCCAATATCTGGCTACTAAACTCCATACGTGACGCCGGGTCTCGTTCATGTAAGTGTTGCACAATCTGCAACTTATAGGGATGGAAGTCTAATTCTTTGTAACGTTCGTCGCTTAATCCCTAGCGAAGATGCATGCTGTCGAACGGAGCGGCGAGGGCTTCTCTCGATTGCAGCTCTAGCAGCTGCAATGTTCTCTGGGGTACGTACCGTTGGAATGCCACCTGGAGGTTTCTTTTTCAAGGCAGATCCTGTTTCTTCAAAATTACGCACCCATGTTGTAATCGCATGCGCAGATGGGACACGTCCATGACGTCCAAGCTGGTAATGCTGTCGACATGTTCTCTGCGCGGCAGTCGCACTATCACCATTTTTGTAAAACGCTCTCACAGCTACTGCACGTTCCGCACCAGTCCATTTCTCCATGATTACTAAATGGCAATGAGTTCACATCAATTGTGCAAAGTTTCGGACATCTGCCGGCGCTACAGTGCTGCCAACTGTAACGTTCAAAATTTCCCGTTCCCCTGCGCCACCCTGTATTTCGCAGTGACCAACATTTTCACAGTGAACCTCTGGTTAACAACTTTTAAACGTTTCCTGCCATTTCAACACACCTTATCTCAGATGACAGTATTGCACTGTAACTATCACCTCTGAATGCTACGTATCTTTATATATTTATTTATTATTACGACGTCGTTTATACATTTTTTATTACGCAAATGTTTGTCAGAACATTAGTCTCCACAGTTACACAGCTAACGGATACGTCATGAATTGCTCAAATATTGTTCTAGTTGTTTAGTTATTTTATGAACAGTTTACTATTTTGCAAGTAACTTTATTTAAATATTGAGTGAAAGTGCTATTAAAAACCTGCGCTAATTTAAAAGTGGTCAATTGTATGTGTTAGCGGATTCCACCACTGAAATGAGAACCAACAGACACTTATGTCAAAAAAGTATCAATAATTGTTTTAACATATTTACGACAATTCGTTGGTATTTATTGCGACCACACTTGCTCAAGGATGCTGGCTTATTTATTTATGAACCCACTAACTCTTAAATTTGTTGTAAATGATCTGTGTTCAGCCGAATGTTTATGACAGTTCTTTATTTAAATATTGTCTGAGAAGTGATCGTGTTGAGTCATTTGGTGTCTGCACAGCTTACGCATCATTATTTTTGCTGTGGACGGCCTTCAGCCAATGGAAAAGTAGATAGTAACGGAACACTACGGGAGTCAAGTGGAGATGGGGACTTTTCGAGTGAGGAACGCAAGAGACCGATTCTGGACATTCGGATAATCGTTCTGGAAGAAGGTGGGCCTCCCTGTAGTGTCGATTGATATTTGATCAAGTGAATGGTAGGCTTTGGGTGGTGAATGGCTACTATGAGACTTTAGAGGGAACTTTTACAGTTTTAGGTTTGTGCTTGGAGGACGCAGACCTGCCAGTGGTAATGAGTGGTATTCGATTGTGTAAGTGATTGATTCTGAGTGGTGGACAGCCACTTCTGTACTTTAAACTTGTTAAGGAACTTTATAATTCGAGAGGTCTAAATGTACTCCAGTGTAGTACTCTGACTTTTTCTGCTTGTATTACGGAACTGAGAATATACAGGAATTAGTTACTATTCTTTGCACTGCGTCTGATAATCTGTAAATCATCATGTTGAACTCTGAGCTGTAGTGAGCTGGTGAATGTTTCGTGTATTGTGATTACAAAATTACAATTTAGTTTTAGGATTCTGCTACCATTTTGTAAAGCTCTCAATGTAACTTTACGGCATTTCATAAGCATATTTTCTGTCTGTATTTTAACTAAATATTGTAGGATCATTTCCCGTTTATTTGAGATGACATTTCTTGAACAACGTTATTCAACATAATTCTCTGTCGTCTACATCAATTATAGACGTTAGGATAGAACCATTTTTAGTAAATTTTTCATTTATCTTTTATTTTATATTTCAGTGTATTTTATTGATTCGTAGTTCTAGCCAATGCATAAACTGTTTGACTCCACGATCACAGCTACAAGTAATTATTTGCAGCGAATTAGCTGTGGAGCATGAAAGCAGACATCAGCAGCTCGACCCTGTCGATACATCGAGCTATTCTTTTAAACAGAGCCTTAAATAGCTCAAGTGCCTAAAGTACGAGTAACTGCAGGTAAATCGCCAGTACCATCGCACTACCTAACAGATGACCATAAAGAATAATGATTGACCATTTGTGCGGAATTACTTGTGCCTTACATGGTTGATCATGACCATTTTTTGTCAACAATTGTCATAAAACTTCATTGGATTGTTGTTCCTCATCCGCCCTACAATCCAGATATCGCACCTTCCAACTTCCATTTGTTTTGCCAAATGAGGTATAAACTCTGCGGGAAGCACTATCTGGATGATGCAGAGCTTATTGATGCAGCAACTCGTTGGCTCTGAAGTCCACCAGCAGAGTGGTGCAATGTGGGCATACAGGGCGTCCCACTAAGGTGGCATAAGGCTGTCGCCTTGAAAAGAGATTATGCTGAAAATAGGGGTTTGTAGCCAAAAGACTAGGGAATAATATGGTGCATTGGAATCCTGAATATAACCAGTCCGCTTTCCGAAAAAAATGTGTTGCATTACTTATTGAATTTCCATCGTATTTTCATGCTCAGTACACAATTTAACACGTACCGGCTCCTGGCTCGAGCAGTCAATGAATGCATTTCAAGATACTCTCTCTTGGTATAAGAGTTGAGGCATCTACAGCCAAAATACATTGTTCCTTTCTGGTTTTGATCCAGATTTCACATCCTCAGAGATATAAACAAATCTCCATGTTTTGGGTGCTGAGCAACTAATTTTTGAAAGGTAGAGGTATCCAACTACTTTGTGCTTTACTTCTTTCTGCACGGTGTGCTCCTGGTCATTTCTTCTGGCTTGTTATCATCACCATACAGGCTGTATATGTGAACAGAATAATTCAGGTTCTACCTGACGAATTTTGGTACATCCTGATGTTTTATGAGGAATTAGATGTCTTTGAAGCTATAACACTCACAGACATTTTGATGTCTGTAGTATACAGTTGCACACTCAGGTTGAACACTATAATTTCTATCACAGTCCAAAAGCGACCATGCAAGGCAGAATTAATCATCATCTTCAGTGTTGCAGACATTAATACGTCCCTGTTTAGTGGCTTCAGCTTACAGAAGAGAGGTCAAACTGGACACACCATTAAGTGGATCAAAACAAATTGGTATACACTGAGATGGAGTACATGGTTGAGCGCCTTAGCAGACCCTCATTCCTACACTTTGGAAGAATGGCCCCATATGACACTAATGGTAAAAGTACCAAACCACTTTGCAATTGAGTCATTTCATGATATCACACCGTTAGCCTGCCAAATTTGTACAATGCTCTTTTCCTCAACAGCATCACTACATTATTTTGGGGGTGCATGAGTTCGCAATACCGAACTGCTTTACACTTTTTGGCAGGTTACTGTATGTCATTGACCAATGTGGGGAGCTCCCTTTACAACACAGCTTCACGAGCATTGAGGAAAGTCGCAAGATCACAATACCTAACATTAGTGTTGTCAATGTGAGCTTGTGAAATCTCGTCCCTAAAAGCACCAGAAACCACAGATTAGTCCAATGTGGCTGTGTGATTTACCTCATGATCCATAACTGAGCGTGCACCAGGGCTGCTGCCACTAGACTCATTGCAGTGTTATGGTGATGTCCAATGGTGACGATTGCGAGATGATCCAGGGGTGTGGAGAGTATCGCTGTATTATCAAAGGAGCTGGTGTCAACAGTCCGTACCATGTTGATGACGATGGACAGGGTTGTGGTGGAGATCCCAAGTGCAGTAAATACACGATCAACAAACTGGGCTGAGGTGACGAATGCATCATCATGATGTCAGGTCATGTAGTAGTTGTTGCATGCGCAAGCATGAGTCCACACATGTCCATCACATCCACAAAGAAAATAAAAATGGACAACTGTTGTGCATGAAAAAGATATATGCAGCCATCTATAATAATTTGTAGTCTTTCTTTAGTTACATATGAAATTAGCAGCATCGGAATAAGTTCAACGAGCCTCTAATACAATGTTATTTGCTGTGATGTCTTGTAATATCTTATCCTGCAGGTCAACACCATACCAGCATTATCACGGAATGTATTTAGGAACGAAAGTCCATGATGACTGTGAGATAGTCCAGAGTGTGAGAATGTGGCTGCGTTGGCAAGTGAGCTGGTGTCACCAGTCCTTACCATGCTGATGATGACAGATGAGGCTGTGGTGGTGTCTGTAGGTGTGGCAAATACATCTCCAACAGATCATGATTGGGCAATGGATGCATCATCATCATCATGGTAGGTCATGAGGAGGTGATGCATGTGCAACCTGGCTGCATGCATCCATCAGATCTGGAAGAGAAGAAGAAGAAATGAACCATCAGATTCAAGCTATAACGAAAACAGACAAGCATGGAGAAAAAAAATCACCTTAAATACATACCTGTAGGATCATTGGCCGCAAACTGGACTCACTTTTTAGTCGCCGATGAACCACCATCATAACTATTTCCATTATATCACTTCATCTCTGCTGAAGCCATCAGTACTCTTGATGTTGCCCCTGGCACGTCTCAGACTGGAATTACTTTTTGGGCCAAAACACCACACATTTGTAGCAGAAAATCGTTTTCCTTTGTTTATTTCAGCCAATAGTAATATAGTCACATGCTTTTAGGCAGGACGGCACCAGCTCGCAGCTGTGCATAGGTGACACTATCTTACCCCACTTCCACCACAGTTCTTAAATATAGGATTGTATTTCAGGACAGGCACGCACGCTGGTCCATCACACGGACAGTGGTGGAATGCAACATATCCAGTTACAAAAGAGAAGAAGATTTTGCCAACGCTCTGACACCTGCAGTGCGCCTCGGCCATTATCTGCTAGTCCCACCTATGCCTCAGATAGCACTGTCAGCTCTGTTCAAAGAATTCCATGCATATTTTAGTAATGCGTCTTTGCAGATGTCTGCTAGTTTAGAAGCCATCAATGGCATGTGTAAGCATCAAGTATTGCTCGGAGTTTGGTAGCTATCACAGTATGCACTGCTTCCACAATAATAGTAAGGGAAGGTGGTAGGAATAATTTGTACTACACCAACAAGACCACTGCACAACGTCCAGTAACAGCGGGCAATTGCTTCACACACAGCTCGCCCAAGAGCATGTATACACTGCTCGCTATTTGGAAAAAAAATCTGCATGTCTGTATCAATGCGTAAGTAACCTCTGGCATATGCCACAATATGTTAAAAACCCAAATATCGTACCAGTAGCACTCTGCGAGGAGTGTTCATAAATCTTTCTGTACACCTACAGCACGAGTTTGTGTAATCGATTTTCACGTTGAGTAGTTACAATTATAGACATAGAGATAACATTTTGCATTAGACTCCCACCTGTCAAACGCAGTCTAGTCGATTATTCTTACCAGTAGGAAAAGCCTCTGAGTAAAGACACAAGATGGCAGCACTTGTGGTCATACGCTTTAAGTGTGAATATACCGGGTGATTAAAAAGTCAGTATAAATTTGAAAACTTAATAAACCACGGAATAATGTAGATAGAGAGGTAAAAATTGACACACGTGCTTGGAATGACATGGGGTTTTATTAGAACAGAAAAAAGTTCACAAAATGTCCGACAAATGGCGCTGGACAGCAAAATGTCAGTGACTGCGCATGACAATCGTGTATAAAAGGAGTTGTAACGAGAGAGAGAACCAGATGCGCCAGCACCAACAGCATGTTGACGTTACCTGAAAAGGCGCTTTTAGTGAAGCTGTATTATCAGAATGGGGAATGTGCTATTTCAGCGTTACGATCCTATCGCCACAGGAAGGAGATTCGAACGGGTAAAGGTCCGTTGACAAATGCAGCTGTGGCGAGAGTGATTTCGAAGTTCGAAGCCACAGGTTGTTTAGACGATAGACTCCGTAGTGGCCGACCGAGCACAAGGCGTAATGTTGCTGAGACAGTTCAGGAAGAAATGGAGACTGTAGCGGGTTCGTCTACGCACGGGGAAGTCAGCGCTCGTGCAGTCGCACGTCGCACCGGCATTCCATACACTACTGTTTGGTTGGCACTTAGGCGTACCCTCTGGTGCTGCTATCTGTACAAAATCCATCGGCATCATGAACTGTTACCTGAAGATTTAGTGAAGCGGAGGGCATTCGCGGTGTGGCCGTTTCAAAAGATGGCGGAAGATGACGTTTGGTTGAATAACGTGTTGTGGAGCGACGAAGCTCATTTCACGCTCCGAGGGTCTGTCAACGCCCACAAATGCAGAATTTGGGCTACCGAAAATCCTAGAATTGTCGTGGAAACTCCATTGCACGACGAGAAAGTCACGGTATGGGTTGGATTTACCACATCTACCGTTATCGGGCCTTTTTTCTTCGAGGAAATGCGTGATTCTGGTTTTGTAACTGCTACCGTGACGGGTGAGAGGTACGCCGATATGTTACAGAATCGCATGATCCCCAGCCTGGCTGATAAACACCTGCTGGAACGTACGATGTTTAGGCAGGATGGCGCTCCACCCAATATTGCTAGACGCGTGAAAGATCTCTTGCGCGCGTCTCTTGGTGATGATCGTGTGCTCAGCCGCCACTTTCGTCATGCTTGGCCTCCCAGACCCCAAGACCTCCGTCCGTGCGATTATTGGCTTTGGGGTTACCTGAAGTCGCAGACAACATCCGACGCCAATGCCTCACCATAACTCCGGACATGCTTTACAGTGCTATTCACAACATTATTCCTCGACCACAGCTATTGCTGAGGAATGATGGTGGACATATTGAGCATTTCCTGCAAAGAACATCATCTTTGCTTTGTCTTACTTTGTTATGCTAATTATTCCTATTCTGATCAGATGAAGTGCCATCTGTCGGACATTTTTTGAACTTTTGTATTTTTTTGGTTCTAATAAAACCCCATGTCATTCCAAGCATGTGTGTCAATTTGTATCTCTCTATCCAGATTATTCCGTGATTTATTCAGTTTTCAAATTTATACTGACTTTTTGATCACCCGGTACTTGCAATCCAGTTACGCTATTGTGTGTGTGTGTGTGTGCTGTGACGTGGATGCGAAATGGCCAGAAGTTAGGTGTGACGTGATTTCTTTTTGCATGCATAGAGTTACTTTACAAAGCAAAATGCATGCTAAGGGAGAAAAAGCATTTAACGTTGGCCCGATCCACTTTAAAACAAGAGTGTAATCGCTTATTTTAAAATTAATGATGAATGATGGTGAAATGTTACACATAGGTCTGTGACAGGAATTCGTAGACTGGCAGATTGAGCTATCGAGAGGCCTTGTCAATTCAATAGTAGCATACCTAACCTTCCACACACTAGTGGTGAGACATGGTCAGCACTCGAACTCACAGTATCTCCAGATTTCTACACACTAGTGGTGAGACATGGTCAGCACTCGAACTCACAGTATCTCCAGATTTCTCTCTCTCTCTCTCTCTCTCTCTCTCTCTCTCTCTCTCTCCACTTTGTTAACCCTCCTCCTAAGTAGTCAGTTACATATGTGTTGAGAGCTGCATATTTTCCGCAACTGACACTGACAAAGGGAGCAATCGAAAGAATCGTTAAAAGTGAGATAAATGGTTTAAAAACGTGAGACAAACGCCGAGAAATAGTATTGGGTGCTAGTCTAAGTCACACAAATAAAATGCATGCTGCCGATGCTTGCCTCTATCAACGAACTTCTCGTGATTTCACCTGTACCAGAGTCAATAAGTGATCCACGTGTATCACTTTGCGTTGCGGGAATCATGCGACTTTACACTACACCCAAATACAGTACAATTCCATATACATGTGACTTGCAGCTCCCATGTATTTGGAGAGAATATCGCACCATTCAGGATGCAAATAAAGGGTACTGTACAAATCACATTCCACAGTAATAAAACGACCGAAGGTAAGAAGACTTGGCGCACGTCAGAATTTTTTTTCCACGCTATATTCTTATGTATAGAGCTAATAGTTTAGAGGCCGAATGGATGCCTACAGTTTACACCACAATAGAATCTTGTAGCTGGAAATGTATTGTAAAAATGCTGCCAGGTAATTTTTAAAAATACAGTTTTTTTTAGCTGTAATGAAGATTGGGGGTAATATTACTGTTTCTTCACACACACAAACACACAGAACTATTGGGAATATGACAATTTCGTTTTGTTACTATGTCTCTCTAGAAGGCACCGTCTTCTCTCTATTAACGCATTTGTAGTGCCATTCCCTCTCCTGTATCCAGTGGTTACATCAAGGACATACAGTCCCTCTCTACAACACATTCCTATTACTCTGTCTGTGTGCTGCTTTTTTTTATTTCTAAGTGTATCTGTGTGAGGTCACATATTTCCCACATACAGTCAGTTGCATACGAAAGTGTGCGCCATGATTTTAAATGTAACGCTTGCAGCGACATCTCTGGTATTGGTCTCGAATCTGTAATCAGTGCGGTTTTGCACAGTGTATAGATAAACAGTGTGAGAGTTGAATGTTTTGTTGGTTTCAGTTTAAAATGGGTGCATTATATCGGAAGCGTCACTTATTTATATTAATACTTGTATATTTATCCAAAATGCCTTGTGAGGTGCATCAAGAAGCTGTTTGGTTCGAACGGGCAAACTAGGTGCTACAGGAGGATAATGATCCGAAACATTGCAGCCGCCTCTGTACTGCGTGGAAACAAGACAACGGAGTGTCCACAATGTATTGGCCTGCAATGTCTCCGGATGCAAATCCAATCGAAAATGTTTTGTTGTATATTAACATGAAGTTTAAAGGAAAGCCGATATTTTCATGGAATCAATACTAGAAACAAGAATAATCTTCACAAGGATTTAAAGTCACTTACTCTTGCACAAAGAGGTGTGCACTATTCAGGAACACACATTTTCAATAACTTGCCAGTAGCCATAAAAAGCTTAACAACCAATGAAATTCAGTTTAAGAGAAGCCTAAAGGATTTATTGGGGACCAACTCCTTCTACTCCATTGATGAATTTCTCAGTAGAACCAACTGATTTGTGTGTGTGTGTGTGTATATATAAGTACAATATAACTTCTGCACAATTTCAGTACATTAATGTGTTCATTGTAAATAAGTGCGTTTGTGTGTGTGTGTGTGTGTGTGTGTAAAGACAATCTAACTTCTGCACCATTTCAGTGCAGTAATATGTTCATTGTAAAGAAGTATTATAGTAGTTCTATTACATGTTTATTACCTTATAAATAAAAAAACTTTTTTATTTTAAATTCAGTGCATTAGTGTTTGTAAAATGATTCTTTCATATCGTGTTTATTAAAAAATGACGATCATTCCACTTGGGACCTGTGGAAGATATTTGTTTCAGTTGTAAATATTTGCCATGTATTATTGTTTTTCTGACATGTTCTACATCCTGGAGGACCTCCTCACTACGAACCAATTGGAATGAAAGTAAATCTAATCTAATCTAATCGAAGCAACTGTCGTATCAAATCAGGACGATATGGAGATTGTTACCGAGAGCATATGCAGAAAATCTCGTGAAAAGCATGCCAAAAAGGTGCCGAGCTATAATCGATAATGACGGCGATTGGATTAACCATTACATAATTGTGCAATTAGCAATAGCACCTATTTACATGTAAACATATATTTATAACGATGTCTTTTATTTCATACAGATAACGACATATACTTTCCTGTGGAACTGACTGCATGTTTAGTGTTTATGCAGAAAATTTCGACTACTCCCTCTGTATAAATGACAAACTCCATTGTTCTTCACGTGGTCTGCAAATTCTTCAATCTTTAGCCCATATCTCTGTCATTTTGGGAGCAGATTGTGCTGTGATTGTAATAGTTCACTTCCTTGCTACAAACTTATAATCTTCTAGGAAAGTGTCCGAGAGACCTCCGGATACTTTGATGTACTGTTTATGTCACAAATTTCAACTACTTCCTGCGTATAAATATAGATATTCTTTACGAATATTTTGTATCCGGATTTTACCTTTGTTTACACTTTTTTGCCATTTTTTCCGTATTTTCCACGATTTTCTATTTTTTCTGTTTTCCCCGTATTTCTCAATTTTCCTGACTTTTTCTCCATATTCTGTATGTAAATGTACAAGAGTATATAACCTCTTACTGGCAGGTGTGAGTTGTTATATTTACTATCCAACTCCGATAGAGAATCCCAACCCACCCCGAGTTTCTGCAAACTACAGTCATGTTCACAATAAACAGAACACCATGAATGACTAGAGATAGAACGCTCGTATTCATAGGACATTAACATTAGTAAGGTCTGCTAAACGATTAGCATTCGAGCCATGTCGGCCCACGGGTTCGAGGTCAACGCAACACCAGCTGTCGGTAAAATGGCGCTGCGGCTCTCGTTGTTGGTGTGCTCTAACTGTACCATCAAAATCAGTGAGTTTGAAATAGGGAACATTATTGGCATGAGGAAATGTGATGCATCCATCCAGGTAATTGCTGCTCATGTGGGATGAAGCGTTTCGGCAGAAAAATGGGTGAGTACAGAATGGTCCGTGGGAGGCCGAAGAACACTACGAGATGGCCCAGGTCGTATCATCAGACCATCCCCTGAGAAATTAAAATTATATGAATACCTTCAGCTGCTAACGGGCTCATTACTCATGGAAGACATTCTTACCAAGTCCCGAAAGAACAGACACCATTGATGACTTGCAGCCGTCTATAACGGAATTAGAATTATATGAAGGTCATCAATTATATGCAGGTCATCAATGGTGTCTGTTCTTTCGGACATGTCGGGAAGAACAGACACCATATCCATATAAGTATATAGTTCTGGGATGGGACACTATGAATGTAGTGTGTGGACATACAAGGTGAGAATGTGGGTCTCTCGGAGTGCGTGCCCGAGATAGTCCCTGCAGTCGCGCTATCCTCTGCGTGCTCGGTGGCTCAGATGGATGGAGCGTCTGCCAAGTAAGCAGGAGATTCTGGGTTCGAGTCCCGGTCGGGGCACACATTTTCACCTGTCCCAGTTTATATATATCAACGCCCGTTATCAGCTGAATGTATTAATGTAAGTCTAATTTCGTTCTAGATGGGTGCAGGACATCAATGGTGTCTGTTCTTTCGGATATGTCCTCGACTCCGGCGCAACAGTGGAACAATGTAAAACATCGTACGCTGTAAGGGGTGACAATCCGTCACCGTTTGTTACGGCATGGGTTACATGCGCGTCGTCCATTTCTCAACCTACCTTTGAAGAATGTGCAGAAACATGCTACGCGGCAATGGTGCATGGAACGACGTCACTGGGGATAGGAATGGCACCAGATAGTGTTTTCTGACGAATCCCGGTTCCGTCTGTTTGAAAATGATGGCCCCACTTTGCTTTGCCGCAGACATGGGGAGCGGTATCACAGTGACTGCATTTACACAAGACATATAGCGCCAACTCAATTCCTTATGGTATGGGGTTCTACTGGGTACAACCACAAATCACAGTTGGTGTGTGTCCAGGGCAGTGTGACCTATGTGAATGACATCCAGTGGCCCGTAGCCATAACCTTTCTGCACAACACCCCAGACGCCATTTTTCGGCAAGACAAATACACGACCACATGTTGCTGCATGAACCCGTGCCTTCTTGGTGTCACAGGATATCAGCCTTTGTCCCTCTACCGCCAGATCACCAACCTTGTCGCCAATCGAAAATGTGTGGGATATGGTGAAATGACAGAATTACAGTGTCATCGGCAAACCTCAACGTTTTTATTTTTTCTCACTGAACTTTAATTTTTATTCCAAATATTTCTTCGGTTTCCTTTACTGCTTGTTCAAAGTACATGTAGAATAACATTGGGGATAGGCTAGAACTCTGCCTGACTCACTTTTCAACCACTCCTTCCCTTTCGTGCCCCTCGACTCTTATAGCTGCATCTGGTTTCTGTACAAGTTGTAAATAGCCGCCGGCCGAAGTGGCCGTGCGGTTAAAGGCGCTGCAGTCTGGAACCGCAAGACCGCTACGGTCGCAGGTTCGAATCCTGCCTCGGGCATGGATGTTTGTGATGTCCTTAGGTTAGTTAGGTTTAACTAGTTCTAAGTTCTAGGGGACTAATGACCTCAGCAGTTGAGTCCCATAGTGCTCAGAGCCATTTTTTTGTAAATAGCCCTTCGCTTCTTGTATTTTACCCCCGCTGCCTCCAGACTTTCAACGAGAGTGTTCCAATCAACATCGTTAAAAGATTTCCGTAAGTCTACAAATCCTATGAATATATGTGGGCCTTTCCTTAATGTATCTTCTAAGATAGGCCGTAGGGTCAGTATTGCCTCGCGTGATCCTACATTTATCTAGAATGCCAACTGATCATCCCCGAGGTCGGCTTCTATCAGTGTTACCATCCTTTTGTAAAGAAGTCTTGTTAGTATGGCGGCCACTGAGTGACGCGCGTTTCTTTGGCTCGCGAGTTTTTCCGCTCATTGAAGGTGTTACAGAGAAGTGCGGCAGTCCACAACGTGTGCATCCGACTAAACAAGTGTTACTTGCCGTGGTGTGTTGTTCTCCGTTGATTACCACAAGTGATAAGTGAGTGAAAAATGGGAAGAGCACGAGCAAGCGGCAGCAGGCGAGGCTACAGGGGCGCGCGCAGGCAGCGCGGGCACCCGCTCTCCGGCGGCAGGTGAGGCCCCGCTTCCCGACATCGGGGAGCTCGTCTGGTCCCAGGTGAGTGCGGCGCTGCACAGTAAAGACACGCTAGACGTAATCGTGCAATCCATCACGGACTCTGTGACGGCCGCGGTCATGGACAAACTGCAAGAGTCTGTCGGGCGCAACAGCACCGAAATCCAGTCTCTTAAAAAGTCCCTGGCCGCACAAGAGAAAAAAGCCGCCGACCTAGAAGCTAAACTGTCTGCGGCCACCGATGAAATTGAGCAGTATCAGCGAAGGAACAGCTTGCGCTTGTTCGGGGTAGCTGAAAACGATCGTGAAAACACCGACGACCTGGCCATTAGCCTCGTGCGTGAGAAACTTGGCGTGCAGATCGACGTGGCCGATATTGACAGAAGCCACCGTGTTGGGCGCATGATACCAGGTGCCCTCAAACCCAGGCCCATAATAATTAAATTTTTGTCATACCGGAAAAGAGCTGAAGTGTTTGCTCAGAAAAGAAAACTCGCCAAGAGAGGGGGTACCCTGAGGGAAGATCTGACGCGAGAAAGACAAAAAGTTTTGAACACTGCGATCACACAGTTCAGCCTTCAAAATGTATGGACCCAGGATGGCAGGACCGTAGTCAAGACGGAAGGAGGGAGGAAAACGGTGATTAAAAACATGTCCGAACTGAAAGACTGAGCGAAATCTCGCGAGACACAAAGTCTCATATTGTACTCTGTCTAATATAAGTTAATTTTTATTCTTTCTTTTCATTTTTTTACGTAAATATTGCTTCGTTATTTCTATAAGTACCATAAGTACTCGATTTCAAATCAGTCAATTGTTTCACATAAATATTGCTTCTTTATTTGTCTATCATAAGTGCTCATGTATATTCATTTTGTCAGTCAAAAGGGAATTAACATTCTCCATTAACAGGAATGTCCTTAAAACCGCCTTTCTATATCTGTTATTTTCATCCTCGTCACTACCACTACTACTACTATTATCTGTTTCGTAACCACTACTGCCACTTTCCATCTTTCTTTTCGCTCCCTTCTCCGATACCTCCAGCTTATCTTTCACCTTTAGCCCACAGACGCTTGAGTCAGTCACGACCTTGGACACACCTGTAAATATGTCTTCCCCCGCGAAATCCAGCTTTTGTCACTCTTCCGGCCAGCAGGTAGACGGAGCGCGCTCGGTCCTACAGGCGGCCACAATGGGACGGACCGGTTCCGGCGGCGGGCTCTTTGTGGCCCACGCGAACGCTAAGTCGCTAACGGCTCACTTCGACGAGTTCTGTTACCTGTTCTGCCAATCGCTGTTCCATATTATCCTCGTCTCTGAAACTTGGTTGAAACCAAACAATCCGAATCACTGGTTACTAGAGGTGGGCCAAACGATTATTCTGGAGTAACCGTTATCACTGTTCCAGTTAATCTTTGATAACCGTTATCGTTAACGGTTATTAATAACTGCCAAGTTATTTTTCGCTAGGGAATACCGAATACTCCGAGGGGCTACAGTTAAATAACGACATAGTTGGAATCCATCAGTTTAGTTATCAGTATAATAGAGGTGGGCCAAACGGTTATTCTGGAGTAACCGTTATCACAGTTCCAGTTATTCTTTGATAACCGTTATCGTTAACCGTTATTAATAACTGCCAAGTTATTTTTCGCTAGCGAATACCGAATACTCCGACAGTTAAATAACGACATAGTTGGAATCCATCAGTTTAGTTATCAGTATAACTGCGAGTAGTGTGAAATAGCAGGAATGTCGTATGAATCGTGTCATAACCTTAGCTTATTAACTCCGGGTACATTTTAGTTGATGTTAGAACGATTATTAGTGTTTCATATTATATGTTTGTAGGTTATCGGTCGCTATTAGAAATATTATCTTCGCAGCTGCGACAAAAAGTACGCGGAACTTCGCCAAAGCACTGTTTAAGTAAAATGTTAACAACGTGCATTTTTAAGTATGAAGTAATATGTAAACTGAGTACTGTAGGTTAAATTCGAAGCTTAATTTCTTGTGCTGCTCACATAATAGAATAAAGTGTACAGCCTTGTAATACAACAAAAAATATACGTAATGTGACAGATTCGTTTACTCCTGTGCTGTAAAAGCTAGTCCTATTGGGGAAAGTGTGAGTACGCTAATCCAAGTTTTATGTCAGATTTGCAAACTGCTCGATTTCTCCAGCGACAGCATGTTTATAACATATGAAGACATGCAGATCGAAAAGGTTGACAGTGTTACATTTCTGGGACTACAACTCGATAATAAATTCAGTTGGGAAGGGCATACCACAATTTTTCATTCTATTATTTCATAAGGGAGCATATTCTGTGTTAACTTATCAAACGTAGCAAAAGTTTTTCGCATTTAAAAGCGTGTAGTAAAAATCGTTTGTGGTATCAATTCAAGAACATCATGTAGGAACCTGTTCAAGGAACATTGTATTCTAACCACTGCTTCCTAGTATATTTATTCCTTAATGAAATTTGTTACAAGTATTTCCAACCAATAGCTTAATACATAATATCAGTATTAGAAATGGGAACAGCAATCTACATAAAGACCTAAAATTACTTACCTTGGTCCAAAAAGGGTCCAATATTCAGGAACATGCATTTTCAATAAACTGCCAGCAAGTCAGAAACCATTAAAAACTTGGTTTCAGATAAGGCACGGTTTACAGTGTGTTTGAAAGACTATTTGATACAGAAGTGTCTGATTCCACCCATCATCAATATGCCGGAAATGGCTATTTTAAGTGTGTCTATGACGTCACTACATACACATGGCAACAAATACGAAGATACATATAAATAATACAATAACATTTCCCACCAAAAATACAATCAAACCAAAGGGGACAACTGCAGGAAGTTGGGGGTTTTAGGGTGAGGACAAGCTAGTAAAAAAAACACCCCATGATCCCAAAACACAAAATGAAGAACAAAAAGAAAAAAAAATACAGCATTCTGCTACACCAACAAAAATCTGCAGGAATCGGACCCTTCCCTTGACCAATATAGGTCAACTATAGGTGACCATACCAAAACACCATTACCCACAACTAAAAGTACGAAAATTGGAATCGGACATTTCCCTTGACCTACATAGGTCAACCTCAGATGACGATACTAAAACATCAACACACACAACTATGAAAATGGTAATCGGTCATTTCCGGTGACCTATATAGGTCCACCACAGCTACTGATGCCAAAAAACCAACACCTACAACTGCGAAAAATAAAACCACAGTCCCAAAATTCCACAAATCAATCATCCCTACATAAATTAAATCACATTCAATACTTCATAAATACACAAAACATCACAGCTAGAAAAAAAAAATTAATTACCACCAGCAAATTCCGGCACTGCAACCTAGATCGACAGCCCCCCCTCCCACACCCCACACACACACAAAACCAACTCATAAACACCGTGCCGTAATGACATTCACACACCACAACACCTTTCCATCGAAGCAGACGGGTGGAATCAGACGCTTCCATTGACCCCTCCTAATCTGTAGATGAAAATCGTAACAGAGACTCAGAGACCAGCTTAGGTAAAAATTCTGCTATATTTCAGTTTTGACAGCATTTGGTTGCAACAGTCAAGATCGGGTATTCTGTGTACGATAAATTTATTAAAAGTACGTAACTGTGTTTTATTCTGTCAGTGTACCAATTCTGTAAATATTAGCAGTTACTGTGATATATTCACATATTTTGACAATCTCCTGACAAATGATGAGGATAATAATGATTATATTCCACTGTATTATGTTATACTTTCTGACATGTTATTTGTCATTCGCGATGGCCAGCGGCTATTTCTGAAGAAGTACGAAAATATTTGTTCGCTCCAGTTACTATCCTCTCTGGAAATATCACCTGGAACTACGACCTTTAACTGGAGTCACCGAGTCAGGAATGTCTAGACACACAGTTATTCCGTTACCAGCTTCCAGGTTATCTGTGGTGGTAGCCCGATAACTACCAGAGAACTAGAACTACGAGCCAATAACGATAACTGCCAGAGGAGAATACCGGTCTCTGACAGTTATTTCCATAGTCGCTCGAATTCCTTAGTAACTTTCCTTGTACTACCCGTCCAAGTTAATTAACACGTAAGGCGGTGGCTTAATGGAACGACCGTACTTGTTAATGCCTGTATTGCAGCTCCTATCAGCCACGGCTTGGTCATTAACTTTGTTTAATTGTTTATGCTAAAAGTAACGAAGGCCCACGAAATAGTACACAGTTCTTATCAACAGATGGCGCGCAGTCTCACAGTTATTCCCATGGTCTATAGAACGCCTTCCAAATGCGCAGTACGATCTTCGTTCAACAGATGGCGCGAGGCACTGTTGACACTAAACAGTTATTGAAATAACTGCCAGAATCAGAGGAACGGTTATCGCAGTAACCGTTACTTCTCAGTAACCGGTTATTTCTATCAGTTACGTTATTTTTTGCCACCTCTACAGTATAACTGCGAGTAGTGTGAAATGGCAGGAATGTCGTATGAATCGTGTCATAACCTTAGCTTATTAACTCCGGGTACATTGTAGTTGATCTTAGAACGATTATTAGTGTTACATATATGTTTGTAGGTTATCGGTCGCTATTAGAAATATTATCTTCGCAGCTGCGACAGAAAGTACGCGGAACGTAGCCACAACATTGTTTAAGTAAAATATTAACAATGTGCATTTTTAAGTATGAAGTAATATGTAATCTGAGTACTGTAGGTTAAATTCGAAGCTTAATTTCTTGTGCTGCTCACATAATAGAATAAAGTGTACAGCCTTGTAATACAACAAAAAATATACGTAATGTGACAGATTCGTTTACTCCTGTGCTGTAAAAGCTAGTCCTATTGGGGAAAGTGTGAGTACGCTAATCCAAGTTTTATGTCAGATTTGGAAACTTCTCGATTTCTCCAGCTACAGCATGTTTATAACATATGAAGACATGCAGATCGAAAAGGTTGACAGTGTTACATTTCTGGGACTACAACTCGATAATAAATTCAGTTGGGAAGGGCATACCACATTTTTTCATTCTATTATTTCTTACGGAGCATATTCTGTGGTAAATTATCAAACGTAGCAAAAGTTTTTCGCATTTAAAAGCGTGTAATAAAAATCGTTTGTGGTATCAATTCAAGAACATCATGTAGGAACCTGTCCAAGGAACTTTGTATTCTAACCACTGCTTCCTAGTATATTTATTCCTTAATGAAATTTGTTACAAGTATTTCCTACCAAAAGCTTAATACATAATATCAGTACTAGGAATGGGAACAGCAATCTACATAAAGACCTAAAATCACTTACCTTGGTCCAATAGGGGTCCAATATTCAGGAACATGCATTTTCAATAAACTGCCAGCAAGTCAGCAACCATTAAAAACTTGGTTTCAGATAAGGCACGGTTTACAGTGTGTTTGAAACTATATGATACAGAAGTGTCTGATTCCACCCGTCATCAATATGCCGGAAATGGCTGTTTTAAGTGTGTCTATGACGTCACTACATACACATGGCAACAAACACGAAGATACATATAAATAATACAATAACATTTCCCACCAAAAATACAATCAAACCAAAGGGGACAACTGCGGGAAGTTGGGGGTTTTAGGGTGAGGACATGCTAGTAAAAAAAAACACACCATGATCCCAAAACACAAAATGAAGAACAAAAAGAAAAAAAAATACAGCATTCTGCTACACCAACAAAAATCTGCAGGAATCGGGCACTTCCCTTGACCAATATAGGTCAACTATAGGTGACCATACCAAAACACCATTACCCACAACTAAAAGTACGAAAATTGGAATCGGATATTTCCCTTGACCTACATAGGTCAACCTCAGATGACGATACTAAAACATCAACACACACAACTATGAAAATGGTAATCGGTCATTTCCGGTGACCTATATAGGTCCACCACAGCTACTGATGCCAAAAAACCAACACCTACAACTGCGAAAAATAAAACCACAATCCCGAAAGTCCACAAATCAATCATCCCTACATAAATTAAATCACATTCAATACTTCATAAATACACAAAACATCACAGCTAGAAAAAAAATTAATTACCACCAGCAAATTCCGGCACTGCAACCTAGATCGACACCCCCCCCCCCTCCACCGAGACACACACACAAAAACCAACTCATAAACACCGTGCCGTAATGAAATTCACACACCACAACACCTTTCCATCGAAGCAGACGGGTGGAATCAGACGCTTCCATTGACCCATCCTAATCTGTAGATGAATATCGTAACAGAGACTGATAGACCAGCTTAGGTAAAAATTCTGCTATATTTCAGTTTTGACAGCACTTGGTTGCAACAGTCAAGATCGGGTTTTCTGTGTACGATAAATTTATTAAAAGTACGTAACTGTGTTTTATTCTGACAGTGTACCAATTCTGTAAATATTAGCAGTTACTGTGATATATTCACATATTTTGACAATCTCCTGACAAATGATGAGGATAATAATGATTATATTCCACTGTATTATGTTATACTTTCTGACATGTTATTTGTCATTCGCGATGGCAAGCGGCTATTTCTGAAGAAGTACGTAAATATTTGTTTGCTCCAGTAACTATCGTCTCTGTAATATCACCAGGGTCTAAGACCAGAGTCACTGTATCAGGAACACAGACACACAGTTATTCCATTACCAACTTCCAGGTTACTTGTAATGGTAGTCCGATAACTGCCAGAGAGCGACAACTGTGAGCCAATAACGATAACTGCCAGAGGAAAATACCGATCTCTGACAGTTATTTCCATAGTCGCTCGAATTCCTTATGGTACCTCTCTTTATACAACCCGTCCAAGCTAAATTGACATATGAGGCGGTGGCTTAAGGGAACGACCATACTTGTTAATGCCTGTACTGCAGCTCCTATCAGCCACCACTCGGACATTAACCTTATTTAATTGTTTGTGCTAAAAGTAACGAAGGCGCATGATATAGTACACAGTTCTTATCAACAGATGGCGCGCAGTCTCACAGTTATTCCCATGGCCTATAGAACGCCTTCCAAATGGTCTACCCTCTCCTTAGTTCCTAGCCAGATCTCCAATGAGTTGACGGGAAAGCGTAGTATGATCTTCGGTCAACAGATGGCGCGAGGCACTGTTGACATTAGACAGTTATTGAAATAACTGCCTGTATCAGATGAACGGTTATCGCAGTAACCGTTACTTTTCAGAAACTGGTAATTTCTATCAGTTACGTTTTTTTTTGCCACCTCTACTGGTTACTCTCTCCTAAGGGCAGATCGTGAAACACGACGCGGGGGTGGTGTGGGTGCCTATGTTTGCTCTGATCTGAGACGTACTATACTATGCACATCGGATGCAAAGGGCGAAGGAGAAGCAGAGTTCTTGTTTTTCGAAATAAATACATCAAATCAGAAACTGCTAATTGGAGTAATCTATAAACCTCCAAACGTCGGTGCTATGTCCTCCTTTCAGTCTGCCCTGTCCTCGCTCGTGACACTGTATGAACTCATAATCATTATGGGCGACACAAACATCGACTTACAGTCAAAATCTCCCTCTGCAGAAAAACTAAGGAGACTGTTCCACTCCAATGATATGAGTTTAACACCGCTGGACCCAACTCATCACACGCTACACAGCCACACACTCATAGATATAATAGCAACAAAGCGACCAGATAAAATAATTCGCGCCAATCAGACATCCGCTCCAGCGCTCGTGACACTGTATGAACTCATAATCATTATGGGCAACACAAACATCGACTTACAGTTAAAATCTCCCTCTGCAGAAAAACTAAGGAGACTGTTCCACTCCCCATGATATGAGTTTAACACCGCTGGACCCAACTCATCACACGCCACACAGCCACACACTCATAGATATAATAGCAACAAAGCGACCAGATAAAATAATTCGCGCCAATCAGACATCCGCTTCAGGACTGTCTTCTCATGACGTGATATTCTTAAATTACTCAGTGCATAATACCAAAGAAAAATCTCACCTGGTAACCTACAGAAACCTAAAAAATGTTAACTATGACGCTCTTCAAAAGGATTGCTCAGGCATCCCTTGGCATGATATAAGCAATGAACCGACTTTAGACGGAAAAATTCGGGAATTATGTCGCAAAATTATGCACTGTATGATAAACATGCTCCTAAACGCACTGTCAAGATAAAGAGAGCTCCCGCTCCGTGGCTCACCACTGCATTACGCCAGTTAATGAATAAACGTGATGCTGCACATAGGGCCTTCAAGCGTAACCCAACTCCGGAGGCGTACGAAGCTTGTAGGAAACTCCGAAATAGAACCAAGCAAAGTGTGAGGAATGCCAAAATCAGACATGCCCGCTCTGTCGTATGCGGCATATCAAAACTTGCTGCACCGTGGAAAAAGCTGCGCAGTTTCGGTATAGGGAAGCGAAGATCTGACGCTGTTTATCAAGCGTCTGCAGAAGAATTAAACGATTTCTTCTCAACAGCTGTAAACTGCCATGCAGCGACAAATTACCAGCCCCAAGATATCAATCTCTCGAGAGACAAGTTTTTCCTAAAACATGTCACTACCGGCACAGTACACAAGGCAATTATGAGAATCTCTTCCGAGGCAGTAGGAAATGATGGAGTGAGCATTGGCATGATTAAGAATGTCGTAGACACTATTACTCCAGTTATCACAGACATCTTCAACCTGTCTCTTGTCAGTAGTACATATCCTACTGAGTGGAAGCAAAGTTTAATTCAACCTATACCCAAGACTGACAACCCTAAGTCACCAGGTAACTACAGGCCGATCAGCATACTACCTGCAATATCTAAAGCCCTAGAATACATCGTCCATGAACAGCTGATGGATTACCTCAAAACTCAGAACATCCACGACAAATATCAGTCAGGCTTTCGAAAGCACCATAGTACAGCAACTCCATTAATCAAAGTAACTGATGACATTAAGCATGCTATGGACAGACGTGAAGCTACCATCCTAACACTGCTTGACTTTAGCAAGGCTTTTGATACAGTTGACTTTGATATATTACTAATTAAAATGAAGCAGCTGAATTTCTCAAACAGCGCAATACACTGGTTCGACAGCTACCTCAAAAACAGAAGTCAACAAGTCATTTGTGGGTCGGAAAAGTCATCATGGAAAAACGTGCGCTCTGGAGTTCCCCAAGGCTCCGTCCTTGGTCCATTACTCTTCTCACTGTACATTAATGATATTTCGTCAGTGATTCACTCCTGCAACTACCATCTATATGCCGACGACATCCAACTGTACAAAAGAGCAAGCCCCAAGAACATTGCTGACGCAGTAGCGAGTATGAACGCAGATCTTTGCTCTGTTTCTCGATGGGCACAGAACCTAGGTCTGAAACTAAACCCCAAGAAATCCCAGGTCATACTTATATCTCATCCAAAGTTAATCAGTCGGTACTTTCGCGAAACAGTCCCTCAAATACTCGTCAATGGTACCCAACTACCATACCAAAAAACAGTAAAAGACCTTGGAATAATCTTGGATGAACACCTAAACTGGGAAGAACAAACAGTCACAGCTTGCCAGAAATCGCTCTCCTCCCTACATGCAATTCAAAAATTTAGAAAAATATTTCCAACCCATGTTAAACAAAAATTAATCCAAACACTAGTCTTGCCTAATCTTTACTACTGTGATGTAGTTCAACACGGCACAAATAGTGAAAATTCGAGATGCCTCGAGCTAGTGATGAATGCTTGCGTTAGATACGTATGCAATATACGGTTGTATGATCATATCAGTCCTTCATACTCCCAGCTAGGTTGGATACGCCCACATAAGGCACGCGATCTCCACACGATGTGCTTACTTCATCGATTTCTTAGCCACTGGTGCCCCCAATACTTATCTTCTCACATTAAACACCTATCATCATTCCACAACCGCAATACCAGATCGGATACGTCTAGCATCTTGGCTGTACCTTTACATAACACAAAATCTTTCTCCATGTCATTCTCCATCTCAGCCATACGACTATGGAACGTGCTCCCCTGTGATCTGCGTCTTATCCAGAACCACTCAACATTCAAGAGGGAACTCAAGACTTACATATTAGGGACGGTATAGCCACCACTGTTGTGCCCCTCTCATCTTTTTCTTTCTCCTCTCCATCATAGCTTCGAATTTTACCATTCTATTTCTCTTCCTCTAACCTGTCTACCTCTTCTATATCTCTTTCACCCCATTCTATCGTCTTATGTCTCTGCTTGATGAGAATAACTCACACGTTGTAAGAATATAACAAGAAAATTCTCAACTAGCAATAGGACTGACATTCATAAAAGAAAAATATGTTTACTTTCATATACATAGTCATTACTATTATTATTATTATTATTATTATTTGATTGCTATAATTATCATTTTACTACTTTTATATCTCTATTTTTTTTCTTTAACATAAATACTGTATAACATGTTATATGTCCTTAATGTTCTGTAGAAACTGAAATTTGTTGAATCTGAGTATGCCTGGTTAGGTGTAAGAGAGGGCCTGAAGGCCCTAATCTTGCCAGGTAAAATAAATGCATAAATAAATAAATAAGTATTTTGCAGCCATAACTTATTAAACTTATAGTTCGGTAATTATCACATCTGTCAGCAACTAATTTATTTGGAATTGGAATTACTATATTCTTCTTCAAGTCTGAGGGTATTTCACTTGTCTCATACATTTTGGGTGGAAGAGTTTTCTCATAGCTGGCTCTCGCAAAGGTATCATTAGTTCTGACGGAATATTGTCTACTCTCGGGGTCTTGTTTCGACTTAGATCGTTTAGATCTTTGTGAGATTCTTCTCGCAATATCATGTCTGCCATCTCATCTCCCTCAACGTCCACTTCCCTACTGCATTCAAATTGTTCTCCCTTGTGTAGGCACTCTACATACTCCTTCCAGCTTTGAGCTTTCCCTTCTTTGCTTAGGACAGGTTTACCATCTGAGCTCTTGATATTCATACAGCTGCTTCTCCTTTCTCCAAAGGTCTCTTTTAATTTTCCTGTATGCGGTCTCTATCTTTTCTCTAGCGAAGTATGCTTCTAAATCCTTACATTTGCCCTCTAGCCATTCCTGCTTAGCAATTCTGCACTTCCTGTCAATCAGATTTTTTAAACGTTTGTATTCCCTTTCTCCAGCTTCATTTGCTGCATTTTTAAATTTCTTCCTTTCATCAGTTAAATTCAATATCTCTTGTATTATCCAAGGATTTTCACTAGGCGTTGTCTTTTCACCTATTTGATCCTCTGCTTCCTTCACTATTTCGTCTCTTAAAACTACCCATTCAACTTTATTGCATTTCTGTCCCCTATTTTAGTCAACTGTCTCCTAACACTCCCTCTGAAACTCTCAAAAACCAGCTGCTCTAGGAAATGTTTTACAGTTTAAAATCTGGTTCCTAAAACTCGGTCTAAGCATTACAGAATCAATCTGAAACCTTCTGGTGTCTCCAGGTCTCTTCCACGTATACAACCTTCTTTTCCGATTCTTAACCTAAATGTTAGCGACAAGTAAATTATACTCTGTGGGAAATTTTACCAGGCAGCTTCCTCGTTCATTCCTTTCTCCCAGTCATCATTCACTTAGTATTTTTCCTTCTCTTCCCCACCCTTCCCTCATCTGATGGGACTGATGACCTCGCTGTTTGGTCCCCTCTCCGCTCCCCCACATCAACCAACCAACCCTCTCTTTCTTTTCCTACTATCGAATTCCAGTCCCCCTTAACAATCAAATTTTCATCTACTTCAACTAACACTAGCTACAGGTACACTAACAATCTACAACGATTATTGAGACATATACTACGGAAATTAGAGCCGTTCTCCCATCAGGAATCTACAAAATTAACTGTGAAGAATACACAAACTTTTATATTGGATGAACAGGAAAGAAAGTTAGCACACAATCTGAAGAACACACGACAATAAGCGGCAATATCTCATCGACCGTCACTTTACACTTAAAAGACACAACCACAAAATATCTAATAATGGTGAATCACTACAAATATAGCATACGTTACAGAAAGGTAAAATGATGGATGTGATAGAAGAATCTGAAATTTACGTTTTTCTAAAAGACCGTTCAGAGTTTTGAATGAACAAATAGATCTGTGAAGTGGGAAATTTCTAGACAAATTTTTACCAGCTCTATAACGAAGTACTATAGAGCCATATAATGTATAATTATCGCTATACTGGTTAATAAATATGATTGTAATGCAAAAGATCACGCAACCATAAAGCAGGTCATGAAGGTTTACTCGATTTCTGTGGTTTTTTTACTGTTTCGTTAGAATACTGTGATCGACTCTAGCAGCTATTCAAAAATGACATGCTCCCACGATAACAGTCATATTTACAGCAATGATGAATGACAAATAAATATAATTGAGGACAAGGACATATATACTGAAACCAAAAAAAATCTGAAAAATAATTATAATATTCCTAGTGCAAGTACGTTAAAACTTATAAACACGAGCTTGGCAACAACTTCCCAAAAGTAAAATGCTCCAAAAATAGCGAAAAACTATTTCTAAATTATGTTATGACAATTACATGCAGCCGTAAGAGCAAAGACATACATGGCATAATACACCAGTGCAGAATCGTTCATAAAGTAAGTTATAATCCTCCTAGTATATCTTGGGTTTGACTTGTTCCTGTATTACATTTATAAGTGAGACTAAGGTATCCAGTGTATAATGTTTCTATTTCAGATATCTGAAAACGGTCTAAGGCCAAAATTGTATAATCATACGTCAAATAGAGGGAATGGCAACTGAAGACATCACAAAAACATTGAAAAAATGAACATAGTGAGTTTTTCCAAACTCTAGGGAGAGTCTATTTTCAGAGAAACGTTTAATAATTCTTTAAAAATCTCGTTAACAGCTCTTTGGTGGCTTTCTCTTTAATGGAATTTATTATAGCACTAGCTAGTATCATGTGTAAAAAGTACCAATCCTGGTTGTTAAATGTTTAAGTGGAAGGTAATACACATAGATAAGCAATAGAAGTAGACCCAAAATTAAACCCCGTGGGCCTGAAATTTTCTGCCCATCCGAAGTTGTTTGAATTTTAAGAACAATTTTTTGCATTCTGTATCACATACATTAGTTTCTATTAAGTTCTAGTAGATGTGACCACCATTACTCTCTTCTATTGGTTCCTGCTTAGTCAAAGACAGCAAACAGAGAGCAGCAATGAATATTGGAGTGGTGGTAAAATTGGAATCCAGAGCACATCATCAGCCTCACAGGTATCTAAGGTGTACCAAAGATTTATTCACAGGAGTGAATGTGCATATTGTTTTTTAAGTTTAAGAAACATCTGAAATCCTAGTTGTGCTTTCTTGGTTGTGTTAGAGATACTAACGATCTTTTTGAATGAAAGGCTTTTTTAGAGAGACACATGCTATTATGATAACAAAAATGATGTACCACTGCCATCTTTTATAATTAACAAACAGCATTTTTAAAAAAAGGTGTCATTGGTGGAATAGTGATATACAGTTTGTAATGTAACAGGCGTGTAGGCGATTTATTTGGCCAGTTGGAATTGGTATGAAAGGAGGTGAATTCATTTGTGCAGCAGATCGCTGGCTGACATGGCCTGGTGGATAGTCCAGCAGAGTGACTGCTAAGGTCTGACTCAGATGCAGGGACGTGAAGCAAGTAACAGGAAGCAAGTAAAATCTGAAAACCTGGACAGCAATCGATCCCTGCTGATGCACCAGCAACAGCAAACAGTCTGAAATACTTACAGCTCTTATAAATTCTGTAGTAAATCACAGTTAAATAATAGAGCAAAACTGAACATATCAGGAATCTCAGAAAAATTAGATGTACCCATTGACACAAAAATGTTTTCAATACCTTTAAAACTACAGACGTTAATATTTTACAATGACTAAACATTTTCACAATGAACCTTACAATTAACAACTTTTAAATATTTCATGCGATTTCAACAAACATAGCTCATATGATAGCACTGCACTATAGCTACCATCCCTGAAGGCTATGTATCTGCATCTATTTTATTTATTGACATACGATGGCTTTTACATCTTTTTTGCTATGCAAATATTTGTCAGAGCATCATTTTCTCCACAATAACACAGAAAATTAGTGCAGCATGAACACTTCATATCTTGTCATAGTGTCATATTTACTTAATGAATATGTTTCTAATTTTGCCAGGTATTTATTTAAAGACTGATTACAATTGCTAATATAAAATCATGGTAATGTAAAAAGCAGTCAACCGCATGTGTTAGCCTACACTACCATTGTAAAGAGTGCTGGAAGACAATACTAACAAGCAGATGTAAGTAATTGTTTAAAAAATGTTTAAGGACAGTCTGTTGTCATTTAATGTGAGTGCACGTATGCAATAATGCTAACTTATTTATTTACGAACAAACCTTTATTTATATTTCTCATGCATGGTCTGAGTATGACAATGTTGATATCATTTCTTTACTTACATATAACTGTAATGTATTAGTTTAGTGTGGAAGCAATCAAGTTGAGTCAAATTATGTCTGCAGAACTTAAGAACAATGAGTTTTGGTGGCAACAGCCTTCAACCAGTGGAGAAGCAGAGAATGACGCATCATTACTGAAGTTACTGTAGAGCTCGAGCAAGGGATGCTGGGCAATTTTACGTATGTTGTTGAAGAAGGCAGACATGCCGGTGAGATGGTGCGTTTTCTGGATGAGTGGGTGACGGATGTTGGGCGGTGAATGGCCAGTACAATACTTCAACTTTTGGAGAGAATTATCATACGCAACAGCTGATTGTGCTCCAGTGCAGAACTCTAACGTTTTCCAGTTTCAATACCGAACTGAGAACAGAAAGAGTGCGTGTTTTTGCTCGTTGTCTCTCATGTGTTATGTGCAAATTATACAGAATTCGGAATTATTTTGAGCTAGCGTATATTTCGTGCATTGTGATCACGAAGTGGATTTAATTTTCGAGCATCGTGGATGACTTTTTGGTTTGGGTGTTCTGCTACCATTCTCACCATGTTCTTAACGCAACATTACTCAATTTTATAAGGTTATTTTCTGTCTGTATTGTAATTAGATATCATAGGAACTTTTTCTGTTTATTTGAGATGTACTGTCTTCAACAAACATTATTGAATATATTTCCCTGTCATATACTTCGAGTACAGACTTTAGAATATAACCCTTTTTAAAATTATTCCCTTGTTTAATATGTCTGTTTATTTTATTGATTTGCAATTCTAGCTGATGCATAGACTATTTGACCGCAGAATCACAACTACAAGTTATTATTTGCAACAAACTAACTATTGGGCATGAAAGCAAATGTGTGCATCTCCACCTTAAGACACTATCGATCTATTTTTCTGCTAAACAGAGCTGTTTATAGTCCAATTACCTAAGGTAGGAGCAACATCAGGAGAAGTCGCAATTGATTTGGCTGTATGGAATGCAGATTAGAGAGCAATTATTCAGCAGAAAAGTTTTAGGTAATGTCACAAGAACATACACTATTTCATTATAATTTAATGGAGCGCAGCATTGTTGTTGTATTGAGATGTTTTAGACACAATCATTTTATTCCCATTGCAATTTCTGTTGCAGGTGCAAGATTATATTCATTTATCTGAATATATTCTGCTAACACCTATGGACATGGCTATAATGAAACAGCCTGTGGGAACCTTATCCAGAAACAAAAATATTTGAAGTACTTCTGCAAGACGTTTCTTGAAGTATCTCCATCAAAATCGAAAGAGGGTTTGATTGCAGTACCTCGCGACGCTATGTAGCGGTTTTCTCTTGCTGAGTACTTGCTCTCTAACCAGCACTATATACGCCTTTACCTCATGCTGCTCCCTCATTAGATAATTGGGCAATGCACAACTCCGTTTAAAAACGAATAGCAGGTCTGTCTTCTTCAAGAACAAATGTAGAAGTGTTCAGTAGAGGTAGCAAAAAATAACGTAACTGATAGAAATAACCGGTTACTGAAAAGTAACGGTTACTGCGATAACCGTTCCTCTGATACAGGCAGTTATTTCAATAACTGTCTAATGTCAACAGTGCCTCTCGCCATCTGTTGACCGAAGATCGTACTACGCTTTCCCGTCAACTCATTGGAGATCTGGCTAGGAACTAAGGAGAGGGTAGACCATTTGGAAGGCGTTCTATAGGCCATGGGAATAACTGTGAGACTGCGCACCATCTGTTGATAAGAACTGTGTACTATATCGTGCGCCTTCGTTACTTTTAGGACAATCAATTAAATAAAGTTAATGTCCGAGCGGTGGCTGATAGGAGCTGCAGTACAGGCATTAACAAGTACGGTCGTTCCCTTAAGCCACCGCCTCGTATATCAATTTAGCTTGGACGGGTTGTATAAAGAGAGGTACCATAAGGAATTCGAGCGACTATGGAAATAACTGTCAGAGATCGGTATTTTCCTCTGGCAGTTATCGTTATTGGCTCATAGTTCTCGCTCTCTGGCAGTTATCGGGCTACCATTACTACAAGTAACGTGGAAGTTGGTAACGGAATAACTGTGTGTCTGTGTTCCTGATACAGTGACTCCAGTCTTAGACCCTGGTGATATTACAGAGACGATAGTTACTGGAGCAAACAAATATTTACGTACTTCTTCGGAAATAGCTGCTGGCCATCGCGAATGACAAATAACATGTCAGAAAGTATAACATAATACAGTTGAATATAATCATTATTATCCTCATCATTTGTCGGGAGATTGTCAAAACATGTGAATATATCACAGTAACTGCTAATATTTACAGAATTGATACACTGTCAGAATAAAACACAGTTACGCACTTTTAATAAATTTATCATACACAGAATACCCGATCTTGACTGTTGCAACCAAGTGCTGTCAAAACTGAAATATAGCAGAATTTTTACCTAAGCTGGTCTATCAGTCTCTGTTACGATATTCATCTACAGATTAGGATGGGTCAATGGAAGCGTCTGATTCCACCCGTCTGCTTCGATGGAAAGGTGTTGTGGTGTGTGAATGTCATTACGGCACGGTGTTTATGAGTTGGTTTTTGTGTGTGTGTCTCGGTGGGGGGGGGGTGTCGATCTAGGTTGCAGTGCCGGAATTTGCTGGTGGTAATTAATTTTTTTTCTAGCTGTGATGTTTTGTGTATTTATGAAGTATTGAATGTGATTTAATTTATGTAGGGATGATTGATTTGTGGACTTTCGGGATTGTGGTTTTATTTTTCGCAGTTGTAGGTGTTGGTTTTTTGGCATCAGTAGCTGTGGTGGACCTATATAGGTTACCGGAAATGACCGATTCCCATTTTCATAGTTGTATGTCTTGATGTTTTAGTATCGTCATCTGAGTTTGACTTTTGTAGGTCAAGGGAAATGTCCGATTCCAATTTTCGTACTTTTAGTTGTGGGTAATGGTGTTTTGGTATGGTCACCTATAGTTGACCTATATTGGTCAAGGGAAGTGTCCGATTCCTGCAGATTTTTGTTGGTGTAGCAGAATGCTGTATTTTTTTCTTTTTGTTCTTCATTTTGTGTTTTGGGATCATGGTGTGTTTTTTTTACTAGCATGTCCTCACCCTAAAACCCCCAACTTCCCGCAGTTGTCCCGTTGGTTTGATTGTATTTTTGGTGGGAAATGTTATTGTATTATTTATATGTATCTTCGTGTTTGTTGCCATGTGTATGTAGTGGCGTCATAGACACACTTAAAACAGCCATTTCCGGCATATTGATGACGGGTGGAATCAGACACTTCTGTATCATATAGTTTCAAACACACTGTAAACCGTGCTTTATCTGAAACCAAGTTTTTAATGGTTGCTGACTTGCTGGCAGTTTATTGAAAATGCATGTTCCTGAATATTGGACCCGTTTTGACCAAGGTAAGTGATTTTAGGTCTTTATGTAGATTGCTGTTCCCATTTCTAGTACTGATATTATGTATTGAGCTATTGGTTGGAAATACTTGTAACAAATTTCATTAAGGAATAAATATACTAGGAAGCAGTGGTTAGAATACAAAGTTCCTTGAACAGGTTCCTACATGAAGTTCTTGAATTTATACCACAAACGATTTTTATTACACGCTTTTACATGCGAAAAACTTTTGCTACATTTCATAATTTACCACAGAATATGCTTCGTTATGAAATAATAGAATGAAAAAATGTGGTAAGCCCTTCCCAACTGAATTTATTATCGAGTTGTAGTCCCAGAAATGTAACACTGTCAACCTTTTCGATCTGCATGTCTTCATATGTTATAAACATGCTGTAGCTGGAGAAATCGAGCAGTTTGCAAATCTGACATAAAACTTGGATTAGCGTACTCACACTTTCCCCAATAGGACTAGCTTTTACAGCACAGGAGTAAACGAATCTGTCACATTACGTATATTTTTTGTTGTATTATAAGGCTGTACACTTTATTCTATTATGTGAGCAGCACAAGAAATTAAGCTTCGAATTTAACCTACAGTACTCAGTTTACATATTACTTCATACTTAAAAACGCACATTGCTAACATTTTACTTAAACAGTGCTTTGGCAAAGTTCCGCGTACTTTCTGTCGCAGCTGCGAAGATAATATTTCTAATAGCGACCGATAACCTACAAACATATAATATGAAACACTAATAATCGTTCTAACATCAACTAAAATGTACCCGGAGTTAATAAGCTAAGATTATGACACGATTCATACGACATTCCTGCCATTTCACACTACTCGCAGTTATACTGATAACTAAACTGATGGATTCCAACTATGTCGTTATTTAACTGTAGCCCCCTCGGAGTATTTGGTATTCCCTAGCGAAAAATAACTTGGCAGCTATTAATAACCGTTAACGATAACGGTTATTAAAGAATAACTGGAACAGTGATAACGGTTACTCCAGAATAACCGTTTGGCCCACCTCTAGTGTTCAGTATCGCGCCATTGAGCTCTTCACTTGAAAAAATGAATGTCTTCACTTGAATCAGTGTAGTTCCCCTACTGTCTGCTTTTCAATTGGCTGAACACTGTCCCCACCAAACATGTATCATACTTAAGTTCTACAGACTTGATTTAACCCAATTTGAACACTTCTTGCACTAAAATAATATATTATAACAGTATTTAAATTAAGAAATGTTACATACATTCAGTTATGCTCAGACCATGCAAAATAAATATAAATGAAAGTATTTTCATAAGTAAATAAGCATTTTTTGAGGAGGTGTGGTCGGCCGCGGTGGTGTCGCGGTTCTAGACGCGCAGTCCGGAATCGTGCGACTGCTACGGTCGCAGGTTCGAATCCTTCCTCGGGCATGGATGTGTGTGATGTCCTTAGGTTAGTAACGTTTAAGTAGTTCTAAGTTCTAGGGGACTTATGACCACAGCAGTTGAGTCCCATAGTGCTCAGAGCCATTTTGAGGAGGTGTGTTAATGTTAAATGAGAGTAGATTGTCACTAAATATTGCTGAAACAATTATTTATGTCTGCTTGATAGTATCATAGTTCAGCAATTTTTTCAATAGTGGTGTCAGTTAACATAAGCAATAGGCCACTTCTTAAATTACTATGATTTTGTATTACCAGTTATAATTATATTTAAATAAAGTCACTTGCAAAGTAGTAAACTATTCATTAAGTAAATACACAAGTATGACCAAATATGAGGTATTCTTGATGTATTCATTTGCTGAGTTATGGTGGAGAGTATGGTATCCTGACAGACATTTGAGTAATAAAAAGGTATAAAAGATGTCATAAGTCAATAATTAAAACAGATACAGGTATGCAGCTTTCGGGGATAATGGCTATAGTGCGATGCTATCATCAGAGATATTGATTGTTAAAACTGTATGAAGTTGTTAATTCAGAGGTTCATTGCGAAAATATTTAGTCACTGAGAAATATTAACGTTTGTAATTTTTAAGCTATTGAAAATATTGTTGTGTCATTTGATGAACCACATTTATCTGAGATCACAGATGTATTTAGATTTAATTTAATAACAGACTGTGTTTTATTACCGAATTTCAAAGAGCTGGAAGAAGCCATCTTTCATCCTGTCTGATACTTCACTATTGCTGGAGCATAGCTGGCCCTGTTAAGCAATAGACATGTTGTCCAAAATTCCCCGAATGAGATTCTCCCAGTTTCCACAGACAGATTCACCTCACGTCGTACCAATTCTAGGCAGCCAATTAGCTCACCTACGTAAGCATAACGTTCCAACCAGACATTCGAAAACTGATGTCTGATTCCAATAAAAAATGACTGCGAGTGGGATAGAGTGACGAGTACAATACAAAGCGGTTGTTGCTAATTTCTTAGGCAACGAAAAGTACCCATTATTCTGTTACGGCCAAAATACAGGATAATTTCAAGAATCTATGCTGTACGATGAGCCTCACAATGTACTTTTTTAAGGGTAATTTTGATTTATCTCGGAAAATTTGGGCTACATCAATGATGAAGAAGGTGAGCACTTTCATCAAGATTCCCAAGTGATGGAAAGAAGAAGGTGTTAAATAAAATCTTTGTCTGTATTGAAAAGCTAAATTACTTCTCATTTCAGTAACATGTGTTTAGCAAGTTTCTTGGTTTATAGCGAAGCCACATTTTGACAAGACTGTATGCTTTAGAAAAGAGAAACGAGATTAGATGTGGAATCAATCCCCAGAAAACCATAAGACCAACTTATTACCCAAAAGAAGGTAATAAAGAGTATTTATTTGTTCACAGGTGTTCGTACTGCCAAAGTATCCTAATAATGAAACGTGGAGAAAACTCACAGACGCATTTCTGGTGAGAGTGGGCAGCAAGTTCTGTTGGCACCACTGGTTGTCGTCGCTCGTTACGGCGAATGCGACAGCAGCGCACTCGTGGCGCAGGTCTGTCAACATGGCGGTCGCCGCTGCCTTGTAGTATGAGAGGCCGGCCGGCTGCTTCAGTTGGAACATGTTCTGCATGAACTCTTTGTAGTCCGTCCTGCGTACATGCACCCCCACCGTGCATACCTGCCAACAAGGTCACGCTTACTGCCACGAACTGACGTCACTTACGCCCTATTGTGTGTAACAACAGAAAGCTGGGTGGAAGAATAGTGTCTTCATTTGAAAATAAAATGTTCCCTTTGTTTCTTTGTGTGCTCTTTTGTGCATTTGTCTTTTGTTACTCTAATATCTTCCTCTCTCCCACCCAATAACACCATTTAATACTATGACATAATTTCATAATCAATTATCGAAGCAAGGTCAATCACGACACTTAAAAACAATCTCTTTGAACTTACAAAAATTTTATATCACTCTTTTATATGAAGAGGTTGAAAAATCAGCCAATCAGCAGCAAATAAAGGTTTATTAGCCCTTGACCTAGGTTTCGATATTTGTAAAAATACCTTCTTCACAAGCAGTGGGCCTTGTTACATCAAATGGCGGTACATTAGATTAGATGAAGCCGAGCAGCTCTTGTCGTAAATAAAATTGACAAAACGAGAATCATTGGAAGCCATGACTTTAGATAGCAGCCAGATTAGATATATCATACTTCAGAATGAATTCTCAAGAGTAAATGCCCACAGGTCGAGGCTCTTGTCCACATAAAATTGTAATAAGCATCACAAGGATAAAATATTTTCATAAGTTACGTCTAGTTTATGCCAGAGGCTGAGTTTTTTTATATGTCCAATATATTTATCACATATTACAAATTGCTTCCTGATTCCATTGATACAATGCAATCCTTCCAAAATTTGTGTTTTAGGATTCCTGTAAGAAGTCCATAGTTTGTATATTGAACCGACTTTAATACATTACTCCACATTTTATTACCATAAACTGTGGATCGTTTGTAACTAGAGACCATTGTAGGATAACAGGTTTCATGAAGAATCAACTCATTTGGCTAATTCAAAAGTGGAAGTTGTTGCATAATATTCAATTAATTGAATTTTGAAAAGGAACATTCGGTCAGCAGATACCAGAGGATAAGACATCATGATTTACATGTACAACTGTAATCGATACACGTCAACTGAATTAATATAACCAAAATATAAATCGAAATGTTACATCACCCATAATATTGAAAATATTACAATCTCACAAAATCTAAGAGCAGTTGTGGAACCATTAACAAAATTGCTTTGAGAAGAGACACTTTATATATATTCTCATTCTTTTTAATTTGGTAAAAAATTACTTGTTTTGGAAATATGGCAGACAGGTTGAGGATATAATAGTGGACTCAGGTATGATTGCTACCACATTAACTTATATTCATGCACATGTAATATGGAGCAGAAAAACTCTGTTATGTTTATTCATATATAAAATAAGAAGGAGATAGCCTTCAGATATTGTATTTCTATTATTACAAATATTTTTACGCTTCGTTTCGCGACATCACTTTCCATAAAATGGTAGGGAGATTGAGATATTTAAATACTCTGATTTGCTAAACTTGAGGACAAAAGTAACTTTTTCATGATGCCATCAAGTAACATAGCTTGACGAAACTTGGATCGTACATAGAAACAACTACTACAGCATAGTACAGAAGGTAACTGAAAGAAATACGATGATCACACTAAAGTCACCGTGATTTATGATGGTCCCCAGGGCATTACATAAGACCACATATGGCTCGTAATAGTATGAGTGATCACCATGGATGACAATGCATGCTCTGCAACTTGCTTCCATGCAGGCCACAAGCTTAAGAAGCAGTCTTGTGGTAGGGCTTTCCATTCTCTACCAGGGCAGCTGACATCTACTGGATGGCCGTTGGAGCATATGGACGTGCTGCAATACATCTTCCCAATGCCAGCCACACGTCCTCAATGGAATTTAATTTCGGGAAACGGGCAGGCCAGTCCATTCGCTGAGTACCCTCTCATTCCAAGAGTTGCTCATCTGCTCTGACCGTGCAGTTGCACAATGTCATCCATAAAAAGTCAGGGCTGAATGCACCCCTGAAAAGACGCTCATGAGGAAGGAGTGGAGTGTCACAATAACTTTGACTTACGAGCGTACCATATTCAAAAATCTGGAGGTCAGTGTGCCCATACAACGTTATACCTCCCCACGCCATAACACCTGCACTGCCAAAGCCATTTGTTTGACAAAGTTCCTGAGGGCAATACTTGTCCTCACCTCTCGTCATAAGAAGGTACTTCCAGAATCACTACTCAGACTGAACCTACTCTCATCCAAAAACAGCACACAACCTCACTCTTCATTGGTGCTCTTGGCATCATCAGATACCATGCTGGCAATGTCCAGGTGTCAATGGAAAACAAAGCACTTGTAGTCGGGCAAAGAGACCACCCTCATGCAGTCGCCGTGTCACTGTGGAGCATGAGATTGTAGGCCTTCCAATACTGTTAAATGTGGTTGCAACTGCACCTGCAGTTTGACGTGGGTCCTTCTTCATTGCTAGACAATGTAGCGGCCATCTTCTGCGGTGGATGTCTGTGGTCGACAACTGTATCGCCTTTAGGCAGCAGTGCCTGTGGTTCAGAATGCTCCCCACACAAATGAAAGAATAAGTTTCCTTTAATTTACGTCTATGGTCACAAACTTTTTGTTAACAGATTACCGGTTTCGGTCTTTAATGACCATCATCAGATCTGCAGCAAAAATGGGAAAAACCTAAATACACTCGCAAACTGTATACAGCTTAAGAAGAATACATAGACCATAATGAAAAGGAGTGCTGACAAAATTTACAAATGTGCGCTTTAAATATGAAGAGGCATACCCGTTTCATATTTAAAGCGCACATATGTAAATTTTGTCAGTACTCCTTTTCATTATGGTCTATGTATTCTTCTTAAGCTGTATACAGTTTGCGAGTGTATTTAGGTTTTTCCCATTTTTGCTGCAGATCTAATGATGGTCATTAAAGACCGAAACCGGTAATCTGTTAACAAAAAGTTTGTGACCATAGACGTAAATTAAAGCAAACTTATTACACATATGGGTCACTGTTTTTTCGCGACGATGTCGCAGCCTGTCAAATGAAAGAATGGAGTGTGCAATATAAAACTGCAGGGCTACACTCCTCACACTTCGTCCTTGCTACAGTTTGCCGATGATTCTCCCCTATGTGAAGTCATCCAAACGTTTGGTTGGTCATGTTGTAATGAACAATACCATCATTGTTGAGCTATTCAACTCTTTGTCACTTCTAGTACCATCTAGTGGCATCTTGCAAACTGGACAGATCAGCTTATCTAGTATAATCTGCTACCTGTCAAGCTACTCACATGTACAGTGATAATGGCACTACATTTGGAGGTGTGCACAAAGAACTTCAACTTTTTTGTCTAATGATGCTGTAGTAGGAGGTGTGGTGAACTTTTCGAACTTAGAGGTTATCAATTGGGATTTTACTCCACACCATGCCCATAACTATGGTGGACTGTGGGAAGCAGGACTCAAATATAAGATGTCACAGCTCAGATGTGTAATTGACAATGCAGTACTGACATTTGAAGAACTAACTATAGTGTTAACTTAGACAGAAGCTTGTCTGAGTTCAAGGCCGTTTGGTGCTCTCTCTGATGATAAATTCTCGATCTGCTCTCACTCTTGGTCATTTCCTCTTTGGACAGCCACATGTATCTCTTCTTAACCATCAGCTATACCATCACAAAACTTTCATATCTGCTATACACTGATAAGGGGTGCTAACCTCCTCGACATGCGCACATCTGGAGAAATCTCGTGCACTTGGATGGGTGCCTTGAGTAAGATTGGTGTGGAACAGCAGTTACAGACTCGGATCGGTCTGTTTCTTCCTGAGACATGGAATGCAGCCTCCTAATTCTGGTCAGCGACAAATTAAATCGGTGACAGTGTTGCAGGAAGAGTTGGTCAAGGACAATGTGGGGAGATCTTTCAGCCTCTAACTTTATCCTAAGAATGCGAGAATGTGAGGGAGCGATGGGCAATCGTAATCGTAAATTACGCAATACGATCGAAGTGCTAGATATATGTATCAGACGACAACACAGGGACCCTCTATTGCAATTAATAGTTTGTGGAATATGATCCTCCTACAGTACTACCGAGCGAGGTGGCGCAGTGGTTAGCACACTGAACTCGCATTCAGGAGGACGACGGTTCAATCCCGCGTCTGACCCTCATCCTGATTTAGATTTTCTGTTCAAATGGTTTTAAGCACTATGCGACTTAACATTTGAGGTCATCAGTCCCCTAGGCTTAGAACTAAAACCTAACCAACCTAAGAACATCACACACATCCATGCCCGAGGCAGGATTCCAACCTGCGACCGTAGCAGCAGCGCGGTTCCGGACTGAAGCACCTAGAACCGCTCGGCCACAACGGGCGACAGATTTTCTCTGATTTCCATAAATCGCTCCAGGCAAATGCCGGGATGGTTCCTTCGAAATGGTACGGCCGACTTCTTTCCCTAATCCGATGAGACCAATGACCTTGCTATTTGGTCTCCTCCCCCAAACAACCCAACCCCCAACATAGAGTACTGGTGACAAAACTTTACACTGTTCTGTGGAACGACTTCGACCACTGGTCATCTGCTCCAATGAACCAATACCTGCATATTTAACAGAGTCGCCACATATGTTCGACATCTGCATGCAGACGGTACGTATTTCCGATATTTTTGAAGAGAGGGATGTGGTTGCATGTTACCGAGTTCTCTATCGGATGCGATAGCTAAATTTTTATAGTTCATAGCTTATCTCTGTTGGTCGGTAGAGCTACGACAACATGTTCCTATCTCCATCGAGTGGTCAAAACACAGTCCTGTTGCATTAACTCAGCTCATCCTGTTCCCTCACGCGTTGCAGAAGGTGATGGATATAGCACTTTCCGACTTCTGCTCAGTTCCGACTTAAATTGGAACGATCACGTGGACAAAAGTGCAGAGACTGAGGAACAGTTAAAAGATCCAGAGGGGCTGTCTAAAAAACAGTGCTGTAGTTTTGGTGCAGCAGATAGTTCGAAAAAAAAAGGTAACACGTTTCGAGATATGAGCGTGTCACGAATATATTCATCAGTGGTTGTAATCATTAAAATACATCTCCGTAGGATCCAACGCAAGTATGTGGTTGAATGGATAGACTTGATTCCGAAACAGAGATAGCATTTCTACGAGAAAGAATAACACTATCAGCGACTCTTGCGTGTGCCTGTAAACCAAGACCGCCTCTTATGCAGGGTAACATAATCGTTGTATTCGTGTTTTAATAGCGCAGTCCTTACGCGAAATGTGTGTTGGCAGTGGTAGAATCCTTCTGCGGTCAGCTTCAAATGCCGGTTCCCAGTAGTGTTCCTCAAAAAATCACATCGTGTGCCCCTCAGGAATTCCCATTTGAGCTATCTGGTGAATGTAATCCGACTGTTGGAAAAAAATTACTCGCCATGCGAAGTGACTCCCATGATCAATTTAATTAATTAACTATCAATTTGATATCCATGACGTGCTGCCTGGCGGGTGGAAGTGATGGCTAGGGTACAGAAGGTATGATTCTTGACTTGGAGGGTAAACAGGCGTTGTCTACTGGAATTGCCCAAGTCCGTCGGAATGCACAGTGGACATGAATGGATGCAGATGATCAGGAAGGATGCTTACGTACGTATCACCCGTCAGAGTCGTATCTAGACGTATCAGGGGTCCCATATCACTACAACTGCACACGACCCACACAATTACAGAACCTCCTCCAGCTTGAAAATTGGAAATTCGTGGTAAGGACTATGGGACCAAACTGCTGAGGTCATCGGTCCCTAGGCTTACACACTACTGAATCGAACTTAAACTAACTTACGCTAAGGACAACACACACGCCCATGCCCGAGGGAGGACTCGAACCTCCGACGGGGGGGGGGGGGGGGGGGCGCCCACCACCTTGAATCTTGAATGCCCGAGGGAGGACTCGAACCTCCGACGGTGGGGTGGGGGGGGTGGGGGGAGCCGCGCCCACCAGCTTGAACGGTTCCCTGCTCTGACATACAGGGTCCATGGGTTCATGAGGTTGTCTCCATACCCGTACACGTCTATCCGTTCGATACAATTTGAAACGAGACTCGACCCGCCGGGCAACATGTTTCCAGTCATCAACAGTCCAATGTCATGACGGGAGCAGCCGAGGCGTAAAGCTTTGTGTCGGCACTCATCAAGGGTACACGAGTAGGCCTTCGGCTTCGAAAGCCCACATCGATTACGTTTCGTTGAATAGTTCGCGCGCTGACACTTGTTGATGACCCAGCATTGAAATCTGCAGCAATTTGCGGAAGGCTTGCACTAGTGTCACGGTCTCGTTCTTGCAGGATCTTTTTCCGGTCGCAGCGATCTCGGAGATTTGATGTTTTAAAAGCTTCCTGATATTCACGGTACACTCGTGAAGTAGTTGTACGGGAAAATCCCCACTTCATCGCTACCTCTGAGATGCTGTGTCCCATCGCTCCTGCGCCGACTATAACATTGTAGCAGCAGTAATCGATATAACAACTGCGCCAGACGCTTGTTGTCTTATATAGGCGTTCCCGACCGCAGCGCCATGTTCTGCCTGTCCACGTACCTCTGTATTTGCCTACCTATACCAGTTTCTCTGGCGTTTCAGTGTATATGGTACTTAAGTTTTGCGGATCAGTGTACTTTCCTAGCCCCGTAACGTTCAGCACCGCCACATGTACTTTGGCCCGTCAGTGTTCTCATATGTTTACAATGACAGTACTACTCGTCAACTTTAAGCAGTTACTGTTAGATATCTGCTTTTGAGATGGGCAAACTCGTTCATCCTTGGGAACTAGTTCACTACTGATCGTTCCTTTTTGGGAACCGTTCATTTTTACTCGTTCACTGTTCATTTGTGCTTAGTATATGGTTCTCATGTAAAACTGAAAACTAGTAGTGTAGGTGACTGAAGGATGGAGGGCACCAAGAGGGGGCACTTGCCTCCCCCCTGGAGTATAGGGTTTTTATTCATTACGGAATTCTTAAACACTTTTAGAAGTAATTTCTGTGATTCTGCAGAACCTCTCGTTTAGCCAACTGCAGCGTTGTGTGGCTGATTGCAGGGAAATAATATAGGGTGGCGCACGGTAAACCGGCCCCGAGTACAGACTGCTCGCCAGTTACAGACGATGTGTTGCCCATTACGAGCAGATACAACAAACAGACAAACATGTAATAATTCGGCAGTGAAGAAATAACAAGCTAATGCAAGCAACAATGGCGAAATATCGATGACGATGTGTAGAGAGCTGGAGAAGAGAACATAAAAATGTCACGCGACGCACATGGGCTATACCACTTGTAGTCTTGTAAACCTGTTGGTGGCTTTCCCAACTTAATAGACCACAAGTGACTTGTATAAAATTCTTCGTTTCGACTTCCACTTCATAGCTATGCTGCGTTGTAAACAATATACATACTTCACGTTGTCTCTGAGTTCGTAGGCGAAGTAGACTGCATGGAAGCATTAAATAAAATGTAGTTTTCTCATCATACTTGCGTCACGCGCTTAGTAAAAATTAGGTTTTTATGTTGCATTATTAAAGTTAATGCAGCAATAATAATAATAATAATAATTAAGTTCGCAGTAATAAAGTTTTTGGTTTGAAAGCTCCTTCTGAACAAATGTTTTTGAGATAATAAGTAAATACGATTTTATGGCAATCTGTCTTTTCAAATGGAGAGCCACCGCTTTTCCTACTGAGCCAAAATGACCCACAACCCACTTTTTTCCCAAAGAAACCAAACTAGCAGGTAATGTAAATTGGAAACAACTAAACTTAAAAATAATTAGAGCCTTCCTAAATGTAATGTTTTGCATATGAAAGATACACGAAAATTGTTTTATATGAATTTTCTTACACTAAAAATTAAGCAAATTATTGAAAGTTAGTTGCTAAATCAAGTCGATGCAACCAAAAAATATATGAATAGCAAAGAAAAAACTTGCCTTGTTATAAGTATGTCTTCTGCTGTTCATCGATATAATGAAGTGAGATGATATGCCCTTTTGTTCCCTGAAAAGACGTACCTGTTACATACAACGTAATTTTTATGTAATTTAAGTGGCTATAAAATACTTTTTGATTACCGGTCGTGGACGCTGAATAGCCAGACCCAAGTGCAAAAACAGTTTGGAACACATGTAAAATGGGCGAGCGCAGTGGACGAAACGAACAACTGGATACTGAACCAACTAGGAGCAGTCGGCAGTGTAACTGAGACAGGTGGTCAAGCGAAGAACGACGAGTGCGGCCGACGGAGACCGAGACTGAGACGAGCACGTGACCGAGGCTGGAACGAGAACTGCCGAAGTGACCGCCGCGACCGAAGTGAGCTAGTGAACTATGAACAGATCGTTCCTCGTTCCCGGGAACTATAAGTAGACAGCCGCGACCGAAGTGAACTATGAGCCGATCGTTCCTCGTTCCCGGGAACTATAAGTAGACCGCCGCGACCAAAGTGAAATATGAACCGATCGTTCCTTGGAATTCGTTCCTCGGTCCTTTCGTTCATCTAGGTGAACCGTTCCTTTGCACCCGTTCGTTCGGGAACTACCCATCTCTAATCTGCTTGTAGAATATTTCCAAGTTTTATTTAAAAATTTCCGATTTGGCTAACTTTGGAACACGACAGATGTTCCAGTTTCCTGTCAGATGCTACGGAACAAGTCTTGACGTATAGCAGCAACTGCTTGTGTTATCCCTGTCGCAGCTCTTCGACGTTTGCCCGAAATGGAGGAACAAACACCCTGTCTTAATATAACCCCATACACAGAAGTCCACTGGGGTTAAATCAGTTAATCATCGTTGCCAGGATATTATTCCATCACGTCCAATCCAAGTCGGCACATTCAGGCGGAGATACGCGTCAGTTTTACGATGATAATGTGGTGGCGCGTCACCTTGATGGAAAATAAATTCTGTGCCCCTATCCTGTTGTAATCGAGGCATTAGATAATGTTCGGGCATATCAAGGTACGACAGGTCAGTTACAGCTGATTCGACAAACAGAAAGGACGGTAAACCTTGTTACGGCTAACAGCGCAAAACCCATTAACCTAAAGCGAGTTCGTACATGTTGCATTACGTGACGTAGGTTCCATTAAGTTCATATCCGAACATTACGCTGATTCACTTTGCCGCAGGTATGGAAGGTGACTTCATCACTGAACACAATTTTATTAAGAAAATATCTTCAGTCTGCATTCTGTTAACCATTTCTACTCAAAACTGAGCTCGTTTTTCGTTGTCGCTTTTTCTTAAAGTTTGCAACTGTTCCGATTTGTAGGGTTTGAAAGATAGGCGTTTCCGTAATGCCTTCCACACTGTAACACTAGGCGTAATTAAGTTTGAGTTGGCACGTCTCGCTGGTTTACCCGGACCACGAATGTAATACTGCCAAACTTGCTCAACCACTGAGTCAGAGAGTGCTGCCCGACCCTGACCAAGTGTCATAGATTAGATTAGATTATACGTGTTCCAGAGAGCATGATACGACACTTCGTAATGATGTGGAACGTGTCAGGTTAATAAAAGGTGTCTATACAAGATATTACATAACACAAAATATTACATGACACTTAATAATTTTAATTTTTAAATTTTTTTGTGGGTGTTGGGGAAATTACCCACTTACTATATCCAAAAATTCATCTAATGATTAGGAGGAGTTGCCATTGAGACATTCTTTTAATTTCCTTTCAAATGCTATGTGGCTATCTGTCAGACTTTTGATGCTATTAGGTAAGTGAGCAAAGACTTTTGTGGCAGCATAATTTACCCCTTTCCGAGCCAAAGTTATTTAACCTTATATATATATATATATATATATATATATATATATATATATATATATATATATATATATATATATATATATATATATTTTGTGAGGCTACAGTGAAGATCTCTAGCTCTTTAAATAAGTATCTGCAGGATGATCTTGGATGAGCTCCAGCACTTACTCTGATTACACGCTTTTGTGCAATGAACACTCTTTTACTCAATGATGAGTTACCCCAGAATATGATGCCATACGAAAGCAGAGAATGAAAATAGGCGTAGTAAGCTAATTTACTGAGAAGTATATCACCAAAATTTGCAATGACCCTAATAGCATTCAGTGTGTTTTTTCCAGTTCAACCCCTCATCAATGCATACACCTAGAAAATTTGAATATTCTACCTTAGCTACCGATTTCTGATCCAAGTCTATATTTATTAATGGTGTCATTCCATTTACTGTGTGGAACTTATGTACTGTGTTTTGTCAAAGTTTAATGAGAGCCTATTTGCAGAGAACCACTTAATGATTTTCTGAAAAACATGGTTTACAATTTCACCAGTTAATTCTTGTCTGTTGGGTGTGTTAGCTATACTTGTATCATCGGCAAAAAGTACCAGCTTTGCATCTTCGTGAATATAGAATGGCAAGTCATTAATATATTAAGAGCAGCAGAGGACCCAAGACCGAACCTTGCGGCACCCCATTCTTGATTGTTCCCCAGTTTGAGAAATCACCAGTTTTTTGCATATTATGTGAACTGCTTATTTCAACTTTCTGCACTCTTCCAGTTAGGTATGATTTAAACCATCTGAGCGCTGTCTCATTCATACCGCAGTACTTGAGCTTATCTAGAAGTATTCCATGATTTACACAATCAAAAGCCTTGAGTCACACTCAGTTTCAGTGAAACATCTGTACCTCTTAATAACAGTTTGAGTTGGTTGTTTGCTACAATTAATCGTGAATAGTCCCTCTGAACTGTAGTAGCGGATTTACAGTCATGAAACCATAAACAACACTGCATACTCTCTACACCATTTTACGTCATTAGACTCTTGGAGTGACTCATTCGCGCATGGTACCCAGTGGGAACGTCGGGAACGAACAGTTATATGAATGCGTGGTTTATTATTTTGGACGTGTCCGAAAGAACAGACACCTCGCGGAATCCGTAGCTGTGATACATTATATTTAAATTGAAGGTGGAGTAGGGAAGATAGGAAAGGAAACGGAAGAGATCACCGCTGTCAACTGCATCAGGGCATTACGCAGAATCGGCGGCAACGAGTTAAAATTTCTACTGGACCAGGATTCGAACCCGGGATCTCCTGCTTACAAGGCAGATGCGGTAACCAATACCTGTCACTGAGCAGCTCCATTATTCCCATGTATTCCCATACATACCTTAAATAAAAGAACAAAACGGAAGTAATAATGAAGGTAAGATAATTATCAGATTGCTACTTCCAATGGCGTTCGAGTGCATGCCAGGCAGATGGTGGCAAAGAGGGCAGGGGTCAAGAATTCTGAAACCTGGCCACGATGCAGCCCCCGTACCAGTCATCCACTCACATTTTGTGTAATGCGAAGACTATCAGCACCAGGTAGGCGGAGGCAACGAGGGCAGGGGTCAAAGATCCGAGGCTTGGCCACATGCCAGATTGCCACTTCCAATGGCGTGAGCACCTTGTAGGACATAACTCTTAAGAGGAAAATAGGTGACAGAAAAATCCATAACATTCAAAAACATTTCACAATGTAAGACATTATGCACTGGAGACATATGATGTCTGTAAGGAAGCCACATATTTTTCATCAAATGAAAGTAAATTCGGAGTCGGAGGGGTTTGCCAAATTAGAACGTCGGAGGGGTTTGCCAAATTAGAACAGTCTCACTTCAGAGCCAACATAAAAAGTGAACAGTGGCAAGCTGGGGCCAGTCTTATTTTGTTGATATATCGTTGAGATCGATTGTGGTTGAGGTAAGCTATCTTTGCTTTCCGCGTTTCTTATCTTGTGGCTTCGCAGGTGAAGCGAACTGGTGCAATTTGGAATTGTTTGAGTTATGCGTACGTTGGGTTTCTAATTTTATTTGTAAAGTTTTATCGAATGGCTTGTCCACAATTTGTAATTCTCAAATTATTTTTTTTAAAGGCGCAATGCCAATAAAGTGTCTTAATTATAAAGTGTGACTACCAACTATGATTCCATCCCGCTTCCTCTTTTATGGTATTTAAGATATACTGTGCAAGTGGGGTATGACTAAGGAAACACGTATCAAAAAGATTCCAGGAATAATAGAGAAGAAAGAATAAGTATTCTGCTTCTAATCAATAAAACTGTCGTCTTTGTTCAAAATGGTTCAAATGGCTCTGAGCACTATGGGACTCAACTGCTGAGGTCATAAGTCCCCTAGAACTTAGAACTACTTAAACCTAACTAACCTAAGGACAACACACACATCCATGCCCGAGGCAGGATTCGAACCTGCGACCGTAGCGGTCGCGCGGTTCCAGACTGTAGCGCCAGAACCGCTCGGCCACCAGCGGCCGGCTGTCGTCTTTGTAGCTCACATAAAGCAACAGATAAAAAATTTTGAAACTAGTACTAATATTTGTTATTCTTCTTCAGCTTAAAATGCTCTTCTGCAATACAGAACATGCACTCTTCTAAGTTCGAAGTTTTGTTTGCTAACATGTAAAACACTAACTGTCCCAGAAGCCACGAATAACTGTTATTCTTTGCGGACGGGTAGCATTTCCAGTCGGGTTGCATTGCTTCAGTTATCGGTATATGACTTTCTGCAGTTCTGTTATAAGCGCTAATTTCTTCCTAGACCAGTTCCAAATTCTGATTTTATTTCCACTTAAGAACATGTGCGCTACAGTTTCTACAAGCTGACATTTGTCGCAGTATGGAGATGGTCTCAATTTGATTTTCCATAGTCCCGCTGTGGGTATGGTTTCGTTTACGTCGTCATACCACACGGCACTGGCTCTAGTGGGTAGAATTTCACTGTTGGTATTGTTCCAAATGTTCATCCAGTTTTTAGCACGATATTTTATCTGAATTGGGTTGTGAGGATGCTTTCTGGTAACATTCATAGACTGTTCTTGTGTTGGTTTGTGCTGGTGGAAGTCTTACATAGCTCCAATCGACATAGTACTTTCCGACGTAATCTAGGCTGCCATCGATATGTGCTACATTAACAGGAGCGTTCTTGTCCCCATGATCTAATGAGAGGAATAGAAGTTTCGTAATGCCTGTCTTAGTGGCATGTGTTAATTTAAAAACACGAGTTAGAAACAGTGCGGCACATCTAGATTAACGTCTTTAATTCCAAGACCCCGTTGTTCCTCTGCAAAGTTAGCGTGTGGAAGGATACCTTGAAGATATTTTGTTTCCACACATACCAACACGCTGCAGCTAGTATTTTTCGTGCGGTGATGTGCGCTATCGGTAAGATTGCTGCGACATATATTTTGCTACGAATGTATGTATTTATTAACTGAGCTTTCTGCAGTCGGTCTAACGATCGCATATTATGGTCCTTCAGCAAGGCTCTGACGACTTTAATTTTCCGTTCCGAATTGTTCGTAGCCATGAGCTTGGGATTCGCCCTTAACCACAAGCCTAGTTGGAGTCTCTCTTCAGTTACATCCAACCAGTGCGCAGCTGTTGCAGCTGTTTCACAGAGGAAGACTGCACTGTAGTTCCTTCTCTAGATTGTCGCACAGATGGCAAAATGGGAGATATCGAAATAAATGACAGAGGGGTAGAAAAGCAATTAAAATCTCTCAAAAGAGGAAAGGCCGCTGGACCTGATGGGATACCAGTTCGATTTTACACAGAGTACGCGACGGAACTTGCCCCCCTTCTTGCAGCGGTGTACCGTAGGTCTCTAGAAGAGCGTAGCGTTCCAAAGGATTGGAAAAGGGCACAGGTCGTCCCCGTTTTCAAGAAGGGACGTCGAACAGATGTGCAGAACTATAGACCTGTATCTCTAACGTCTATCAGTTGTAGAATTTTGGAACACGTATTATGTTTGAGTATAATGACTTTCCTGGAGACTAGAAATCTATTCTGTAGGAATCAACATGGGTTTCGAAAAAGAGGGTCGTGTGAAACCCAGGTCGCGCTATTCGTCCACGAGACTCAGAGGGCCAAAGACACGGGTTCCAAGGTAGATGCCGTGTTTCTTGACTTTCGCAAGGCGTTCGATACAGTTCCCGACAGTCGTTTAATTAACAAAGTACGAGCATATGGACTATCAGACCAATTGTGTAATTGGATTGAAGAGTTCCTAGATAACAGAACTCAGCATGTCATTCTCAATGGAGAAGTCTTACGAAGTAAGAGTGATTTCAGGTGTGCCGCAGGGGAATGTCGTAGGACCGTGACTATTCACAGTATATATAAATGGCCTTGTGGATAACATCGGAAGTTCACTGAGGCTGTTTTCGGATGATGCTGTAGTATATCGAGAGATTGTAACAATGGAAAATTGTACTGAAATGCAGGAGGATCTGCAACGAATTGACGCATGGTGCAGGGAATGGCAATTGAATCTCAATGTAGACAAGTGTAATGTGCTGCGAATACATATAAAAAATATCCCTTATCATTTAACTACAATATAGCAGATCAGCAACTGGAAGCAGTTAATTCCATAAATTATCTGGGAGTAGGGATTAGGAGTGATTTAAAATGGAATGACCATATAAAATTAATCGTCGATAAAGCAGATGCCAGACAGAGATTCACTGGAAGAATCCTAAGGAAATGCAGTCCGAAAACAAAGGAAGTAGGTTACAATACACTTGTTCGCCCACTGCTTGAATACTGCTCACCGGTGTGGGATCCGTACCAGATAGGGTTGATAGAAGAGATAGAGAAGATCCAATGGCGAGCAGAGCTCTTCGTGGATCATTTAGTAACCGCGAAAGCGTTACGGAGGTGGTAGATAAACTCCAGTGGAAGACTCTGCAAGAGAGACGCGCAGTAGCTCGGTACCGGCTTTTGTTGAAGTTTCGAGAACATACTTTCACCGAGGATTCAAGCAGTATATTGCTCCCTCCTACGTATATCTCGCGAAGAGACCATGAGGATAAAATCAGAGAGATTAGAGCCCACACAGAGGCATACCAACAATCTTTCTTTGCACGAAAAACACGAGACTGGAATAGAAGGGAGATCCGATAGAGGTACTCAAGGTACCCTCCGCCACACACCGTCAGGTGGCTTGCGGAGTATGGATGTAGAAGTGATGTAGATGCTCTCTACTCTTGAGATTCCTGCAGGAGGTCGGACGTACTTGTGCATCCTCTCTGAAGAAGGTGGATCCATTGCCCATGTGAGGAAAACACGCATTCACAGAATTAATTCGTCTTGATAGGCAATGGATCTACCTTCTTCACTGCAGACACACAAATACGTCTGTCCTCCTGCAGGAATCTCAGAGTAGAGAGCATGGAGAAAATGGGCAGGGGCTGCGGGAAGGTGGCACTTGGTGGGAATGTGGGTCAGCCAGGAGGCGTGCCGAGATAGTCCGCGCAGTAGCAGTAACACTTGTAAGTAGGCTGTTTAGGTTTTCTTATTGGTAACGCCACGTAGCGCTCTGTATGAAAATCACTGGCTGTGCTGTGTGCAGTCTGTGGCTAGTTTGCATTGTTGTCTGCCATTGTAGTGTTGGGCAGCTGGATGTTAACAGCGCGTAGCGTTGCGCAGTTGGAGGTGAGCCGCCAGCAGTGGTGGATGTGGGGAGAGATGGCGGAGTTTTGAAATTTGTAAGACGGGATGTCATGAACTGCTATACACATTATGACTTTTGAACACTATTGAGGTAAATACATTGTTTGTTCTCTATCAAAATCTTTCATTTGCTAACTATGCCTATCAGTAGTTAGTGCCTTCAGTAGTTAGAATCTTTTATTTAGCTGGCAGTAGTGGCGCTCGCTGTATTGCAGTAGTTCGAGTAACGAAGATTTTTGTGAGGTAAGTGATTTGTGAAAGGTATAGTTTAATGTTAGTCAGGGCCAATCTTTTGTAGGGATTATTGAAAGTCAGATTGCGTTGCGCTAAAAAATATTGTGTGTCGGTTTAAGCACAGCCATGTATAATTTTTCTAAGGGGACGTTTCATATGTCGACCCTTAGCTGAGGATACCTCACTGGAATCTTCTGATTTTTTTCTTGTAGTTTGTGTAATTAGTGTAGATTTTGTTTATTGCTAGCGCGTAATTGTAGAGAGAATCTCCTTTGTAGTTGCAGTCTTTCATTGTTGTACAGTAAAACAGGTGTGGCACGCATGTAAATTTGCTCCAAGTATTCCGCAGCTGCGTTTGCAATTAACTAGATATTATTTTCAGTGCTATGTTAATGTGTTCTCTTATTTTTGCTCTTCAAATTGTGTTTTTCTGTGTTGTCGTGTAAAATATTTTGACAATAATGGCATGTGAAAAACGTAATACTAGGCTCCAAAGTAAACTGAGAAATGACAGTGAAGACGAAAGCAGTGTGTTAGCGCCACCATGTAATGAATTAACTAATGTTCAAAGTAGTAATTTGGTACTTGTGCATAGGGAAATGGAGCGGGCTGCAAATAATGGTGTAGGCAGTGAAACAATTAGTGAACAGGGAAGCATTATCGATTGATCGGTCGGCTACTGCTCGCCTCAGGATTCCGAAATAACAGGACACAATCTTGCAAATACTGTAGATTCAGGTTTTGCGTCCTCACCGTTTTCTCAAATAAATCAAGACACATTTTCTGCTTTTCAAAATGCGAATATTGCCGGTTCAAATGCACTGCCGAATAGCATTGAGGAACATGTTTCAGACACCAGTGTACTGTTATTACAGTTAATGCAACAAATGGGACAAAGGCTACAAAAGTTAGACACAACGCTTGAACAAAATCAGAAACAAATGGGACAAAATCTTCAAAAGTTAGACACAATGGAACAAAATCTTCAAAAGTTAGACACAATGGAACAACACCAGAGACAAACACAGCAACAGTTAGACACAATGGAACAAAATCAGAGACAAACACAGCAAAAGCTTCAAAAGTTAGACACAATGGAATAAAATCTTCAGAAGTTACACACCACACTTGAACAAACACGTGAAGATTTAACTACTGAGTTGCATAACATTGAATGGAAATGTCAAAAAGTCTGTAATGACGTAAAAACACAAATTTGTGAACATTTCCAACTTATTTTTTCGCGTCATGAAAATGCATTACAGAATCACGAAGCAACCATAAAAGAACTGCAAACTATTGTTCATGAAAATCACGACACCTTGCAAGCTAAAATTGACTCAGTTGCATCTACCGATTCGGTTACGCAACTTGCAAAAACTCAGGAAAACTTAAAGGACACAGTAGATACGATTTCAACACAAATGGACACTCTGAAACTTGGTTCCGAAAAACACACAGAGGAAATAATTTCACTATCGGATAAAGTAGCCGAACTTTCGGATCAGTTCACTAACTTATCTACAAAGGTAGATGATGATCTGAATGACACAAGACCTGTAGCCTTCACGGACACTGAAGAGTATGAACAAATTAGAAAATTCAAACAAAATCAAAATCAAATCGATAGACAGTACAAAAGAGAAATCCGGGAAGCACAAGATCAGTTGGTACAAGTAATACAAGAATTACATATTTCAGAGGACACTCGCGCTCCAGTACGGGAAGAGGGACATAGAAATACGGAACAACCACAAAATAATAACACAGGACACTTCGGAAATTATGAAAGAAATTGGCAAGGCACATTGGATTTTAGATGGAACCGCTGAAACGAAGTAACAATGAGCGATGTGCGACTCGCCGACACGATGATTTTGACTATAAGCTGTTCATTACTACACGTAAATTCAAAACACTTAAGAATTCTGACAACGACATTCATCCACAAGCATAGCTTCATCAATTCTCTCATTGTTTTCCTCCCAACTGGTCATTGGAGCACAGGTTAGAATTTATGTGTGGCTACTTGGAGAATGAACCACCTGTAAGAATGCGTATTGGTCTCAAGCTACACAAGACCGAGTAAAACATAACATCATAATGATGAAACGTTTCGAACAATATGAATTTTCCAATCTTATGAAATATTTTGAAGACATGTTGCATAAGAATCAGTATCTTTCAAACCCATACAGCCCCTCAGAACTCATCCGCATTTGCTTAATCAAATTGCCTGAACATTTACGACATATTATTTTAGCAGGACGTTGCAAAGACGACATTGAAGCTTTTCAGGGACTGTTACAAGAACTGGAAATTGACACTGGCAATCACGGAACGCGACAACAGGAGCACAACAATTACAGGTCACATCTGTCACAGTTCCATGATGACAGAAATAGTACACGTCAAGGCTATTCTTACAACGTAAATCGTGACCAAAACAGAAACCACCCGTATGACAACCGTTGGCAGAGTATTAATAATTACAGGGAAAGATCACCTCTCTGCGGTAATGACTATCACAGAGACAATCAGAGAAACAGATAATATGGGAACCAAAATAATTATTATCAAGGGATACAGAATAACTTTAGATGCAACGGTCCAGCGCGCAGTTACGATTCAGGGAGAAATTCTCCACCACGTGACTGACAAGAAAGAAACTATGGAATCTACCGACATGACGACAGACGATATGATCGTAACGACAGACCTGAATTGCATCAGAACTGGCGGGATTCGAACAGAGCAGGGCCCTCTCGACAAGGTGAATTTGTAGAAGTTGGGTCTCCTAATCCTAATAACGACGCTCGCCAACAAAGAAATAGACAATGACTCGCACCGGCAGGCAGCCACGTGCGCCGACAGGGCTTGAGAAAAATAACATAAGCTAACCTTGAGAAAAATTCCAGTGTTCCTTACCGACGTAACCACATGATAACTGCGTTGAAACTGAAACTCTGCGTAATAGGAAGATTGCACCACATTTCACATGCAAAACCGTTTATTGAGAGATAATCTGCTTTTTAACTTCGTCTTTGCTATAAAATTTTTCACTTTACATTACTAATATGCTTTGTCAGACTTAGAATCTGTTGACATGCAACAATGTTTGAAGTTAAATATCCAGTCAAGAACCAAGAGAACTTATTTAAACAGAAATTACGAATGCATTGTTATTGTGAACAGACGACACAGTGTTATTGTGTGTGTACATTCTTGCTTGTTAGTTGCACGATTACGTAACGACTATCAGGCTTAAGAACATATACTGCTAATGAGATTTTAATGCAACATTTTGGTTTACTTGAAAATACATTCTTTATTTGAAGTACTTTCTGTGAGATTAAATATGACTTAGTATTTGGTTTTTTTGACAGCTACACGATTATATCATGACGCTACTAATGAGTGACAATTTACAACGTTGCTTTTGCGGTGTTTCCGTTTTATATCTGCACAGTTTTTCTGAATTATTCTGGGAAGTAAAACATGTTTTAATAGTAACTTTTGTGGTATAGCTACAAGGAGACAGCCTTTTCCATAGCACAACAATACGTTACAGCACAGTACTTTCTTCATCACAGCAATAAGCGTAATAACTAAGATATCTATACGCAAAGCATTTCACTTTTGTTTATCATGAGGTAAGTACATTGACTTCTGCAGAACTTAGCTTTCGGAGGACGATAACTACGACACTTCCACAGAGATTATCTTACAACAAGACGCACAGTTTAGCGCTACAGTACACGTATTTGAGTGATTAATTTTGTACTTAAAACATTTATTTTTAAAGATTTTTGAATTACAAAGATACAAAGGTTTTCCGTGATACATTTCATTCCATTGCTGTAATCTGTAACACCTGAGGGTATAATTACATTAATCCTCAAGGGGGTACACGCCTACTTTGTGTACCATGTGTCTGGCAAGCACAAAGAGCCCTAGCTAATATGGTATTTGCTTATACAACTTTACAAATCGGTACCATATTTCTCTAACACAAAAATCACACAGCTATCTAATCATTTAACTGGAAGAGACAAACATTTATTTTACTACATCAGTGACAGATGTTTACGTAATTACACAGTTGAATAACTTCACACTTATGAAACTAAATTTTGTCTGTACTTTGTGAACTGTTCATATTTTTTTGGAACCATTGTGATACTACGAGAACTTTGAATGATGTATTTGGTATGGGATCATGATTTTTAAAGTACGTTTGAGGTAGATGACACTTTTGACATGAGCAGAGAATTTTTTTAGGTTTTGAAATTATTGAAGGAAGCTATGACGATTTTGAGATTTGACTGAGGTTTTATGATGTTATGATGACGATGTGTGTTACGCTGTTGCGGTATGTTTATGATCAATAAGCTGATGCTATATGAGGAATTTGATTATGCTACGTATTTATTATGATGAAATATTGAAGAAGTGTCTACGAATATGTATATGTGTAATAAAGCAAGGAATAGTGAGTAGTGGTTAGGGACTCTGGTTTGTGAAAAAGGATGTTGGAAACCGAGAATTGTACTTTAAGAGTTATGAAATGTGTGTATATGCGTGAATGTATCACTATGCTGGCGAAAATTTTTTGGACACTGTTATATTTACAGGATTTTGTTTCTACACATTTGTAACGCAAATTTTCGACCTGTTAAATTTTATATGAGACTGTCACTGTAGTGCAAACTGGTGTCGTAAATATTTCGGTAAGAAAGTTAAGTGACCACCTTCACGTAATGCGTCGTGGGCACCTTGCTGCATGACAGTCGCCTGGAAAAAAGCCATTAGTGTGTGCCTTTCAGAGGCACAGGTGGAGAAAAAAAAGAGGCCATTATCATCGCTATTGACATTCCTTTGTAGAAAGCATCGCAAATACGACACGTTCAAACTTGAAAACATATGATTATAATGTGGAACTCTTAATTTATGATATTTACTAAAATGCCTAATAAAACGATGAGAAACATTTCATGGCTATTGTCTTGCTAGTTGAGAGAAATGCCATATGGCTTGCTTTATGTACAGGGCTATTACAAATGATTGAAGCGATTTCATAAATTCACTGTAGCTCCATTCATCGACATATGGTCACGACACACTACAGATACATAGAAAAACTCATAAAGTTTTGTTCGGCTGAAGCCGCACTTCAGGTTTCTGCCGCCAGAGCGCTCGAGATCGCAGTGAGGCAAAATGGCGACAGGAGCCGAGAAAGCGTATGTTGTGCTTGAAATGCACTCACATCAGTCAGTCATAACAGTGCAACGACACTTCAGGACGAAGTTCAACAAAGATCCACCAACTGCTAACTCCATTCGGCGATGGTATGCGCAGTTTAAAGCTTCTGGATGCCTCTGTAAGGGGAAATCAACGGGTCGGCCTGCAGTGAGCGAAGAAACGGTTGAATGCGTGCGGGCTAGTCTCACGCGTAGCCCGTGGAAGTCGATGAATGAAGCAAGCAGGGAGCTAAACGTACCACAGCCGACGGTTTGGAAAATCTTACGGGAAAGGCTAAAGCAGAAGCCTTACCGTTTACAATTGCTACAAGCCCTGACACCCGATGACAAAGTCAAACGCTTTGAATCTTCGGCGCGGTTGCAACAGCTCATGGAAGAGGATGCGTTCAGTGTGAAACTTGTTTTCAGTGATGAAGCAACATTTTTTCTTAATGGTGAAGTGAACAGACACAGTGTGCGAATCTGGGCGGTAGAGAATCCTCACGCATTCGTGCAGGAAATTCGCAGTTCACCAAAAGTTAACGTGTTTTGTGCAATCTCACAGTTTAAAGTTTACGGCCCCTTTTTCTTCTGCAAAAAAAACGTTACAGGACACGTGTATCTGGACATGCTGGAAAATTGGCTCATGCCACAACTGGAGACCGACAGCGCCGACTTCATCTTTCAACAGGATGGTGCTCCACCGCACTTCCATCATCATGTTTGGCATTTCTTAAACAGGAGATTGGAAAAGCGATGGATTGGTCGTGGTGGAGATCATGATCAGCAATTCATGTCATGGCCTCCATGCTCTCCCGACGTAACCCTATGTGATTTCTTTCTGTGGGGTTATGTGAAAGATTCAGTGTTTAAACCTCCTCTACCAAGAAACGTGCCAGAACTGCGAGCTCACATCAACGATGCTTTAGAACTCATTGCTGGGGACATTCTGCGCCGAGTGTGGGAGGAACTTGATTGTCGGCTTGATGTCTGCCAAATCACTAAAGGGGCACATATTGAACATTTGTGAATGCCTAAAAAAACTTTTTGAGTTTTTGTATGTGTGTGCAGCATTGTGAAAATATCTCAAATAATAAAGTTATTGTAGAGCTGTGAAATCGCTTCAATCATTTGTAATAACCCTGTATTTATTTACTCATTTTTTTAATATCTAGTTTCTAGCTGCACTGCAGCATTGGTTAAAATAAAATTTAATAGATGTACTAATATAGTTATTTTATGCCTACAGATCCAGTCAATAATAAATTTATGATCTACTTCCAAGAAAACGAGGGCACATAAATAGGCATTTCCCTTCACAGGAATTGCATAAATAATTTTTTTACGATTTGGTAACTTATCTGCTAGCATAAGTTCTCGAGATGCATCACCCTAGCGTTAAGATGTGACATAGGTATTAAACATGGCCATTTTCACTGTAATATTTTTTCTGCTTGAGCTTTGTCATGTTTGGATATAAGTTATTGAATTTGCTGCTGCTTGCTTTGCCAATTTCCATTTTTTTGTCATTGCTGTTTGTGTTAATTGTTTTGTGCTGCTGCATTGCCTCGTCCCTTAGTTTAGCATCTGAGCTCAGTAGATTTAAGTTAGCTTAAGAGGGGGTAGTCTATATAAGAGAATGAGTTGCGATGAATTGGAAGAAATGCTTGAGAAGTTATACGAAGAAAGTACAGAAAGCAGGTATACAGTAGATAGGATTTTCTTGGAAATAAATGATGAAGTAAGATACTGGAAAATAAATAATGAGGTAAGAAATATGTGAACATATAAATACAGAAAGCATGCTTGGATAGGATTTTTTTTGGTGGAAACAAATGTTGAAATAAGACGGAAGATCTATGGAATGAAGTTTTGGGTTGGACTGCAGTACCAAATGTTACACTGAAAACGAACCCTGTCCTGTATTTTTGTGTTATTACACTATGTGAATTTGTGTTTTTCCTGTCTGTATGTGTTTAGCTAATAAGATTTATGTTGTAGAATTTTTCTGATAATATGTTATTTACCTTGTAAAGATGCTTAGACATTATTTATTCTGTTTTATTTTAATGCTCATGTGTGAAATTGATGTTTCAAAAGTAATTCTGATCTTTTATGTATTTACTTATGTCATAATTCCTGTAACACTGATGTATATGTTAGTTCGATTCTTTTGTAAAGCCTGTATTACTACAAATGTTATCTGTATTATTATGTTTTTAATGATGTATTTTATACCTTTGTTATTGTATTCTTACGTTATAAAATTGTAATTGAGACCAGTTCATCAAATTAAGTTACTTGTAAATTACATTTCACTGCACACGTTTCTGTTGGTCATAGTATATGGACAATATGTGAGAAGTAGGGACTGATAGTGTTTGCACGTGTGTTAATAATTCAGCAAGGGACTGGATAACAGCATTGCCGGTTCTAAGGACATTTAAAAAAAAATTGTGAGTGCACAAGTGGTGGTTCATGGACTTGCTATATTGTCCACAAGACTCTTCTATGGTGATTGTGCACCTGCACAGTCGCAACGGATGGCTGCTAGCCATCTCTACAAGGACTACAGTGGCTCTACACCTTTGATGACTCACCAACACCATTATCTCTACAAGGACTACAGTGGGTCTACACCTTTGATGTCTCACCAACACCATTATTTCTACAAGGACTGCAGTGGGTCTGCCTCTCTGGTGGCCCACCAATACTGTAATCTCTAACAAGACTACAGTGGTCTGTTCTGTGATGACCTACCTACCATAATTCTTCAAAACAAGACTGACTCTGCGGTGGGTTTGCTCTGTTGTGGCCCATTACCTGTCAGCATGTCAAGAGTCAGCACTGTCTTTCCGTTGGAAGGACAACACTACTTCTTCAAGACTGCATGGAAATCCACTACTTCCATGTTCATTGTCTTTTACTGCTCAGACTTTGAGAAAACAAACGGCAGTTTTACTGTGATGAATGATCACGACTGTCTTTATGGACTTTGAGAAAATTTTAGCTTTTGACCAACATTGTATTAATAAGTGTGTGCATTTGATATCTTTCTTACTGTAATTATGAAAAAAATTTTCAAATCTGTATTGGCCAGTGCCCAAAACAATTTGTAAAATTTTTTGTGGGGAGCATGGGGGCTATGTAAGTAGGCTGTTTAGGTTTTCTTATTGGTAACGCCACGTAGCGCTCTGTATGAAAATCACTGGCTGTGCTGTGTGCAGTCTGTGGCTAGTTTGCATTGTTGTCTGCCATTGTAGTGTTGGGCAGCTGGATGTTAACAGCGCGTAGCGTTGCGCAGTTGGAGGTGAGCCGCCAGCAGTGGTGGATGTGGGGAGAGAGATGGCGGAGTTTTGAAATTTGTAAGACGATGTCATGAACTGCTATATACATTATGACTTTTGAACACTATTGTGGTAAATACATTGTTTGTTCTCTATCAAAATCTTTCATTTGCTAACTATGCCTATCAGTAGTTAGTGCCTTCAGTAGTTAGAATCTTTTATTTAGCTGGCAGTAGTGGCGCTCGCTGTATTGCAGTAGTTCGAGTAACGAAGATTTTTGTGAGGTAAGTGATTTGTGAAAGGCATAGGTTAATGTTAGTCAGGGCCATTCTTTTGTAGGGATTATTGAAAGTCAGATTGCGTTGCACTAAAAAATATTGTGTGTCGGTTTAAGCACAGTCATGTATAATTTTTCTAAGGGGACGTTTCACACTGTGTCCCAGATGGCGCTATGGTTAACGCACCTGCCTAGTAAGCAGGAGATCCCGGGTTCGAATCCTGACCCAGTACACATTTTAACTCGTCGCCTCCGATTCTGAGTCATGTCCCGATGCAGTTGACAGCAGTGATCCCTTCCGTTTCCTTTCCTATCTTCCCTACTCCACCTTCAAGCAGTGTTAGGTGGGAATAAAACTTGAAGATATACCGCATTCAGTGCTGTATCATACATTTCTGTACATTATTTACCCTTTTCAAAACTGGAGATTACTTTTGTATAACGAATTTACAAACGCCCTTTACATGAGTGAGTTCGGCGCCGGCCGTTGTGGCCATATGGTTCTAGGCGCTTCAGTCTGGAACCGTGTGACCGCTACGGTCGTAGGTTCGAATCGTGCCTCGGGCATGGATGTGTGTGATGTCCTTAGGTTAGTTAGGTTTAAGTAGTTCTAAGTTCTAGTGGACTGATGACCATGGATGTTAAGTCCCATAGTGCTCAGAGCCATTTGAGCAATTTTTGAGTGAGTTCGGCTCTATGTACCTTCAGTGTGGATGCTCCATGTCTTGCGAACCCCTGTGGGACTCAGTAAACGCTACGAGCAGTGGACCTAATGGATTGGGGGGGGGGGGGGGGGGAGGGGGGGAGGGGGGGGGGGGAGGAGGGAGACGCTGCTTGGCGTATGACAAGTTGAGTACCATCTTGTGTACAGATGGTCAAGGTGGTTAAGGCAACCTTTCTAGAGAAGCAGAGCATATGGGTTCGAGTCCCGGTTCGACACAGATCTCTGACCTTCGCCATTGATTTATTTCAATGCCTGCAATTGGCTGAAATCCTGATATCTCGTAATACAGTTTCTTTACGGCTGCTGTATCACTAGTGGGGACAGGTTTGTCGGACATGTCCGGCACAATAGACACTACATATCAGTATTTTTTTAACACTCAGTCAGTAACTGGAAACTAATGTGATACCTGTAATCAGAGCTCCTGAAGGAGAATCGACAGCGTTTAAAATCCATTATGCAGCAATAAATATTTAGTGGCCAGAGGCTGTTTTTGGTTGGTTGGATGTTTTTTCGGTTTGGGGAGGGGACCAAACAGCGAGTTTATCGGTCTTGTCGGACTGGGGAAGGATTGGGAATGAAGTTGGCCATGGCCTTTCAAAAGAACGATCCCGGTATCCGCCTGAAGCGATGCAGGGAAATCACGGAGAACCTAAATCAGGCCGGCTGCTGTGGCCGAGCGGTTCTAGGCACAGTCCGGAACCGCGCTGCTGCTATGGTCGCAGGTTCGAATCTTGCCTCGGGCATGGGTGTGTGTGATGTCGTTAGGTTTTAGTTGTTCTAAGTCTAGGGGACTGATGACCTCAGATGTTAAGTCCCATAGTGCTTAGAGCCATTTGAACCATTTGAACCTAAATCAGGCTGGCCGGTCGTGGGTATGATTCCTCGTCCTCCCGAATGCGAGTCCAGTGTGCTAACCACTGACGCCTCGCTCGGTGAGGCTGTTTTTATTCAGCTTTGGAGTATCAACTAGAGTCCTGTTCGTAAACATTCCAATCATATAAACAGACTACCGCATGGATATCAACACCATCTGTGTGCCAGATCGAAAGCGGTTTGCCGTTGGGTGCTGTTTTAGCTAGTTGTTCGCACTGTTTTGTTTGTCACTGATCGGCCTAATAAGAGGAAACTTACGTCTGTTTCTGCCGACGGGGAACGCTGGCAGGCATAGAACAATTACAGCTTTTCCAGAATGAATTTTCACTCCCTAGCGGACTGTGCGCTGAGTTTAAACTGTCTGGTAGATTAGATATGCGTCCTGCGCCAGGACCCTAACCTGTGACCTGTTTCTTTCGCGGGCAGTTGCTCTGTCGCCTGAGCTATCAACGCACGAATCGCTTCCGGCCCTCACAGCTTTACTTCCGATTATACACTCCTGGAAATTGAAATAAGAACACCGTGAATTCATTGTCCCAGGAAGGGGAAACTTTATTGACACATTCCTGGGGTCAGATACATCACATGATCACACTGACAGAACCACAGGCACATAGACACAGGCAACAGAGCATGCACAATGTCGGCACTAGTACAGTGTATATCCACCTTTCGCAGCAATGCAGGCTGCTATTCTCCCATGGAGACGATCGTAGAGATGCTGGATGTAGTCCTGTGGAACGGCTTGCCATGCCATTTCCACCTGGCGCCTCAGTTGGACCAGCGTTCGTGCTGGACGTGCAGACCGCGTAAGACGACGCTTCATCCAGTCCCAAACATGCTCAATGGGGGACAGATCCGGAGATCTTGCTGGCCAGGGTAGTTGACTTACACCTTCTAGAGCACGTTGGGTGGCACGGGATACATGCGGACGTGCATTGTCCTGTTGGAACAGCAAGTTCCCTTGCCGGTCTAGGAATGGTAGAACGATGGGTTCGATGACGGTTTGGATGTACCGTGCACTATTCAGTGTCCCCTCGACGATCACCAGTGGTGTACGGCCAGTGTAGGAGATCGCTCCCCACACCATCATGCCGGGTGTTGGCCCTGTGTGCCTCGGTCGTATGCAGTCCTGATTGTGGCGCTCACCTGCACGGCGCCAAACACGCATACGACCATCATTGGCAGAAGCGACTCTCATCGCTGAAGACGACACGTCTCCATTCGTCCCTCCATTCACGCCTGTCGCGACACCACTGGAGGCAGGCTGCACGATGTTGGGGCGTGAGCGGAAGACGGCCTAACGGTGTGCGGGACCGTAGCCCAGCTTCATGGAGACGGTTGCGAATGGTCCTCGCCGATACCCCAGGAGCAACAGTGTCCCTAATTTGCTGGGAAGTGGCGGTGCGGTCCCCTACGGCACTGCGTAGGATCCTACGGTCTTGGCGTGCATCCGTGCGTCGCTGCGGTCCGGTCCCAGGTCGACGGGCACGTGCACCTTCCGCCGACCACTGGCGACAACATCGATGTACTGTGGAGACCTCACGCCCCACGTGTTGAGCAATTCGGCGGTACGTCCACCCGGCCTCCCGCATGCCCACTATACGCCCTCGCTCAAAGTCCGTCAGCTGCACATACGGTTCACGTCCACGCTGTCGTGGCATGCTACCAGTGTTAAAGACTGCGATGGAGCTCCGTATGCCACGGCAAACTGGCTGACACTGACGGCGGCGGTGCACAAATGCTGCGCAGCTAGCGCCATTCGACGGCCAACACCGCGGTTCCTGGTGTGTCCGCTGTGCCGTGCGTGTGATCATTGCTTGTACAGCCCTCTCGCAGTGTCCGGAGCAAGTATGGTGGGTCTGACACACCGGTGTCAATGTGTTCTTTTTTCCATTTCCAGGAGTGTATTTCTTCTCTGAGGATCGCGGGTCACGTCTCGTACTTGGATAGCTCAGTGCGTAGATCACTTGCCCGCGAAACGCATAACCCCAGCCCTCCACACATTAATTTGTCAACGAGTATGAAATCAGCGCAAGTTACAATACAGAGTGAAATTTTATTCCGCGAACAATCATCTAAGCTGTGACCAAGTCATTTCTCCAGCGTACCCTTTCTCCAGGAGAGCTACTCTCTCAAGGCATGCAGAAGAACTGTGAAGCCTGGAAGGCAGGAGGAGAGGCGGAAGTAGAACTGTTACCGGTCGGGGGAAAGGGGGGGGGGGGGGCGGACAGGGTGTTCGTGAGTCGCGCTTGGTTAGCTTGATCAGTACAGCTCTCGCCCACGAAAGGCACAGGTCACAGGTTCGGGTCCCTGTTCCACACACAGTTTTAATGTGCGAGAAAGTGTCAGTTACAGATAACAGAAATATTCAAATTAAAAAAACTATTGAAATCTTCTAAAAAACTTCTGCTAGATGCATCAGCTGCTAATAGCTCCTTTATTATAGGGTCATACACGACCGGTTTCGCCATGATTTAATCGCGCCCTCTGGTATAAAAACTATGGCAAAATGTAATCAGAATTAGGAAGTATAATAATGTGGAAAAATAAGACAATTAAATCAGAAAAACGGAGGAAAAAATACTCACATGAAACTTCCTGACAGATTAAAACTGTGTGCTGGACCGACATTCGTACTCGACACCTGTGCCTTTCGCCGACAAGTTCTCTACCGACTGAGCTACCCAAGCATGACGCACGACCTGTCGTCACAGCTTCACTTCCACACGTACCTCGTCGTTAAGCTTCCAAACTTCACAGAAGTTCTCCTGCGGACCTTGCAAGACTAGCACTCCTGACAGAAAGGATAATGGAAGCTAGGCGACGAGGTACTGGCGGATGAAAAGCTGTGAGGACAGGTCGTGAATCGTGCTTGGGTAGCTTAGTCGGTAGAACACATCGGCGCACACTACGGCGCAGAGTGAAAATTTCATTCCAAACTCTCACTGACCTAACTTAACAACGGGTTAGACACTGAAGAACCAGAGAAACTGGTACACTTGCCTGATATCGTGTAGGGCCGCCGCGAGCACGCAGAAGTGCTGCAACATGGCGTGGCATTAATGTCTGAAGTATTGCTGCAGGGAATTGACACCATCAATCCTGCAGGGCTGGCCGTAAATCCGTAAGAGTACGAAGGAGTGGAGATCTCATCTGAACAGCACGTTCCAAGGCATACCAGATATGCACTATAATATTCATATGTGGGGAGTCTGGTGGCCAGCGGAAGTGTTTAAACTCAAAAGAGTATTCATGGAGCCACTATGTAGTAATTATGTATGTGTGGGGTGTCGCATTGTCCTCCTGGAATTACCCAAGTCTGTCGAAATGCACAATGGACATGAGTGGATGCAGGCGATGAGACAGGATGCTGCGTGTCATCTGTCAGAGTTCGTATCTAGACGTATCAGCAGTCCCATATCAGCCCAACTGTACACGCCCCACACCATTACGGAGACTCCACCTCCTACATGCAGGGTCCATGGATTCATAAGGTTGTCCCCATACCCGTACACATCCATCCGCTCGATATAATTTGAAACGAGACTCGTTCGACCAGGCAACATGTTTGCAATCAACAGTCCAATTTAGGTGTTGACGGGCCCAGGCGAGGTGTAAAGCTTTGAGTCGTGCAGTCATCAAGGGTGGACGGGTGGACCTTCGCCTCCGAAAGCCCATATCGATGATGTTTCGTTGAATGGTTTGCACACTGACACTTGTTGATGACCCAGCGTTGAAATCTGCAGCAATTTGCGGAAGGGTTGCACTTCTGTCACGCTGAAAGATTCTCTTCATTCGTCGTTGGTCCCGTTCTTGCAGGAGCTTCCTCCGGCCGCAGCGATGTCGGAGATTTAATGTTTTACCGGATTCCTGATATTCACGGTACACTCGTGAAATGGTCGTACAGGAAAATCCCTACTTCATCGTCCCCCTCTGAGATACTGTGTCCCATCTCTCGTGCGCCGACTATAACACCACGTTCAAACTCACTTAAATCTTGATAACCTGCCATTGTTGCAGCAGCAACCAATCTAACAACTGCGCCAGGCACTTGTTGTGTTACATAGGCGGTGCCGACGGCAGCGCCGTATTCTGGCTGTTTACTTTGTATTTGAATACGCACGCCAATACCAGTTTCTTTGACTTTTCAGTGTAAGACAAACGGTCTCCCAACGTTTGGATGAGGTTCGAATTGTCAGAGCCGCTTAAATTGGATGGTTACAAAATGAAACATCCAAAATTTCGGTGGGTAGCGGGTACATGAGCACTGTGAGTCGCGGGCAGTGACCTACAAAGAAGTCCGAATAAAGTCCCCGGAATAAAACTATACGGAATGAACATGCGTTGGATAGAAAAATATGAAGACTCAGCAGTGACGAAAAATTAATAGATGATCGCAAAAGGCACTTGGTGGAGACGTGACTTTGCGTGAAGCAGGAAGGCCGGGCCACCAAACAGCCCACTTCACGTGGTGTTATCGAAACTACCAGAGCGTGGCATCTTCCCTAGAGAGGTGGCCAACAAGAAGTGTGTTTCAAAATGGTTCAAATGGCTCTGAGCACTATGGGACTTAACATCTGAGGTCATCAGTCCCCTAGAACTTAGAACTACTTAAACCTTACCAACCTAAGGGCATCACACACATCCATGCCCGAGGCAGGATTCGAACCTGCGACCGTTTCGCGCGGTTCCAGACTGAAGCGCCTAGAACCGCTCGGCCACAGCGGCCGGCTAAGAAATGTGGGAATATGCTGCTAGAGGGTGCAAAGATGGAGACAGAAGAATCACGGTTACGTACCCACAGAAGGCTGCAGACCGTTAAAAAATAAATTAAGGAAGAGAAAGACGGTGAGTGGTATAACAGTATGTAGAGGGAAATTACAAGGCTCGCGCTAAGAGCTGCTAAGATAAAATTAAAAGTACAATATAAAAACTTCCTGCGATCAAATATTAGGTCACCTAATATAAAAAGATTAGCCGGGTGACCTACAAAAATGATTAAAAATTGCAACAAAACCCATCCCCTATCCAAAACACGTTCATTCCAAACAGTTTTCTTCCGGGATTTTATTTGAACTCCTTTTTAGATCCGTAACCCCATCTCCAGTAATCATGTACAGTCGTGGACAAAACGAGCGAGACCCCTCGCCTTTTCGTTATGCTGATCCGCACGGCTTTAAAGTCTGCTACACAGCATAACAGGCAAGGCGACGAAGTGCTACCAACATACTATGCGCAGGCGTGAAATTGACAAACTATCTGAACTTTTTTAGACTGTATTCCATAATTTGTAAGACTATATTAATGCTGATTAGTGTGTTAAATACAACACGTAAATATAAGACAGAACTGAAAGAACAAACGCTAATTGGTATGAACTGGACAAATAAAAATGAATTTCAACTTATCAAGATGACTTAACTGTTTCAGTAAGACAAAGAACCCCAGATCGTTACGAAGTAGCAAAATATTATCCGCATTCGGCCGCGAAACGGTCTGTGTCAACGTTCAGACCAGTCATACTGGATTACCGTTGCTGACCTACCATGAAAGTGTGCAAATTTAGCAATGCGTGAAGATTCATAACGAAATTCAGTTAAAAATCATTCAGTGCCACGCTTAAGTCAATTCCATTATTGACAGAAGCGGAAGAAGTAGGCAGTAACATGTATGAAATTCTACAAGAGTGTCATATTGACATGCACAGGGCGCCAGTACAGAATAAAGGTAGCGATAAAACGTATTGGGTGCGCGAGAATTTCTTAAAATTGCTTTACTGATATTCTACCTGCCTCCATAGAGATTAGAACCGAAAACAAACCAGACCTTCCTTTCACTATGCTAGCAGACAACCTAGGCAAACAGCCCTCTATTATTACCCCAGACATGAACAAGCAGGCAATTTCGAAATGAAAATCTGCAGTTTCTGTTGCATAGAGCTTTCTGGACTCAAAAACATGAATTTTCTTCCTTTATGTCACCGCTTATGTGACAATCATTCGGGATGTTTATCGAAATAACAAATTACTGTTATTAGAGAGTAAATTTTGTAGGATAATTCTGCACCACCCCAGGAAATAAACGGCTACATAGCTGCCAAACGTATTCTGCATTGTTTCGAATTCTCCACTAGACTCGCCACAGCCAGAAAACGTTCATTAGCAGAAGTGTTTCTTAAGCTAGCTAGCAATGAGAATGTTCGTACTTCTAAAACGCGGTGGCATTAATACTGGCATGTAAATTACCACGTGTATAGGCAAATACATTCTATTTGCATTCCTGTAAACGTGATTTGGATCGAAAACGTAGCTACGACTAATATGCTTATGTATCGACAGCAACTAGAACATTTCGAATAAAGAGTAGCGGGTGTTATTTATGCGGCCCTCATCTTCAGTGTTTTCGTTGTTAGGATTTCGTCACCTAAACCGGTAAAAACGGAACCCTACTAGTCTCACTTTCTTGACCGTCTATCGGTCTACCCAACCCTTAAAACCCGTTTACCTCCAGAACGGGTGGACATAATAAGCGGAAATGTATCGCACTTCTTGCTGTAACCGGTCCCATGCTGGTGTAAAAAAGTGAGCTTCTATGTCAACGCAATCAAAAGATACGACGGTTTATGTAAAGAAAATTTACGCGAAAGGTCAAAAAATGGCTTCAAGAACTATGCGACCTAACTGCTTAGGTCATCAGCCCCTAGACCTAGAACTACTTAAACCTAGCGGGCATCACAGACATCTATGCCCGAGGTAGAATTCCAACCTGCGACTGAAGCATCCGTGCGGTTCGTCACTGAAGCGCCTGGAACCGCTCGGCCACCGCAACGCGGCGAAACCCTACTCACCTCATGTATAATGATAATATATACTGTCTAGTGAGGATAAACTGTATTCGCCAGCAACTCAGATCGTTTGCTCACGGAACTTTTACGAAGCTACATTCAAACTTTGTCGAAGTCGTCTGCAATATCCATTACAAACACCCTAGGAACTTCGTATGCGATATCCACTTCTGAAGACGCTGGCAGATACTGCAGTACTATAACAAGTAGGTGGGAATTTATTGTTATTGGTCCACGCATGACACTTTATTTCAATATCAATTTAACGCGCCTAGGTGTTTGTATATGCCTGAAACTATTGAACAAAAAGTAAATAAACAACAAACGAGCCGGCCGCGGTGGTCTCGCGGTTCTAGGCGCGCAGTCCGGAACCGTGCGACTGCTACGGTCGCTGGTTCGAATCCTGCCTGGGGCATGGATGTGTGTGATGTCCTTAGGTTAGTTAGGTTTAACTAGTTCTAAGTTCTAGGGGACTAATGACCTCAGCAGTTGAGTCCCATAGTGCTCAGAGCCATTTGAACCATTTTTTTGGGGAAAAGGACCACTTAAATCTTTTCTTGCGAGCCTTGAATTACATTATTACTATGGTTTCTTCCTGTGTTCCCGAGGAAATACCCCGATCTTGCTGAAACTTCGCTCAGTGAAAGCGGGGACAAAATAAGCGAACACGTGTCTCGGCTTATCTGCTTACACTCTACCGCTTTTGAGAAAACGACGGTCAAAGTTTTCAATGCGCTGTTACTATAGTGTAGACACCTCTTAGCGGGTAAGCATTCAACTGGAGCGGTGGCTCTGCGGCTACCATAGCGATTTCTGAACTTTGCGCTGCGAGTTCGAAACCCGGTTTTTCCTTTTTTTTCCCCTCACTCTTTGAATTATCTACGAATGTTTATTCCAATTTATGTTGAAACACTGTTGTCGTTATTCGTCAGTTAATTTACTGTGTAAAGAAATAAGTTAAAAAGGGAACACACAGTGCGTAGTGGGGCGATCACTCTGTTGTAGAAATAATTCAGAAGCCAAGATCGCTTAAATATTGTTTACTGGATAACCGGTTTCAACACACTAAAGGTGCCATCATCGGATCTGAATGTAGATTAACATTTATAAAATATTTGGTTATAACGATACATGAGGCAGCCCAGATGATGTTAGATCAGCTTGTCTCATTCGTTTATTACTTTTTAATTCATTAATTACACATAAAGTTAATTGGCGAATAATGACAACATTATTTCAACATAACTTAGAAAAAAACATTCGTAGATAATTCTGATAGAGAGGCAGGAAAATAAAATAATTAAAAAACCCAATATGGTATCGAACACGGGAATCAGTGTTAAGAAGGAACGACGGTAGCCACCGCTTCAATTGCGTTCTCGGCTGCAGAAGGTATCTACACTAGAGCAACAGCGCGTTGATAACTTTGACCGTCATTTTCTCGGAAACGGTCGAGTGTCTGCAGATAAGCCGAAACACATGTTCGCTTATTTTGTCCTCTCCTTCACTGAGCAAAGTTTCGGGACAATCAGCCTATGACATTTGGCGAGTTCCCCTCGCTCGTCGAGTCGCTTCTTACGCCCGGCGAGAATTATGTATGCCTCCGAGTAAACTGCGCCACCTGGAAACACGGCGAGCGGGGATAAACACGTTTTCCTTCTTATAAGGCAACCTTCTACAGATAATATTCACGAAGTGTTCTTCAGGTTGCCTCAGATATTTCAGAAATGTTTCTTGCCTCAGGCCTGCCGCATATGCAAAACGTAAACATTTCATTTCATGTAATATTTATCAGGATAAGACATGACAAGAGTGGACCAGTCACTTCTGAGAAAAATTAGAGATTCTAAGTTGCTCCACTATGTAATGACATGGGCACGGGCTTGCGATCTGTCTTTTATGCCATCGATTTCCGTGTTACACATACTTGGTCACTGCGTTGCGGCTGCCATCTTGGAGGAGGCAGTCTGTTTCCTGCCAGCGCTGTTTCCGCAGCCAATATTAACCGCGACGAATCATTCAGTCAACGCTAAATGGCCCATCTGGCTGAGGCAGACAAGGGCGCTATAATACTCCATGCAGAGGGATCTTCAAATGCCGACATAGCGAGAACTATGGGTCTTCACAAGTCGACGGTAGCCAGGTGGATCAGACGAAAGGAAGAGAGTGGTAACTTGAATGGGAGGCCTCATGGCCGTCGCCGCAAAACAACGCAAGCTCAGGATCAGCAGATACGCCGTTTCAGTGAGAACCACCCATTTGTCAACGCACGACAAATCAGCAAATTCATGAAGCTTGGAATGAGTTACTTGAATCTCCTAGTTCTGTGGCTCGAGTTGTGGGCTCAATGCCCAACAGACTTCCAGCTGTTGTGGAAGCCAAAGGAGGCTATACGCGATTTTTTTTTACAGACTTATGTTTTATATAATTTCAAGGAAACGCAATAAGTGGAATGGGGACAAACTAATTAATTCACAGCAAGATATGTAATATTTAATTTGATAAGAGAAGAAATACTCACCTTATATATTCATTCAGTCTCTATAAAATACGTGACACACGTGTGTATGCAAGAAGGGTACAAAACAGTTCAGCACAAAATAAAAATGTTGAGGAGAAGCTCCCCGATGAAGACGTAATTGCAGAACAAAGGTTGGGCTAGAAGGAGAGGTAAGGAGGCCCGAAAAAGCAGAACAAAATCAAATACCCAATAGACTTTGAGTAGTTGTCGCAGCAAAGGGCGGTTGGTATATGCGATTCGGAGCAACTGTACAAGAATAGTTTTATTTACTGATTTTTGAGGCTTTATTTTGTGACGGCTAAACAGTGCTGCATCATGAGACCCGCTATTTTTCCACATGTGGCTAAACATCAGAGCTGAAAAAAATTTGAGAGGTACCGAAGTTCTCTGGAAGAGTAAAGTGTTTTAGACAAGAAGATGATTTTTAGTTCATTTCATTTTAACCATTCACACTATGCTTCGACATTCTAATCTTTGATTTCATTTTATTATTACGTATCTTTCCTTCAGTGAAAGTCAACGGTAGTAAGTTTCAAGATATGAAGAATAACTGGAAGCTTTTAATTTGTGGAATAGCGTATTTAACAGTTCATATTTTCAACAAATCTGTAGTTATAGGACATATTAAGAAGCAAGTAAAAATGGCACTGTGGAAAGATCAGGTTGGCCTCTAAAGGGTAACGACGGTAAAATAGCAAATACTAAACAATGGGTAACAACTATTGTTGATGGTGAGTAGCCGTAATCGATATGTCACTTTTCCGTAATTGTATTTCTGAAGTTTATCGTCAATCCTAGGACTGACATCGATACTCTGTTTTACGTAAAGAATACAACCTTCAAAATTTATTTAGCAGCGCAGAATATTAAATCACAGTTTATAGATCAGGAACCTAATCCAACTGCCTTTAATTTTATTCTCACGGATGACTTTGGGACAGTAAATAACAAGAGAAATAACAAAACTCTCAGAATCAATATATAGAATTCAAGTGTCCAGTGGATTCAAAAGTTTGCTATAATAGCGATTAATTGCTTTTACAGACTCCTTCATGCCTACATTTTCTATCAGACAATGTTTGAAACTAGGACTAAGAAGGTAAACAATTTTTCCACAAATTGTCAAATTGGAAGTCGGAGAGACAGTTACACAAATTACGATGACAACAAACGTTTTTCAAGTAAACTGATCACAGGAGGAATCCAACGCATTTATTGTGAGTTACATGCACAGTATGTAAACTGGCAACGCCACCAACACACAATACCACTAACAAGGGAACATCCCCATCGCACCGCCCTCAGATTTAGTTATAAGTTGATACAGGGGATAGGCCTTGAAAAACTGAACACAGATCAATCGAGAAAACAGGAAGAAGTTGTGTGGAAGTATGAAAAAATAAGCAAAATATACAAACTGAGTAGTCCATGCGCAAGATAGGCAACATCAAGGATAGGGTGAGCTCAGGAGCGCCGTGATCCCGTGGTTAGCGCACGCAGCTGCGGAACGAGAGGTCCTTCCGTCAAATTTTCCCAGGAGTGAAAAGTTTAATTTTTATTTTCAGACAATTATTATCTGTCCGTCCGTCTGTCCGATGCGAGGTAACCGCGCCGTAGTATGATGACGCTACACCTAAAAAACATCGAAAGACATGACGTCAGTCGACTATAGCGCACGGAAGAGAGAGTATTCCTGCTAATGAGGCTCCCTGGCTGGCAGTTAACTGTTCGCTACTTTGGACGAGAGTGCATTAAATACGTGCGATGCATTGCGTGGGCAATATGAATCCAGCAAATATAGCTCGTGACTCCAATAACAATGTCAATGAATATTTTCCGAACTGTAAGGCATCGGAAAGTTCCTTAAGGGATCGAACGATTGTCGAACATTTGTATGATTATTTCCTACATTTGTTGAATAACAGTACGTGTGGTGATGATTGTCTGAAAATAAAAAAAATCAAACAACTAACCCGAGGGAAGACTTAAACCAACGACCTCTCGTTGTGCAGCTCCTCACGCTAACCACGCGACCACTGCGCTCCCGTGCTCAAGCTATCCTTGATGTTGCTTATCATGCACACGGACTACTCAGTTTGTTTGGTTTGAATATTTTTTTCATAGGTCCACACAACTTCTTCCTGTTTTTCGAATGATCTGTGTTCAGTTTTCAAGGCCTATCCACTGTGTCAACTTATAACTAAATCTGAGGAGGGTGCGATGGGGAGGTTCCCTTGTTAGCTATGAAACAACTGTAGCAAAACGGAGCATCCTCGTTATCCATGTGATGGATAAGACGACTAATTCGCAACATAAATGTCAATGTAAGCATCAGTTTCTGTTGGAACGTGCTTCCCGGACCAAATAACATACATTTCCTACGTCTTCAATGCGAATCATGTAGCAAATGTAATTTAAAGGACATAAAAATATCGAGTGAATTTACTAAAATAATTATGAACCACTTGAATTTGCATTCAACAGGCAATGTTCAGAAGTCTGGTGTAGGAGTACTGCATGCTCTAATTCGAAACAACAAAAATCAACAGAGTAACTATTATTGAACGTCATCAGGTCACTCATCGAGCATTCCTATGCAGTACTGTTACTGGTGACGTGTTATGATGCCTTTATCGTTAACTTCCTAAGAAGAAATGAAAGGCTGAGCCCCACCAAAAGACGTAAACTCGAGGAAAGAGTTGCGTGAACATATTATTTTACATCTGATAAATCCAAACGTGTGTTTTGGGCTACGAATTCTGCCCCCAGGGTGTGTGCAACACAGCTGGAATTTGTTGCCAACAACTGAGTCACCTTTCGGTCACAGTGTAAGAAAATCGAGCAACAAAACTACATCACCTGTGCTACTGCATGATAACGCACTATGTTGATTTGAGAAACAAAACTATCCAGGAGATTGATAGGAAAGTCGTCTCTCAGGCACATTTGTATTGATAGGGAAGTCCTCTCTCAGGCACTTGTCCCTCTCGTCATATATTTGTAAAATTTTACCTTTCCCACTCTAGATCGATCAACCGTCAAGGCAATTCATTTCTAGACGAAAATACTTTTAAAACTACTCTGGTTTATTGACATCGTTAGAACAAGTAGGTTTCTACAGGCGTAGAATTTGTAAACAACTTTACCATTGTCATATCGTTTTAGATATCGTGAAAGAAAATTCTGCTGCTAATTAATTTCTCTTTGATAATTACTGTTGCGTTTAGTAAACTAATGGAAAATGCAATTAAAATATTCACTGTACTAATACAAACTAAAGTCAGCTTAATACAGAAACATCACGACGGCAGTCTATCTTAATAAAGCATTAAGTTTCTGTGAGACAATTGGGCTTATTTTAACACGAATTAGTAGGATATTACAGACTTTACACTTAGAAAAGATCTGTATTTATTTCGTTTCCTGTACCATTCGTAAGTGTTATGAAAATGGGGCTTTTCATAGATAAAATTATGTATTCACAACAACAAAAAAATGTCGGCAGAAAACAAAAGTGGCATTATGAATCTGGCAGTACCGTAAGGTTTTCACTCTGACACTAAGAGTTACTGAAAGTAGCAAGAAGAATTTTGCTCGAGCGTTGTCTTACGATTCCCTTATTAAGTTTTTATCTGCCTGCTTGTAGCTGTGCTACAAAAGAATTAAAAATCTGGCTTTCAGCAAGTCTCGAAAGGCGAACAAAAGCAGCTTGCACCTGGTTACTAAGCATGTTACCCGGGGACTGGTTTTTTCTTAAAGCGGGAAGACATCCTTTTGTGGTTCAATTGGCAAATGTCAGTCAGACGTGTGACGTTAGTCTAAGCGTTTCGGTGTGTTGAATTTGTACCAATGATTTTTCTACACGTTTTTTCTGTCCCAAATAGAGTTGAAGTCTCCCATTAGTATTTTCACGTCATCTTGGTGAATTTTGCTCATGGTATTTTCGAGTGTGTTCCAGAATTTTTCAACATTGTCGGTGTTTTTCTTATTTTCGATGTTGGTGGGTTCAAATGGTTCAAATGGCTCTGAGCACTATGGGACTTAACTGCTGTGGTCATCAGTCCCCTAGAACTTAGAACTAGTTAAACCTAACTAACCTAAGGACATCGCACACATCCATGCCCGAGGCAGGATGCGAACCTGCGACCGTAGCGGTCGCGCGGTTCCAGACTGTAGCGCCTAGAACCTCTCGAACACTCCGGCCGTCGATGTTGGTGGGGACACGTGCATTGATGAGTGTATATGTTTTACTGGGGCTCTGAATGACCATAGTCATAAGTCGCTTGTTGACGGGCCAGCCGCGGTGGCCGAGCGGTTCTTGGCTCTTCAGTCTGGAACCGCGCGACTGCTACGGTCGCAGGTTCGAATCCAGCCTTGGGCATGAATTTGTGTGATGTCCTTAGATTAGCTAGGTATAAGTAGTTCTAAGTTCTAGGAGACTGATGACCTCCACTGTTAAGTTCCATAGTGCTCAGAGCCATTGGAACCTTTTGATTGTCGATCGGTGTGAATTCTTTGGCAGAGTTGATAGATCGGTGTTCGAGAAATGCAATGCCGAAGATTGGTACGCCTTTCGTTACCTTTTGTTGTATTCTGCTCTTGAAGATGCAATGGTTTCCCTAATACACGGTTTCATTGTCAGTTAGTCGTGGTTCTTGAAGTGCAAGGATGAGAATTTTTTGTCGGTCCATTTCTTTTGTGAAATTATTTAGTTTTCGTGTTTGGATCAAGGTATCGATGTTTACTTTTAAATGCATGTTTTTTGCTTGTAGGGAAATTTACCAGAGATCTTCGATATTCTCTGTCGTGCTAACCTGGACTCCCCAGAATCCGAAAATCCAACTGCCGCCTGTCGACAGCCGGGTTGTGTACCACCTGGGATAAAGTTGACTTTGCTTGCATAGTTTACGTTTGCTTGTGTTTCATTGGTTGTGCTTGGGTGATACCAGGACCGGACAGGACCAGAGGGTGTTGAAGCCTTTGAAAGCAAATATTTTCAGCCAAGCTCATTGAGCTAACACGGTGACCAGAGTAACGGTGATTTTCACTCAGACGTGTCTGGATTTTGCGTTCAACGGATTGAGTAGCCGTTCAGGATTGTGTTAGTATTTGGTTCACCCCTAGTATTTGATTTCCTCGGTACCACCCATATGGGGGAGGGTTTCCACTATCCGCCACACGCGATTATTATTATTATTATTATTATTGTCATTATGTCTCAGCAAATCCCATATGGTGTATCTTCCCACCACTGAAATAGATGTGTATTGTTCGATTCAGTATTTCCATCACATAAATGTGGTTTATAATTACGTTACATTGCTACTAGTAGACATATTTCTCACTTTTTCTTAGACAGTTGCTACCTGTTACTCCATCATAGGAATTTATGTGCGAAGCATTGTTGAAATACAGACGTTCAAATTATCCGATTTCTGTAATTTCATTTCGATACCAGATCGTTCTAATCGGATTCAGCCAGGTAGTCTTAATGTGGATATCCGACCACGACTGTCATCATATGATAGACTGTGTAAACCACATTCTTTATCGGACTGTTGAATATAGATCACTTATCTATGACAGGACCTGAATTCTTAAACACTGTGGAAAATAATAATCCGATGTGCTTATTACAAATACGTTATTCCAATATAAATATGTGAACTAACGAGATAACAGTTTATTTACAGGAGCAGAACTAATGTTCAAATGTTCAAATGTGTGTGAAATCGTATGGGACTTAACTGCTAAGGTCATCAGTACCTAAGCTTACACACTACTTAACCTAAATCATCCTAAGGACAAACACACACACCCATGCCCGAGGGAGGACTCGAACCTCCGCCGGGATCAGCCACGCAGCTCATGACTGCAGCGCCCCTGACCGCTCGGCTAATCCCGCGCGGCTACTAAAAGTATACTCGTCCACAAAACCCATGTGGACAATTATCTGATAATCGGTCAAGCTTTGCTTTGTCGCAGCTCTTTAGGATACAAGTCCATTTACTTTCAGGCTCTTACATACAATTCTTGCAATGCAAGGTAATTGAAAAAACTCATCCACTCGACGCCAACTGAGGAACTGACTGGTGCATGTGTTGTTCAACACACAGTAGTTGTCACCCTCACTGGAATCAATGAGTGTTTGCGTGCGTGTGTGTGTGTGTGTGTGTGTGTGTGTGTGTGAGTGAGTTTTCGTGTTAATGCACAATCTGAATCAATACTATTAACATCAGACAGACAACCGGGCATCAAATATGACTGTAAAGTATGTTAATGCGATGGGAAGTTACAAACTGAATTTTCACCTAACCCACGTCCTGCATATTACGTTAAGTAAGATGTATTAACTCCATAGTATCGTTAGCAGAGAGTGCGCTCTTGTTGTCGAGGCCTGCGACAAGCGCAGCGATCAGCACTGCCCAATGCCGCCGCGATTTGTTTATGTTGGCTGAGCGTGGACACTGCAGCAGACGCTTCGCCATAAACAGAAAGAAATCACCTTGGCTCTGACTGCAGTGAGCGGATATCACTGCCTGCGTGTTCTTATAGTAACCAACGTGAGACTCTACTCACAGGTGCCATGGAGCAATTGCAACGGGTATCATGTCATTAGTCATGAGAATATTAACCAGTGATGAAATGTCCACTCTATTTGAATCCTAAGAAAATAGGAACCTTCTCACAAAGGAATGTGAGGTGATATCAAAATTTATCCAACATACAAAAATTAACTGCAGGGCTTTCATGTATGCAGTAGTAGCACACAAGGAAATAATATGTCTTGGAAGCGTATATTTCATTTCCTCTTCTCATATTAACGTCCTTGTTTTAGAATGAAGTGAGAAAATTAACGCGAAAAACTTAAGTTCCTGAGAAGCATATAAGTCATTTCCTCGTCTCATATCATAGCTTTTGTTTTAGTATGAGGTGAAAAAATAAACAGTTTACGGCTCTGAAACATAATATGACACCAGATTCTTATCGTAGGCGCTATCGGAAACGCAAAAAGCAGGGAGCTGTCCATTCTTTTGTCCTAAAGAGCTGCGACAAAGCAAAGCTTGACCGATTATCAGATAATTGTCCACATGGGTTTTGTGGACGAGTATACTTTTAGTAGCCGCGCGGGATTAGCCGAGCGGTCAGGGGCGCTGCAGTCATGAGCTGCGTGGCTGATCCCGGCGGAGGTTCGAGTCCTCCCTCGGGCATGGGTGTGTGTGTTTGTCCTTAGGATGATTTAGGTTAAGTAGTGTGTAAGCTTAGGTACTGATGACCTTAGCAGTTAAGTCCCATACGATTTCACACACATTTGAACATTTGAACATTAGTTCTGCTCCTGTAAATAAACTGTTATCTCGTTAGTTCACATATTTATATTGGAATAACGTATTTGTAATAAGCACATCGGATTATTATTTTCCACAGTGTTTAAGAATTCAGGTCCTGTCATAGATAAGTGATCTATATTCAACAGTCCGATAAAGAATGTGGTTTACACAGTCTATCATATGATGACAGTCGTGGTCGGATATCCACATTAAGACTACCTGGCTGAATCCGATTAGAACGATCTGGTATCGAAATGAAATTACAGAAATCGGATAATTTGAACGTCTGTATTTCAACAATGCTTCGCACATAAATTCCTATGATGGAGTAACAGGTAGCAACTGTCTAAGAAAAAGTGAGAAATATGTCTACTAGTAGCAATGTAACGTAATTATAAACCACATTTATGTGATGGAAATACTGAATCGAACAATACACATCTATTTCAGTGGTGGGAAGATACACCATATGGGATTTGCTGAGACATAATGACAATAATAATAATAATAATAATAATCGCGTGTGGCGGATAGTGGAAACCCTCCCCCATATGGGTGGTACCGAGGAAATCAAATACTAGGGGTGAACCAAATACTAACACAATCCTGAACGGCTACTCAATCCGTTGAACGCAAAATCCAGACACGTCTGAGTGAAAATCACCGTTACTCTGGTCACCGTGTTAGCTCAATGAGCTTGGCTGAAAATATTTGCTTTCAAAGGCTTCAACACCCTCTGGTCCTGTCCGGTCCTGGTATCACCCAAGCACAACCAATGAAACACAAGCAAACGTAAACTATGCAAGCAAAGTCAACTTTATCCCAGGTGGTACACAACCCGGCTGTCGACAGGCGGCAGTTGGATTTTCGGATTCTGGGGAGTCCAGGTTAGCACGACAGAGAATATCGAAGATCTCTGGTAAATTTCCCTACAAGCAAAAAACATGCATTTAAAAGTAAACATCGATACCTTGATCCAAACACGAAAACTAAATAATCTCACAAAAGAAATGGACCGACAAAAAATTCTCATCCTTGCACTTCAAGAACCACGACTAACTGACAATGAAACCGTGCATTAGGGAAACCATTGCATCTTCAAGAGCAGAATACAACAAAAGGTAACGAAAGGCGTACCAATCTTCGGCATTGCATTTCTCGAACACCGATCTATCAACTCTGTCAAAGAAATCACACCGATCGACAATCAAAAGGTTCCAATGGCTCTGAGCACTATGGAACTTAACAGTGGAGGTCATCAGTCTCCTAGAACTTAGAACTACTTATACCTAGCTAATCTAAGGACATCACACAAATTCATGCCCAAGGCTGGATTCGAACCTGCGACCGTAGCAGTCGCGCGGTTCCGGACTGAAGAGCCAAGAACCGCTCGGCCACCGCGGCTGGCCCGTCAACAAGCGACTTATGACTATGGTCATTCAGAGCCCCAGTAAAACATATACACTCATCAATGCACGTGTCCCCACCAACATCGACGGCCGGAGTGTTCGAGAGGTTCTAGGCGCTACAGTCTGGAACCGCGCGACCGCTACGGTCGCAGGTTCGCATCCTGCCTCGGGCATGGATGTGTGCGATGTCCTTAGGTTAGTTAGGTTTAACTAGTTCTAAGTTCTAGGGGACTGATGACCACAGCAGTTAAGTCCCATAGTGCTCAGAGCCATTTGAACCCACCAACATCGAAAATAAGAAAAACACCGACAATGTTGAAAAATTCTGGAACACACTCGAAAATACCATGAGCAAAATTCACCAAGATGACGTGAAAATACTAATGGGAGACTTCAACTCTATTTGGGACAGAAAAAACGTGTAGAAAAATCATTGGTACAAATTCAACACACCGAAACGCTTAGACTAACGTCACACGTCTGACTGACATTTGCCAATTGAACCACCCCAGGTAACATGCTTAGTAACCAGGTGCAAGCTGCTTTTGTTCGCCTTTCGAGACTTGCTGAAAGCCAGATTTTTAATTCTTTTGTAGCACAGCTACAAGCAGGCAGATAAAAACTTAATAAGGGAATCGTAAGACAACGCTCGAGCAAAATTCTTCTTGCTACTTTCAGTAACTCTTAGTGTCAGAGTGAAAACCTTACGGTACTGCCAGATTCATAATGCCACTTTTGTTTTCTGCCGACATTTTTTTGTTGTTGTGAATACATAATTTTATCTATGAAAAGCCCCATTTTCATAACACTTACGAATGGTACAGGAAATGAAATAAATACAGATCTTTTCTAAGTGTAAAGTCTGTAATATCCTACTAATTCGTGTTAAAATAAGCCCAATTGTCTCACAGAAACTTAATGCTTTATTAAGATAGACTGCCGTCGTGATGTTTCTGTATTAAGCTGACTTTAGTTTGTATTAGTACAGTGAATATTTTAATTGCATTTTCCATTAGTTTACTAAACGCAACAGTAATTATCAAAGAGAAATTAATTAGCAGCAGAATTTTCTTTCACGATATCTAAAACGATATGACAATGGTAAAGTTGTTTACAAATTCTACGCCTGTAGAAACCTACTTGTTCTAACGATGTCAATAAACCAGAGTAGTTTTAAAAGTATTTTCGTCTAGAAATGAATTGCCTTGACGGTTGATCGATCTAGAGTGGGAAAGGTAAAATTTTACAAATATATGACGAGAGGGACAAGTGCTTGAGAGAGGACTTCCCTATCAATACAAATGTGCCCGAGAGACGACTTTCCTATCAATCTCCTGGATAGTTTTGTTTCTCAAATCAACATAGTGCGTTATCATGCAGTAGCACAGGTGATGTAGTTTTGTTGCTCGATTTTCTTACACTGTGACCGAAAGGTGTCTCAATTGTTGGCAACAAATTCCAGCTGTGTTGCACACACCCTGGGGGCAGAATTCGTAGCCCAAAACACACTTTTGGATTTATCAGATGTAAAATAATATGTTCACGCAACTCTTTCCTCGAGTTTACGTCTTTTGGTGGGGCTCAGCCTTTCATTTCTTCTTAGGAAGTTAACGATAAAGGCATCATAACACGTCACCAGTAACAGTACTGCATAGGAATGCTCGATGAGTGACCTGATGACGTTCAATAATAGTTACTCTGTTGATTTTTGTTGTTTCGAATTAGAGCATGCAGTACTCCTACACCAGACTTCTGAACATTGCCTGTTGAATGCAAATTCAAGTGGTTCATAATTATTTTAGTAAATTCACTCGATATTTTTATGTCCTTTAAATTACATTTGCTACATGATTCGCATTGAAGACGTAGGAAATGTATGTTATTTGGTGCGGGAAGCACGTTCCAACAGAAACTGATGCTTACATTGACATTTATGTTGCGAATTAGTCGTCTTATCCATCACATGGATAACGAGGATGCTCCGTTTTGCTACAGTTGTTTCATAGCTAACAAGGGAACCTCCCCATCGCACCCTCCTCAGATTTAGTTATAAGTTGACACAGTGGATAGGCCTTGAAAACTGAACACAGATCATTCGAAAAACAGGAAGAAGTTGTGTGGACCTATGAAAAAAATATTCAAACCAAACAAACTGAGTAGTCCGTGTGCATGATAAGCAACATCAAGGATAGCTTGAGCACGGGAGCGCAGTGGTCGCGTGGTTAGCGTGAGGAGCTGCACAACGAGAGGTCGTTGGTTTAAGTCTTCCCTCGGGTTAGTTGTTTGATTTTTTTTATTTTCAGACAATCATCACCACACGTACTGTTATTCAACAAATGTAGGAAATAATCATACAAATGTTCGACAATCGTTCGATCCCTTAAGGAACTTTCCGATGCCTTACAGTTCGGAAAATATTCATTGACATTGTTATTGGAGTCACGAGCTATATTTGCTGGATTCATATTGCCCACGCAATGCATCGCACGTATTTAATGCACTCTCGTCCAAAGTAGCGAACAGTTAACTGCCAGCCAGGGAGCCTCATTAGCAGGAATACTCTCTCTTCCGTGCGCTATAGTCGACTGACGTCATGTCTTTCGATGTTTTTTAGGTGTAGCGTCATCATACTACGGCGCGGTTACCTCGCATCGGACGGACGGACGGACAGATAATAATTGTCTGAAAATAAAAATTAAACTTTTCACTCCTGGGAAAATTTGACGGAAGGACCTCTTGTTCCGCAGCTGCGTGCGCTAACCACGGGATCACGGCGCTCCTGAGCTCACCCTATCCTTGATGTTGCCTATCTTGCGCATGGACTACTCAGTTTGTATATTTTGCTTATTTTTTCATACTTCCACACAACTTCTTCCTGTTTTCTCGATTGATCTGTGTTCAGTTTTTCAAGGCCTATCCCCTGTATCAACTTATAACTAAATCTGAGGGCGGTGCGATGGGGATGTTCCCTTGTTAGTGGTATTGTGTGTTGGTGGCGTTGCCAGTTTGCATACTGTGCATGTAACTCACAATAAATGCGTTGGATGCCTCCTGTGATCAGTTTACTTGAAAAACGTTTGTTGTCATCGTAATTTATGTAACTGGCTCTCCGACTTCCAATTTGACAATTTGTGGAAAAATTGTTTACCTCGTTAGTCCTAGTTTCAAACATTGTCTGTCTGACGGAAAACGTAGGCATGAAGGGGTCTGTAAAAAGCAATTAATCGCTATTATAGCAAACTTTTGAATTCACATGATACTTGAAGTCTCTATATTGATTCTGAGAGTTTTCTTATTTCTCTTGTTATTTACTGTCTCAATGTCATCCGTGAAAATAAAATTAAAGGCAGTTGGATTAGGTTCCTGATCTATAAACTGTGATTTAATATTCTGCGCTGCTAAATAAATTTTGAAGTTTGTATTCTTTACGTAAAACAGAGTATCGGTGTCAGTCCTAGGATTGACGATAAACTTCAGAAATACAATTACGGAAAAGTGACATATCGATTATGGCTCCTCACCATCAACAATAGTTGTTACCCATAGTTTCATATTTGCTATTTTATCGTCGTTACCCTTTAGAGACCAACCTGATCATTCCACAATGCCATTTTTGACTCGCTTCTTAATATGTCCTATAACTACAGATTTGTCGAAAATATTAACTGTTAAATACGCTTTCCACAAATTAGAAACTTCCAGTTATTCTTCATATCTTGAAACTTACTACCGTTGACTTTCACTGGAGAAAAGATACATAATAATAAAATGAAATCAAAGATTAGAATGTCAAATCATAGTGTGAATGGTTAAAATGAAATGAACTAAAAATCATCTCCTTGTCTAAAAGACGTTATTCTTCCAGAGAACTTCGGCACCTCAAAATTTTTTACACCTCTGATGTTCAGCCACATGTGGACAAATAGCGGGTCCCATGATGCAGCACTGTTTAGCCGTCACAAAATGAAGCCTCAAAAATCAGTCCACATTCCATTTACTGCGTTTCCTTGAAATTATATAAAATATACGTCTGTAAGTAAAAAAAAAAAAAGACGAAGAAGAAAGAAACAAAGCTTGAAACAGCTGATTGGTGAAGCCTCCTTTGGCTTCCACAACAGCTCGAAGTCTGTTGGGCATTGAGCCCACAACTCGAGCCACATAACTAGGAGATTCAAGTAACTCATTCCAAGCGTCATGAATCACATCAGAAAGCTGTCGGCGAGTCGACGGTGACTGCCCTTTTCTCGTATTACTCTGACCATTTCTGCCCAGATATTCTCAATGGGATTCGTGTCAGCTCCTTTAGGTGGCCATTCCGTTACAGTAATATTACTATGGTCGTCGACCCGCCTCTTAACCACACGTGCCATATGAATAGACGAGCGATCTTGTTGGAACATGATCTGATCATCGCCAAATCTTGCTGCCACAGCAGGCAACATCACGTTCTCCAGAATTGATATGTAATTGCGCGCATCGAATCTTCCTTCCACTTCCCACAGGAGCCCACACCCTTCGGCCGATATCCACGCCCATACCGTTACCGACTACAAATGGCTGTGAGCACTGTTGGACTTAACATCTGTGGTCATCAGTCCCCTAGAACGTAGAACTACTTAAACCTAACTAACCTAAGGACATCACACACATCCATGCGCGAGGCAGGATTCGAACCTGCGACCGTAGCGGTCACGCGGTTCCAGACTGAAGCGCCTCGAACCGCACGGCCACACCGGCCGGCACCGACAACCTGCCACTCCTTCGGCAACTGTAAATATATTTTCGATTATACCTAGCACATTTAGGCCGGTAAACTAGTACTTTTCCGGATGATGCCGTAGAGAAAACTTTTTGGTGCGTGAAAATCACTCGCCTCCAAAACTGGAGAGGTTTGTCGCCATTTTCAGTAGCAAAAGCAAGGCAAGCTTCTCTTTGGGAAACAGTCAATGTCTCTTTCACAGCAGCGCTTCTTGCTCTCAGTCCACCTTCCCTTACACGAGGAGTGACGGTCTTACTGCTAACATTGAGACCCAAAGTTTGCTGAATTTGTCGTGCGTTGACAAATGGGTGGTTCTCACTGAAACGGCGTATCTGCTGATCCTGAGCTGCTGTTGTTTTGCGGCGACGGCCATGAGGCCTCCCATTCAAGTTACCACTCTCTTCCTTTCGTCTGATCCACCTGGCTACCGTCGACTTGTGAAGACCCATAGTTCTTGCTATGTCGGCATTTGAAGATCCCTCTGCATGGAGTTCTATTATAGCGCCCTTGTCTGCCTCAGCCAGATGGGCCATTTAGCGTTGACTGAATGATTCGTCGCGGTTAATATTGGCTGCGGAAACAGCGCTGGCAGGAAACAGACTGCCTCCTCCACGATGGCAGCCACAACGCAGTGGCCAAGTATGTGTAACACGGAAATCGATGGCATAAAAGAGAGATCGCAAGCCCATACCCGTGTCATTACATAGTGGAGCAACTTAAAATCTCTAATTTTTCTCAGAAGGGACTGGTCCACTCTTGTCATGTCTTATCCTGATAAATATTACATGAAATGAAATGTTTACGTTTTGCATATGCGGCAGGCCTGACGCAAGAAACATTTCTGAAATATCTGAGGCAACCTGAAGAACACTTCATGAATTTTATCTGTAGAGGGTTGCCTTATAAGAAGGAAAACGTGTTTATCCCCGCTCGCCGTGTTTCCAGGTGGCGCAGTTTACTCGGAGGCATACATAATTCTCGCCGGGCGTAAGAAGCGACTCGACGAGCGAGGGGAACTCGCCAAGTGTCATAGGCTGATTGTCCCGAAACTTTGCTCACAAGGGGAGGCCGCCAAAAGTGAAATTCAGATTCGATTCATACTGCGCATAATAAAAGCTCATGGCCAGAGGTGTAATGTGGCAAAGCACCAAGATGCACTTCTCAGCTGTTGTCGAGAAAATCGACAGTTAGAAGAAACCGTTGCGGTGAAATACTCTCTACGATTAATAATTTTCTACAGCGTCGTGGCGCAGCGGTAAGCGCTCGAGTTCGTAATCCGAAGGTCGCCGGATCGAATCTCACGCCATCACGCCATGCAACATTTTTTTATTATTATTATTTTTTTGTAATTCAAATATATATATATATATATATATATATATATATATATATAAACTATTAATGAATTGCTTATGCGTGTTGGTGAAGGCGGATCGCTCTCCAATTGTACCGCCTCCATTTTACCGTTTGTTTAACAGGGTGTACCAAAGCTCTCACGTCCGCACTGATTTTCGACGGTGTTATAAGTTGTGCTAGGGACCGCATCTACCTTCTTTCGAAGTTAGCAGGCAACTACGCTGTTATGCGGCGGCTCGTTTCGGCCCATTCAACATCTGTCCTTCAAGTGTAACGAGCGATTAACGGAGTTTATATTTCATACCTGCCACAGCAAATTTGTGTTCGTGGGGTTTCTATTCTAATTCGAACGTTTGACTTACGCTATACGTATTCGTTTCGGAATATCGTTTCTACGTCTTCCGCTAACTATACGTGGTTAACATTATGAAGACAATTAATAACATTTGTGAAATACAAATTTGTTTGCGGAAAACATAATGATGTTCGAAGTCGCCAGTTTTTCCACGACAAACGACTTTCAACAACTTATTATATGCATAATTGTTGCAACCTGTTGCCGGGAATTATATATATATATATATATATATATATATATATATATATATGTGTGTGTGTGTGTGTGTGTGTGTTTATACACACATTTGAATTACAAAATACAAATACTAAAAAAAAAAAAAGTTGCATGGAACGAGATTCGATCCGCCGACCTTCGGATTACGAACTCGAGCGCTTACCGCTGCGCCACGACGCTGTAGAAAATTATGAATCGTAGAGAGTATTTCACCGCAGCGGTTTCTTCTAACTGTCGATTTTCTCGACAACGGCTGAGAAGTGCATCTTGGTGCTTTGCCACATTACACCTCTGGCCATGAGCTTTTATTATGCGCAGTATGAATCGAATCTGAATTTCACAATTGGCGGCCTCCCCTTGTCAGTGAAGGAGAGGACAAAATAAGCGAACTTGTGTTTCGGCTTATCTGCAGACACTCGACCGTTTCCGAGAAAACGACGGCCAAAGTTATCAACGCGCTGTTGCTCTAGTGTAGATACCTTCTGCAGCCGAGAACGCAATTGAAGCGGTGGCTCAGTGGCTACCGTCGTTCCTTCTTAGCATTGATTCCCGTGTTCGAGACCATATTGGGTTTTTTAATTATTTTATTTTCCTGCCTCTCTACCAGAATTATCTTCGTATGTTTTTTTTCTAATTTATGTTGAAATAATGTTGTCATTACTCGACAATTAACTTTATGTGTAATTAATGAATTAAAAAAATAATAAACGAATGAGACAAGCTGATATAAAATCATCTCGTCTGCCTCATGTATCGTTATATCCAAATGGTTTATCAATGTTAATCTACATTTAGATCCGATAATGGCACCTTTAGTGTGTTGAAACCGGTTATCCAGTAGACAGTATTTAAGCGATCTTGGCTTCTGAATTATTTCTACAACAGAGTGATCGCCCCACTACGCACTGTGTGTTCCCTTTTTAACTTATTTCTTTACACAGTAAATTAACTGACGAATAACGACAACAGTGTTTCATCATAAATTGGAATAAACATTCGTAGATAATTCAGAGAGTGAGGGGGGAAAAAAGGAAAAACCGGGTTTCGAACTCGCAGCGCAAAGTTCCGAAGTCGCTATGGTAGCCGCAGAGCCACCGCTTCAGTTGAATCCTTAACCGCTAAGCGGTATCTACACTATAGCAACAACGCATTGAACACTTTGACCGTCGTTTTCTCAGAAGCGGTAGAGTTTAAGCTTATTTTGTCCCCTCTTTCAATGAGCGTAGTTAAAAGCAAGATCGGGATCTGACACTTGGCGTGCCCCCTCGTAAATTGCGTGCGTTGGGATTCAGTAGACAGAATGCGTCCACTTTCCTCGACTACTCATTGACATGTTTGGAAACTTTCTTTGTTGTAGTTGCACTTTGCATTATGAGGGCTGGTTTTCCTGATGAGGATCTACTTATGGACTTTGCTCCTAATTTACGTTACTGTGTAGTAGACCTACTGCAACTACTTAAACCGGAAACGTTTGTTTGTTTGGATACTCCGCTTCTTAGTTGCTACATTTCGCTAAAATATTTTCCTTTTTTTCAAAACGGCAAGTTAAGATGACCACTGCAACATGGTAAGATCAGTAACAATTTAATACTTTGAAACAGTTATGTGTGGTGTACGAGGAGTCTACTGTTGTTGACTGAGGAATACATTAAACACGAAAGCTGCGTCCAATAACAATAATTAACTTTCGGTTACATGACAAAACACAAGTCGAAGCACTGTCAGTTCATCTCAGTACCCAGTAAAACTTAAACTGGAAAGATCGAAAACATACTTTTGTGGGGAAGGCAAACGAATGACTGCGTTTTATTGGCCGCACACTAAGAATACGCAACAGGCCAACTGAAAACACTGCCTACACTACGTTTGTCCGTCCACTGCTATAATATCCTTGACAGACGTGATTGACTGTGCACGCAAAAACGTCCAGGAACGGTAGCACGCTTTGTAATGTCACGAAATAGGGGAGAGAGGATCCCAGATTTGATAATCGAGTTGGGGTAACATTCATGAAAACATATGCGTTTTTCGTTGCCACGAGATCTTTTCACGAAATTTCAATCACCACCATATGTTCTGAATGCCAAAACATTATTTCCTAGGGTACTTACACAAGAAGAAACCATAGTAATAATGTAATTCAAGGCTCGCAAGAAAAGATTTAAGTAGTCCCTTTTCCCGCACACTGTTAATGAGTGGGACGGTAGAGAAATAATCCGAACCTTCTGCCAGGCACGTAAGTCCGGATTGCAAAGAAATCCTGTTGATGTAGTCATGTAGATGTAACAACGAAATTATGTTGTAATTACGACATGTGACTTTCACTTGATCTGAACATCGAAGTTGTTTACTGTTTATTTACTTTTTGTTCATTAATTTCAGCCATATACGAACACCTAGGCGCGTTAAAGTGATATTGAAATAAAGTGTCATGCATGGACCAATAACAATAAGTTCCCACCTACTTGTTATAGTACTGCATTATCTGCCAGCGTATTCAGAAGTGGATATCGCATACGAAGTTCCTAGGGTGTTTGTAATGGATATTGCAGACGACTTCGACAAAGTTTGAATGTAGCTTCGTAAAAGTTCCGTGAGCAAACGATCTGAGTTGCTGGAGAATACAGTTTATTCTCACTAGACAGTATATATTATCATTATACATGAGGTGAGTAGGGTTTCGCCGCGTTGCGGTGGCCGAGCGGTTCCAGGCGCTTCAGTGACGAACCGCACGGCTGCTTCAGTCGCAGGTTGGAATTCTACCTCGGGCATAGATGTCTGTGATGCCCTTAGGCTAGCTAGGTTTAAGTAGTTCTAGGTCTAGGGGCTGATGACCTAAGCAGTTAGGTCGCATAGTTCTTGAAGCCATTTTTTGACCTTTCGCGTAAATTTTCTTTACATAAACCGTCGTATCTTTTGATTGCGTTGACATAGAAGCTCACTTTTTTACACCAGCAAGGGACCGGTTACAGCAAGAAGTGCGATACATTTCCGCTTATTATGTCCACCCGTTCTGGAGGTAAACGGGTTTTAAGGGTTGGGTAGACCGATAGACGGTCAAGAAAGTGAGACTAGTAGGGTTCCGTTTTTACCGGTTTAGGTGACGAAATCCTAACAACGAAAACACTGAAGATGAGGGCCGCATAAATAACACCCGCTACTCTTTATTCGAAATGTTCTAGTTGCTGTCGATACATAAGCATATTAGTCGTAGCTACGTTTTCGATCCAAATCACGTTTACAGGAATGCAAATAGAATGTATTTGCCTATACACGTGGTAATTCACATCCCAGTATTAATGCCACCGCGTTTTAGAAGTACGAACATTCTCATTGCTAGCTAGCTTAAGAAACACTTCTGCTAATGAACGTTTTCTGGCTGTGGCGAGTCTAGTGGAGAATTCGAAACAATGCAGAATACGTTTGGCAGCTATGTAGCCGTTTATTTCCTGGGGTGGTGCAGAATTATCCTACAAAATTTACTCTCTAATAACAGTAATTTGTTATTTCGATAATCATCCCGAATGATTGTCGCATAAGTGGTGACATAAAGGAAGAAAATTCATGTTTTTGAGTCCAGAAAGCTCTATGCAACAGAAACTGCAGATTTTTATTGCGAAATTGCCGGCTTGTTCATGTCTGGGATAATAATAGAGGGCTGTTTGCCTAGGTTGTCTGCTAGCATAGTGAAAGGAAGGTCTGGTTTGTTTTCGGTTCTAATCTCTATGGAGGCAGGTAGAATATCAGTAAAGCAATTTTAAGAAATTCTCGCGCACCCAATACGATTTATCGCTACCTTTATTCTGTACTGGCGCTCTGTGGATGTCAATATGACACTCTTGTAGAATTTCATACATGATACTGCCTCCTTTTTCCGCTTCTGTCAATAATGGAATTGACTTAAGTGTGGCACTGAATGATGTTTAAGTGAATTTCATTATGAATCTTCACGCATTGCTAAATTTGCACACTTTCATGGTAGGTCAGCAATGGTAATCCAGTATGACTGGTCTGAACGTTGACACAGACCGTTTCGCGGGCGAATGCGGATAATATTTTGCTAATTCGTAACGGTCTGGGGTTCTTTGTCTGTTATCTGGATAAGCTGAAATTCATTTTTATTCGTCCGTTTCATACAAATTAGCGTTTCTTCTTTCAGTTCTGTCCTATGTTTACGTGTTGTATTTAACACACTAATCAGCATTAATATAGTCTTAGAAATTATGGAATACAGTCTAAAAAAGTTCAGATAGTTTGTCAATTTCACGCCTGCGCATAGTATGTTGGTAGCACTTCGTCGCCTTGCCTGTTATGCTGTGTAGCAGACTTTAAAGCCGTGCGGATCAGCATAACGAAAAGGCGAGGGGTCTCGCTCGTTTTGTCCACGACTGTACGCGGTTACCCACTGGAATTTTGGATGTCCTCCTCTAGCATTACTTTTCCTCAACAGTAGTTGTCGATACCAGTATTATTTTTCGAATTTTGGACAGGTCAGTATTACCTCAGCTCCTTTCCTGAAAATTTTCGTATAATTTTATACACAATATGTTCTATTTTAACCTAAAATTTAAGAAAAAGAATTACTTTTTTTTTCGGTATTACACTCTGAATGTACAGTTAAAATCATTTCTTAGAAACATTTGAAATTGTGAATTATTTGGCACACTTAAGATTTCTATTATTAATTAAGCAATATAGTACTGTTTACTATGTTTATTTCTGGATTCGTTTATGAAATAATAATCGAACTTAACAGAAATTCATTTGTCAAGAAAAATTGTAAACCCTTATTTCCGCTGAGTGAACAGTACTAAGCATGACTTTGATGTGATCGGAAGTATTTTTGTATTTTGGGCGAATAACGTAATTTCGGCTTTGTTAATGTGAAAATTCAAAAGACTGTGTGATAGACTAAAACGTGACAAAATATTTTAACGTAACAACAAAAATTCTGCAACAACAGTCTTCAAATTTATTTAGATCGATTACCGGCCGCTGTGGCAGGGCAGTTCTAGGCGCTTCAGTCCGGAATCGCGCGACTGCTACGGTCGCAGGTTCGAATCCTGCCTCGTGCATGGATGTGTGTGATGTCTTTAGGTTAGTTAGGTTTAAGTTGTTCTAAGTCTAGGACACTGATGACCTCAGATGTTAAGTCCCATAGTGATTAGAGTCATTTAAACCATTTTTTATTTAGATCAATTCAACCATGACGACCTGAAATGTGATAATTTCAGCTTCAAGAATCAGACCCCTAGACAAGAAGAACTGGAGCCATCTCGAACCGAAAATCTATGTAAACTAGAAAGTTTATTATAATCTTCACTCCTCTCAAATTTTTCATAAAAGGCTTTGCTTACTGTGGGCAATAACAGAAATTAGGAATGAGAGGGGAGATCACGAACACCATCCAAACGTTAGGAGACCGTGCATCTTCAATGAACCATAGTTAAATTAGTTATGTGAGCATTTGCTCCCCTGTTTTTCTGCTTTAATTGCATTATTTTTTCGCATTATTATACGTTCTAATTCTCATTATATTTTTCATAAATGTACACACCTGAGGATACGATTAAATCATCAGGAAACGAGTCGTTTATGATTGTATAAATAAAGGAACTATTAACAGCTAATGCGGCTACTAGCAGCTTTTTAGAAGATTTCAGTTTCTAAAAATTATAAAATAATGTATTATGTATCTAAACAATGGACACCCAACCGTAAAATCATATGTATGTTCCCTTTACAAACACTTAGTTACCTGGGTGTAGTTTGTGCCAGTGGCGCTCGCTGTCTCCAATCTAATCCTGTGTAACTTTTCGCTTGCGACACTCTGCAATTCCGGCCGAAAACGGAATTCTTGTCGCAAAAATTCCAAGGAGGGTGCGAGATACTCTGGTAGAAACATGTACCTCCTGAAAAAACACAGCATAAGAAGATTCGTATTAGTAGTAGCATACATCTTTCATAAAACGACCGATAACAAAATGCAGCGTAATTACAAGTGATTCATCAGATTTTGGCGTCTTATAGCTTCGAGTATATAATGCCCACCTATTTGTACTAACAAGCAATCGAAAGAGAATATTTTAATGTTTTGACATCTCATAGTTTCAAATATACAGGGTGGTCCATTGATAGTGACCAGGTCAAATATCTCATGAAACGAAAAAACTACAAAGAACGAAAGTCGTCTAGCTTGAAGGGGGAAACCAGATGGCGCTATGGTTGGCCCGCTAGATGTTTCTGCCATAGGTCAAACGGATATCAACTGCGTTATTTAAAATAGGAACCCATATTTTTTATTACATTTTCGTGTAGTATGTAAAGAAATATGAACGTTTTAGTTGGACCACTTTTTTCGCTTTGTGATAGATGGCACAAACGTATAAGTACGTGGTATCACGTAACATTCCGATTCCGCCAGTGCGGAAGGTATTTGTTTCTTGATACATTACCCGTGTTAAAATGGACCGTTTACCAATTGCGGAAAAGGTCAACATCGTTTTGATGTATGGCTATTGTGATCAAAACGCCCAACGGGCGTGTGCCATGTATGCTGCTCGGTATCCTGGACGATATCATCCAAGTGTCCGGACCGTTCGCCGGATAGTTACGTTATTTAAGGAAACAGAAAGTGTTCAGCCACATGTGAAACGTCAACCACGACCTGCAACAAATGATGATGCCCAAGTAGGTGTTTTAGCTGCTGTCGCGGTTAATCCGCACATCAGTAGCAGACAAATTGCGCGAGAATCTGGAATCTCAAAAACGTCGGTGTTGAGAATGCTACATCACATTGATTGCACCCGTATCATATTTCTATGCACCAGGAATTGCATGGCGACGAGTTTGAACGTCGTGTACAGTTCTGCCACTGGGCACAAGAGAAATTACGGGACGATGACAGATTTATTGCACGCGTTCTATTTAGCGACGAAGCGTCATTCACCAACAGCGGTAACGTAAACTGGCATAATATGCACTATTGGGCAACGGAAAATCCACGATGGCTGCGACAAGTGGAACATCAGCGACCTTGGCGGATTAATGTATGGTGCGCCATTATGGGAGGAAGGCTAATTGGCCCCCATTTTATCGATGGCAATCTGAATGGTGCAATGTATGCTGCATGACAGAAAGGCGATGTACTTCCAACATGATGGATGTCCGGTACATAGCTCGCGTGCTGTTGAAGCGGTATTGAATAGCATATTTCATGACAAGTGGATTGGCCGTCGAAGCACCATACCATGGCCCGCACGTTCAACGGATCTGACGTCCCCGAATTTCTTTCTGTTGGGACAGTTGAAGGATATTTGCTATCGTGATCCACCGACAACGCCTGACAACATGCGTCAGCGCATTGTCAATGCATGTGCGAACATTACGGAAGGCGAAATACTCGCTGTTGAGAGGAATGTCGTTACACATATTGCCAAATGCATTGAGGTTGACGGACATCATTTTGAGCATTTATTGCATTAATGTGGTATTGACAGGTAATCACGCAGTAACAGCATGCGTTCTCAGAAATGATAACTTCACAAAGGTACATGTATCACATTGGAACAATCGAAATAAAGTGTTCAAACGTACCTAAGTTCTGTATTTTAATTTAAAAAACCGACCTGTTACCAACTGTTCGTCTAAAATTGTGACTATTACAGCGCCATCTATCACAAAGCGAAAAAAGTGATCCAACTAAAACATTCATATTTCTTTACGTACTACACGAATATGTAATAAAAAAATAGGGGTTCCTATTTTTAAAAAAACGCAGTTGATATCCGTTTGACCTATGGTAGAGCCACCTAGCGGGCCAACCATAGCGCCATCTGGTTTCCCCCTTCAAGCTAGACAAGTTTCGTTCTTTGTAGTTTTTTCGTTTGACGCTTATTTCGTAAGATATCTGGCCCGGTCACGATCAATGGACCACCCTGTATAATGCCCAATAACTAATAACCAATCGAAAGAGCATATTTTATTGTTTTGTTTATGTCATCGCAGGTTTCATTTTGACTCACCAGATGGCAGGGCGATAATAGCTTGCAAAATGGTGACTATATCAACAGAAAGCAATTTTTGTGTTGCAGTATGTGTGAACAGAATCTGTGCATTCTGAAGACAGTACAAGATAGAGCCACTGACCGAACAAAGTATTCTGCGATAGCATCGACAGTTCAAGGACACAAACTGCCTCCGTTAAAGGAAAAGCTCTGGGCCACCACCTGCCAAAGAGTAAACGGTGGAGAGGGCACGAGATGTATTCCGTCGTAGCCCAAACGAATCGACGTGGCGAGCAAGTCGCGAACTGGGCATTCCTCAGGCAACTGTGTGCGAGATTCTGTGGAAGCGATTACGTCAGGAACCGTATCGCGCACAACTGCTGCAACGTTTACGGCCGAACGACCGCACCATTAGATTCGAATTTTAGGAACGTTCCTAGAAAGCAATGGAAGATGACGTGTTCAGTGGTGAGGTGATGTTCTGCCTAAACGGTAAAGTGAATCGTCACGGCGTCCTCACAGGGAGAACGGAAAATCCCAGTGTTACAGTGGAGATTGAAAGAGGTCCTCCAAAGGCGAATGTCTTCTGTACTGTGTCATGTAGCAACGTTTAAGAACCCTACTTCTTCCCTGGGAAACCTTTCACGGATATGATGCACCTACACATGTTACAAGAGTGGTTGCAATGCACACTTCATATTCCAACAAGACGGAGCTCTGCCTCATTGACATAGAGAACTGCATCGCCATATGAGCAATGAACTTCCGAACAGGTAGTCCGCAAGGTCTCCCAACCTCACAGTTTGTTTTCTTCATTGGGGATAAGTGAAAGGCAATGTGTACGTTCCACCTTTTCCGACAATATTGCTTGAACTTCAAGATCGTATCACTGTTGGGCTGGGGAACATTGACAGGTATATACTCGAAAGTGTATGGACTGACCTTAGTAGTAGAACAAAGAGAGCACCACCCCACATTGCATTGTTGGCAAATTTATTCAAAATGGCGTATTCAAGATGGCAGCGATACTGTGGCAATGTCGCAATGACGTCATGGTGGGAAGTTCAAATTTTGGCAGGAAAATAGGTCAATTGGGCTACCTCCACTAAAATAACCCCCTCCCCTGGAAAATGGCGGGAAGTTAACATTCCAGCACGACAATGCAACACATCAAGGATACCTCGACTAACCTAAGAAAATGGTGGGAAAATAGGTCACTTGGGCTACCTCCACTAAACTAACTCATCCGACTGCCACCTCTTCCTAGGAATTGGCGGAAAAAGGACTGAGCCTATGCTGGACAGGATGGACATAAGTCTATTTTCAGTTTAGAGGCAGTACCACCATCAAGTGTGTTAACCACGAGGTCTGGAGTCCAACTGACCTAGTACACAGTACCATCACCAGAGGGCACTGTCGTCCCTCTCGGGATGTAATCCAAGATGGTGGTCTGGAGGGGAAAATGGTGGGAACAGGACTCAGCCTGCACTGGGCTGCTGGAGAGAGGAAGGAGTGTACTTTATTTATTTTTGGAACCATTTGATTTGGGACAGATTTGACATAGTATATTTATTACACTGATAACACTCACTCTGAGAAAGCAAGTGTTCAAAGACAAGTTGAAGCAGACCACCCATCTCTGGTTGGGATGCCCTCACTCATCCACCACTGTGGCATTAGGACATCTCCAGACCAGTAGCTGTAGGATATCAAAAAATTCCCATAACTTTTCTCTTCTGTAAGACAGTCCTTCGAATTCTGTTTGCGTAATTGTTCTGATTTCCCACTGTCTGTGCTTAGAAGAATGATTCTATGATTAATGGTGTTTTTGCGAGCGTGCACAGACATGATGAAAGCTTTTAGTGGTGAGAACGATTAACGTTTCTGAGATGTATGTTGACCATGAACCATGGACCTTGCCGTTGGTGGGGAGGCTTGCATGCCTCAGTGATACAGATGGCCGTATCGTAGGTGCAACCACAACGGAGGGGTATCTGTTGAGAGGCCAGACAAAGGTGCAGCTCCTGAAGAGGGGCAGCAGCCATTTTAGTAGTTGCAGGGGCAACAGTCTGGATGATTGACTGATCTGGCCTTGTAACGCTAACCAAAACGGCCTTGCTGTGCTGGTACTGTGAACGGCTGAAAGCAAGGGGAAACTACAGCCATAATTTTTCCCGAGGACATGCAGCTTTACTGTATGGTTAAATGATGATGGCGTCCTCTTGGGTACAATATTCCGGAGGTAAAATAGTCCCCCATTCGGATCTCCGGATGGGGACTACTCAAGAGGACGTCATTATCAGGAGAAAGAAAACTGGCATTCTGCAGATCGGAGCGTGGAATGTCAGATCCCTTAATCGGGCAGGTAGGTTAGAAAACTTAAAAAGGGAGATGGATAGGTTAAAGTTAGATATAGTGGGAATTAGTGAAGTTCGGTGGAAGGAGGAACAAGACTTTTGGTCAGGTGAATACAGGGTTATAAATACAAAATCAAATAGGGGTAATGCAGGAGTAGGTTTAATAATGAATAAAAAAATAGGAGTGCAGGTAAGCTACTACAAACAGCATAGTGAACGCATTATTGGGGCCAAGATAGACACGAAGCCCATACCTACTACAGTAGTACAAGTTTATATGCCAACTAGCTCTGCAGATGATGAAGAATTGATGAAATGTATGATGAGATAAAAGAAATTATTCAGGTAGTGAAGGGAGACGAAAATTTAATGGTGATAGGTGACTGGAATTCGAGAGTAGGAAAAGGGAGAGAAGGAAACATAGTAGGTGAATATGGATTCGGGGAAAGAAATGAAAGAGGAAGCCATCTGGTAGAATTTTACATAGAGCACAACTTAATCATAGCTAACACTTGGTTCAGGAATCATAAAAGAAGGTGGTACACATGGAAGAATCCTGGAAATACCAGAAGGTTCAAATGGTTCAAATGGCTCTGAGCACTATGGGACTTAACTTTTAAGGTCATCAGTCCCCTAGAACTTAGAACTACTTACGCCTAACTAACCTAAGTACATCAAACACATCCATGCCCGAGGCAGGATTCGAACCTGCGACCGTAGCGGCCGCGCGGTTCCAGACTGTAGCGCCTAGAACCGCTTGACCACCCCAGCCGGCTACTAGAAGGTATCAGATAGATTATATAATGGTAAGACAGAGATTTAGGAAACAGGTTTTAAATTGTAAGACATTTCCAGGGGCAGATGTGGACACTGACCACAATCTATTGGTTATGAACTGTAGATTAAAACTGACGAAACTGCAAAAAGGTGGGAATTTAAGGAGATGGGACCTGGACAAACTGATTAAACCAGAGGTTGTACAGAGTTTCAGGGAGAGCATAAGGGAACAATTGTCACAAATGGGGGAAAGAAATACAGTAGAAGAAGAGTGGGTAGCTCTAAGGGATGAAGTAGTGAAGGCAGCAGAGAATCAAGTAGGTAAAAAGACGAGGGCTAGTAGAAATCCTTGGGTAACAGAAGAAATATTGAATTTAATTGATGAAAGGAGAAAATATAAAAATGCAGTAAATGAAGCAGGCAAAAAGGAATATAAACGTCTCAAAAATGAGATCGACAGGAAGTGCAAAATGGCTAAGCAGGGATGGCTAGAGGACAAATGTAAGGATGTAGAGACTTATCTCACTAGGGGTAAGATAGATAATGCCTACAGGAAAATTAAAGAGACCTTTGGGGAAAAGAGAACCACTTGTATGAATATCAAGAGCTCAGATGGAAACCCAGTTCTAAGCAAAGAAGGGAAAGCAGAAAGGTGGAAAGAGTATATAGAGGGTCTGTACAATGGCGACGTACTTCAGGACAATATTCTGGAAATAGAAGAGAATGTAGATGAAGACGAAATGGGAGATACGATACTGCGTGAAGAGTTTGACAGAGCACTGAAAGACCTGAGTCGAAACAAGGCCCCATGAGTAGAAAACATTCCATTAGAACTACTGACGGCCTTGGGAGAGCCAGTCCTGACAAAACTCTACCATCTGGTGAGCAAAATGTATGAGACAGGCGAATTACCCTCAGACTTCAAGAAGAATATAATAATTCCAATCTCAAAGAAAGCAGGTGTTGACAGATGTGATAATTACCGAACAATCAGTTTAATAAGCCACAGCTGCAAAATACTAACGCGAATTCTTTACAGACGAATGGAAAAACTAGTAGAAGCCGACTTCGGGGAAGATCAGTTTGGATTCCGTAGAAATGTTGGAACACGTGAGGCAATACTGACCTTACGACTTGTCTTAGAAGAAAGATTAAGGAAGGGCAAACTTACATTTCTAGCATTTGTAGACTTAGAGAAAGCTTTTGACAATGTTGACTGGAATACTCTCTTTCAAATTCTGAAAGTGGCAGGGGTAAAATACGGGGAGCGAAAGGCTATTTACAATTTGTACAGAAACCAGATGGCAGTTATAAGAATCGAAGGACATGAAAGGGAAGCAGCGATTGGGAAGGGAGTGAGACAGGGTTGTAGCCTCTCCCCGATGGTATTCAATCTGTATATCGAGCAAGTAATAAAGGAAACAAAAGAAAAATTCGGAGTAGGTATTAAAATCCATGAAGAAGAAATAAAAACTGTGAGGTTCGCCGATGACATTTTAATTCTGTCAGAGACAGCAAAGGACTTGGAAGAGCAGTTGGACGGAATGGACAGTGTCTTGAAAGGAGGATAAAAGATGAACATCAACAGAAGCAAAACGAGGATAATGGAATGTAGTCGAATTAAGTCTGGTGATGCTGAGGGAATTAGATTTGGAAATGAGACACTTAAAGTAGTAAAGGAGTTTTGCTATTTGTGAAGCAAAATAACTGATGATGGTCGAAGTAGAGAGGATATAAAATGTAGACTGGCAATGGCAAGGAAAGCGTTTCTGAAGAAGAGAAATTTGTTAACATCGAATATAGATTTAAGTGTCAGGAAGTCTTTTCTGAAAGTATTTGTATGGAGTGTAGCAATGTATGGAAGTGAAACATGGACGATAAATAGTTTGGACAAGAAGAGAATAGAAGCTTTCGAAATGTGGTGCTACAGAAGAATGCTGAAGATTAGATGGGTAGATCACATAACTAACGAGGAGGTATTGAATAGAATTGGGGAGAAGAGGAGTTTGTGGCACAACTTGACTAGAAGAAGGGACCGGTTTTTAGGACATGTTCTGAGGCATCAAGGGATTACAAATTTAGCATTAGAGGGCAGCGTGGACGCTAAAAATCTTATAGATGAATACACTAAGCAGATTCAGAAGGATGTAGGTTGCAGTAAATACTGGGAGATGAAGAAGCTTGCACAGGATAGAGTAGCATGGAGAGCTGCATCAAACCAGTCTCAGGACTGAAGACCACAACAACAACAACATGTTGGCAGCAGGACGAACATTTTGCGGCGATGCATCAGCCACGCTAGGCAAGTAAGCATGCGTGCAAGGCAAGACGCAGCTTGCATGTCGGTTAGGATCGCTAGGAACAATGCACCCTCTGCTATTCTAGGAAGCATTGGAACAGATTTCTATAGCACGACCTGTGATGTCACTAACCACAGGTTGAGAGGTATTGCCCCAGCAGCCAGAGGATGACTTGGTTCTTATTTACATAGAGATGTGATGTCAGTACAACACTCGAAGAATTCTAACTGTATATCCGAAAATAGACGTGACTTTCACCTGCTGGCTGTAGGTGATAGTGGCGTGAGGGCGGTTGCTCGCACTCCAGCGTTCATCACTCCGCAGCAACCGTGGTGCCTCCCGACTCCTGGCAGCGTGTGCGGCGTTGTCGACGTCGACGTCGCGTGTCGGTTATGGGGATGTGTTATTTAGTAGCGATCTTTTGTTTAAACTATATTCCATCGATTTCCCCTACCAGTATGATGCCGGGAGTTAATAAACTACCCCATACATGTGAATGATATCGATTTAACCCTTTCGTGGTTGATGGGTCATATATGTCCCACTAACTTTGAGCGCCAGTTCGAGTGTCGGGATATATGTTACCCAGCTCTGCACGGTGCTGCCATCTAGGGACGACTATACTGAACCTAAGAAAAAGATCGGGACTGCACTGCAAAGCAATAGAGAAGCGGTGACTACTTTTGTTGACTGGCGTGTATATATGGCCGCTGCAACGCCACTTATTTGTGTCATTCTTCAGTTTTCATCATTTCTCACTTTCCAGCGATGTCTGAAGTAAGTAATTCATCTTATTATTAACTTAATAATCATTTTTTAGTACAAATACAGTGTGGAATGTACTTCTCAGCGACTGTACTATCCTATAATCGAAATAAAATTAGTGGGACACATGTGTCCCAGTAGACATTATTTGTAAAGATTAGCAAGACAATTGATTAATGGCTATTCATCCAGGAAAAAGAGGGGATCAATGCCCACTTTCTTCCCAGCAAAGAGAGGAGTCTCTAGTGTGCCAGATGACTTCCGGCCCGTGAACGTAGGCGAACATGTACCGAAAGACAGTGGCACTAGGAAGCGATGCAGATTCTGCAGCACAAACTCTAAAGAGAAGAGAACAAAAGTTGTTTGCACTGCTTGTGGTGTACCACTCTGTGCCACACCATGTTTGTCCAAGTTTCATGGCATGTAAAGTTTTGTAAGTATTGATCATGTATCATGAAAACTTAAATGTAATGAATATTTTTTACACTTGCTCTACACAAATAAAAAGATTATATGCATGTAGAATTTGTAGTTATTTTATTCTCGGCAAAATCCTGTTTATGGCTAAAAAAATAAAATTACAAAATCAGTCAGTCAGCAGAAAAGGTATCTTGCGTTGGTTCATGGGACATGTGTGTCCCACTTCCTGTTGTGAAAAAATGGAGAACTTAAAAAATATTTTGGTGGTGACAATAAAATAATGGGACTGAAAAGAAACTGTTATCACCTAAATATTTTAAAAATCTGTAAAAAATGAATTTTATCCATGAAAGGGTTAATTAATTTGTATAAATTTTTTATATCAACATGGTGTTAGCGGTACATAACGGGAGGGTGTGGGTGGTTGTCTGACATGGAGCAGAGGAGCAGGTTAGGTGCAGACCACTAGGTTAATTTGCATAATTTTTATGTAAAATGCAGTACAATAGTTTAAGAGGGTGGGGGTGGGTGACAGAGAAGAGTGCGCCAGAAATGGCGTTCAAAAGTGTGTGAAATTCGAAAAGTGTACAAGAAAATGGTGGGAGGACATAACTAATAATTTAATATGGTATCAAAGGGGGTAATATAGTTTAAGGTTATGGAGGTGACATGTAAATCCAGTTAACAGAACAATAGGTTAAGTGCTGACAAATGGCCAAACATTTGGTTAAGGCACCCAGAGTGCAGTGCCAAACATTAGGTTATGCAACATGTTTGCCCCATTAAATTACTTCTTACGAGATCTACATCTTTCCAAACAGCTGAGAATGAAGAGGAATAGATTTCCAACCTCTGCAAACTGAATTGTTTATAGATAAACAATATGTCCTTGAATTTCCTGTTATGAGACCCTTCCTCTCTACCACAGGGCCACCATTTTCCATATAATTCATACATTGCTTTGAATCCCATAAATTGTTTAAATGAAAATATTCCATACATTGTTTAAATTATTTAAACAATATTCCATACACTACAATCGAATTCCCTCCAAATGACCAATCAACTGAGTCTTTTCCCACCAACTTCTGGGAGGGAGGGTGTGATGAGTCTTTTTCCCACCAATTTCTAGGAGGGAGGGTGGCAGGTGAGGTGGTTTACCAGAAGGGGAGAGGTTAATTAACTGATCAATTTAATTAAATAGTCAATCAAATTGATAAGAGTGAGAAGGGCTATTCCAATAACTCAGACCTGAAAGTGTACCTGTAGCAGCGAGGGGGGAGGTTTCTTGAGGGGGGAGGGGAGTGGAGGGGGTGCAGAAACAATAGGATAAATGCCTGTCAATCAAAAGAAAGGATCCTTTTAGTAGAACAATAGGTTAAGGAGCTGTCAATCAAAGGAGAACAATAGGTTACGTACCTGTCAATTAAAGGAGAATGATAGGTTAAGTACCTGTGAATCAAAGGTTTGCCCCTGAGTGCATACCTGCCTGTGATGTAGGCAACCTACACTAACAAAATGCACCAGAGCAGACCTTGTTCCCCTACTGACAACAGTCCCATGCATGTCTGCAGGGGACTGTTCAAGCTGGCCGGCCAGAGTGGCCGAGCGGTTCTAGGCGCTACAGTCTGGAACTGCGTGACCGCTATGGTCGCAGGTTCGAATCCTGCCTCGGGCATGGATGTGTGTGATGTTCTTAGGTTAGTTAGGTTTAAGTAGTTCTAAGTTCTAGGGGACTGATGGCCTCAGAAGTTAAGTCCCATAGTGCTCAAAGCCATTTGAGCTGGTGGAGGCTCTGTAAAGGTGTGGGGCATGTGCAGTTGGAGTGATATGAGACCCCTGATATGTCTAGATACGACTTTGGCATGTGACACATAGGTACGCATCCCATCTAGTCACCTGCATCCATTCATGTCCATTGCGCATTCTGACAGACTTGAGCAATTCCAGTAGGACAATGCGACACCCCACACGTCCAGAGTTGCCACAGAGTAGCTCCAGGAACGCTCTTCTAAGTTTAAACACTTACAGACATGAATATTATTTGCATATCTGGGATGCCTCGCAATGTGCTGCTCAGAAGAGATCTCTACCCCCTCGTACTCTTACAGATTGACAGCCCTGCAGGATTCATGGTGTCAGTTCCCTCCAGCACTACATCAGACATTAGTCGAGTCCATACTACGTCGTGTTGCGGCACCTCAGTGTGCTCCCGGGGGCGCTACACGATATTATTCAGACATACCTGTTTTTTGGCTCTTCAGTGTAAAATACTGTGTTGGTGTGGGCAGCTTTATGTCGGACATACTGTGAGTTCTATTAAACAGCGTTGTCTAGAACGAGAGAGATATTTTCTCCTTGAGTACCATGAGAAATCAGTGGTAGCAGATTACTCTCTAGAAAATGGAAATCGTATTACACTCGGCGAAACGCCTGTAATTACACGGACAAATACTAGTAGGTTCTGAGGTTGAGTAATAATAGAAGCGATCGAGATAACAATTTATGACATCATCCTCAGTAAAGGTGGCTTTCAGCAGCTAAGCACGGCGGAAGATTGAAGCGATCGCAGCGAGCGACAACGGATACATTGCTGTATATGGCGTTGGATCGAGCACCAGTGACGTCACAGAAGGCAGTGCAGCTGTATAGAAACCAAAAGACAATCGACAATGGCCGAGGAGTACTCTGCTAGAAGCTCGTGGATATTGAACCACTTGACGCCGCTGGCAGCTCGAGAGTATTTTATCAAAATAATATTCAATTGTAATAGTTGAGAAGTAATTGTTCTTACTGAGAAAGTAAACAAGCGTAATTATTGAGAAAGGATGCTTGCATTTTTACAGACATAATAAAAGGAAAAGAAACAGATCATGAGTAGGGTATACTTCCAGAGACCTTAAAACTCCCAGTCGATGAGCGTGGTGGACTATGAGTAATGTGAGTGTTCTCTATACTCTTCTCAATCTGGCCAGGCAGCTCAAGGTCATTTGTCCCGCTCTCCCCACCTCACGCGACCATCCCTCCACAGTAGCTTTTGCACTCTCTCCCAGTGCAGTAACCATGCCTTCTGCAGTTATGCAACAAAAGTGCGTGAGTGAATCTATGCGTTTACATTCAAACTGTGCATGATGATGAGCCTGAGAGGTATTAGGCGCCAGTCTAAGGACACTGGGCATAATGTGTTTAATTTCTTCAAAGCGCTGGAAAGCTGCCAAGGAATAGGTTTGTGGTTTTTTGAGAGATAGCATGTCAGGTCTCGGCAAGAATAGTGCAACGTATCTGTGAGGAATCCAATAAAAGTATAATCGAAAATGAAGATGACCTAGGGCAAAGTAAAAAACATTGCACACCAAAAACCTGTCGTAGGGTTGGATTATTTCCAGAAAGACGTAATCCATTGCTCAGATCACGAATTTTATGATAATAGTGAATACCCAACACTTAAAAAACTATTATCTGGCAGGATTCTAACAGAAACTGTGGTCTAAAGGTCCTTTTAGGTAAAGGACCATGTCTGATAATCTGCCATGTCCGATCGGCCAAATACCTTTTTATAGAGGAGCGGAATTGGTGTTTCAGTCTAAAAGCAGTGCTGATTATCATCAAGAGATGAATAATGTAGTATTTGGGGAATGGTTCACCGATCTCCTTCAAAGCCTGGAAGAAGGGTGTGTGATAGTCATGAACAATGCAAACTATCGTTCCATGGTTAACGAAAAAATTCCCAACACAAATTCCAATAAAGCTGACATTTTGGAATGTCTGCAGAGCAAAAGCATACCCCATGATCCCACACACATGATGGGCGAATTGATTTCCTTGTTAGGCATCGCAGCTGCATTTGTAGGCGGTATGAGCTTGATGAGCCATTGCCTTGCCGCTTTGGTAACACCGGTTCCCGTCAGAACAGCGAAGTTAAGTGCTGCCGGGCTGGGCTAGCACTTGGATGGGTGACCATCCAGTCTGCCGAGTGCTGTTGGCAAGCTAGGTGCACTCATCCCTTGTGAGGCAAACTGAGGAGCTACTTGATTGAAAGTAGCGGCTCCGGTCTCGGAAACTGACATACGGCCAGGAAAGAGGTGTACTGACCACATGCCCCTCCATATCTGCATCCAGTGACGCCTGTGGACTGAGGATGATGACACGGTGGCCGGTCTGTACCGTTGGGCCTTCATAGCCTGTTCGGGAGAAGTTATGAGTCTGATGATCTAGCTGCAGAACTGGGACTTGAAGTAATATGGCTTCCTGTCAGTATAATCTCATTGAACTGATATGGGCTAAGATAAAGTGAGAAGTAGCAGACAAGAATTGTGCATTGAAATATGGAGAAGAGAGAAAATTATTGAAGGACGCCATTAAACACGAAACAACAGAAGATTGGCAGAAATGTATTGCCCGTGTGGAGCGACTGCAGGAAGAAGAATTCGTGAAGGAAGAACTTCGAGATGAATGCAATCAGAAGATTGTAATAAGTCTACATGAAGACAGTGACCACAGTTGCAGTGACTACACAGTGAAGATGATGTCTGCCTGCTATGATTTCCATTGATAGGTTAAATTTAAACTTTTCCTTTTCTTTCCCTTTATTAATATGCGAAACAAAGTTCACTAAAATGTAATGAATTAATTCTACACACCGACGATGCTTATTCTTGTTGGTACCTTGCTTATGCACCAAAAGCTGTTGACTGTACCGTGTTCTTGCAAGGAAGTAGAGGGGAGCGTATAGAGTGGGCAAAAAGGTACGTGACCTTGAGCTGCCTGGTCAGAGTGAAAAGAGTATAGTTTACACAAGAGGTGAACTCACGAGGGATACATTGTAGTCCCTACACTTGAGGCAAGCCTTATAAATAGCTGTGAACCACACTGTATAGGAAGGCACTTTATTTCACGTACTTGAAAATGAGCGGCAAGTGTTTGCTCCTCAGGTGGCTCAGTGTCTTCTCTACAGATTCCCACGTCAGGAGCTGGTGCTTCGGGTCGTCCAGGAACCCCTCCTCTGTGTGGTTTCCTTCACATGGCGGCTGCTGCAAAACTCGGCCCAGCGGTTCTGCACTGAGGTTGTGGAAGATGGCGGACAGTGGCTCGAGGATCCTGGCAGGCATGGCCAGCCGTAGGTGGTGCCGGTTCGCCAAAATGGCGGAGCACGCATACTCCACCAGCAGGTTCCCCAGTCTGCCACCAGGCTGCGCTGTCACCACACCGTCCATGCAGGCTCCTGTTTCCTATAATACATAAAGCATAAGATGTTAAACATGACATATTACTGCAATTATGGTTGCCTGTAAATGGTGATGACACTGGCCATATGTACACTGATCAGCAAGAACAGTAAGACCACCTACATAATAGTGAGTATGTCCGCATCATGGGCACGAATAGTAGCAGCGATGAATCGTGGCATGGAAGCAATGATGCCTTGGTAGGTCACTATAGGGAGTTGGCACCATATCTGCACACACTAGCTGCCCAATTTCCATAAATATGGGAGAGGGAGGCGATCAGCTCTTGAATACACATTCAGTCACAACCCAGATGTGGCGAGTTGTGGGGCCAGCACATCAATTGTAACTCACCACTGTGACATGACACATTATCTTGTCAGAACATACCATTGGCATCAGAAAACATAATCGTCATGAAGGGGTGTACGTGGTCTGCAACCTCTGTACAATACTCGTCGATCATCGTGGCCCCTTATGCAAGGCCTACTGGACCCGTGGATGCCCACGTGAATGTTCCCCAGAGCATAATGGAGCCGCTGCCAGCTTGTCTCCGTCCTGCTGTACGGATGTTGAGGAACTGTCACCTTGGAAGACGACGAATTCGCGTCCTCCTATCGTCGTCATGAAAAAGCATCGGGATTCATCTGACCAAGCAACGCCCTGCCACTGCACCAACATCCAGTGTCTATGATCACGTGCCCATTTCAGTCGTAGTTGCCGATGTTGTGGTGTGGCACATGCATGGGTCGTCAGAATGAAAATTAAGGAGATTGTAAAGTGTTAAACGACAGAGTTATTAATTCCAAGAAAGGGGCCATTTAGATACTTCTACCTACACCTAGGGCAGTTGATAGCAGATGTTCCATTTGGCGGTCCGCTGCACCCCTATATAAATACAGCTAGAGATGCAATACGAGGAGACGCTTTGCACCAAGATATCAAATTGTCCACGTCAGTCAAATGCCCACGTATGTTGTGCCTCGGATGACGTCGCAGCTGGGTAGTGTTGAATGCGTTTTCGGTAAAAGTAGGAAGTGAACTCGCAAGTACTGTGCACCATCTTTGATTTCACGGGAGTACCTTTTAGTGTGTCGCCCGTTATGTTGACAAAACCACGTGGCAAGTGGCGAGATTATTTTCCACTTTTAAGGCGAGCAATTAACTTTTGGTGGTTAGAAGTCAGGGCGATAGACCAATTTATTTGGAACTTCCCATAGAGATCACCTCTGAACCGTTAATAGTGCTGTTTTCGATAGGGATATTAGTTACAATGTTAAGACTTATATTTTGTGCAAGTGAACGTTTACAGAATATATCAATCAGGTAAAACTCAAAAATTTTATTTATAGTCATAGCTGACGATCCCGCTGAGAAAATAGCAATATAGTATTTCAGTAAACACAAAGAGTAATGGGGACTTGCAGACTGGAAATTATGATCAGTATGTTCTCCATCGCATTTTGGCTGACGGCGAAAATAATTTTCAGGCACTTGTAGATGGCGAAGGTACGTGGAAAGCACGCACAGACTCTTAGTCTTTTCATAATGACATAACAAAGTAACGATCATTTGATTGTTACCCGCCGCCCGACAGTGTGTTAACATATTAGGGAATAACTTCCGTGGCGCTAGATTGAGTTCGAGAAGGGTAAAGAACGTACGGGAGAAAAGCGTTTGGAGCACATCCAACAAATAATTGAGGATGTTCGGCGTAGGTGCTGCTCTGATTGACGAGATTTGCGTAGGACAGGTAGCCGTTGTGAGACACTTCAAATCAGTCACAGGACTGGTGAAAAAAGGTTTAAAAAATAAAGGGTACTCAACCTTTTGAACACAAATAGATACGAGAAGGAACTTCAAAAATGGTTCAAATGGCTCTGAGCGCTTAACATCTATGGTCATCAGTTCCCTAGAACTTAGAACTACTTAAACCTAACTAACCTAAGGACGTCACACAACACCCAGTCATCACGAGGCAGAGAATATCCCTGACCCCGCCGGGAATCGAACCCGGGACCCCGTGCTCGGGAAGCGAGAACGCTACTGCGAGACCACGAGCTGCGGACGAGAAGGAACTGAATTTATACTATGCAGAATAAGGACTGCTTGTTATCTTCCTTTTTTGTCTGCTTGCTACCGATTTAGAAGCTCAAAGAGTTCCTCTTTGAGTGCTTTAGGTTAGCAATCGATGACTAGCACCACAAGTATATCCGGTATCTTTAATGCAGCATCCACGACTCACTGAGTCGTGTGGTGACTACGCCATACGATTCTGGATTACATTAATCGGATCTACAGGGGATAGGCAAAATAATGTGAACACCTGTACTTACTTGGGAATGGTTTATTAACAAGGGGTTGGACCTCCATTTTCCCGTAATACAGCTGCAATTCTTCTTGGAATACTGGCATATAATGAATAACTGTATAGTCTCCAATAGAATGTTAGGCCACTCTTCGATCAGAGCCTTTTCTGACTCCTGTAGCGAAAAGGGAGGCGGATATCTGTTCCGGAGTCTACGCTCCGATACCGATCACAAGGGTTGGATAATTTTCGAGTCTGTGGGCTATGCTGGCCATGGAAGTCGCTGCAGTTCAGTTGCAGGCTCCTCATACCGCGATTGTACTGTCCTGACTACGTGAATGGGTGCATTATCGTCCTGAAATATGGGATTATTGTTGGGAAACAACATTTCCATCATATGGTGCGCCTGATCATCTAAAATATTTACATAAACTTTGGCAGTAATGATGTGACTAGCAGTATACCATCATATGGCTGCCCACACTATCACACATCCACCTCCACGCTTAACAGGTGGAATGAAGCAATCAGGATTGTAGGCTTCGTTTAGCGTTCTCCAGGCGTAAACCCGCCCCGATGTTGGAAATAACGGAAACCTTGACTCGTCGGACCATATGTCATGTTTCCACTGATCATCCGTCCAGGATTTATGCTCCTGACACCATGTCTTACGCTTCTTTGCGTTGTTTGTCGCCACTTATCGTTTCGGTGTAGCAGTCCGTCCATAAACATTCGCTTTATGGAGTTCTCGGCGAACAGTGTCGACAGATACAGTCTCGAAGATGGATATTGAGCTCTGAAGTCACTTTATCCGCCATGGTTTTGTGTTGTTTTGGCACAATTCGTGTCAGCATAAGACTATCTCTGTCATTATTACTATTACGTTTACACGATGGTGTCTTTCCATGTTTTGTGTAGGCTGTCACGACTGTTGAAACAGTTGCTCTTGAAACATTCAATAAGTTGGCCGTCTTGATTACTGATGCTGCAGCTAATGGGGTCCCCACAATCTGCGCTCTTTGGAACTCAGTTAGGTCTTTCATTGCACGTCGATCTCGGCTTCTAAATGCGGATACGAAGTGTGCACTACTCGTAAACAACCTGCACTGTTGCCTAGTCCGTACTGAACAAGCACAGTCGAGCACGACACGTGCCTTACCTGCGTTGTTGATCGGTAAACACAACCATCCCATTACTAACACTGTTCACATTATTTTGCCCATCCCCTTTCAAACGGCTCTAAGCACTATGTTTAATAGCTGACGCTAATATTTGCAGAAGTATGGAAGCAACATAAAGGAACTGACCTTTATTTGTGGCGACCTGACGAACGCAGTGATGGTCTGTGCGGTGTCTCCTAAATTGTAGCTGACGATCAACAGTAGCAGCAGAGGTATCAAGACGGCTGGCACGCGCCACCAACCTTGGCGAATATATGACGTGGTCGGTGGCGGCATCCTGCAAGGAGACAAGGAAAATCCTGCATCGCTGGTCTGGCAAGCTCCAAGTGGATGGATACCTGTCTCCAAATTGTTACGAAGCACCAGGTGTTCAGACGTGCGTACCATGTTGACTGGTGTGATGAGCATTGCTGGTTGTTAAAATTGCAACACCATAATTGAAAGCGACTAACGAAACTACTTATTGTGCGTGCGCAGAACAGTAGCAAGAATACATGGTTAGATTTGAACGGGATTTGGGGATATATACAGTTCTGTACATAAAACTGTCACCTGTAGCAACAAGAATGACTGTAGCTCGGTTAGGAATCGACTCCAAATGTGCCTTGACGACAGATACGGGTACGTCATTCCATGTAGCTTCGACACTGTGCCAGAGTTCGACAGTCATAATGACTGACGTAATGTGAGTGTTAGTCTCTACACTACCCGTGACCAGATGCCTTTAGTGGATGTAAGATCTGCAGAATATGCAGGCCAGGCCAGATGTCGGCCACACTCTGTATCGAGATAGGTCGGGGCAGCACGGGCAGCATGCTGAAACATATAATAGTTCACCTAGGCCGACCATTCATACACCTTCTTTAATCCCTCTGATAAATCAATTATTCAAAATGACAGTCACAATCGCATTATTTATTTTGCCGCCAATCGGTTTCAACCCGCGATGGGGTCATCTTCAGGGCAATTTACACTGTAAAGTTATAATATTAGTAAGTAATCATGTACGTAATCTACTAGCAATTAGACAAAGTTACATAAATAAACAGATTTTTATACCCATTTGGTCGCTCGCTGGAGTCGTCACCCTGCCTGTGTACGGTTGGTAACTATGCATAGTTGGCTCTCTGCATGAGCTTAAATAACGGCCAACAACACGTGGGCAGACGGTAAACGCACCTCCACGGTGACCAACGGTAGTTATATGTTCAAGCAAGAAATCGTAAATTTTAAAGTTTGTTCCAGTTGTAATATAAAACATGATAAATAATAATAGTAAATATAGCTAATTAGACTTCGAGAAATTTACAATTATTTAAAATTCAGGTAACTGTTGTCCCATTCATTTTTCACATAATTTGTGGATAGAGCAGAACCCCCTATCTTTTGTGGTAGGGACGCCGTTGGCATGGGCGATAGTATATATCAAGCGCCCTCTAGCCTGTGTGGTTGGGACTCTGTCGTCATGGTAGCCGCTTCGTATGAGTCGTCTGCTGTAATACCAACTTTGTGTGGCGTTCGAAGTTATGGTAACAGCGTACCATAATCATTCCTCCACCATGTTTTTGTCAATCCATGTGCTCTTCTGCTGCTGCTATATTTATTATTATTATGTATTATGTTTTATATTACAACTGGAACAAACTTTAAAATTTACGATTTTTTGCTTAAGCATGTAACTACCATTGGTCACCGTGGAGGGCGTTTACCGTCTGCCCACGTGTTGTTGGCCGTTATTTAAGTTCATGCAGAGAACCAACCGTGCATACATCTACATCTACATCTACATGATTACTCCGCAATTCACATTTAAGTGCTTGGCACAGGATTCATCGAACCACAATCATACTATCTCCCTACCATTCCACTCCCGAACAGCGCGCGGGAAAAACGAACACCTAAACCTTTCTGTTCGAGCTCTGATTACTCTTATTTTATTTTGGTGATCATTCCTACCTATGTAGGTTGGACTCAACAAAATATTTTCGCGTTCGGAAGAGAAAGTTTCGTAAATAGATGTCGCCGCTACGAAAAACGTCTTTGCTTTAATGACTTCCATCCCAACTCGCGTATCATATCTGCCACACTCTCTCCCCTATTACGTGATAATACAAAACGAGCTGCCCTTTTTTGCACCCTTTCGATGTCCTCCGTCAATCCCACCTGGTAAGGATCCCACACAGCGCAGCAATATTCTAACAGAGGACGAACGAGTGTAGTGTAAGCTTTCTCTTTAGTGGAACTGTTGCATCTTCTAAGTGTCCTGCCAATGAAACGCAACCTTTGGCTCGCCTTCCCCACAATATTATCTATGTGGTCTTTCCAACTGAAGTTGTTCGTAATTTTTACACCCAGGTACTTAGTTGAATTGACAGCCTTGAGAATTGTACTATTTATCGAGTAATCAAATTCCAACGTATTTCTTTTGGAACTCATGTGGATCACCTCACACTTTTCGTTATTTAGCGTCAGCTGCCACCTGCCACACCATACAGCAATCTTTTCTAAATCGCTTTGCAACTGATACTGGTCTTCGGATGACCTTACTGGTTGTGGCTCCGTAAGCTTTCCCGGCGCAGTAATTGGTTGTATTCATGTCTGATCTCCAGCAGGAACATTTCATCTGGGCACAATATTTCGGTGGCCCACTTGGCCGTCATCTTCATGTGAGTAGGCCGTCGCACTGTCCCGCACCGGAACTGAAATCAAACGCGGTGGCTCCCTTATACACCGACCGCGGGTACATAGTGCGTAGCGAAAATAACTGCCCTCTAGCGACAGACACAGCAGCGCACCGTTGGTGAAAGTTCGCGGAAACGATGAATCAATATCAAACACTACTGAGAGTTTTTAATGACCGAAACAAGAACCGTTGTTTCTTAATGTCAAACAGAACAAGGTTCCAACTCTTACTAAAAGGATACCCCTTATCTCTGTTTATAATATTGTCAGACAACCGGATTTGAATGGCTTCTTTCACTGCACAGTCCCAGTCCCACGACGCAGGGGCAACCACTTTTGGCTCATCGCATAACATACGTCCTTCAGTAAGACAAGGATTTTTCTGCATATTTTTCTGGCTGAAATAAACGCTTGTGGCGATGATGCTCCACGCAACGATCCTGGACCGTATGAATCGTTTGTCCAATATAAGCTTCCCCGCAATGGCAGGGAATCTTGTAGACCTCGGGCTTTCTCAAACTCCAGTTATCCCAGCAGTGCTCTGGTCTTAGCTGGCGGATGGAATATAGTTGTAATACCAAATTTCTTTAAATTTCTTCTTATTTTTGAAGATATGCTCCCCGCGAAAGGCAGGAATGCCACCGATTTGCTTGTTTCTTCTGTCGGTTCGCGCGAAGGTCCAGTCTGTAGAGCATTGACGTATCTGATTGTCAGTATAACAGCTTTTAGATGCTGCAGTTCTTGTTTCGAACTATCTGCATCCGAGATGGCGTAAGCTCTTTTTACCAATGTACGTAGGATCCCTTTGCATTGATGAGATGGATGACATGCATGAAGATATTGAACCATATGCGTGGGCTTACGATAAACAGTAGGTCATCATGTCCCATCATCCCTCTTGTAGACCAAGACATCTAAAAACGGAAGTTTTCCATCCTTTTCAGCTTCCATTATGAATGGATGTGGATAGTTTCACCCGAGTCGGAGATGAGTTATCCTTTTGCACTCAGGATTGGGAATGTGGAAACAGTTTAAATTATATCCCTACAACCCAAACGGAAGAAACACCAGAAGGATAACGACACGAAGAACTGGAAGATCGGGCACAGCCAACGGCCCTAACACGTCAGAAGCGCAAGAGCTGCTGTCCAAACTACTGACTGTGCAAAGCAGAGGTGACGGCCCTGTGTATCCATGATACTCTACACTATCGCGCCCGATGCTGGTGCCGTGTGACAGTAAAAACCGCAGTCTGTTAACGTTCACTGTCACTGGGGCCCGCATGCTTGGGTACGTTCATCGGGATGCTTCACTTAGTACCGGTACTCGCCTGAGAAGGCCACGTGAGTCCTGTGTTCAGAGCTGCCGTTATTGGACCTCTGTCGCCGCACCTCTGTCTTCCACTAAGCAGAGGGAAGCCGCAGCTGTGGAAGCTGTGACACACCAGACGTCTTCGTACTGTCATCTGTCTGTATCAAAGTCTTGCCGCAAACAAGCCCATTCCTGTATCGTCCTCTATGGACAAAAAAGAGATTTCACTGTCCTCTCGGGCGATAGTCGCGTGGGATCGTTGATATTCTGCGTGTGGTTGTGTATGGGTCTCCTGAACCCATCGATTCCATATTCGCATGGTAGTTGAAGGACCCTGACCAATGCGAGCAGCTCGAGTCATAAAACGATCTTCTCACTAACTAACAACGTTCAAACGCGATTTCCGAATGAGAAAGCCGCTGCACAATCCGCCAGATAAGTGAAAGGCACAAAATACTACCGAGCGAGGTGGCGCAGCAGTTAGCACAGTGGGCTCGCATTCGGGAAGACGACGATTCAAACCCGCGTCCGGCCATCCTGATTTAGGTTTTCCGTGATTTGCCTAAATCGTTTCGGGCAAATGCCGGGATGGTTCCTTTGAAAGGGCACGGCCGACTTCCATCTGCATCCTTTCCCAATCCAATGGGACCGATGACCTCGCTGTTTGGTCCCCTCCCTCTAATAAGCCAACCAACCACAAAATACTAATTTGAATGCATGAACAGTCTCTCTGTTCCTGCTATGTAATTGCTTGTTAATTCCAGCTAGGCGTTGAATGTGGTTAGCGCGTCATCAGAGTGGAACAAAAAGGAAATAATTACAGCTCAAATACGTGAACGTAGCGGGGGTAATATCGCTAACAGGTGAGTAAACTTTAAACTTACTTGGTTGAACTGTGAAAGCGTCTAGCATGGGCCCAGTTGTCGTGTAAAACACTTGTCAAAGATATGAAGGTACTATCTTTACAGATACCATTGGTGATCTTGCAGCTCTCGAAGAGGTCTGGAGTTCATTGTAATTTCACTTGCCGACGATGTATTCTCTTCATTCCCACACCTCACATACATTACTAGACTGGCAAAGATGCATCTTTTAGCTACTGAGGTATGACGTTTGATGAGGTAAGATGGAGGCATCAGGAAGTATGTGTATGGTACTGCTACGATTTTCTGAAACGAAATGAGCCTCACTAGGTAGTCCAAACAAGTTCTGGAGTTAATCAGATATTTGTGCACTAGTGAGTTCAATACATACGAGGTGCATTCAAGTTCTAAGGCCTCCGATTTTTTTTCTAATTAACTACTCACCCGAAATCGATGAAACTGGCGTTACTTCTCGACGTAATCGCCCTGCAGACGTACACATTTTTCACAACGCTGACGCCATGATTCCATGGCAGCGGCGAAGGCTTCTTTAGGAGTCTGTTTTGACCACTGGAAAATCGCTGAGGCAATAGCAGCACAGCTGGTGAATGTGCGGCCACGGAGAGTGTCTTTCATTGTTGGAAAAAGCCAAAAGTCACTAGGAGCCAGGTCAGGTGAGTAGGGAGCATGAGGAATCACTTCAAAGTTGTTATCACGAAGAAACTGTTGCGTAACGTTAGCTCGATGTGCGGGTGCGTTGTCTTGGTGAAACAGCACACGCGCAGCCCTTCCCAGACGTTTTTGTTGCAGTGCAGGAAGGAATTTGTTCTTCAAAACATTTACGTAGGATGCACCTGTTACCGTAGTGCCCTTTGGAACGCAGTGGGTAAGGATTACGCCCTCGCTGTCCCAGAACATGGACACCATCATTTTTTCAGCACTGGCCGTTACCCGAAATTTTTTTGGTGGCGGTGAATCTGTGTGGTTCCATTGAGCTGACTGGCGCTTTGTTTCTGGATTGAAAAATGGCATCCACGTCTCATCCATTGTCACAACCGACGAAAAGAAAGTCCCATTCGTGCTGTCGTTGCGCGTCAACATTGCTTGGCAACATGCCACACGGGCAGCCATGTGGTCGTCCGTCAGCATTCGTGGCACCCACCTGTATGACACTTTTCGCATTTTCAGGTCGTCATGCAGGATTGTGTGCACAGAACCCACAGAAATGCCAACTCTGGAGGCGATCTGTTCAACAGTCATTCGGCGATCCCCCAAAACAATTCTCTCCACTTTCTCGATCGTGTCGTCAGACCGGCTTGTGCAAGCCCGAGGTTGTTTCGGTTTGTTGTCACACGATGTTCTGCTTTCTTTAAATTGTCGCACCCACGAACACACTTTTGACACATCCATAACTCCATCACCACATGTCTCCTTCAACTGTCGATGAATTTCAATTGGTTTCACACCACGCAAATTCAGAAAACGAATGATTGCACGCTGTTCAAGTAAGAAAAACGTCGCCATTTTAAGTATTTAAAACAGTTCTCATTCTCGCCGCTGGCGGTAAAATTCCATCTGCCGTATGGTGCTGCCATCTCTGGGACGTATTGACAATGAACGCGGCCTCATTTTAAAACAATGCGCATGTTTCTATCTCTTTCCAGTCCGCAGAAAAAAAATCGGAGGCCTTAGAAGTTGAATGCACCCCATAGTAGAATCGTGTCATGAGGAGAATATCAAGTTACATATACACACATTTGAAACAGACTGTAGCTTTCGTAAGAATGCTTAGATGAATAAGGACACTTGTTATCAACAACAAATACCACATTCTACTCGTAGGAGCACTTTTACAACGAGCATACTAGTCGAAGAAAAGCTAAAGTTGATCAAAACTGGTTAGAAACACACCATTAAGCTACGTCTTTTCTGGATTTATTAAATACCATAAAATAACTATCTAAACACTGCCAGTATTGGAGATGAGACAAACTTTAATGATAACTATCTAGGCTTACGTAGAGTACGAGAGTCCGCCGCTAATGATTGTGCGGTAGTGTTATCGGTTCCCGGAGACAGGGGTCCCAGTTTCGATTCCCGGGGGGGATTTTCACCTGCCCCGAGATGACTGGGTGTTGCGGTGTCGTGTTCATCATCATCATTCATATTCATTACGGTCGGGGGAAGGCAACGGCAAACCACCTCCATTTGGACTTTGCCTAGTACGGCGGTGCGGGTCTCCCGCATCGTTCCCCTACGTTCTGTCAAGAAGCATGGGACTTCATTTCAGTTCAAATGTATGTGGAATATTATGGGACTTAACTGCTAAGGTCATCAGTCCCTAAGCTTACACACTACTTAACCTAAATTATCCTAAGGACAAACACTCACACACACCCATGCCCGAGGGCGGACTCGAACCGCCGCCGGGACCAGCCACACAGTCCATGACTGCAGCGCCGAAGACCGCTCGGCTAATCCCGCGCGGTTTTTTTTTAAAAATATGGGACTTAACTGCTGTGGTCATCAGTCCCCTAGAACTTAGAACCACTTAAACCTAACTAACCTAAGGACATCACCCACATCCATGCCCGAGGCAGGATTCGAACCTGCGACCGTAGCGGTCATGCGGTTCCAGACTATAGCGCCTAGAACCGCACGGCCACTCCGGCCGGCCACCGCGCGGCATTCATTTCAGTCACAGTACGAGAGCAAAAGTACATAGGATGTTTCTTGTTATGCTTGCATTGAGACAGGTTTCTTTCCGTTTAAGTACTGTCTACTGTACGAAAAATTACAGCGAAACACGGCGCATGTATTGACCATTGTGTCAAAACTAGGTAACTTAGTTACATCAGTTTCTTCAATTCCGTACGACAGTTTTAACAGTAAATAAACAGCTGTTTACACGTCCTTTGCGCTCGTTGCCATATTACGATTCTAGAGTACTGGCTTCATTGACACCAATTATACTGTATACGGTACTGCCAGTGTGGTAATGTATAACGGTACCACGACTACCCCTGTCATACTTCTTCCAAACACTATCAGTATTTTACACGGTAAAAGTGACGAAGTTTCGCACGGGTCCCTTGGTCCTTAATACTTTACCCGAAGAGTCTAATTTGACCTTACAGTGTGTCAAAAAATCTCTACCGATCAACCCATCGTATGGAATATTTCATCGCGACCCTTACACAAGAAACTTGTGCCCTGCTTTCCCGGCCCCTTCCACACTTAGGTATGTGTTCACTGCACGTGTAGAACTTACTGCTTAGTTGATGACGACTGTCAGACGAAGCACTTCTTCTTGATTTAGTGTTACATTACTATTTACAGGAATACTCGTCTTCCTTAATAGGCATATCTGTGCCAATTTGTCTGTTAATAGCTTTAGTTGCTTCCTTGTTTCTATATAGTACATTATTAATATATCCCTGTGGCATTGTCTGTTACCCTATCTTACGTGAGCTTATTTAACGCGAAAATGCCCGACTTCACAGTTATGTGACCTGCCCCTGATTCTTTCCATTTCTGATTGGCACTGGCACCTTCGTTTTTCTCAGTGCATGCCACGTACCATCGTTGCAGTCTTTGGCTTGGTGCCCTGTTCGCTTACACTTAAAGCATGTGACACGTGTTATTGTCATACACATTCCACTATAAGTCTGCAGATTGCACTGGGAGAATGTTACCATCCGTTATCCGTCGCTCTGCCTACAGTTCCCTTTGAAAGTGCTGAGATCAATACCAGTCGCTTCCGTTAATATCACTTTACGCTCTGCGCCGGTGTGCCCTATCTTGCCATACGATGATAAAAATCTGAGAACTTTCTGGCTGTCAGTACGTGGACTCTGTCTTCCAGTTTATTCCTTCGACACTTTCTGACGATAGAGGGTGTATCAACGAGAATCATCCGGTTTAAAAAAAAATCATAACTATTATGTTATTTGAGATACGTGCGTGAACCACGTACTGTTGGAAAGAGCAAACACTCGAGTTTTATATGGTTCCCGCTAGGTAGCAGCAGTGTGCGCCAACTTCAGTTCTAGTAAAAATGGTGTCGGAACAACAAAAAGCGTTTTGTGTTTTATATTTTGGGTACTGCTGGTCTGTAACAACTGTTCAGCGTGACTTTCGTACTAGGTATGGTGCGGATCCGCCAACAGCACAGATGGCGTGAACAATTCCGAGAAACAGGTTGTTTGTGTAAAGGCAAATCGCCGAGCCGTCCCCCAGTGTCTGACACAGACCTCGAACGCATCCGCCATAGTTTTACAGGGAGTCCGCAAAAATCCTTTAGCGGTGCAGCTCGACAGCTCAACATGCCCCGTGATGTCCGTCTGGCGTGTACTGCGTCGACATTTACACGTGAAACCATACAAAGCTCAGCTACTGCAGGCCCTTCGCGAAGGTGACAAACAACAACGTGTGGAGTTCTGTAATTTCTTTCTTTCCAAGATGGAGGATGACAGTTTTCTTCCACACTTAGTGTTTAGTGACGAGGCAACATTTCATTTAAATGGAAAGGTGAACTGTTATAAGGTGAGAATATGGGGTGTGGAACAACCACATGAAGTTGTACAACATGAGAGGGACTCTCCAAAATTTAATGTGTTTTGTGCAGTTTCACGGGAAATGATATATGACCCATTTATCGTTGCCAAGAACACTGTTACAGGAAGCACATATCTCGATATGCTTGAGAACTTTCTTTTCCCACAGTTGGAGACTGAATCGAACGACTTCATTTACAAACAGGATGGAGCACCGCCACACTGGCGTCTGGAAATGTGGGATTTTTTAAATCAAAGGATTACTGAATGATGGATCGGTCGCACTGGACCAAATGATTCATCCTTACATTACTGGCCTCCAAGGTCACCGGACCTGACTATGTGTGATTATTTCATGTGGTGTCCGCCCCGATAGCTGAGTGGTCAGCGTGATGGATTGACGTCCTACGGGCCCGGGTTCGATTCCCGGCTGGGTCGGAGATTTCCTGCGCTCAGGGACTGGGTGTTGTGCTGTCTTCATCATCATTTCATTCCCATCCGGAGCGCAGGTCGCCCAATGTAGCATCGAATGTAATAAGACGTGCACCAAGGCGGCCAGACCTGACCCCCAAGGGGTCTCACGGCCAATGACGATAACGCTCATTTCCATTTACATTTCTCGTGGAGATTTATAAAAGACTCTGTTTATGTGCCTCCGTTACCAACAACAATTAATGGACTGAGACATCTCATAACAGCAGCTGTGGAAGCTGTAACTCGAGACATGCTCGCTACAGTGGGGGAACAATTTGAATACCACATTGACATATACTCCGCATCTCAAGGGGGGCATATTGAACACCTATGAAAAGATATGAAAAATAAAAATTGAGTTTTCCATACATCAAAAAACAAAATTCATTGTATATGTTCATTAGTTTCAGAGATGCAGAGCTGCGAAATCAGATGATTCTTTTTGAATTCCCTCGTACGCCACATGTAAAATACGAGTACTTGCATCTTAGCGTTCTCACGCCCAAATTTTATTGGGAGGACTAAAGCACTTTCTTCTTGTAGTTGTTGTTCCACTGCAGCCGACGACTCAATCATGTCCTAAATATCTCACGACTATTTGGACACCATCGTTACTTAACCCCTGTACGAAACAAGCTCGGTCTAGAGAGTCAACTATCTCATTGCCCATTTAGACCCTCCTTGCTTGTCACCGAGCGAGGTGGTGCAGTGGTTAGCACACTGGACTCGCATTCGGGAGGACGACGGTTCAAACCCGTCTCCAGCCATCCTGACTTAGGTTTTCCGTGATTTCCCTAAATCTTCCTTTGAAATGGCACGATCGGTTTCCTTTGCCATCCTTCCCTAATCCGAGCTGGTACTCCGTCTCTAATGACCTCATTGTCGGCGGGACGTTAAACACTGAGCCGGCCGGTGTGGCCGTGCGGTTCTAGTCGCTTCAGCCTGGAACCGTGTGGCCGCTACGGTCGTAGGTTCTAATCCTGCCCCGGGCATGGATGTGTGTGATGTCCTTAGGTTAGTTAGGTTTAAGTAGTTCTAAGTTCTAGGGGACTAATGACCACAGATGTTAAGTCCCATAGTGCTCAGAGCCATTCGAACCATTCGTTAAACACTGATCCCCTCCTCCTTGCTTGTCAGTCTGCGGACAGCTTCTTTGATTTCTCTTTACATTTCGACAGTCTCGTTTTTTCACTCAATAATCTGTTTCACTCCAATCCAAGCACCTGTACATTCCAGTACTTGCAACCCTTACTGTTGTATAGTCCAAAGATCGCGGCGCCACGCCAAAGTCTGCAATGCACGTCGGTACCACAGAAATCAGCGATGTCTCGCTGCAATCTGCAAACGACGAATGGCAGTGGCTGAAGAATGCATGCCCTCTCTGAGCTCTGCAGCACCCTCGCATGGATGTCAATTTGGAGCTGAGCTTGGAAGTGTCCTTCCAAGTTCGTGAACTCAGCTGAAGCAGTCAACATCATCGAGTACGACTAAAGGGTTACTCAAACCTCTGATGGACATGTACCTTTGTAAATGTTGAGTAATGTACTTCAAGAGAACAACTTGTTAATTAGTGCATCAAGTGATGGCAGTTGTAAACTATCAAGCACTCCTCTGGCAAAGGATTGTATCAAGTTAAGTAAATTACTTTATCATTCTTGTAATAAAGTGAACTAATATTTCGTATATAATATTTCAGTAGCCCGATGGTAGCCACCGCACATGCTCCAACAACACACAGGATTGTGTTGTTAGCTGCTACGATTATTATTTTGTTGGTGACAAACACGCATAAGGGTGTCGGCTTCCGGGCCCAGTACTTTCCTGGATAACATTTACGAGGGACATTCTCTGTAGCTTGACACAGGCTGACAAAAACCTATTCTAATCGGTAAAGCGATGTCGGTTCGTGATTTTAACACAGACTGGACATTTGTCATTGTTGATGGTTTTCATCAATTGAGGAAGCTGAGAACTTTGCCTAGAAACGCCACCTGTTACTCTGTGGCATTCTGTAACAACTCTTTATACCATATGACATAGAATTCATATACATTAGAAGATGCAACTGAAAATTTGCGAAACGTGTTGCGTGGGACTCTAAATCAACTTCAACAAATACAGCTGCTGCAGTCTATTGGACTTTTCATTCAGTTCTATATTTTAATAGTTTTAATGCCTGTATTTAAACACCTTATGTACAGTGTGAATTTTCAATCAGTTATATATAATATTTCATATGTTGTAATTCCGATGAGTCATCTCCCAGAGTAAGCAAAGAACCTATAGTTATATTCGGATAATTGTAGTTTCATCTGGTCGTAATACTTCCCTCCCCTCTGAGGCAATTTTTGCCTTTATGAATTTGAACAAAATTTTGTGTTCCATCGGCTTCAATAGGTCAAATGCGGAATCAAGAACCTCTAAGGCCCTCTTATTACCATAAAAAGATTTCGCTATGATACACAATACATCATTAACACTAATTTCATCGTCTGTTGACGAGCTTACTTCTCTATTAGGAGCCATTTCGGTCAGACGAAATAGCGTTCCGTCAGGTTACCACTTTTTATGTTACCTCCTTACTGTGTCGCCTTTAAACGAGTCACGCTGAGCTGCATTCATCTACGTGTACATATGTACTCCGCGAGGCACCCTACAGTTCTTCGTGGAGGATACGACATACCACTACTGCTCGTTTCCTTTCGTGTTCCACACGCAAACAGAGTGAGGGAAAAATGACTGTCTATAAGCTTCCGTAAGAAACTTAATTTCTCCTATCTTGTCTTCATGGTCCTTACGCAAAATGCACGTTGGCGGCAGTTGAATTGTGCTGCAGTCGGTCTCAAATGCCAGTTCTCTAAATTTCCTTGCCAGTGCCTCGCTAAAAGAACGTCGTCTTTAGGGATTCCCATTCGATTTCATGAAGCATCTCCGTAATACTGCATGCTGATTGAACCCTTCAATAACAAATTTGGCACCGCGCTTATGATCTTTTTCAATGTCTTCGTTTAATCCAACGTGATGGAGATCCCAAACACTTGAGCAGTTTCAAGAATGGTCGAACTAGAGTTCTGTATTCCGTCTCCTTTATAGATGAACTACACTTTCCAAAATTCCCCCAATAAAACGAAGTCGACCATTTGCTTTCCCTACAACCAACTGCGACGATGTCAAGCAGCAAATTACTAATGCTGCATTCGAACATCACAAAATTGTTCTACCTACTCATCTGCATAACTTATATTTTTTCTGCATTCAAAGCAAGCTGTACTTATCACACTAACTAGAAATTCCACTGGATTGAGCTGTGTCGCTGCACTATGTAATGCATTGATCTCTGCACCTCTTGGACTGCGACAACCCTGTAACTTGCTGCTGTTGCTGCGAAATCCGATTAGATTAGATTAGATTAGATTAGATTAATACTAGTTCCATGGATCATGAATACGATATTTCGTAATGATGTGGAACGAGTCGAATTTTCCAATACATGACATAATTAGGTTAATTTAACAACATACTTAAGTTAATATAACAACTTTATATTTTGTGTTTTTTGTTTTTCTTTATTTTTTATTTTTATTTCTTTTATTTTTTTAATATTTTTTTTTCTTAATTTATATCTAAAATTTCCTCTATGGAGTAGAAGGAGTTGTCATTCAGAAATTCCTTTAATTTCTTCTTAAATACTTGTTGGTTATCTGTCAGACTTTTGATACTATTTGGTAAGTGACCAAAGACTTTAGTGCCAGTATAATTCACCCCTTTCTGTGCCAAAGTTAGATTTAATCTTGAATAGTGAACATCATCCTTTCTCCTAGTATTGTAGTTATGCACACTGCTATTACTTTTGAATTGGGTTTGGTTGTTAATAACAAATTTCATAAGAGAGTGTATATACTGAGAAGCTACTGTGAATATCCCTAGATCCTTAAATAAATGTCTGCAGGATGATCTTGGGTGGACTCCAGCTATTATTCTGATTACACGCTTTTGTGCAATAAATACTTTATTCCTCAGTGATGAATTACCCCAAAATATGATGCCATATGAAAGCAATGAGTGAAAATAGGCGTAGTAAGCTAATTTACTAAGATGTTTATCACCAAAATTTGCAATGACCCTTATTGCATAAGTAGCTGAACTCAAACGTTTCAGTAGATCATCAATGTGTTTCTTGCAATTTAATCTCTCATCAATGGACACACCTAAAAATTTGGAATATTCTACCTTAGCTGTATGCTTCTGATTAAGGTCTATATTTATTAATGGCGTCATACCATTCACTGTACGGAACTGTATGTACTGTGTCTTATCAAAATTCAGTGAGAGTCCGTTTACAAGGAACCACTTAGTAATTTTCTGAAAGACAGTATTGACAATTTCATCAGTTAATTCTTGTTTGTCAGGTGTGATTACTATACTTGTATCATCAGCAAAGAGAACTAACTTTGCCTCTTCATGAATATAGAATGGCAAGTCATTAATATATAATAAGAACAACAAAGGACCCAAGACTGACCTTTGTGGAACCCCATTCTTGATAGTTCCCCAGTTTGAGGAATGTGCTGATCTTTGCATGTTATGAGAACTACTTATTTCAACTTTCTGCACTCTTCCAGTTAGGTACGAATTAAACCATTTGTGCACTGTCCCACTCATGCCACAATACTTGAGCTTGTCTAGCAGAATTTCATGATTTACACAATCAAAAGCCTTTGAGAGATCACAAAAAATCCCAATGGGTGGTGTTCGGTTATTCAGATCATTCAAAATTTGACTGGTGAAAGCATATATGGCATTTTCTGTTGAAAAACCTTTCTGGAAAGCAAACTGACATTTTGTTAGTGCTTCATTTTTACAGATATGTGAAGCTACTCTTGAATACATTACGTTCTCAAAAATTTTGGATAAAGCTGTTAGAAGGGAGATTGAACGGTAATTGTTGACATCAGATCTATCCCCCTTTTTATGCAAAGGTATAACAATAGCATATTTCAGTCTATCAGGGAAAATGCCCTGTTCCAGAGAGCTATTACACAGGTGGCTGAGAATCTTACTTATCTGTTGAGAACAAGCTTTTAGTATTTTGCTGGAAATGCCATCAATTCCATGTGAGTTTTTGCTTTTAAGCAAGTTTATTATTTTCCTAATTTCAGAGGGAGAAGTGGGTGAGATTTCAATTGTATCAAATTGCATAGGTATGGCCTCTTCCATTAACAGCCTAGCATCTTCTAATGAACACCTGGATCCTACTATATCCACAACATTTAGAAAATGATTATTAAAAATATTTTCAACTTCCGACTTTTTGTTCGAAAAGTTTTCATTCAATTTGATGGTAATACTGCCTTCCTCTGCTCTTGGTTGACCTGTTTCTCTTTTAATAATATTCCAAATTATTACCAGAGTTGCTGATTTCAGACATGATACACATACTCCTGGATTTTTTAATAACTTTTCTTAATATAACACAGTAGTTTTTATAATGTTTGATAGTTTCTGGGTCACTACTCTTTCTTGCTGTCAGATACATTTCCCTTTTCCGGTTACAAGATATTTTTATACCCTTAGTAAGCCATGGTTTGTTACAAGGTTTCTTACGAGTATATTTAACTATTTTCTTGGGGAAGCAGTTTTCAAATGCATTTACAAAAATGTCATGAAATAAATTATATTTTAAATTGGCATCAGGTTCATGGTACACCTCATCCCAGTCTAACCGCTGTAGGCTTTCCCTGAAATTTGCAATTGTTAAAGCGTTGACTGAACGTACTACTTTGGAAGACTGTTTAGTATTGCTGAATGGAGCTATGTCATAGGTCCCTGGCCTCGAACCTGGGACGCCTGGCTCACAACAGCGATGGTCACTGCCTGCCACTGTCCGCAGCTCGTGGTCGTGCGGTAGCGTTCTCGCTTCCCACGCCCGGGTTCCCGGGTTCGATTCCCGGCGGGGTCAGGGATTTTCTCTGCCTCGTGATGACTGGGTGTTGTGTGCTGTCCTTAGGTTAGTTAGGTTTAAGTAGTTCTAAGTTCTAGGGGACTGATGACCATAGATGTTAAGTCCCATACTGCTCAGAGCCATTTGAACCATTTTTTTTGCCTGCCACTCACATTTTTTATGGCTATGGGGTGGGCGGCCACTACGATGGGTGGTGGAACTGAGGTGGTAGCGTCAGAAAACAGTGGTTCACCATTCGGGGCGGGGTAACAGTGGAACGGGATGTAGAAGCCTGGTAGCTATCTGACATATCAACTTTAAAACATCATTGATTAAAAATATATTTTATTAGTTAACACACTACAACTACCGTTAACGATGCCTTGTGGTGGCAACACCCTCCGGGCGTATGCTAAGGACAGTGGGTGTGGAAGCACTCAGCTAAATTGTCTGCCTGTGGTCTCCAGCAATTATCTGTGTCACCACCCTCCCCACAGAATGGTGATACCAGCGGCTCAGTGGGAATCCTGACGTGAGGTACCTATGGCGTCCTATAATCGAGATGGCGTAAGCAGATCGCCGACAACTGGGTATGCTGTTGCCAGCTTTCAGTTATGAAGTGCAAACGGCTCCAGGCGAGACAACAACCTTCTGTAGACCCGTGACAACGCTGCGGCGCTGCCATAGAGACTTACAGAATCGTGTTACGTGAGTGGTTGAGGTAGGCGTGTGGTTGAGGTAGGCGTGCCAATCTGCCACACCCAGTCCTCTGCAGCTGCCAGGAATCTTCTTACGCTGTCTCGACTGTAGTTCTCATGGGCGCTTCATAGCTTAGGTCAGGACGCATCAGAAGGTGTGGAACCCTACTGTGGACGCTGTAGTGGAAAACAGCTCCCAGCAGTAGTGCCCATCATTGCAAGCAGAGTCAGATGATCGGACAGTGACAAGATGCCCACAGAGGCAAAGGTGACTGGGCGGGTAGACCGTCCTGGCCTCGAACATCCAACCTCCAAGTTAGGAGGCTGGCGGTGATGGAAACAGACCTGCAGGTAGGGCAGTACTAAGTCCACAACATCGGACTCAGAGCCAGCAATAGGCCTGCCTTTAGTGGAGGCTAAGTCGCGTGGTGGCATCTTATTGATTTGTGCCGACTTGCAGACTGGTGTGGGCTTCTCCTCGGAGCTTGCAGCAGCTGGACTGCATGCAACCATCTAAAAATGAGCGGTATACTTGTCAAATAGCCCCAAGCAGAGCGTGATCTCAGGTGTGAATTTGTCAGACCACTGTGTCACATTGGCCCTGTCTTTCTGGTGTGTCGTTATGACCTGAAGAACAACGAATTATCAAGCAGTTATGACCTAAAACTAATGTAAATATGACCTTAAAAATTGGATATTGTTTTATACACTGAAAGGCCAAAGAAACTTGTATAGGTATACAGAGATATGTAAACAGGCGGAAGACGGCTGCTGTCGGCAACGCCTACGTAAGACAACAAGTGTCTGGCGCAGTTGTTACATCAGTTACTACTGCTACAACGGCAGGTTATCGAGATATAAGTGAGTTTCAACGTGGTGTTATAGTCGGCGCACGAGCGATGGGACACAGCATCTACGAGGTAGCGGTGAAATGGGCATTTTCCCGTACGAGTATTTCACGAGTGTACCGTGAATATCAGGAATCCGGTAAAACATCAAATGTCCGACATCGCTGCTGCCGGAAAAAGATTTTGCAAGCGTGGGACCAACTACGACTGAAGAGAATCGTTCAACGTGACAGAAGTGCAACCCTTCGCAAATTGCTGCAGACTTCAGTGTTGGGCCAGCAACAAGTGTCAGCGGGGAAACCTTTCAATAAACACTCTTGAACCCTTGATGAGTGCACGTCAGAAAGCTTTACGCCTCGCCTGGGCCCGTCCACACCGACATTGGACTGTTGATGACTGGAAACATGTCGGCTGGTCGCATGAGTCAAATTGTATCGAGCGGATGGGCGTGTACGGGTATGGAGACAACCTCATGAATCCATGGACCCTCCATGTCAGCAAGGGACTGTTCGAGCTGGTGGAGGCCCTTTAATGGCGTGGGGCATGTGAGGTTTGAGCGATATGGGACCTCTGATACGTCTAGATACGACTCTGACAGGTGACACGTACATAAGCATCCTGTCTGATCACCTGCATTTCTTCATGTCCATTGTGCATTCCGACGAACTTGGGCAATTCCAGCAGGACAATGCGACACCCCACAGGGCTAGAATTGCTACAGGACGGCTTCAGGGACAGTCCTCTAAGCTTAAAAACTTCCGCTGGCCATCAAATTCCTCAGACATGAACATTTTTGAGCATATCTGGGACACCTTGCAACGTGCTGCTCAGAAGAGATCTCCACGGCCTCGTACTCTTACGGATTTGTGACAGCCCTGCAGGACCCATGGTGTCAATTCCCTCCAGCACTACTTCAGACATTATGTGAGTCCATGTCACGTCATGTTGCGGCACTTCTGCGTGCTCGCGGGGGCCCTACGTGATATTAGGCAGGTGTACCAGTTTCTTTGGCTCTTCGATGTATAAGTTATTAAATAAACACTCCTGTAGATTTTTTTATATACCATGTAATAAAAAATTCTCTTCTGAACAAACTGTGAGTGTAGTACTCACTTTTTGTAGTGTTTAAAAATGTCTGCTTATGTTTAAAAAAACACAAGTTATAGTGATAACAATAACACATATCCAAACAATAAAACCATTTTTGCCTACTTTATACCACTTGTTTAAAGTATTCCAGATTAGTTAACATGTACTGTCAATCTTCAGTTTCTGCAGAGTTGCACTAGATCACAAGGTGCATTTTTAGGTTTCCTATTTTCAAAGATCTACGGTTATCGCTGAGAATAGTTTCATACCTGGAAAAGCTCCTCTCCACATCACAGGAGCAAATTCGAAAGTGGCGAGGTCTATGCAGACCCACTTTGGCTGTGTAACGCATGAGCAAGGCAACCATACTGGGATAGAGAATCTCAAGTCCTTGTCTGCTTTAGCAATGTATGGACCACCATCTGTTACTAGCAGCAAAACATTATCTCTGTTCACGCCATCCAGCCACAGCAGCTTCATAGAGTTGTCCAACAAAACGGCAGATGACAAGTTCTTCACTCTCTCGAGTGTTCCATAGGTTAGGAGGACCATTTCTTTATGGCCATCAGCCTTTAGAACACCAACAACAACATTTCCAACGTAACGCCCACAGACACCGGTGGTTTCACCTATGGCCACTCAGACCCTTTCGTCAGCAACAGTAACTTGTATTTTTCTTCAGCTCCTCCTTGTAGCACGCGGATATTCAGTTCTTTTTCACTGTAGATTCATCTGGGTTGTGTATTTCTCCACGAACTGCCTGAAGCATGGATTCTTCAGCTCCTCCCATGGGATGCTGTAAAACAGCATCATCTCAACCAAGTCCTTGAAGAATGAGTGCACTGTTGAAGAAGGACCTGTCTGCTCAACTAACAGCATTTGTCTGCTGTCATTTTCGACACTTCTCTCAACTGCTGTGTTTGGCGGTATTGCAGTGTTGTACATTAAAGAGCTTTTCTGCACTAACTTTAACTTCACGTAGTTTACAAAATAATACATCCTCCTCAGTACTGAAGAACTTCTCTACAAAATCACGAACAAAACCTAGCAACTTCATGCAATACTTTACTTTCGGCATGTTGAACCAGACTGAGTTCGTATTCAAACTGAATAGCGTGCGATGTTTATTACGTCGAAAGCCCCCTTTGTTGCGCAGGGTCGACGAAGCGCTCTCGAAGCCAACAATGTCTTAAGTCAGCGAACCGACCGGTCTGTTTCGTTGCTTGTCTACTATAGTCCTAATGAATAATTGTTGTGTTTATTTGTGACAATATCCCCTGAAACATTGTCATGTGAGTAACATTTTCGTGTTTTTATTCTTGTGTATGTAAAGGTACGACAAATACATGCGTCATTTGGCAAAAGTTGGCCGAAATACGACCCATTACTAAAAAAAGGTGTAAATAACTATGACTTATAGGTGCAATAAAAATACATTTTTCTTCACTACGTGAACCGTGGAAAAATGGCTGTTTTGAAGGGCACGCTGCAGCGTGTAGTGTGAAGCAGTCGCCTTCCGTTTCTGGCGGTTGCGCCGCTGTGGCAATCGCAGCTTTGGTGTCTCCCTCTGGTGGGGAAGGGGAAAAGTTGCCTGTTCAACTGCATTTAAGGGGCGCTATGAGCTCGGCGGTCCTGCAGCGCTCCCACCACCTTCTCCAATCCCATCTTGACCGGTTCACCGCTTGGTGCAACCAGTGGTTGCTCAAGGTCAATCCCTCCAAAACCCAGGCGATCATTGTAGGCAAAACCACCCTTTCCTTCCGCCTCCTTGATTTCTATCTCACCATCTATGGCTGTCCTATCGCCCTCACTCCCACCCTTAAGTACCTCGACCGTCGCCTCTCCTGGACTCCCCATCTCCGGACAATCCAAGCCAAGGCACGCTCCCGACTCCGTCTCCTCAAGCTCCTTTCCGGCCGTACGTGGGGTCTGGACCCCTACACCATCCTCCACACCTATAAATCCCTCATCCGCCCTATCCTTTGTTACGCCCATCCAGCCTGGATCTCCGCCCCCCTACCTTTTATAAATCCCTCCAAATCCTTGAACGCCATTCTCTCCGCCTCGCCTATCGCATCCGTCTCCCCTCCCCCACGTGGATTCTGTATGATCTCGTCCCCTTCCCCCACCTCCTCCTTTTCCTTGAAAGGATACGGATCCTGTACACCTCCCGCAAACTCGATCCTCCTCATCCGCTTGTCTCACTCATCCTCTCCCATCCCCACCAACTGCCGCGCCTGTATTCCCACGTCCCACCCGGTCTCCATCTCTCCACCCTCCTCACTCTCTCCCAAAGTGGCTTCCGCCAGCTCCCCCTCCCTGATGATGTCCTCCTCCCCTCCATTTACCCCTCCTATCAACTTTGATCCTCCCCCCCCACATCCTGTGTCCTTTCTATTAGGCACCCTCCCTCCCTTCTTTTTCCTTTTTCCCCATCCCCTCCCTCCTTCCCTCTTCCCCCGGGCTTCCCCTCCCCCTTCCTCCCTTCCCCCTATCTCCCCTGCCCATGGCATCTGCTCTCCCCCCTCTCCCCCCCCCCCCCCCGTCCTCCTCTCTTGGCAGGTCCCCGGACTCGTACACGGATAGTGAACATTCGCGCGCCGGAGATCAACGCCTCGTGTTCTGTGTGTGCCGTCGTTTTGTGCTTAAGTGATTCAGTGTTATTCGTTTTGTGCCCCTACGTTCACGTGTGACAATTTTTGTCTCTGTCTGTGTCGAAGTGTCTGAGCAATTTTATCTTTGACTCTACGCCCGTGAACGGCACCTTGTATTTTAAAAAGTGTTTGTCTCCGTTTATATGTCCACCATGTTTTTTCTTTAAACGTCTTCATTTGTATATTTGTGTTTCTCTGCGGCTAAAGAGCGGCGTCGTATGCTGCTGCACGCCTGCCTGTAATACAGGTTTCAAGATAACAATAAAGAAAAAAGAAACACTCGGCGGTGGTTAGTCTGTCAGTCTCAGGCAGTCTGGTCAGTCGGTCAGTCTGGGAGTCGGTGTAGTGAGGCGACAGAGTCATGTTAGCCGGCCGGCTCTATGTCTCAGTTGCTGTTGGGTTGTGGACTGAGTCGGGTTCGTCGTTACTCCGCTGTTGGGCGAGTTGGCAGTCAGCAGCAGGCAGGTCGGCACGGTGCAGGTACGCGCCGGGACCGTGGTCGACGCAGACGGAAGGCCGTTGGTCTATCGGTCGGCTGGTCGTCGGATGGCAACGTGTGGTCTGCTGAGCACTGACACCAGGATCAGTCGGGAAGAGTTGGCAGCCAGCAACAGTCGCAACCGTATGGTGTTAGTATTCGCCGGGACCACTGTCGGCGAAAGCGGTCTGCCGTTGGTCGTTGCCTCGGCCGATCGTCTTAGTCGACGACGTCTCGGATCCTCAGGATGAACACCATTTTTCGAGTCGGGATGTGGTTGGACCTTGTTGGTTCGTTGGAAATGAGCAGCGACGTAGTCTCCACAGCGCGAAGCCAGGCCAGGGCTTTTGGCGGTGGGCACGCGCTGTTGCATGTGGAGGCACTAGCTGCGAGAACGACACTTCGCTTTCCTCCGAAGCAGGATCCTCAAGTTGAGTAATTAGTGACTTCTTTTAAAATCTCGACTGTTACGACTTGTTCGTTATTTGTGGATTGTTGTTTCGTCAGCAGTTCACGCGTGTGATAACAACTGGTGGGTGTTGCTGTCTAGAACCCGCAGCCTTCTCCCGTAGTGATTTGACAGTTGTGACTTGTGTTTTCTGTATTCTTTTAAACTTGTCTTGAGTGGTGTTTGATGCCTTGATCTTGGTCAGGCCGAGTTAGAAAGTGGTTTACTCGACATCGGCCGATATTCTCTGTTGTTTGTGCAGTGGGATCTGACGGTTGGAAATCGGTCGGATTGTCGGTCGGAGTGCTAATATGTCTGTCGTTCGGAGCTGCCTCTGTCATGTTTGTCGGATTCGGTGTTAACGAATTTATTGCTTAAAGGCCGAATTCTTGAAATATGTTTCTATCTTGCATATCATCTTGCGAGGTGGTATATCTGTAATGTAGAGCATGTTGTACATTTTATGTAAGATTGCATTTTATGGATTTTATTTAAATAGTCAGTTTAGGCTATAAGCTTGCCACCCTTCCACCGTAAGAGTCCTTAAAAAAAAAAAAAAAAAAAAAACAAATTGCTCTTTCGGTGGCAAATAATTTGAGGGTTGTACCATTTCCATTCCTTTTACGGGGTGCATAGTTTACATGTTTGTGTGAGGTGTTAAAAATTTTTTTGTTTAAAGTAATCTGGTGTGTTGCAGATTTGCACCAGTGTACTTTTTCAGAGGTTGTTGTGAGCGGTCATGACTACAGCCGTGTTGAAAGGGAGCAGGCAAGCTTCTCAGCCCGAAGGCTCCTACTGTTAATATTGTTCTTCGCCTCTAAATAAAACTGTAACTTGATATTTCGAGGGTGCTTTTCTGCTTGTAATTTTAAATCTGTTTCGATAAAGCTTTTAGGAATAAAATTCACATTTGTTAAAAGTAATTTTCCATCAGTTACTTCCTGGCAATTACTTCCACGCTCACCTAGTGTGATTAAATGTGTCAATGTTCTTGATGAATCGCCAGTAAATAAAGTATTTTTTTTAAGGAAAGATTTTTAAAAGTAAATTTACGGTTCACTACGGTTCCTGGATTTGTGCATAAATTGTTGTAAAATTCACCCTGAAGTTCAGAAAGAAAACTGAGTTGTCATTAAAATCCGGGACCTAGCTGTTACATACCTGATCCCTCGGCCTAGCCAGCGACGTGGTAATCGCCTGACTTCATGGTAGCAGCTTCTGTGGAATCATTGGCCAGCGGTCAGTAGCGGGTAAATACCCAGGTAACGCAGAACTAGTTGGAGGCTACTTTAACCTATCGAGTATAGACTGGGATGTCTATGGGTTCATTGCGATGGGTACAGACAGACAGTCGTGCGAAGTACTTTTTAACATGTTTCCTGAAAACTGTCTTGAGCAGCTAGTTCGGCAGTCCACACGCAATGGAAATATTTTAGACCCTGTACATGGTGACAATTATTGAATTGTACAGAAAAACGTAACTTAGTTACAAACTAGGGCGTGTACACACTTTTTCAACATGTAAACGTCACTATATACGAGGGCCGTTCAGAAAGTAACCTCCGGTTGATTAAAAAAATACACCAAGTTAAATAAAAATATTTTAATATATACATCTTACAACTACATCTTTGCACTATTTTTCTACATAGTCTCCATAGCGATTGAGGCACTTATCGTATCTCTTCACAAGCTTTGAAATTCCTTCTGCATAAAAATCACCCGCTTGTGCCTGGAGCCAGCCTGTGACCGCATCTTTGAGCTCTTCGTCGTCATCAAACCGCTGTGACCCGAGCCATTTCTTCAAATGCATGAAGAGGTGATAATCACTTGGCGCCAGGTCTGGGCTGTAAGGTGGATGGTTGATAACGTCCCACTTGAAGGACTCAACAACTGTCTGAACGAGTTCGTCAGTCACCAATGATGGTCTACCACTCCTCTCTTCATCATGAACGTTTTCTCGTCCACTTTTAAATAAACGTACCCATTCACGGACAACTCCTTCACTCATAACTCTTGGTCCGTACACGGCACAAAGCTCACGATGAATAGCTGCTGCAGAATATCCTTTGGCTGTAAAAAACCTTATGACAGCATGCACTTCACATTTGGCGGGGTTTTCTATTGCAGCACACATTTCAAACTGCCACAAAAACTAAACTAGCGCAGGTACGACGTTCACTCGACCACGGCTTGATGCCGACTGACGTGTTGAGTGCGTGAACGCACAGATGGCGTCGCTACTCCCCTCACAACCCGCACTGTGACCAATCGGAGGTTACTTTCTGAACCGCCCTCGTATATTCGGATTTACATTATTTATTTATTTACGTATTTAACCTGGCACGATTACGGCCATCAGGCCGTCTCTTACATCTAACGAGACATTCTACTTATTTTGCTTTCATATATTTTAGTAGACATTTAAAACTACATCTACTACAAAAAGTGGAATAAAAAATTACAAAGGTACCCTTGGAAAAATAGATACGCATACAACATGTTATGACATGTTCGATATGCCTGTCATCACTGGGGATGATGTGGCACAGACGAATAGGGAAATTCTGCATGACCCGCTGAAGTGTCGGAACATCGATGCTGTCGACGACCTCCTGAATGGCTGTTTTCAGCTCAGCAATGGTTTACGGATTACTGCTGTACACCTTGTCTTTAATATAGCCCACAAAAAGAGGCGCATTTGTTCAGATCCAGAAAATATGGCGGCCAATCGAGGCCCGTGCCAGTCATCTCTGGGTACCCCAGAGCCAGAATGCGGTCCCCAGAGTGCTCCCCCAGGACATCAAACACCCTCCTGCTTCGATGGGGTCCAGCTCCATCTAGCATGAACCACAACTTGTCGAAATTAGGGTGACTTTGGATAATGGGGACGAAATCATCTTCCAAAACCTCCACATACCGTTCGGTAGTTACCGTGCCATCAAGGAATATCACACTGATTATTACGTGACTGGACACTGCACGCCACGCAGTCACCTGTTGAGGTGAAGAGACTTCTAGATCGCAAAATACGGATTCTCAGTCTCCCAAACGCACCGATTTTGCTTGTTGACGAACCTATCCAAATGAAAGTGGGCTTCGTCGCTAAATCAACCAAACAGTGCATACTAATTCCCATCATGCCCCACGCCCAACCGTGCAGTTTGAATGTCCTAACGCAAACCATTACGTGGCTTGCGGAGCATGATGTAGATGTAGATTTTATTTCATATAGATCAATAATTATCACCCTATAGATACAAACAGACCGGACCTTAACGGCAGCGTCGGTGTAGAGATGGAGATTACTGATGATGATGTCATTATAGCAACTATCGATACGAAAGTTAATAAATCAGTCAAGAACGCTAGAAGAGTGTTTATGCTAGATAGAGCAGATAGGCAATTGTTAACACCTCAATGAGACAGTGAACTGAGATAACTTAGTTCCAGTAAGACAGACGTAGAGAATTATGGGCAAAGTTAAAGCAGATTGTACAGGGTGTTTCAAAAATGACCGATATATTTGAAACGGCAATACAAACTAAACGAGCAGCGATAGAAATACACCCGTTTGTTGCAATATGCTTGGGACAACAGTACATTTTCAGGCAGACAAACTTTCGAAATTACAGTAGTTACAATTGTCAACAACACATGGCGCTGCGGTCTGGGAAACTCTATAGTACGATATTTTCCACATATCCACCATGCGTAGCAATAATATGGCGTAGTCTCTGAATTAAATTACCCGAAACCTTTGGCAACGTGTCTGGCGGAATGGCTTCACATGCAGATGAGATGTACTGCTTCAGCTGTTCAATTGTTTCTGGATTCTGGCGGTACACCTGGTCTTTCAAGTGTCCCCACAGAAAGAAGTCACAGGGGTTCTTGTCTGGCGAATAGGGAGGCCAATCCACGCCGCCTCCTGTATGTTTCGGATAGCCCAAAGCAATCACACGATCATCGAAATATTCATTCAGGAAATTAAAGACGTCGGCCGTGCGATGTGGCCAGGCACCATCTTGCATAAACTACGAGGTGTTCACAGTGTCGTCTAAGGCAGTTTGTACCGCCACAAATTCACGAAGAATGTCCAGATAGCCAAATTCACGAAGAATGTCCAGATAGCGTGATGCAGTAATCGTTTCGGATCTGAAAAATGGGCCAATGATTCCTTTGGAAGAAATGGCGGCCCAGACCAGTACTTTTTGAGGATGCAGGGACGATGGGACTGCAACATGGGGCTTTTCGGTTCCCCATATGCGCCAGTTCTGTTTATTGACGAAGCCGTCCAGGTAAAAATAAGCTTCGTCAGTAAACCAAATGCTGCCCACATGCATATCACCGTCATCAATCCTGTGCACTATATCGTTATCGAATGTCTCTCGTGCAGCAATGGTACCGGTGCTGAGGGGTTGCCGCGTTTGAATTTTGTATGGATAGAGGTGTAAACTCTGGCGCATGCGACGATACGTGGACGTTGGCGTCATTTGGACAGCAGCTGCAACACGGCGAACGGAAACCCGAGGCCGCTGTTGGATCACCTGCTGCACTAGCAGCGCGTTGCCCTCTGTGGTTGCCGTACGCGGTCGCCCTACCTTTCCAGCACGTTCATCCGTCACGTTCCCAGTCCGTTGAAATTTGGCAAACAGATCCTTTATTGTATCGCTTTTCGGTCCTTTGGTTACATTAAACCTCCGTTGAAAACTTCGTCTTGTTGCAACAACACTGTGTTCTAGGCGGTGGAATTCCAACACCAGAAAAATCCTCTGTTCTAAGGAATAAACCATGTTGTCCACAGCACACTTGCATGTTGTGAACAGCACACGCTTACAGCAGAAAGACGACGTACAGAATGGCGCACCCACAGACTGCGTTGTCTTCTATATCTTTCACATCACTTGCAGCGCCATCTGTTGTTGAAAATTGTAACTACTGTAATTTCGAAAGTTTGTCCGCCTGAAAATGTACTGTTGTCCCAAGCATATTGCAACAAACGGTGTATTTCTATCGCTGCTCGTTTAGTTTTTATTGCCGTTTCAAATATACCGGTCATTTTTGAAACACCCTGTAAATCGTGGTCTGCAAATTATGGGCCTTGTAAGCGGATTGAGGACGGAAAAGACCCGTTATGGTTTAAAAACGAAATTCGAAACACGCTAAGGAAGCAGAGGCTGTTGCACTCTCGGTTCAAAAGAGAACGTGCAAATGACGACAAGCAAAGGTTATTAGAGGTTAGTAGATTAGTAGAGATTCGTGCGCAAAGCATACAACTACCACCGTCAGTTGGAGAACCCGAGAAAATTCTGGTCCTATGTAAAATCGCTAATCGGGTCTAAGGCATTCATGCAGTTACTTGTTGACCAGTCTTGTGTGGTAGTTGAAGATAGCAAAACGAAAGCCGAAGTTTTAAATATCGCTTTTAAGAAATCGGTCACGGAGACGAATCGTACTAACATATCTCCCTTTGACCTTCGAACCCGTAAGAATGACATAGTAGTAAGCATCCCCTGCTAAGAGAAACGATTGAAAGAATTGAAAATAAATAAGTTGCCAGCTCGGTTTTACAAAGTGTACTCAACGGCATTAGCCTCTTACGTTGCTTGCATTTAACGCGAATGTCTTGCCCAGCGCTCAGTCCCAAGCGATTAGAAATAAGCGCAGGTGTCTCCAGTATATAAATATGCCTAAAGAGCTGAATTACAGACCAATATCCCTTACATCAGTTTGCTGCAGAATCCTTAAACATATTCTCAGTTGGAAAATAACAGTTTTTCTTGATCCCGAGAAGCTTATGACCACGAGTCAGCATGGTTTTAGAAGGCATCGCTCGTGCGAAGCTCAGCTTGCCATTTTTCTGACATGCGAAATGGATGAAGGGGAACAGGCAGATTCCATACTTCTAGATTTCCGGAAGGTATTTGACACGGTGCCCCACTACAGACTGTTAACGAAGGTACGATCATAAGGTCACAGATATATGAATGACTCGAAGACTTCTGAAGTTATAGAACCCAGGATGTTGTCCTCGACGGCGAGTGTTCAGCAGAGAATGGTATCATCAGAAGTGCTCCAGGGAGGGGTGATAGGGCAGGTACTACTCTCTGCGTACATAAATGGTTTAGCAGACAGGATGGGCAGCAATCAGCGGATGTTTGCTAATGATGTTGTGAGGGACAGGAAGGTGTCGAAGTTGGGTGTCTGTTGGAGGATAAAAGATGACTTACACAACATTTCTAGTTGGTGTGATGAACGGAGCTAGCTCTAAATGTAGAAAAATGTGAGATAATGTGGATGAGTAGGAAAAACAAACTCTTAATGTTCGGATGCAGCATTAGTGGTGCCCCACTTGTCGCAGTCACGCCGTTTAAATATCTCATTGTAACGTCGCAAAGCGATATGAATGTAACGAGCAGGTGAGGATTGTGGTAGGGAAGGCGAATGGTCCGCTTCGGTTCATCGGGAGCATTTTGGGAAAGTGTTGTTCACCTGTAAACACGACCGCATAGAAGTCGTTAGTGCGACCTATTCTTGAGTACTGCTTAAGTGTTTTGGACCCGTACCAGATCGGATTAAAAAGAGACACTGAAGTATTTCAGAAGCAGGCTGCATGATTTCTTAGCGGTGGGCTCGAACTACATGCACGCATTACGTTGATGCTTCGGGAACTCAAGTGGAAATCCCTGGAGAGAAGGCGACGTTCTTTTCGAGGAACACTACCGAGAAAATTTAGAGAACCCGCATTTGAAGCTGACTGTAAAACGATTCTACTGCCGCCAACATACAATTCGCGCAAGGACCACGAAGATAAGATACGAGAAATTAGGGCTCATTCGAAGGCATATAATAGTTGTTTTCCATCGCTCTGTTTGCGAGTGTAACAGGAAAGGAAATGGCTGGTAGTGGTGCAGTGTTCCCTCCGCCACGCACCGTACTGTGCTTGCGGAATACACTCCTGGAAATTGAAATAAGAACACCGTGAATTCATTGTCCCAGGAAGGGGAAACTTTATTGACACATTCCTGGGTTCAGATACATCACATGATCACACTGACAGAACCACAGGCACATAGACACAGGCAACAGAGCATGCACAATGTCGGCACTAGTACAGTGTATATCCACCTTTCGCAGCAATGCAGGCTGCTATTCTCCCATGGAGACGATCGTAGAGATGCTGGATGTAGTCCTGTGGAACGGCTTGCCATGCCATTTCCACCTGGCGCCTCAGTTGGACCAGCGTTCGTGCTGGACGTGAGACCGCGTGAGACGACGCTTCATCCAGTCCCAAACATGCTCAATGAGGGACAGATCCGGAGATCTTGCGGGCCAGGGTAGTTGACTTACACCTTCTAGAGCACGTTGGGTGGCACGGGATACATGCGGACGTGCATTGTCCTGTTGGAACAGCAAGTTCCCTTGCCGGTCTAGGAATGGTAGAACGATGGGTTCGATGACGGTTTGGATGTACCGTGCACTATTCAGTGCCCCTCGACGATCACCAGTGGTGTACGGCCAGTGTAGGAGATCGCTCCCCACACCATGATGCCGGGTGTTGGCCCTGTGTGCCTCGGTCGTATGCAGTCCTGATTGTGGCGCTCACCTGCACGGCGCCAAACACGCATACGACCATCATTGGCACCAAGGCAGAAGCGACTCTCATCGCTGAAGACGACACGTCTCCATTCGTCCCTCCATTCACGCCTGTCGCGACACCACTGGAGGCGGGCTGCACGATGTTGGGGCGTGAGCGGAAGACGGCCTAACGGTGTGCGGGACCGTAGCCCAGCTTCATGGAGACGGTTGCGAATGGTCCTCGCCGATACCCCAGGAGCAACAGTGTCCCTAATTTGCTGGGAAGTGGCGGTGCGGTCCCCTACGGCACTGCGTAGGATCCTACGGTCTTGGCGTGCATCCGTGCGTCGCTGCGGTCCGGTCCCAGGTCGACGGGCACGTGCACCTTCCGCCGACCACTGGCGACAACATCGATGTACTGTGGAGACCTCACGCCCCACGTGTTGAGCAATTCGGCGGTACGTCCACCCGGCCTCCCGCATGCCCACTACACGCCCTCGCTCAAAGTCCGTCAACTGCACATACGGTTCACGTCCACGCTGTCGCGGCATGCTACCAGTGTTAAAGACTGCGATGGAGCTCCGTATGCCACGGCAAACTGGCTGACACTGACGGCGGCGGTGCACAAATGCTGCGCAGCTAGCGCCATTCGACGGCCAACACCGCGGTTCCTGGTGTGTCCGCTGTGCCGTGCGTGTGATCATTGCTTGTACAGCCCTCTCGCAGTGTCCGGAGCAAGTATGGTGGATCTGACACACCGGTGTCAATGTGTTCCTTTTTCCATTTCCAGGAGTGTTTGTATGTAGATGTAGATGTAATCCCTGGCATAACTGCGTTTGATCGGCTTCGGTCTGGAACGCTTCCATGGCCTCTCGCATTAGCTGTTGCAGCGTCGTCGTTTTATTCAGCAGCGCTAAAAAGTAGTGTTGGCGCTGTTAGCGCACTTAACTGTTCGACGAGTAGGCGTCTCGGCTGGCTTATCGGGACGGAGCCTCCCTCCACCACATTCTGATTCATTTAAGGACTTTTGCTGGACTAGCATCCGATAATCAGGAAGTTGCGAGTCGCCACAACATTCTGCAGTTGCTGCTGTCGGTAACAACTTCGACGCACAGCCACACCACACAATTGGCACTGAGCAGGGTAGCCGTACGATCTCAGGCGGCTTGCCTGCGGGATTAGCCGAGCAGTCTCAGGCGCTGCAGTCTGGACTGTGTGGCTGGTCCCGGCGGAGGTTAGAGTCCTCCCTCGGGCATGGGTGTGTTGAAACACGTATGTATTCATTACCAGCGATGGCGAGGCATGACAGAATCTCTGAACAGAGAGTTATTTATCGTTGCTAGTCTGCGCTTGACCGCGCGAGAGTTCAGTAGTGTGTGGCGAGTGAGCAGAGAGAGTAGTCAGTTGGAGAGTAGTAGCAGTCTGGTGTAGTAGTCGGTGCTAGTCTGCGGGAGTCAGCATGCGTCGACGGCGTGCTGTTCTTCCGAATCTGGTCAGGATTGTGGTGGACGATGAGTATTATTGTAGAAGGTAATGAAGCAGTATTGCGCACATCTACTAATGTATGGTAATTGTAATTAATTTGTTCAAGAAATGCCCCAATAATAATTTTTTTATAAAGTAAATCTTTTAAAGAAAAGTAATCATTTCAATTTAAAGAATTTTTTCCACTCTTTTGAAGAAAAAGCATTCATTTCAATTTAAAGAGTATTTCCTATGCATTTCCTCCAAGAATCAGAATTAAATATACGCCAGCATTGCACGAAGCTGTGCCGAAAAATAAGAGCAGATATAGAGGCAGTTTTACTGAAGTAAGAATTTATCAGGTTTAATTATTTCACAGGGCCGAAGGTCAGCGCTGCTGCCCTTATAAAATTTACCAGACATTATTATTTCTGTTAGGAAGTAACATTTCCCATATGGTTCATTATTTAATTAATATTATTGTGTGGGTTTGTGATCAATCTTCATTCCTTAACGTTAATTTTGTGGGGAGTTTACATTTGGGCCATTATTATTTTTTAATTTTGCAAGGAGGTTACGCTTGGCTCATTTTTATTATTCAGTTTTGTGCGAAGACAACATATGGCACATTTTTTTATAATCATTGACTTTCTAATTTCCTGCGGGGAGGTTACACTTGGCGACATCCGGACCAGGATCGTATTTCTTTGAGAATCTTCTGATAAGTAGTCAGATATCTGCTCTTATTTACTTAATATAATTAGCATTTGGCGCAACGCTTTTACTAACTTTGTCACTTTCTTCCACAGATCATCGGCAATTTGTTGCTCTTTGTTGTATTTGTGTTTGTTGCTTTTTGCATTGTGCTTATTTCATTTGTGATTAATTTGTTTTGAGAAAAATGCCGCGAAAAACTGTTAACAGTACATCGCGATGTGTAATGAATAAAATAGCCGATTCTAATAATTTGAACGATAGTACTTGTGACACACAGTGTAATGATGACAATCCTCCGTTTACTGACAATCAGTGCGTACCGACCATTAATAATGATTTTTATCTTAACGTTGAGCAAACGAATTCAATTGTGTCCTCTGTTAATTTGACGACAATTGATGACGCGGGGCGTTCTGTTGCAATGAGCGCTGCCCAGCTTGACACACCCGGTTTGCAGGTTTTACGTGACAAACAGATAAATTTTTCTAATGAAAATGAACAGTGTACTCAAAGTACGGCAGATTTATTTGATTCTGAGGTAGTGACTAACAGTGCACATCCGACTGGCAAACCTTTTCAAGAATCACAGAATAACCAAATGGTTACACAAAACGTGACAATTGCAGATACGTCATCAAATAGGACAGAGAATAGAGTAGGTAATGTTACTGTGGATCAAGTTATCGCATTTTTAATACAATTCAATGAAGTACAGGAAAACCATTTCAAACAACTTAGTGAACAGAACAAACAACTTAATGAAAATTTCAAACAAGTTATTAAAGAACAAGACGACTTTCTCAAAAAACTTAGGGAACAGAACAAACAATTTAATGAAAGTTTTAAACAGCCGAACGAAAAACACGACAACCTTAACGAACAGAATAAACAACTTAGTGAACAGATTACAGCCGTTGCCGCGCAATGTCATGATACTAAAGAACAGTTACGTGACGAAATTAAGACTTGTGCTACGAACAATAGTGAAGAAACTAGATCTGTTGCACAAGAATTAGGTAATAGACATGCAGCCACAACAGAATCACATAGAGATGAAATTAATGCAGTCACTGAACAATGTTCTGAAAACGCAACACAGTTACGCGACGAGTTTAATTTAAAGTCACCAGAACTTTCACACACTGTGGATAAGGAAGTCGATAAGAAATGTGAACAACAGATCAGCCAAATTGACGAATGTATTAAAGTGACAGAAATGAAAATTGTTTCAGTCACTAACACGTCACAGCATACTCCACGTTCCGAGCATTTGTCACACTCACACAGACAGTGTAATTTGGATAATTTACAGAGAGTACGCGACTTAAAATCCGAAAAGCTAGCGACTGAAAATCCGAAAAGACATAGACAAACAGATTCTCACACAAACCTGAACGTGTTCTCAAATTCAGAGACGGTAACGTAGATTGTAAGCAATTTTTATCCGTAAGAAAATCTAAGGAATTTAATAATGACAGAGCACAAGTACACACTTTGAACTGGATACGTCGATTTATTTTTGTACTTTCACTGCCATTACATGTAATGCAGAAACTAGAATTAGCAAAGATACAGCAATTTGCTTCTGAATTTTTACCGCCATTGCCTGTAACACAAAAGCTGAAATTTATTTGTAGCGCGTAATTGACCTCAGGGGATTCATTACGCTTTAATGAGTATGTGCCGTAGCGTGCACAGGGCCCCGAGCTGTAGTAGTGCTGTTTCATCTTTAGTTTTCTGCACTGCTGCCTTTTCTTCTACTATCCTTTATATCTATCAAAACAGCTCTTTAACTATTGCTCTACCTAGGATTAAGAAATGAGTCAAGAAAACCCGATACGACAAGTTATACCGAAAGTGACAATTTTTCATTAGACGCTCCAGAAATGACAACTACGAGAACTTTAATATCAGAGAAAATTTTAATCATCAGTATGTACAAAATTATCAGCAACAGCAAACACATTTTGGTAACAATAGAGGTTTTTCTCCGCAATAGCATCAAAGCCAGCCGGTTAGCATACCTAACCAACAATGCAGTCTACAAGGTCAACCAAACTTTAATGTTTCGCCGCGTGCACGTATAGTCTCAGCTCCAACAGTAACGCACGGCAGCAAGGAAATAACTACGTGCAGAAAACACAGTACTTCAATTCCTATCGCAATGCGCCGTATAGCAATGACTATCACGACAGACGTAAAAACAATGAGCACAATTATCAACATACGTTTAATAACAGTCGGTCTTACCAGCAGCAAAATGATCAGCAACAACATATTCTCGTGAATGAACCCGACAGTAGGTATCATCCAGAACGTAATACGTCAGGAAGAATTAACAGAACAGTACAAATAGTGGAAATGCCACAGCATCCTCCTGAAAATAATAGCACGTCAGATGGAATTTGATTAAATACAGTACAGGTTGTATATTCCAGTAACGCAAGCAACAATTTTGACACGCAGTATCTTGTTCACGAAAATGTTATCTGAAACATGCTTTGTTGAATGCACCACTTTTATCGCACCCAGATCTTACTAGAAATTTTTCCATTGCCACCGACAGTTCTAACACCGCTTTAGGCGTACATATTTTCCAGGAAATTGAAGAAGATGGCTCTACAGTAATTAAAAACATCGCATTTGCAAGTCGCACTCTGTCACCTGCTGAACGAAATTATTCTGTTACAGAACTGGAAACATTATGTGTTGTTTGGGCTTTTACAAGATTTAGGCATTTTCTTTATGGAAGACACACCACCGTCTACACAGACCATAGAGCAATACAATTGTTACTTTCGGCTAAATTTACACACGACAGATTAAGCAGATGGAAACTTTATCTACAGGAATTTAATTTTGCAATTGTTCACATTCCCGGCACACAAAATGTTGTAGCAGACGCACTATCTCGTTCTCTTAGCAACAATCAGCAAGACATCGCAACCAACTTCTGCAAAGCAAATTTCAGCGTCATGTACATTCAACAATTTGAAAATTTCATTTCGTCGTCATTACAAGACATAGCACAAGAGCAAAGTAAAGACAACGTGTGGAAAGAGATTAAACACCTCTGGCAAGATAGGAATAATGTTACGATTAGAAACCATTACACTGTTCGCAATAATATTCTGTTTCGCCGCTCTCATCCTGACAGCAACAATTGGTTATTATGCATTCCTGATGAACTTGTTAACAAATTAATCTGGTATACTCATTTAAGTTACGCACATTACGGAGCTAGAAAATGTTTTCTTATACTGAGACAGAACTGTTATTTTGCCAACATGGAGAAACGTATACGACGAGTTTTAGCGTCATGTAAAATCTGCCAGAAAGCTAAGTCAGACACAACTTCTCATATTCCTCCATTACATCCCATTGTACCTGTTAAATTAAGACATATGGCCGCTGTAGACATTTTTGGTCCGATTCCCAGAACTAATAGAGGTTTTTGCTACATCTTTGTCGCTGTTGAACTTACTTCAAAATTTGTTACCTTCACTCCGTTACGCAAAGCTACTGCTAAAACTGTTTCGAAAGCATTTGTAAAACATTTTCTATTTCATGTAGGGCATGTGTTGAAAGTAATTTCCGACAATGGACCACAGTTTCGATCTGCTATATGGACACATATGTTACGAGCTAGAAACATTTCTCTGATATATATATCCAGGTACCATGCTTCTTCGAACCCCTGTGAACGATTAATGAAAGAAATTGGTAAACTGTGTAGAATTTACTGCCATAAAAAACATATTGATTGGGACACACACATACTCTCATTCCAAGATGTAATTAATTCCATACCGAATGAATCTACTATGCTATCTCCGTCTGTTATACTGAAAAACGTTGAACCACCTAACAAAATTAAAGAATTAGTAACATTTCCTACATCTCGTCGACTACGACACCATGAAATAATTGACATTGCGCTGAACAACATCAAACGTGCCGCAGAGCGCCGGAGAAGACAGCAAAAACAGGTTTGTATACGCCGTGACTTTCACGTTGGACGGAAGATATTAGTACGTACACACTATTTATCCAACAAAATAAAAGGTAGGTGCAGTAAATTTGAACTTCTATGCGCAGGTCCATATCGGATTCGCACCATTCCTCACCCCAATGTTGTACACGTCGAAACTTCGACAACCAGAAAATCCAAAGGAAACCACCACATATTGAATATTAAACCTTTTATTGAATGAAGATACTTTATGATTTAACATGCTTAGTGCAATTTCCTAATTTTTATGACCACTTATGCAATTATATTCATGTGAATACTTACTGATGATTGTCATATTTTTCTTGGGAAGTGCCCGGCAAGGTAAGGTTAGCAAGTCGCTCTTCCTGTCGTTACACATCAGACCGTGCACATTTTTTCCAGATAAACTTACGTATCTTATGAACAATTATTCAATTTTATCTAATGACATATTAATTTTATTAAATTCTCTCTCCATTAAAGTCTTTAATTCTCGCCTCTATCAACTACACAACATACAAGCTGAACACAAAGAAAGTCACATTTCTTGTCATCATTTTTTATGTATGTACGATTGTTTTCCTGTTTTGTTTGTATGCACTATGAATTAGTTAAGATATAGCAAACACCAGTTGACTTTGACATTTTTGCCTTATGATATCTCAATATCGTGACTACTTTACTTCTTTTTTTTTTTGCTGCTACATTGTGATACACTGGGTACATTTTTGCCTCTGAACACTATCTATATTTTTGACATATTACGTTTTCTGTCATGGTATGCTGTATGCTCAATTATGTTACTATAAACCAGTTTTTATTTAATGGGTATATGATTTAAATGCAAGACATTAATCTTTGTTCATCATTTTCAGAAAGAAATAACGTGTAAAAGAAATAAATTAAACAGAAATGGGAATTTCACCTTCAGAATGAACGAAAGAAGATGCAAAAACCTTATGAAGAAGAGTAAATGGATCAAGATTAACAAGCATTAACAAGAATATACTATACACATCGTAGAATAGCAGTCTTAACTGATTTTTTCTTTCAGAATACGAAGCGATTGATGCAGGCTGTCAGACAGAACTTCACATCTTAGTTTTAGCGATGAAATATGATAGAAATAAGGAATAATTGTATAATGAATAATGAAGTACTTTTTTGCAGATGATAATGAATGATGATGAATAATGATGAAGAATATGCTACTATGAATAATGAAGTTTTTCTTTACAGGTGATGATAATAATGAAGTTATGATAATATGGATAATGAAGTTTTTTCTTTACAGATGAGGGTGATGTTGAAGTTTATGTATTTATGCTATGTAGTTATTTAAGTATTTGTTGCAGTTCGTTTTGACAGTATGTGTTATATTGCATAGTAGGATGACTGAAGGTTTTGGAAAGGACAGCTAGGGAACACACATATTTTTATACACATTTTACTACCTGTTAATTCGAAGTTCACTACTTTTCAGCATAAAATGCGTTTCTTCTTTCAGTTTAATAATCCATTTTTGTATATTTTGCAGGAGAAATTATTTATGAAATTAATGTGCTATAAGCAGTTGTTCATTAAACCCATGTCATTTATGAATGTGATTACATATACTCTACTTGTTTCATAATCTTGCTACAGCTGACTCAAGACGAATGACGTTACACATCTTCATTTGCAGCAATAATTTAAAAGCAAATATTTTCATTCCCCAGTAATTACCTAACGCAATGAATTGGTAGCAAAAAAAAATTAATGGCAATGATTACTTTAATTAGATTAATTATGTGCATTATTCTGTAATACTATGATCACTTCTGATGGTTTGCAATTAGGCAATGAGTGCCAATGTTCTCTGTAAAAAACAATTCATGAATATTATTATGTAAACATTATTCTGTAATACTATGATGACTTCTGATGGTTTGTAATTAGACAATGAGTGCCAATGTTCTCTGTAAATGACTTCTGATGGTTTGCAATTAGACAATGAGTGCCAATGTTCTCTGTAAAAACAATTCATGAATATTATTATGTAAACATTATTCTGTAATACTATGACGACTTCTGATGGTTTGTAATTAGATAATGAGTGCCAATGTTCTCTGTAAATGACTTATGATGGTTTGCAATTAGACAATGAGTGCCAATGTTCTCTGTAAAAACAATTAATGAATATTATTATGTAAACATTATTCTGTAATACTATGATGACTTCTGATGGTTTGCAATTAGACAATGAGTGCCAATGTTCTCTGTAAAAAACAATTCATGAATATTATTATGTAAACATTATTCTGTAATACTATGATGACTTCTGATGGTTTGTAATTAGGCAATGAGTGCTAATGTTCTCTGTAAATGACTTATGATGGTTTGCAATTAGGCAATGAGTGCCAATGTTCTCTGTAAAAACAATTAATGAATATTATTTTGTAAACATTATTCTGTAATACTATGATGACTTCTGATGGTTTGTAATTAGGCAATGAGTGCTAATGTTCTCTGTAAATGACTTCTGATGGTTTGTAATTAGGCAATGAGTACCAATGTTCTCTGTAAATGACTTCTGATGGTTTACAATTAGGCAATGAGTGCCAATGTTCTCTGTAAAGTTACTCATGAACATTATTCTGTAACACTACATACATAGTACAGAAATGTTCAATAACTGGGCAATGAGTGCCACCCATTACTAGTGTAATTCTCAATGAAGACTAGTATGTGACTTAATGTCCTTCACCTTCTAACCTAATTACCTGGAATTACTGCAATATCCGTTTGTCCTGTATATCTTCATGATCATGGAGCACTATATTTGGTTTTTGCACTAATTCTACGTGCCATGTGCCGTTCAAATTGCTGCTGCAGATACAGTACGACGCGCCAGAGCCATACGCCAACCACAATTGTCTTCCCTCTCGGTAGTGTCACGTGATCTTACGGAACCTGGTCTTCTTGCTAATTCTCGTGACCACGGCTGCCAGAAATCATGTAAGTTGGGTACATTCCTGCCAAACCTTTCTGTAATATGATGGAAGCTTCTTGTAGCGCCATTACAAGACCTCGTTCAAACTCAGTGAGCTGTTGACAATGGCGTTTTGTCGCCTGAAAGATATTCGTGACTAACATTAACTCACCAAACCCTGTCTCAAAGGTAACCTTCGCCGAAGACTATTACAGCGTGTATTTAAAGCAGTCCTGATATGAAACTGACGCGAAATTTGAATAATCATCATATTTCAGATGAAGAAGCAAGCCTACCAACTTTCGTTTATGACGCGCAACTCCTTCTTGGTGTTTCAATTTTTTTTCCAGTCAGTGTACTCTTTCAGATATATACTTTTGTAAACGATACGCAATAATTCTAAGCGGTTTCTTTCGTACAATCAGTATTTTTTCCCGAAGTGAGAAATTATGCCAGAATATTTTCACGTAGTAAATTAGTGAACCGCAATATGCAAAGCAACTTGTTGTTGTTGTGGTCTTCAGTCCTGAGATTGGTTTGATGCAGCTCTCCATGCTACTCTATCCTGTGCAAGCTTCTTCATTTCCCAGTACCTACTGCAACCTACATCCTTCTGAATCTGCTTAGTGTATTCATCTCTTGGTCTCCCTCTACGATTTGTACCCTCCACGCTGCCCTCCAATGCTAAATTTGTAATCCCTTGATGTCTCAAAACATGTCCTACCAACCGATCCCTTCTTCTAGTCAAGTTGTGCCACAAACTTCTCTTCTCCCCAATCCTATTCAATACCTCCTCATTAGTTACGTGATCTACCCACCTTATCTTCAGCATTCTTCTGTAGCACCACATTTCGAAAGCTTCTATTCTCTTCTCGTCTAAACTATTTATCGTCCATGTTTCACTTCCATACATGGCTACACTCCATACAAATACTTTCAGAAACGACTTCCTAACACTTAAATCAATACTCGATGTTAACAAATTTCTCTTCTTCAGAAACGATTTCCTTGCCATTGCCAGTCTACATTTTATATCCTCTCTACTTCGACCATCATCAGTTATTTTGCTCCCTAAATAGCAAAACTCCTTTACTACTTTAAGTGTCTCATTTCCTAATCTAATCCCCTCAGCATCACCCGATTTAATTTGACTACATTCCATTATCCTCGTTTTGCTTTTGTTGATGTTCATTTTATATCCTCCTTTCAAGACACTGTCCATTCCGTTCAACTGCTCTTCCAAGTCCTTTGCTGTCTCTGACAGAATTACAATGTCATCGGCGAACCTCGAAGTTTTTATTTCTTCTCCATGAATTTTAATACCTACTCCGAATTTTTCTTTTGTTTCCTTTACTGCTTGCTCAATATACAGATTGAATAACATCGGGGAGAGGCTACAACCCTGTCTCACTCCTTTCCCAACCACTGCTTCCCTTTCATACCCCTCGACTCTTATAACTGACATCTGGTTTCTGTACAAATTGTAAATAGCCCTTCCCTCCCTGTATTTTACCCCTGCCACCTTTAGAATTTGAGAGTATTCCAGTCGATATTGTCAAAAGCTTTCTCTAAGTCTACAAATTCTAGAAACGTAGGTTTGCCCTTCCTTAATCTTTCTTCTAAGATAAGTCGTAGGGTCAGTATTGCCTCATGTGTTCCAATATTTCTACGGAATCCAAACTGATCTTCACCGAGGTCGGCTTCTACCAGTTTTTCCATTCGTCTGTAAAGAATTCGCGTTAATATTTTGCAGCCGTGAATTATTAAGCTGATAGTTCGGTAATTTTCACATCTGTCAACAGCTGCTTTGTTTGGGATTGGAATTATTATATTCTTGAAGTCTGAGAGTATTTCGCTTGGTTCATACATTTTGCTCACCAGATGGTAGAGTTTTGTCAGGACTGGCTCTCCCAAGGCCATCAGTAGTTCTAATGGAATGTTGTCTACTCCCGGGGCCTTGTTTCGACTCAGATCTTTCAGTGCTCTGTCAAACTCTTCACGCAGTATCTTATCTCCCATTTCATCTTCATCTACATCCTCTTCCATTTCCATAATATTGTCCTCAAGTACATCGCCCTTGTATAAACCCTCTATATACTCCTTCCACCTTTCTGCCTTCCCTTCTTTGCTTAGAACTGGGTTGCCATCTGAGCTCTTGATATTCATGCAAGTGGTTCTCTTTTCACCAAAGGTCTCTTTAATTTTCCTGTAGGCAGTATCTATCTTACCCCTAGAGAGACAAGCCTCTACATCCTTACATTTGTCCTCTAGCCATCCCTGCTTAGCCATTTTGCACTTCCTGTCGATTTCATTTTTGAGACGTTTGTATTCCTTTTTGCCTGCTTCATTTACTGCATTTTTATATTTTCTCCTTTCATCAATTAAATTCAATATTTCTTCTGTTACCCAAGGATTTCTATTAGCCCTCGTCTTTTTACCTACTTGATCCTCTGCTGCCTTCACTACTTCATCCCTCAGAGCTACCCATTCTTCTTCTACTGTATTTCTTTCACCCATTCCTGTCAATTGCTGCCTTATGCTCTCCCTGAAACTCTCTACAACCTCTGGTTCTTTCAGTTTATCCAGGTCCCATCTCCTTAAATTCCCACCTTTTTGCAGTTTCTTCAGTTTCAATCTGCAGTTCATAACCAATAGATTGTGGTCAGAATCCACATCTGCCCCTGGAAATGTCTTACAATTGAAAACCTGGTTCCTAAATTTCTGTCTTACCATTATATAATCTATCTGATACCTTTTAGTATCTCCAGGGTTCTTCCTGGTATACAACCTTCCTTTATGATTCTTGAACCAAGTGTTAGCTATGATTAAGTTATGCTCTGTGCAAAATTCTACCAGGCGGCTTCCTCTTGCATTTCTTCCCCCCAATCCATATTCACCTACTATGTTTCCTTCTCTCCCTATTTCTACTGACGAATTCCAGTCACCCATGACTATTAAATTTTCGTCTCCCTTCACTACCTGAATAATTTCTTTTATCTCGTCATACATTTCATCAATTTCTTCATCATCTGCAGAGCTAGTTGGCATATAAACTTGTACTACTGTAGTAGGCATGGGCTTTGTGTCTATCTTGGCTACAATAATGCGTTCACTATGCTGTTTGTAGTAGCTAACCCGCACTCCTATTTTTTTATTCATTATTAAACCTACTCCTGCATTACCCCTATTTGATTTTGTATTTATAACCCTATAATCACCTGACCAAAAGTCTTGTTCCTCCTGCCACCGAACTTCACTAATTCCCACTATATCTAAATTTAACCTATCCATTTCCCTTTTTAAATTTTCTAACCTACCTGCCCGATTAAGGGATCTGACCTTCCACGCACCGATCCATAGAATGCCAGTTTTCTTTCTCCTGATAACGACGTCCTCTTGAGTAGTCCCCGCCCGGAGATCCGAATGGGGGACTATTTTACCTCCAGAATATTTTACCCAAGAGGACGCCATCATCATTTAATCATACAGTAAAGCTGCATGTCCTCAGGAAAAATTACGGCTGTAGTTTCCCCTTGCTTTCAGCCGTTCGCAGTACCAGCACAGCAAGGCCGTTTTGGTTAATGTTACAAGGCCAGATCAGTCAATCATCCAGACTGTTGCCCCTGCAACTACTGAAATGGTTGCTGCCCCTCTTCAGGAACCACATGTTTGTCTGGCCTCTCAACAGATACCCCTCCGTTGTGGTTGTACCTCCGGTACGGCCATCTGTATCGTTGAGGCACGCAAGCCTCCCCACCAACGGCAAGGTCCATGGTTCATGGGGGGGGGGGGGGGGGGGGGCAACGTAACTTACGAACATGAAAGTGTGCGTGGCTGGCAACATTATTCTTGTGGCAAAAGTAACCGAATACAAACGTAATGACGCGCCTACTAACCGTTTTTTCTGAGTTCAAGTTTTCATCAATGGCACATCCAAGAATTATAACTCTCTGCGGCTTTTATTTTTCAAGATTTATAGGAGATGTGGTACTTTTGACTCCACAAAATTGTATGAACAGTGGATTTAAAATTTAAAGCTAGTTCATTAGTGCAAAATCGGTTAATAACTTTAGAAAACAAGAACGGTATTTACTATTTTCCTTATTAATGCTCCTTTGCTGTGCTTAAAAAATAACATTTCCATTTTCAGCACGAAGGACAAATACTGTGCCCGGATTCAAGTAAAAGGGTGTATGATTAACACAGAGCGAGGACGGAAACATTCCACAGAATATCCAGGGAAAGACTTAACTAGTGGCCTAGAAACATGGCTTGCGACTTGTGAAGTGCTGCTACGAAGACTAATAAAACATGCTGGTTACGGACAGTAAACATAAGCACGAAAGGTCTACTAAATAGCTGCAGAATGCATTGCGAACACTTAAATTCAGAGACGCAAAGTGTGCGGTATCTTCAGCAACAATAGAAACAGCTGTACAAACCAGGACACGTGATATGCGACGAAGGACGTAGCTGCGCGGAGAGGGAGACAGCGATGTGAGAACGAAGGCACATCAGTCTCTGACACTACCATAACCAATAATCCCGTGCCGTTTCGTAACAACACTAGCGTTGCCTGGTTACTTCTCCCCTAAGTAATGAGTAATGGATCAATGGAAAGATGTCGCCTTGCCGGATGCTTTACGTTTCTCGTTACAACAAGTCGATGGTCGCTTTCGGATGCGCCGTCATATGATGCTCGCCTGGATCTCCGTGAGGTTTCTCTTAAGTCCATTGTGCTTAATGAACTTCACGGAAATGACCATCAATTAATACTGACGATGAAACAATCCGTCAGCGGCAAGAATTGGAGAAATTATCAGCAAAGTGAGCCATTATTAGTTTATTACGCCCTTAGTCGAAAGGTATTATAGAATTATAGCGACAAAATCAAGCCACGAGATCGGAATAGTACTACAATTTTCATGTATGTTCCAATATTGGGCGGCATTCCCTACTTGCGAATTATTGTTCAATATTCTTCCGACACGCGAACGTAAAATTCAGTGCAATACTTCAACCGCGCACGCTGGAAACCAGACAAACATGAAATCCATTGTTGAGTGCAGAGAGGCTTAACCGGGCATTGTAGCTCACCGCACAGTAGAGATGGGCAAACTGAAACACTTAACTGTTTCGAAACAAATGAAACAGTACAATGTAATGTTTCGATACGGTGTTTCGAAACAGTGAAACAGTTTGTGTTTTCTAATCTAATAAACCTACACATTTTATCATCTTGAATGCCTACTGTATAAGTATGTCCATATAAACACAAATGAGGTGCGAGAGCGCTATACATTTCGCAGAAAGTATGGAACTATCACTTGAGAGTCTTGGCAGTTTCGTATTTCCTGCAGCAAATGCGCTGCTTTCGTGTTGTGTGACATACATACTTTTCAATTGGCTGAGGACAGCCATAGCTGAAGACAGAAGAACCACCACGAACGGAACTGGAGGTGGGAGCAAACTGCAGAAACAACGAATATGCTACTGGGATTCCCACATTCCGTTAGTATGGGTAATATACCCATCCTGCTAATTTCCATGCACATAAAGGGAACCATTTTGGATAATAGGCACAGTGACTATAGACTCACAGATAACACCATATAATTCGAATAAATAACAAAATATAACAGAAAAAATTTTGCCTTTCAACGTGTTTCGAACCCAGCCCTCCCCGTTCACCACTGCACTATCAGTGATATGTCAAACAGATTGCTTGCAATTATACCTAGATCAAATTTATGTATATATCTAATAACTGTCACTCTACGCCTTTTTTTATTCAGAATGTTGCGTTTCTTAATACGATTACTGTACATGAAAAGAGAAGCGTATGTTATAAAAAAAGTGTAATTTAACCGAATGATTTTCACATATTTATTATTTTGAATGTGAATAGTATGCGTTGTTTCATTGTTTGGTTAGTGTTTGTAAAGCAGATGTTACGCCATTTCGTAATAGGACAGTCAGCTAGAAACGAAGCTTTATTTTCGGATATCTTAAGCTTCATTCTATTGCTTGTCAAAAATATTTCGCCACTCTTGAAAGTGATTCATTAAGTGTTATGTTGTGTTTTAGTGTCTGTGCCGAGCCCGAATCTCGTACGACACAGAGCGGAATGAAACATCACTGTTGCGATACAATTAGTCCGTTCCAAGCGCAGGTGGACTGAAACAGCCTTATTTTGAAACAACGATACAGTTTCTGTGTCCGGCTCGAGATCGAATCTGCTGCGGTTATCCGAGACAGGGTCGGAATGAAACACCACTGTTTCGAAACAGTGAACCGCAGCCGTTCCGAAACACTAAAACAGTTCCACGTATCGATACACTGTATCGAAACATAGAAACAGTGGCCAAATCTACCGCACAGTTGTATTTATTCTCGTATAGATCGAGATACATCAACGGTCACGGCACAAAAGAGGGGCACTTGAACCCACCCGCAGGAATCTGAAGTGCAAGGTTTTTATTCCTTACTAGCTGTTCACGGACACGTGTTGCTGTGCCTGATTCTGGTAAATCAAAAAGAAAAAGAAAAAAAGGAAAGCACGCGTTTGTAATATGTACGGAAATTGGATGTACATCCTAATCTTCTCCTCCCCCCATCCCTCTCCATCTCCTCCTGCCTCTCTCTCTCTTTCTGTCGATCTCCTCCTTTCCGGTTGTATGTCCATTTACTCCCACCGTTAGCCGTTTCCTGCTCCCCCATCTCTCTGACTTTGAGCTTTTTTATTGCTACTGCAACTTCACATCTAATCATAAGCCGATAAGCCTTAAATACAACGTCCCATTTGCCAACAACGTTTTACTATTACACTCCTGGAAATGGAAAAAAGAACACATTGACACCGGTGTGTCAGACCCACCATACTTGCTCCGGACACTGCGAGAGGGCTGTACAAGCAATGATCACACGCACGGCACAGCGGACACACCAGGAACCGCGGTGTTGGCCGTCGAATGGCGCTAGCTGCGCAGCATTTGTGCACCGCCGCCGTCAGTGTCAGCCAGTTTGCCGTGGCATACGGAGCTCCATCGCAGTCTTTAACACTGGTAGCATGCCGCGACAGCGTGGACGTGAACCGTATGTGCAGTTGACGGACTTTGAGCGAGGGCGTATGGTGGGCATGCGGGAGGCCGGGTGGACGTACCGCCGAATTGCTCAACACGTGGGGCGTGAGGTCTCCACAGTACATCGATGTTGTCGCCAGTGGTCGGCGGAAGGTGCACGTGCCCGTCGACCTGGGACCGGACCGCAGCGACGCACGGATGCACGCCAAGACCGTAGGATCCTACGCAGTGCCGTAGGGGACCGCACCGCCACTTCCCAGCAAATCAGGGACACTGTTGCTCCTGGGGTATCGGCGAGGACCATTCGCAACCGTCTCCATGAAGCTGGGCTACGGTCCCGCACACCGTTAGGCCGTCTTCCGCTCACGCCCCAACATCGTGCAGCCCGCCTCCAGTGGTGTCGCGACAGGCGTGAATGGAGGGACGAATGGAGACGTGTCGTCTTCAGCGATGAGAGTCGCTTCTGCCTTGGTGTCAATGATGGTCGTATGCGGGGTTGGCGCCGTGCAGGTGAGCGCCACAATCAGGACTGCATACGACCGAGGCACACAGGGCCAACACCCGGCATAATGGTGTGGGGAGCGATCTCCTACACTGGCCGTACACCACTGGTGATCGTCGAGGGGACACTGAATAGTGCACGGTACATCCAAACTGTCATCGAACCCATCGTTCTACCATTCCTAGACCGGCAAGGGAACTTGCTGTTCCAACAGGACAATGCACGTCCGCATGTATCCCGTGCCACCCAACGTGCTCTAGAAGGTGTAAGTCAACTACCCTGGCCAGCAAGATCTCCGGATCTGTCCCCCATTGAGCACGTTTGGGGCTGGATGAAGCGTCGTCTCACGCGGTCTGCACGTCCAGCACGAACGCTGGTCCAACTGAGGCGCCAGGTGGAAATGGCATGGCAAGCCGTTCCACAGGACTACATCCAGCATCTCTACGATCGTCTCCATGGGAGAATAGCAGCCTGCATTGCTGCGAAAGGTGGATATACACTGTACTAGTGCCGACATTGTGCATGCTCTGTTGCCTGTGTCTATGTGCCTGTGGTTCTGTCAGTGTGATCATGTGATGTATCTGACCCCAGGAATGTGTCAATGAAGTTTCCCCTTCCTGGGACAATTAATTCACGGTGTTCTTATTTCAATTACCAGGAGTGTATATACACTCTAAGACAAACAAAAAACGACGCACCACGAAGGTATGGGAGGGAAACCTGTCAATTTCATGTACGTGGACAGACAAACAAATGATTTGCATTTCCAGAAAAGTTTGATAATTTATTATTCAAGAGAATGACGTCACAAATCCAGCAAGTCAATAATGCGTCGGTCCACTTCTGGCCCTTAGCCAAGCAGTTATTTGGCTTGCCATTGAACAATGGATGGTTCGATGTCCTCGTGAGAGATATGCCATATTCTGCACAACTGGTCCGTTAGATTGACATGGGACCCTGTCCATAATGCTCCAAACGTTCTCAATTGGGGAGAGATCCGGCGACCTTGCGTACCGAAGTAGGGTTTGATGAGCACGTCCGGGCCGGCTTTATCTTGCTGAAACATAAGCCCAGGGTTGTTTCCCATGAAGGGCAACAAAACAGGGCGTAGGATAACGTCGACGTCCCACCGGGCTGTACAGATGCCGCGAATGATAACCAAAGACGTCCTGCTATGGAAAGAAACGGTGCCCCAGACCATCACTCCGGTTGTCGGGTCGCATGGTGAGCGGCAGTCAGGTTGGTATCCAGTGCTGTCCGGAGCATCTCCAGACACAGCTTTGATGGCCATCGGGCCTCAGTTCGAAGCATGACTTATTCTGAAGAGTTCTCCTCCTAAGGCTGGTATTACACTATCAAATATTTTTGTCCAATATCTTTGTCAAAGAAATTTGATGGTGTAATGGGGAATTTGTCAAATGTCGTCAAATATTTGATCAAATCTAGGGCCTCGCTGTAGATTTGGTCAAAGAAGTCGCTTGTCTTCTGTTCACTGCAATGTGACATGTTACCATGTGGAGCGCTAGCATCGCTGCAGCGTTCTGTCATCTGTGGTGTTTTCATAAACATTGCTGGAAAATACAATTGGTGTGTATTGATTCAAATGGCTCTGAGCACTATGGGACTTAACATCTGTGGTCATCAGTCCCCTAGAACTTAGAACTACTTAAACCTAACTAACCTAAGGACATCACACACATCCATGCCCGAGGCAGGATTCGAACCTGCGACCGTAGCAGTCGTGCGGTTCCGGACTGAGCGCCTTAACCGCGAGACCACTGCGGCCGGCTGGTGTGTATTGACAACTACAAAATTAATAGAGATGTTGAAGCTGATGAGGAGCTTTACAACGTGAGGCACCCTGAATACAAAAATAGATTAAGAAGATTGGAGACCTGACCTGACCTGACCTGACCTGACCTGACCTGACCTAACCTATCCTAACCTAACCCTCTCCTGTAGCAAGGAATCGGAGTGTTACAGTGAGCCTGTCTTCTGCAGATATAGCAGTTCTTAAGTGAGTATTGTCCTTTATGATATGAGGATACACTTCACTGAGCACATGCAGACATGTATACTCATCCATTCTTAAGTAATTGATGTACGACTTGACATCCTCCACTGTAAGCTCACGTAACAAGTTTTGTTGAATGCTTTTATCGTGTCGTCAAAAAACCTCGGCTTCACCCAGGTACGTTTCCTTTTTTATTCTCCATTTCTCTTCTGCATGTGCACACATTGCAATTGTGGTACATGCAACTGTTGCGGTTAATAACAAGTTGTTGTTGTCAGCCATCTTGAACTTGGACGAAAAATATGATGACAGTGTAATACCCTTTTTTAGCGCCACGTCAAAGACCTTTGTCAAATATATTTGACGAATATTTGATCACATCTTTGATCAAATCTTTGAGAAAGAAATTTGATAGTGCAATACTGGCCTAATTGTCCTAATTGAACCCCGATGAGCAGCGACCCAGGAACATGTCACTAAGGAGTCCTGCTTCGGACAGCCCTATTGACCTATGAAGACAGGTCTGGAGACGATCCGGAGAGCGGTGGGATGCTAACCTCACTGTCGCCCACCACACTGTCTGACAGCCAGAAGTGATGGATGGTCTGGGGTGCCATTTCTTTTCATAGCAGGACCGCTTTGGTTATCATCTGCAGCACCCTTACAGCAGAGCGGTATGTCGGAGAGAGTCTACTTTCCATTTTGTTGCCTTTCACAGCCAACAATCCTGGGCCTACATTTCAGCAAGATAATGTCTGTCTGCACATGGCGAGAGTTTCTACTGTTCATGCTTGTCAAATGCAACCTTGGCCTGGGAGATCAACGGATCTCTCCCCAATTGAGAACGTTTGGAACGTTATGAACTGAGCCCTCCAACTTGCTCAGGATTTTGACAATCTAACGCACCAATTGTGCAGAATGTGGCATGACATCCCTCAGGGGGACATCTAAAAACTCTGAAAATCAACTGAATTTTCTCATTATGAGAGTACTAAAGGGCGATCTGTTTTAATTGTCAAAAGTCATTTAAAAGCAAAGATCGCACACAATATTTTTTCATTGAGACAACCATTTCAACCATCTTAGCTGTCATCTTCAGGTCTTAAACATGTTTCTGCAGTAAAATTGTAAGTGGGCTGCCTCTGTGTTGGCAGCGCTGTGTAGCGCTTTGCATTGGATCTCTGACTGCCCTTTTTTGTAAGAGACTCTGTGGCTGGTTGGACTTGTTGGACGTTAATCGCTGCTAGTGTGTTGGGCTGTTGGAAGTTAGTCGCCTGCAATAATGGAAGTACTATTGTGCAGTTGGAGATGAACAGCCAGCAGTGATGGATGTTAAATGCAAGAAGTTATCATTGATGGAGGGTAGAGGTCTGAAGTGTTAGCGTAGGTTAACGAACTGGAAGTATGCGGAGATTGAAAATTATTATTGATTATATATCTTTGTACTGGATGTCAATGACGATTTATATTCGTGTTTCAACTGGATGTCACATTATTAAGGTAAACAAAATACACTCCTGGAAATGGAAAAAAGAACACATTGACACCGGTGTGTCAGATCCACCATACTTGCTCCGGACACTGCGAGAGGGCTGTACAAGCAATGATCACACGCACGGCACAGCGGACACACCAGGAACCGCGGTGTTGGCCGTCGAATGGCGCTAGCTGCGCAGCATTTGTGCACCGCCGCCGTCAGTGTCAGCCAGTTTGCCGTGGCATACGGAGCTCCATCGCAGTCTTTAACATTGGTAGCATGCCGCGAAGCATGGATGTGAACCGTATGTGCAGTTGACGGACTTTGAGCGAGGGCGTATAGTGGGCATGCGGGAGGCCGGGTGGACGTACCGCCGAATTGCTCAACACGTGGGGCGTGAGGTCTCCACAGTACATCGATGTTGTCGCCAGTGGTCGGCGGAAGGTGCACGTGCCCGTCGACCTGGGACCGGACCGCAGCGACGCACGGATGCACGCCAAGACCGTAGGATCCTACGCAGTGCCGTAGGGGACCGCACCGCCACTTCCCAGCAAATTAGGGACACTGTTGCTCCTGGGGTATCGGCGAGGACCATTCGCAACCGTCTCCATGAAGCTGGGCTACGGTCCCGCACACCGTTAGGCCGTCTTCCGCTCACGCCCCAACATCGTGCAGCCCGCCTCCAGTGGTGTCGCGACAGGCATGAATGGAGGGACGAATGGAGACGTGTCGTCTTCAGCGATGAGAGTCGCTTCTGCCTTGGTGCCAATGATGGTCGTATGCGTGTTTGGCGCCGTGCAGGTGAGCGCCACAATCAGCACTGCATACGACCGAGGCACACAGGGCCAACACCCGGCATCATGGTGTGGGGAGCGATCTCCTACACTGGCCGTACACCACTGGTGATCGTCGAGGGGACACTGAATAGTGCACGGTACATCCAAACTGTCATCGAACCCATCGTTCTACCATTCCTAGACCGGCAAGGGAACTTGCTGTTCCAACAGGACAATGCACGTCCGCATGTATCCCGTGCCACCCAACGTGCTCTAGAAGGTGTAAGTCAACTACCCTGGCCAGCAAGATCTCCGGATCTGTCCCCCATTGAGCATGTTTGGGACTGGATGAAGCGTCGTCTCACGCGGTCTGCACGTCCAGCACGAACGCTGGTCCAACTGAGGCGCCAGGTGGAAATGGCATGGCAAGCCGTTCCACAGGATTACATCCAGCATCTCTACGATCGTCTCTATGGGAGAATAGCAGCCTGCATTGCTGCGAAAGGTGGATATACACTGTACTAGTGCCGACATTGTGCATGCTCTGTTGCCTGTGTCTATGTGCCTGTGGTTCTGTCAGTGTGATCATGTGATGTATCTGACCCCAGGAATGTGTCAATAAAGTTTCCCCTTCCTGGGACAATGAATTCACGGTGTTCTTATTTAAATTTCCAGGAGTGTACATTATTTGGTTTGCAACAAAACCTCTCCTTTGCTAACCACATGCCTTTTAGTTGTTAGTAGCTTTAGTAGTTTGAATCTTTTATTTAGCTGGCAGTATCAACACTCGCTCTACTGCAGTAGTTCGCGTAATGAAGATTTTTGTGAGTTAAGTGCTTAATGAAATGTATAGGTTATTGTAAGGCTTTCTTCTTATTCGGGGTCATTCTTTTGTATTAATTATTTGAAGTTAGGTTGTAATTTTTTTTGAGCAGTCAGATTGCATTGCGCTAGAATATTGTGGGTCAGTCTTGACGTGATAAGGAAAAGTAAAGAGAAAATAGGCCCAATACATTCAGTTTTACTCAGCTGTTCCAGAATCAAATAACGTAGAAGTTTCATCTTCTCAGTCGTTCAGTAATTTAAGTACAGACACACACATTTAAATAAAGTGTAAGGTGGCAAGAACGTTGAGTGAACAGTAGGGCTGAACAAAAATGACTGACAAGGCACAATGCATCTTGTAGAGGGTATAGTATGGACGTATTGGAATAATTAATGTTGGGTGATGGTTTTAAAGTAATTCACGCATCATGAAAACTTTGTGGAAATGCGTCGATTGACTGGAGGCTAGTTTATCCCAAGGAAGTATTCAGAGTTGACTGTGGCCAGGCTGGGGTGCGGCGAAGGGAAGTGACAGTAGGCAGCTTAGGACGGCTCAAACTCTGAGAAAGTGGTAACGGGGTGCGGCCTCCAGCTGCCTTAAGATGAGTGACAGTGAGGGGAGGTGGTTGGCCCAATGCTGGTGTACCGGGAAGTAGACAGAGAACTTGTACACCTGTTGATAAATGTCCGTCGTTCCATTTTCAGTGAAACATGCGAGAAAGCCGCGCAAAGCTACGGTGGAGTGGTCAACAGCGGCCAAAACATGCGTGTTCGTGACTATAGCAACTTCACGCTGAATTTACGGTCCACAGAGTCTGAAGTAAATCAGGTGAAGAGCGACAGAATGAAATACGCCAGCCTCTGATGGGAAGATACGACCAAGGAATTTGAAGTACTCTCCTGGGAGTCAGAATTCCGGAAAAATTGGTGTTTTGTGCAGACGCTAACCTTGATGGGTGGCCTGGGAGGAGCTAAATAGTAGAAGTTGAGAGGAAGGGAAATTTTGTGGGAATTTGTTCACTTCCCAGAGCAGGCATTCGTTGGCGCTGAGAAGCGATGCATAATTAACGCGACTTGCACTGCAATTGGCGTAAGTGATTTTGCTGGAGGGAAAACCGAGGCGAAGAGCAGACTGGCAGAAGTCTCCATAGAGGTCTTCCCAGCTTGCCTAGAGTGCGGACGTGGCTTTCTTTACTCAGCTTGCTTGAGAGAGAGTGAGCATCTCTGCAGTTTAGGACTTAGCAAACGGAACGATTGAGCTTGGAGATAGAAAGTTTTCGATCAGCTATGAACTGAGCAAGATAGCTAGGAGTGAATAGACGAGCGCAGCCTTGCAGCACCATGAGGTCGGCCGACGTCCGTACAACAACGACGCCACGCCACTTGAATTCGGTGATATTGTGCCCGCTCCGGCTTGAGTTAGGCCACTGATTAATTTGTTGGATCACGTTGGCAAAGGTTGCACGAGGGTTTCATGGGCCATGTATTGTAGAATTCTTCTCGCACTTCACATTACGCCTGGGTCAGTCGATAGGAATTACTTTTGATTTATCGTGCTTTACTCCACGCAAACGCAATTTATTACCACTGCCTGTTAGGAGAGTCATGTAATGTGATGATTGAAGGTCGTGAGTTAAAATAAATTTGTGCTAATCGACCGCATCCGGTTTCAATCAAGTAGTTGAAATCCCAAGTCACTTTCTTAATTAATTTTATGTTCAACATATGCATCTGGTGTTCAATAGCTGAATATGACATCAATGTGCACCCCTTTTTAATTACAAGGGATAAATTCTGAATCAATTAATGTCAACACTGCCACCGCAGTTCAGTCAGGAGTCACAGGGCCTTATTACTTTCTTTGCCTTATCCGATATTGCGGCAGTTTTGCACTCTCCGTTGATCTGTTAGTCAATTACCTGGGGCGAACACACGCCAAAACCAGATAAGTGACAGGTGGGGTGTTACAAAAGAAGTTTCAAAATGTGTTGATTTTACGCTGACCTCGTGCACAAGATGTCAAGTTGATAAAACTCAACACATTATAAACGTTTGTTAGCGTTAAACTATTTAAAAACACACAGCATCTTGTCCAAAAGGCCATATCCGTAGATATATTGCTAACAGATGCTTGTTACATGCTGCAAATACGGAACACAGTAGCATATCTGTTTACATACGCCGGCCGCGGTGGTCTAGCGGTTCTAGGCGCTCAGTCCGGAACCGCGCGACTGCTGCGGTCGCAGGTTCGAATCCTGCCTCGGGCATGGATGTGAGTGATGTCCTTAGGTTAGTTAGGTTTAAGTAGTTCTGAGTTCTAGGGGACTGATGACCACATATGTTAAATCCCATAGTGCTCAGAGCGATTTGAACCATTTTTTTGTTTACATACGCTTTAGTATGTGTCTAGTATATGTAAAAAGATGTGCTGTTGTGTACCGTATTAGTATTATGTAACAAATGGAATTATGTAACGATTCTCTTCAGTCGCCGTTGCTCCCGTTCTTGCAGGATCTTTTTTCTGCCGCAGCGATATCGGAGATTTGATGCTTTACGGATTCCTGATATTCACGATACACTTGTGAAATGGTCGTACTTGAAAATCCCCATTTCATCGCTATCTCTGAGATGCTGTGTCCCATCGCTCGTGCGTCGACTATAACACCACTTTCAAACTCACTTAAATCTTGATAACCTAACAATTGTAGCAGCAGTAACCGATCAAACAAATGCGCCACACACATGTTGTCTTATATAGGCGTTGCCGACCGTAGTGCCGTATTCTGCCTGTTTACATATCTCTGTATTTGAATACGCATGCATGTATCCGTTTCCTTGACGTTTCAGTGTAGCACATACGGTTGGCCAAGTGCTTGTCAGATCGCTGACTAATAATTCACTACTGGCAGCTGATCAGGGGCCACTAACTCCAATGCACCGCCCCAATTATCAAGAAATTCATTTAACTGTGCTTTATTACCATCATGGCAGAGCATGACTGAAACTAATGTTTTGCCTAACTGGTGACGACTGCGTGACATTACTACCACTTACTTCTGCCTGTTCGTGTGACTGCACGCTGTGCCAACAATTTTTCTTACCTTACTTGGTTTTTCTGTTCCTTTTCCTGGAATCCCCGCTGACTTCTGCGCCGCTTCACTCTCGCTGTGTCGCCTCCCAGCCGTACTGTTAACGCTGCCGGCTCATACCCGGCTGCCACCCGCCCCCGATTACGCTATCTCCATCCTTGCAGATGACGGACGCCTCTGGCCCATTTATGGAGTAATGCCGCCACCCTCTTTGGTACGGCATTCTCCCTTGCCTGCTACTAACTTACCCCGTCTCGCGCCGTAACGGACCATCCTGACTTGCCCGAATCGTCTTCTTCTTTCTTCTCCGACTCAAGACGCCTACTACACCTCGTCTTGGCTCTGTTTCACACGCCTACTACACCTCGTCTTGGCTCTGTTTCACAAAGCCGACAGTCGTTTTCTGACATTGGGCTGCATACCGCCAGAGGTTGACACCTGCTTTCATCTTTTCGGGCATGCGTTCGCTCTGGACAATGTTTATCACACTATCGTTCCGCCCGCAAATGAGTTTCCCACCTACAGAGAAAATCACAAGACGAACGACCTGATGCCAAGCACGGCGTTATATGCTCGGCCGCGGCTGTACGCGACTGCCAGTCAGAGACGCTGGTCCGCAGCAGAGAAATACGCTTACACAAACGCCGCCTGTGGCGAAGGCGTACAGACATTCGATTTGCTTATCGATATGCGCCTTCCCCATGAACCATGGACCTTGCCGTTGATGGGGAGGCTTGCGTGCAGTCAGCGATACAGATGGCCGTACCGTAGGTGCAACCACAATGGAAGGGTATCTGTTGAGAGGCCAGACAAATGTGTGGTTCCGGAAGAGGGGCAGTAGCCTTTTCAGTAGTTGCAGGGGCAACAGTCTGGATGATTGACTGACCTGGCCTTGCAACATTAACCAAAACGGCCTTGCTGTGCTGGTACTGCGAACAGCTGAAAGCAAGGGGAAACTACCGCCGTAATTTTTCCCGAGGGCATGCAGCTTTACTGTATGGATAAATGATGATGGCGTCCTCTTGGGTAAAATATTCCGGAGGTAAAATAGTCCTCCATTCGGATCTCCGGGCGGGGACTACTCAAAAGGACGTTGTTACCAGGAAAAAGAAAACTGGCGTTCTACGGATCGGAGTGTGGAATGTCAGATCGCTTAACCGGGCAGGTAGATTAGAAAATTTAAAAAGGGAAATGGATAGGTTAAAGTTAGATATAGTGGGAATTAGTGAAGTTCGGTGGCAGGAGGAACAAGACTTTTGGTCAGGTGAATACAGGGTTATAAACACAAAAGCAAATATGGGTAATGCAGGAGTAGGTTTAATAATGAATAAAAAAGATTGGTGTGCGGGTAAGCTACTACAAACAACATAGTGAATGCATTATTGTGGCCAAGATAGACACGAAGCCCACGCCTACTATAGTACTACAAGTTTATATGCCAACTAGCTCTGCAGATGATGAAGAAATTGAGGAAATGTATGATGAGATAAAAGAAATTATTTAGGTAGTGAAGGGAGACGAAAATTTAATAGTCATGGGTGACTGGAATTCGAGAGTAGGAAAAGGGGGAGAAGGAAACATAGTTGGTGAATATGGATTGGGGCTAAGAAATGAAAGAGGAAGCCACCTGGTAGAGTTTTGTACAGAGCATAACTTAATCATAGCTAACAAAATGGCTCTGAGCACTATGGGACTTACCTGCTGTGGTCATCAGTCCCCTAGAACTTAGAACTACTTAAACCGAACTAACCTAAGGACATCACACAAATCCATGACCGAGGCAGGATTCGAACCTGCGACCATAGCGGTCGTGCGGTTCCAGACTGTAGCGCATTTAACCGCTCGGCCACTCCGGCCGGCCATAGCTAACACTTGGTTCAAGAATCATGAAAGACGGTTGTATACATGGAAGAATCCTGGAGATACTAGAAGGTATCAGATAGATTATATAATGGTAAGACAGAAATTTAGGAACCAGGTTTTCAATTGTAAGACATTTCCAGGGGCAGATGTGGACTCTGGCCACAATCTAATAGTTATGAAAACTGAAGAAACGGCAAAAAAGGTGGGAATTTAAGGAGGTGGGACTTGAATAAATTGACTAAACCAGAGGTTGTACAGAGTTTCAGGGAGAGCATAAGGAATGGGAGACAGAAGTACAGTAGACGAAGAATGGGTAACTCTGAGGGATGAAGTAGTGAAGGCAGCAGAGGATCAAGTAGGTAAAAAGACGAGGGCTAGTAGAACTCCTTGGGTAACAGAAGAAATGTTGAACTTAATTGACGAAAGGAGAAAATATAAAAATGCAGTAAATGAAGCAGGCAAAAGAAATACAGACGTCTCAAAAATGAGATCGACAGGAAGTGCAAAATGACTAAGCAGGCATGGCTAGAGGACAAATGTAAGGATGTAGAGGCTTATCTCACTAGGGGTAAGATAGATACTGCCTACAGGAAAATTAAAGAGACCTTTGGAGAAAAGAGAAGCACTTGTATGAATATCAAGAGCTCAGATGGAAACCCAGTTCTAAGCAAAGAAGAGAAAGCAGAAAGATGGAAGAAGTATATAGAGGGTCTACACAAGGGCGATGTACTTGAGGACAATATTATGGAAATGGAAGAGGATGTAGATAAAGATGAAATAGGAGATACGATATTGCGTGAAGAGTTTGACAGAGCACTGAAAGACCTGCATCGAAACAAGGCCCCGGGAGTACACAACATTCCATTACGAGGTGCATTCAAGTTCTAAGGCCTCCGATTTTTTTCTCCGGACTGGAAAGAGATAGAAACATGCACATTGTTTTAAAATGAGGCCGCGTTCATTGTCAATACGTCCCAGAGATGGCAGCACCGTACGGCAGATGGAATTTTACCGCCAGCGGCGGGAATGAGAACTGCTTTAAATACTTAAAATGGCGACGTTTTCCTTACTTGAACAGCGTGCAATCATTCGTTTTCTGAATCTGCGTGGTGTGAAACCAATTGAAATTCATCGACAGTTGAAGGAGACATGTGGTGATGGAGTTATGGATGTGTCGAAAGTGCGTTCATAGGTGCGACAGTTAAATGAAAGCAGAACATCGCGTGACAACAAACCGAAACAATCTCGGGCTCGCACAAGCCGGTCTGACGACATGATCGAGAAAGTGGAGAGAATTGTTTTGGGGGATCGCCGAATGACTGTTGAACAGATCGCCTCCAGAGTTGGCATTTCTGTGGGTTCTGTGCACACAATCCTGCATGACGACCTGAAAATGCGAAAAGTGTCATACAGGTGGGTGCCACGAATGCTGACGGACGACCACATGGCTGCCCGTGTGGCATGTTGCCAAGCAATGTTGACGCGCAACGACAGCACGAATGGGACTTTCTTTTCGTCGGTTGTGACAATGGATGAGACGTGGATGTCATTTTTCAATCCAGAAACAAAGTGCCAGTCAGCTCAATGGAAGCACACAGATTCACTGCCACCAAAAAAATTTCGGGTAACCGCCAGTGCTGAAAAAATGATGGTGTCCATGTTCTGGTACAGCGAGGACGTAATCCTTACCCTTTGCGTTCCAAAGGGCACTATGGTGACAGGTGCATCCTATGAAAATGTTTTGAAGAACATATTCCTTCCTGCACTGCAACAAAAACGTCTGGGAAGGGCTGCGCGTGTGCTGTTTCACCAAGACCACGCACCCGCACATCGAGCTAACGTTACGCAACAGTTTCTTCGTGATAACAACATTGAAGTGATTCCTCATGCTCCCTACTCACCTGACCTGGCTCCTAGTGACTCTTGGCTTTTTCCAACAGTGAAAGACACTCTCCGTGGTCGCACATTCACCAGCCGTGCTGCTGTTGCCTCAGCGATTTTCCAGTGGTCAAAACAGACTCCTAAAGAAGCCTTCGCCGCTGCCATGGAATCATGGCGTCAGCGTTGTGAAAAATGTGTACGTCTGCAGGGTGGTTCCGTCGAGAAGTAACGCCAGTTTCATCGATTTCGGGTGAGTAGTTAATTAGAAAAAAAATCGGAGGCCTTAGAACTTGAATGCACGTCGTAGATCTACTGATGGCCTTGGGAGAGCCAGTCCTGACAAAACTCTACCATCTGGTGAGCAAGATGTATGAGACAGGCGAAATACCCTCAGACTTCAAGAAGAATATAATAATTCCAATCCCAAAGAAAGCAGGTGTTGACAGATGTGAAAATTACCGAACTATCAGTTTAATAAGTCACAGCTGCAAAATACTAACGCGAATTCTTTACAGACAAATGGAAAAACTGGTAGAAGCCGACCTCGGGGAAGATCAATTTGGATTCCATAGAAATATTGGAACACGTGAAGCAATACTGACCTTACGACTGATCTTAGAAGAAAGATTAGGGAAAGGCAAACCTACGTTTCTATCATTTGTAGACTTAGAGAAAGCTTTTGACAATGTTGACTGGAATACTCTCTTTCAAATTATAATGGTGGCAGGGGTAAAATACAGGGAGCGAAAGGCTATTTACAACTTGTACAGAAACCAGATGGCAGTTATAAGAGTCGAGGGGCATGAAAGGGAAGCAGTGGTTGGGAAGGGCGTGAGACAGGGTTGTAGCCTCTCCCCGATGTTATTCAATCTGTATATTGAGCAAGCAGTAAAGGAAACAAAAGAAAAATTCGGAGTAGGTATTAAAATCCATGGAGAAGAAATAAAAACTTTGAGTTTCGTCGCTGAAATTGTAATTCTATCAGAGTCAGCAAAGGACTTGGAAGAGCAGTTGAACGGAATGGACAGTGTCTTGAAAGAAGGTTATAAGATGAACATCAACAAAAGCAAAACGAGGATAATGGAATGTAGTCGAGTTAACTCGTGTGATGCTGAGGGGATTAGATTAGGAAATGAGATACTTGAAGTAGTAAAGGAGTTTTGCTATTTGGGGAGCAAAATAACTGATGATGGTCGAAGTAGAGAAGATATAAAATGTAGACTGGCAATGGCAAGGAAAGTGTTTCCGAAGAACAGGAATTTGTTAACATCGAGTATAGATTTAAGTGTCAGGAAATCGTTTCTGAAAGTATTTGCATGGAGTGTAGCCATGTATGGAAGTGAAACATGGACGATTAAATAGTTTGGACAAGAAGAGAATAGAAGCTTTCGGCCGGCCGAAGTGGCTGTGCGGTTAAAGGCGCTGCAATCTGGAACCGCAAGACCGCTACGGTCGCAGGTTCGAATCCTGCCTCGGGCATGGATGTTTGTGAATATCCTTAGGTTAGTTAAGTTTAACTAGTTCTAAGTTCTAGGGGACTAATGACCTCAGCAGTTGAGTCCCATAGTGCTCAGAGCCATTAGAAGCTTTCGAAATGTGGTGCTACAGAAGAATGCTGAAAATTAGATGGGTAGATCACATAACTAATGATGAAGTATTGAACAGAATTGGGGAGAAGAGGAGTATGTGGCACAACTTGACAAAAAGAAGGAACCGGTTAATAGGACATGTTCTGAGGCATCAAGGGATTACAAATTTAGCATTGGAGGGCAGCGTGGAGGGTAAAAATCGTAGAGGGAGACCAAGAGATGAATACACTAAGCAGATTCAGAAGGATGTGGGTTGCAGTAAGTACTGGGAGATGAAGAAGCTTTCACAGGATAGGGTAGCATGGAGAGCTGCATCAAATCAGTCTCAGGGTTGAAGACCACAACAACAACAACATCGATATGCGTTCGGCAGCGGTGACACAACGACGACTTCTCTTCAGTTTAATTATCCCAAGAGCCGGGTTCCACCCTTTGCCCAAATTGAAACCATTATCTCTATTTCTAATCTCTATAGCATCCTTGAAGACAGAATCCCAATAGAAAGAGGTGGATGTTGAAATCTTCACAGCACTGTAGTTCATGGATTACCCTGTATCAGTACAATGTTCGGCCACAGCTGACTTGTCTGGGTGTGATAAGCGTGTGTACCTCCGATGTTCGACACATCTGAACATTTGCTTTTGTCATCTTATTTTCAGTTTAATGGTGAGTTTTATGAGCAGATGGAGTTGCTATGGGAAGCCGACTCTCCCCTCTGGTAGCTAATTTATTCACGGAAGACTTCGAGGACAAGGCACTGGACTCAGCAAGTTTTAAACCAACGGTCTTCTGGAGGTACATGGCCGCACGGAATGGATGAAGTACATCGATTTCTTGAGGATTTGAATTCTATCCATGTCAGTACCAAATTTGCTATGCAAATAGAAAAAGACGGTGCCTCCCCCTTGTTGAATGTTGTCGTTAGCCGTAGAGTTGATGGCATGCCGTATATCGTAAACTTAAACATACAAATCTATATCTACACGACAGTAGCTGCCATCGCCCTATCGCCCTTCACAGACCATAGCTATCCTTAAGACCTTAGTGCATAGGGCGCTCTGTATATCCGATAAAGATAATTTGCAAGGAGAGCTGATATACCTCAAGAGCATTTCTAAATCGAATGGAGTTTCTCCGCAACAAACTCGTAGAGCATTCAGTGTAAAAACCTAGGATGCTGGTATGTGGTGGGGAACAAGATATCAACTCCTTCAGTTCAAATGAGTTTTTGCCCTATGTGGGTGCTCTTTCCTCGAAGATAAGCTGTATTCTCGAGAAACTGTGTTAAGGTGATCTTTCGGCCTCCCACGAAGATTGCAGCTTTACTCGGCTCTGTAAAGGACGATCTATTGCTTCGTAAGACGGGTGTGTATTAGATTCCTTGCGGAAATTTTGAGAAGTCATACGTAGGTCAAACAACACGCACTGTTTATGATAGATATGTGGAACGTCGTAGATACACACGCTCATCATAGCCAGACAAGATAGCTGTGGCCGAACATTGTATTGATACAGGGAATTCCATTCCCCACCAAAAAAAAAAAAATAAAAAATAAAAAAATTTAAAAAAATCGATTGGTGTCAGGTCTGGGGAACTTGGGGGCCATGCAATTGGCGCATCACGGCCAATCCATTGACATGGAAAGCGGTCTCTGAGAATATCCCGGACGTCAACCAGGTAGTGGGGTGGTGCACCATCCTACATGAAGCAAACATTTCGTTCTTGGTCATCCTCATCCAACTGCGGTATCAAAAATTCTTGTATCATATCCAGGTACACTAATCCGTTGATGGTTCTCTCACGAAAAAAAGGGGCTATCACGAACATTTGGCAATGTTTAATGTCGATTTTCACTGCCCCAAATCTTACAGTTATGTGTTTACCTTGCCACTTAAGTGAAAAGTCGATTTTGTCCCAGATATGTTCATCCTCATATAATCGATGTAACATACCCACACAGATTTTCTTGCGAGCAATTTTATCAGTGTCTTTTATTGCTTGTACGATCGTCGGTTTCAAATGCAAACACGGACTGGCCGTCTCAACGGACCTCGACACAAGTCCGCCGGGCGGATTCGTGTCGGAGACCAGGCGCTCCTTCCCGCCCGGAAAGCCCTGCGTTAGATCGCACGGCCAACCGGGCGGACTTAGAAACAATTATACTGTACGCAACAACATTCTGTTTCGCCGCTCTCACCCTGACAGCAACAACTGGTTATTATGTATTCCTGACGAGCTTGTTAACAAATTAATTTGGTATACTCATTTAAGTTACGCACATTATGGACCCAGAAAATGTTTTCTTATACTGAGACATAACTGTTATTTTGCCAACATGGAGAAACGTATTCGACGAGTTTCAGCGTCATGTAAAATCTGCCAGAAAGCTAAATCACACACGACTTCACATATTCCTCCGTTACATCCCACTGTACCTAATAAATTGAGACATGTGGCCGCTGTAGATATTTTTGGACTGATTTCCAGATCTAATAGAAGTTTTTGTACATTTTTGTCGCTATTGAACTCACTTCGAAATTTCTTACCTTCACTCCGTTACGCAAAGCTACTGCTAAATCTGTTCCAAATGCATTTGTAAAACATTTTTTACTTCATGTAGGGCATGTATTGAAAGTTGTAAGTAGGCTGTTTAGGTTTTTTTATTGGTAACGCCACCTCTGTATGAAAATCACTGGCTGTGCTGTGTGCAGTCTGTGGCTGCTTTGCATTGTTGTAATACTCGCCATTGTAGTGCTAGGCAGCTGGCTGTAAACAGCGCGTAGCGTTGGGCAGTTGGAGGTGTGCCGCCAGCAGTGGTGGATGTGGGGAGAGAGATGGCGCAGTTTTGTAATTTGTCATGATATCAAGGTAAATACATTGTTTGTTCTCTATTAATATCTTTCATTTGCTAACTATCCCTATCAGTAGTTAGTGCCTTCCATAGTTTGAATCTTTTATTTAGCTGGCAGTAGTGGCGCTCGCTGTATTGCAGTAGCTTGAGCAGCGAAGATTTTTGTGAGGTAAGTGATTTGTGAAAGAGATAGTTTAATGTTAGTCAGGGCCATTCTCTTCTAGAGATTTTGAAAGTCAGATTGCGTTGCGCTAAAAAAAAAAAAAATATTGTGTGTCAGGTTAAGCACAGTTGTAAAAAAATTGTTAAAAGGGGATGTTTCAAAGTAATTTCCGACAATGGGCCACAATTTCGATCTGCGATATGGACACATATGTTACGAGCTAGAAACATTTCTCCGATCTATATATCCAGGTATCACGCTTCTTCGAACCCTTCTGAACTATTGATGAAAGAAATTGGTAAACTGTATAGAATATACTATCATAAAAGACATATTCATTGGGACACACATGTACTTTCATTCCAGGATGTAATTAACTCCATACCAAATGAATCTACTATGCTATCTCCGACTGTTATATTGAAAGCAAAAACAGGTTTGTACACGCCGTGAATTTCACATAGGACAGAAGATATTAGTACGCACACACTATTTATCCAACAGAGGAAAGAGTAGATGCAGCAAATTTGAGCTTCTATACGCTGGTCCATATAGAATTCGCAGCATTCCTCACCCCAATGTAGTACATGTAATTTTGTGAACCAGAAAAACCAAGGGAAATCACCATATTTCCAATATTAAACCCTTTATTGAATGAACATACTTTATGATTTATCACACTGTAATGCCGTTTCCTGATATTTATATGACCACTTATGCATTTATATCTATGTGACTACTTATTGATGATGATCATATTTTTTTCTTGGCAAGTGCCCGGCAAAGTAAGGTTAACAGGTCGCTTTTCTTATCGTTATATATCAGACCGGCACATTTTCTATTTTTTATTTTATGTATGATGGTTTTGCCTTATGATATCCCAATATCTTGACTATTTTACATTTTTTTGCTACTGCTACTGACATTGTGTGTACAGTTTTGCACTTGAAAATTGTCTATGGTTTTGACCTAATACGTTTTCTGTCATGCTATGCTGTATGCTTAGTTATATCACTAGAAACAAGTTTTTATGTAATGGGTATATGATTTAAATGCAAGATATTATTCCATATTCATAATTTTCAGAAAGCAATAACGTGTAAAACAAATAAATTAAACAACCACAGTGGTTTACTATGAAATGGAAATTTCACCATAAGTATGAACGAAAGAAAATGCAATACCTTGTCATGAAGAGTAAATGGTTCAGAATTAACAAAGATTACAAAAATATTGTACATACACCATGTTATAACAACCTTGTCTAATTACATTTCTTTCAGATTATGAAGCAATTGCAGCAGAGTTGTGTATGTTAATTTTAGTGATGAAGTATGCTAGAAGTAAGAAACTTAGTAATATATGAACTGATGACACTGATGAATGATGCTGATAAATAAGATAATGAATAATGAATTATTTTTGAAGAGGATAATAAATGATGGTGTTTAGTTATTATGAAGAAAATGGTAATGAGTAATGAAGTATTGTTTCTTTTTTTCAGATGAAGCTAATGATGAAGTTTATGTAGTTATTTAAGTATTTGTTGTAGTTCTATTTGACGGTGTGCCATATATCATAGTATAATGATTGAATGTTTTCTAAAGGGACAGATAAAGTACATGCATATTAAGCAGATGTGTCATTACCTGTTAATTAGAAGTTTACTACTTTTCAACATAATATATATTTCTTCTTTTAGCTTAATAATCCAGTTTGTATTTTTTCCAGGAGAAGCTTTACATGACATTAAAATGATTTCTGAAATATGTCGTTATGTTATATGCTACAAGCACTTACTTATTAAACCTGTTCTAGTACTTGCATTTATTTTTTACCAGTTGTCTCTATCATTCATGAATGTGATCACGTATACTATACTTGTTTGATAACCTTGCTACAGCTGACTCGTGACTAATGGCATTGATGATCCTTATTTCCACCAATAAGTCAAAAGCAAATATTTTCATGCCCCAGCAATTGACTACTGATTCCTACGCAATGCATTGCTAGCACAAAGAAAATTATTACTAGCCCTAACTATTGCCAGTATACAACTAAATAATGCTACCAGTTTAAGATATATTGATAGTCCTAAATATAATGCAGATTTTTCTGATGTATTGATTCCATTATGTCTATGTATTATTGGACTGAACACCTTGAGTACTAGTTCCAATGTCTTACATTTTAAATATACATGATATCAAATATAGTCAATAGTAGCTTGTTGCTACACACAATAACTCCTGTTTTGAATGATGCCTCCTGAATAATGCATACTACATAAATGCTTTGTAACTAGCCAATGAGCGCCAATAATTACTGTAATGAGATGACGTATGAATAATGTATTGTAAAACTACATAAATGCTTTGCAACTGGCCAATGACTGCCAATAATTAATCAAATGAGATGATACATTAGTGTAATTCTGAATGATGACTAGCATAAGGCTTAATGTATCCTTCAACTTCTGACCTAATTGCCATCAATTACTGCGATATCCTTACGTCCTGTCCATCCTCATGATCATGGAGCACTCTATTTGGTTTTTGCACTAATTCTATGTTGATATAGGATTATGGATTCTACAAGAATGTGATGTTGACATATCAAGCTGTCCACCACCTTGAACGACAGAGATGTTATTATGGTCCTACTGTTTGGTGCACCTAATGTACTACCAAAATGATAACGTACAATATTCATACATTTCGGTGTCTTAGCTACACTGATAAATACTTCAGGGAAGAGAACTTCAGATTGTCTCACTTGGTGTTGTGCTTCTGTAGAAAGATATCGACTTTTAGTGCAGCTATGTGCAACCTACTGTGCTACAACCATAATGCTATCCTTCCCATTCCTTTCCCAGTTCTTGTAAAACGCTAAAGACTTTTACAGTGCGTGTGCACCTTATTTCACTACTCAATGTGTTCAGTTCTTGTAAAACGCTAAAGACTTATACAGTGCGTGTGCACTTCATTGCATTTGTTAATATAATCAGTTCCTGTAAAAATGCTAAAGACTTATACAGTGCGTGTGTACTTTATTTCATTTCTTAATGTGTTCAGTTCTTGTAAAAATGCTAAAGACTTTTACAGTGCATGTGCACTTCGTTTCATTTCTTAATATGATCAGTTCTCTTAACATGCTGAAGACTTATACAGTGCATGTGGACTTTATTTCATTTGTTAATATGATCAGTTCTCCTAAACATGATAAAGACTTTTGCAGTGCTTGTGCACATTATTTCATTTTTTTCATTTCTTAATATGTTCTGTACTTATTGCGTGTACACTCTATTTCATTTCTTAATATTTTCTGTACTTATATTATTTATCAATAATATTATATATATATATATATATATATATATATATATATATATATATATTCTGTGACTGTAGACTTAGTAAACTGAATAGGTTATAGAAAAAAGTGTTGCTCATGGCAAGTCCAGTTGACTCACCATCGCTGCCAATTTTTTACCCCCCAGTGGAGGGTTATGTAAGAGGTCCACGTATAAGGAATTTATTGCTAGCGCACTTGAGCAGATGAAACTTCGATGGATTGCTCATGCGCTGCCTGCGATATGTAAGCTACAATAGAATCACAGACCAGAGAGTAGTGTCAGTAGTAGTAGTAGTAGTAACTCGCAGTCAGGCGGTTGAGTCAGGTCGCTCTTAGAGAGCAGTTTTCGAGTTATATAGCTCACAGAGAGCACTTGTGTCCTGTGTGGAGTTGCCGGGGCTGGTCGTGGAGAGCAACGGCAGTGCCTGAGCGATATAGTATAAGGAAAAAACAGCCGTGCGCATATGTAATTTGTATCAACTGATTTTGTATTATTGTTATATCAGGTCCCATGTAAAGGTCTTTAAAAATCTTTTAATAATAATCTTTCTTATAAAAATAACTTTTGACAATCATTCATCTGAATTTAAAGATTTTACTAATTTCTCCTATCCATGGTCATCCCGATTATCGTAAAGAAAAATCAGTTGTTTCTTTTATACATGACAAATCTAGCGGCCACCATTGCACTGGGCTCTGCCAGAAAAATTTCTTATAGGTGCAGGTATATACAAGTTATCCGGCGACGTCACGGAGGTAAGAATTTTCAATTTATTCAGAATGATTTTTCAGGGCCATGACGCAGCATTGCTGACCGCCAGATTTACCAGTTTAGGTTCACAGTCAGTTAATTATTGAAAGGTTATATATGAGTCACATTTTCATTGGGAGGTTGGTCACATTTTTATTGCGAGGTTGCGGAAGTAAACTGTTGGGAGGTTACAACCCGATGTATGACGTCGTCAGATGTGCTTGGACGACGTGATGATTTCCCATGTCTTACCGAGCACCCTGTTTCTACAAAACATTTATGCCACTCATAAATTTGTATGCCTACCAGGAGCATCTTTAGCGTACTTGGTACGGAAATTACGCTCAACTGCTGTGGCCGACTTCGATTCTTCAAACCAAAACACACAGCAATCACGATCGGGTCCAATGAAGGCAGCCATGTTTAACGCAGCTGCCGCTAGCGCTATTTACGGTGCGATTCGGCACTAGCGAACTACGCGAGACACAACTTGATATATTTCCCTACGAATTGACACTGCAATCACCTCTGTAGGTACTATGAATTATTTTATATGAATTTTCAAAGTTGCAAAGTCCTTTTTGAAACACCCTGTATTTCTCAAATCTCTGGCCTGGCTAACCCCAGTACTATGCAGGAACACAGTAAGTCAGTGGCTATCTGCAACCAGAACCTGAGAGAAAGGGTGCCTAATGTATGCCAACAAGCACAGAATAGGAATGCCTATTTTTGCCAACCCCACACCTGGCACCAAAATTGAATTTGTTTTAGTATGTAGTGTCCTGCGGTATCAGGATGGGAGCTGATGCTATCTCCGGTTGTGAAGTGGCTCGTTCATGTTCTAGACTTCATGCCACAGCATACGAGCTAGAATATTTTCAGATAATGGAACTCGGTGGGAATAATGACAAGGAACTCTGAATAATAAGTGACACTGAAGAACAAAAAAATGGTTCAAATGGCTCTGAGCACTATGGGACTCAACTGCTGAGGTCATTACTCCCCTAGAACTTAGAACTAGTTAAACCTAACTAACCTAAGGACATCACACACATCCATGCCCGAGGCAGGATTCGAACCTGCGACCGTAGCGGTCTCGCGGTTCCAGACTGCAGCGCCAGAACCGCGCGGCCACTTCGGCCGGCACTGAAGAACAAAGTATGATTGGAAACTACTGTCGAATCCTATGAGGCACTAACACATTGACTATGCCGTGCAATCCTGCATGTACCCTGTGCAGGTAAGTGCCGCGAGAAACTTATGCCCCCTTCCGGAGGCAGAGTAACTCAAATCCAGTGTCTGAGGCAGACAGAGGTCACGTGCCTCCCACACGATCACGCGCTGTTTTCCTGACCTTATCTCCTTCCAGAAGCTTCTATGCTGCTGGTCATGTAGCCCACGGTACCCTTACCACAAAAACGCTCCTGCTTCCTAGCGTCCCAGCTAACACTCGGTTACTCCTTTACCGGCTCACCTTGTGCAGCATTACCCCCTTAGCTATACATTCGCTACTCGTTCGCGACACATACGCTGTAAGGTCAAATGCCAAAGCCGTGCTGATAGTTTTCACCGACTCTGAAGGGTTAGCTCATCAAGAAGTCGTGTCACAGGCATAAACTGTTAAGCGATGGTACTATCGGGGCGTGTTGCGACGCCTGCGAGAAAATGTGATAAGGAAACGGCCTGAAATGTGGCGAGACAGTCCATGGCTCTTGCATCACGGCAAGGCACGCGCGCATTCATCCCGGTTGGTGCGTGGTTATTGCACAAAAAACGAAATCACTGTGCTGCCTGCCTCGTTCTCCGCCTTCTCCAGACCTGGCCTCTGTGGAGTTTTTCTTCTGAGTTGAAAACCTCATTGAAAGGACGAAAATTTGCAGCGATAGACGAGATAAAAAATATCGCAGACCCAGTGTGAGTTGTAACAAGATCGCTCCAGGATGTGGAAACGGTGTAGGGAGAGGTGTATCAATTGTGGAGGAGAATATTTCGAAGGAGACCATACACAATAAGTAAAAGGTAAGTGTAGAAATATTTTGTGGACAGTGTTCCGGAGTTTTTTGAACAGACCTCGTATATACACTGAAGCGCCAAAGAAACTGGTATAGGCATACGTAAACTGGCAGAATACTCGTTTCAAGTTGTATCGAGCGGATAGACGTTTACGAGCATGGAGACGACCTCGTGAATCCAAGGACCCTGCATGTCATCAAGGGACTGTTAGAGCTGGTGGAGGCTCTGCAATGGTGTGAGGCGTGTGAAGTTGGAGTAATACTGGACCCCTGACATGTGTAAATACGACTCTGACGTGTGACACGTACGTAAGCATCCTGTATGATCATCTGCATCCATTCATGTCCATCGTGCATTCTAACGGACTTTGGAAATTCCAGCAGGACAATGCGACACGCTACACGTCCAGAATTGCTACAGAGCGCCTCGAGGAACACACTTCTGAGTTTAAACACTTCCGCTGGCCACCAGACTCCCCAGACATGAACATTATTGAGCGTATCTGGAATGCCGTCCAAGCTGCTGTTATTACGGATTGTAAGTAGTAGGCTGTTTAGGTTTTTATGTTGGTAACGCCAAGTGGCGCTCTGTATGAAAATCACTGACGGTGCTGTGTGCAGTCTGTGGCTGGTTGGACTCATTGTTGGCATATTCGCTTGTGTAGTGTTGGGCAGTTGGATGGGAACAGCGCATAGCGTTGCGCAATTGGAGGTGAGCCGCCATCAGTGGTGGATGTGGAGGGAGAGATGCCAGAGTTTGGAGAGGTCACTATACGCGGACGATCTGGACGTGCGTCCGCCAGAAAAAGCAAATTTGTAAAGATGGATGTCATAAATTGATAGATATATATATCTGATGACTTTTGAACATCTTTAAGGTAAATACATTGTTCGTTCTCTATCAAAATCTTTCATTTGCTAACTATGCCTATCAGTAGTTAGCGCCTTCAGTAGTTACAACCTTTTATGTAGCTGGCAGTTTGGCGCAAGCAGTATTGCAGTAGTTCGAGTAACGAAGATTTTTGTGAGGTACGTGATTCATGAAAGATATAGGTTATCGTTAGTCAGGGCCATTCTTTTGTAGGGATTATTGAGAGTCAGATTGCGTTGTTGTGTGTCAGTTTAGTGATGATCAGAATAAGTAAAGAGAATCTGTTTGAGTACGTTGAGTTTTGCTCAGCTGTTTGTAAATCAAATAACGTAAGAGGCTTATCAGCACAGTCATTTATAATTTTTCTAAGGGGACGTTTCATATGTCGACCCTTAGCCGAGGACACCTCACTAGAAGCTTCTGATTTCTTCTTGTAGTTTGTGTAGTTATTGTTTATTGCTAGCGCGTAATTGTAGAAAGAATCTCTTTTGTAGTTGTAGTTTTTCATTGGTGTACAGTAAAACAGTTGTGGCATGCATGTAGATTTGCACCAGACATTTCGCAGCTGTGCTTGCAATTAATTAGATATTATTTTCAGTGTTATGTTAATGTGTTTTCTTATTTTACTCTTCAAATTGTGCTTTTTTGTGTTGTCGTATAAAATATTGTGACAATTATGATGTGCGAAAAACGTAATACTAGGCTCCAAAGTAAACTCAGAAATGACAGTGAAGACGAAAGTAGTGTGTTCGCGCCACCGTGTAATGAATTAACTAATGTTCAACATACTAATTTGGTAATTGTGCATAGGGAAATGGACCAAGCTCTAAATAATGGTGAAGACAGTGAAACAGATAGTGAACAGGGTAGTACTGTTGATCGGCAACAGCTCGCCTCAGTAATCCTAAATGACAGAACAAAATTTTGCAAATACTGTAGCTTCAGGTTTTGCATCCTCACCTTTTTGTCAATTACTTCAAGACACATTTTCTGCTTTTCAGAATACGAATTCTGCCAGTGCAAATGCACTGCCAATAGGCACAAGGAACAAGTTCCAGACACCAGTGCATTGTTATTACAATTAATGCAACAAATGGGACAACAGTTTCAAAAGTTGGACGCAAAGGAACAAAATGAAAAACAGTCACAACAACAAATGCAAAAAAATCAGAAACAAAGAAACACTTCAACAAACACATGAAAATTTAACTACTGAGTAACATAACATTGAATCTAAATGTCAAAAAGTCTGTAATGACGTAAAAACACAAATTTGTGAGCATTTTCAACCTATAAAAATGCATTACAGAATCACGAAGCAGCCATAAAAGAACTGCAAACCATTTTGCATGAAAATCACGACACCTTGTGGGCTAAAATTGACTCAGTTGCATCTATTGGTTCGGTTACGAAATTTGCAAAAACTCAGGAAAACTTTAAGGACACAGTTGATACTCTGAAACTTGGTTCAGAAAGATAAATGGAGGAAATCAGTTCATTATCAGAGAAAGAAGTCGACCTTTCGGATCAGCTAAATAATTTATCTACGAAGGTAGATGACAATCTGAATGACGCAAGACCGGTAGTCTTCATTGACACAGAAGAGTACGAACAAATTAGGAAATTCAAACCAAATCAGAATCAAATTAATATGCAACACAAAATAGAAATCCGGGAAGTACAAGATCAGTTGGCACAAGTAACACGACAATTACATATTTCAGAGGACACTCGCGCTCCAATAAGAGAAGAGGGACATAGAAATACGTAAAAGCCACAAAATAATAACACAGGGCATTCGTAAATTATGAAAGAAATTGGCAAGGTGCACCGAATTTTGAGATGGAACCGCAGACATGACGTAAGAATGACCGATATGCGACTTGCCGTCGTGATGATTTTGACTATAAGCTGGTCATTACTACATGTAAATTCAAAACATTTAAGAATTCCGGCAACGACATTCATCCACAAGTATGGCTTCATCAATTCTCTCATTGTTTTCCTCCCAACTGGTCATTAGAGCACAGATTAGAATTTACGTGTCGCTACTTAGAGAATGGACCAGCTGTAAGAATGCGATCAGTCATTCATGACTGTCACAGTGAAGGAGAATTTTATCATCCCTTACTCTCAGAATATTGGTCTCAAGCTACTCAAGACTGAGGAAAACATAGCATCATAATGATGAAACGTTTCGAACAATATGAATTCTCCAGTCTTGTCAAATATTTTGAAGACATGTTGCACAAGAATCAGTACCTGGCAAACCCATACAGCCCTCAGAACTCATCCGCATATGCTTAACCAAATTGCCTGTAAATTTACGACATATTATTTTGGCAGGACGTTGCAAAGACGACATTGAAGCTTATCCGGGAGTTTTATAAGAATTGGAAATTGACACTGACAATCGTGGGTCGCAAAACCAGGAGAACAACAATTACAGGTCACATCCGTCACAATACTGTGACGACAGAAATAATAACTGGACTCAACAAGGATATTCTTACAACGCAAATTGTGACCAAAACAGACATCACCCATAAGACAACCGTTGGCAGAGTAATAATAATTACAGGGAAAGATCACCCCTCCGTGGTAATGACTATGACAGAGACAATCAGAGAAACAGACAATATGGGAACCAAAATAATTATTATCAAGGGAGACAGAATAACTTCAGAAGCAACGGTCCACTGTGCAGTTACAATTCAGGGAGAAAATCTCCACCACTTAACCGACACGAAAGAAACTAAAGAAACTACCGACATGACGACAGACGATATAATCATAATGACAGACCTGAATATCATCAGAACTGGCGGGATTCAAACAGGGCAGGGCCCTCTCGGCAAGGTGAATTTGTAGAAGTTAGGTCTCCTAACCCCAGTAACGACGCGCGCCAACAAAGAAGCAGTAAACAATGACTCGCGCCGCAGGCAGGCATGTGCGCTGGCTGGACTTGAGAAAAATAACATAAGCTTACCTCGAGAAAAATTCCAGTATTCTTTACCCACGTATACCGTATGATAATTGCGTTCAAGTTGAAACTCTGCGTACTAGGAGGAGTAAAGGTTTACACCACATTTCACATGTAAAACCGTTAATTGAGAGATAATCTGCTTTTTAACCTAGTCTTTCCCATAAAATTTTTCACTTCACATTACTAGTACACTTTGTCACTCTTAGAAACTCTTAACACGCAACAATGTTTTGAAGTCAACTATCCAGTCAAGAACCAAGGGAACTTATTTAAACAGTAATTACGAATACATCTTTGTAGAGAACAGACGACACAGTGTTATTGTGTGTACATTCTTGCTTGTTTGTTGCATGATTACGTAACAACTATAAGGCTTACATACTTAGAACATATACTGCTAATGAGACTTAAATGCAACATTTTGGTTTACTTGAAAATACATTCTGGATTTAAAGTACTTTCTGAAAGATACCAGATGACACAGTGGTTAGTTTATTTGACAGCTACACAATTATATCACGATGCTATTAATGAGTAACACAATTTACATTGTTGCTTTTGCGCTGTATCTGTTTTATATCTGCACAGTTTTTCTGTATTCTTCTGGAAAGTAAAACATGTTTTATTAGTAACTTCTGTGGTATAGCTTAGGGTGACCAAACGTCCCGGAATTCAGTTTTTAAATACATTTCATGAAACTTTCTCAAATTTTTGGGATTTCGCTATATTGAAGGAAATACAACACAAGAAAATAATATATTTTTGCTTATTTGTCTAAAACCTCCATTGTCCCATACTAGTAATCACAGTATCAGTATTGATACACTCAGGCAATAATTTACTTTGAGCGGTATTTTTGGCCAACAAGTAGTAAGTTGTATTAATGTAACAGAGCTATGAAACCGTCCGATTGTCGCGCCACTTACTCACACACTCATTGTCAGAACAGTGTAGTAGTTGATGTTTTGTCAGACAAACTGCAATAGTTTTTTCTCATATTAGTGGTATTATCGCTGCAGTACTGTGAAACGCAATGCCGAAACGTGCCTGCAAGTTCAGTGACTGTTATTCCAAGGAATGGAATTTCATTAAGAAAGGTCGTTTTGATTACGAAGCAGAGTGTTCCATATGTAACTGTTTTATTAGTATAAGTCATGGTGGACGTTCCGACATAGTTGATCACATCAGGTCAAAGAAACACTAACAGATACAGTGCACTGAGCTGCAGTAAAACTCTACAAAATTATTTTGTGAAACATCAGTCAAGTGAGGAGACGAAAGTTCGAGTAGCCGAGCTTACACTAGCCTACCACACGGTAAAACATCACGAAACTTATAGATCTAGTGGTTGTACTAATAAGCTTAACAGCATTATGTTTGATGATTCTTCCATTGCAAAAAAGTTTAGTTCAGCAAGAACTAAAGTGTCAGCCTTAGTGAAAGATGTTATTGCTCCCCAGAGTGTAAAAAAAAAGCCTTGGATACATCAAAAAGTCTTCTTTCTACGGGATATCCACTGATGCCAGCAATCATAAGGCCACTAAAAATTTCCGTTTGTTGTTCAGTTTTTCGATATTAATCAGGGCATTCAGACCAAACTTTTGAAGGTGAGTTCCCTACCTAATGAAACATCTCACGAAATTTCAAGATTTTGTATGAATACTATCGAAATGTTTGATCTTGAGAAAAATAAATGTGCGGAATTTTGTGGAGACAACACCAACACAAACTTTTGTGGTTTAAAAAGACAAGGCAAATGCAACGTATTTACCAAATTAAAGGCAACATTGCATGAAAACATTGAAGGCATAGGGTGCCCTGCACATGTTTTACACAATAGCGTGCAGACATCTGCTGACAGTTTAAGCTGTGTTGTTGAAACTATCGTCATGAAGGTATACTCACACTTTTACATATATACTGTTAGAACAGAGAGGCTTAAGGAGTTCTGTGATTATGTGGGAACTGAATATATGAATGTAATGTGTCACTCGAAAACTCGCTGGTTATCACTGTTTCCAGCAGTTGAAAGAGTAATCCGCCTGTTTGAACCGTTAAAATATTTTTTCCTAAATGAAGACAAAGCCCCCAAAATATTGGTTCAGTTTTCCAGTAACCCTTTAAGTGAAGCCTACTTATGGTTCATTCACAGTCAGCTTAGCACTTTGCAGCATGGGATAAAGGAAATTGAGAGAAGCACGAAAAGTGTAATAGAGGTAAATGATGTTTTGAAAAATACTCTGGAAACAGTTACTATTTGGAGAGAACAGCAGTTCATTTCTTTTAATGTTAAATCTGTCCTTAAAAGAGCAGAAGTATCAGAAGCAGCGGAAAGGAGTTTTAGAGAAGAAGTTAACAAGTTTTATGACACTTGAGTAGAATATCTCAGCAAGTGGAGCGCCTCATATTTACCCTCATCGCCGGTGGCTGATTGGATGTTACTGAAGAGAGTGCCAAAATGGGAAAGTGTTGAAGACACAGTTTCTTATTTGAAGAGTAAAGAGATTGAAATCGATGATTCCATTCTCTTTGATCAGTTAGGCTAACTGACAAATTTTGTTGAAGAAAGTCTTCACAAGTGGAATGATGAAAAAAAACCACTATTGGAATGTCATAAGGAGTGGGTGAGTTTTTTTTTAAAAGCTGTGACTGTCTTCAGCATTACTCTGAGTTCGTAATAACTGCAAGATATTTATTTGCAATCCCAGCCCATAATGCCAATGTGGAAAGAATATTTTCTTTCATGAATATCCAGTGGACTTATGAAAGAAACAGAATGGAGGTGGACTCTCTTGAAGCAATCCTGCAGATCCTGTACAACTACAAAATGGATTGCGCCGAGTTGTATCACTGTGTCTCAAAGAACAAAGACATGATCAAGAAAGCTGAAGGCAGTGAAAAATACCCTTTTCTCCAAGGACAGTCAATTCCATCTACAAGTGCTCAGTAATATTAAAGCTCATGTTAATATTAATTGATTAAAAGTTGAATGGCTGTAAAATTTTGTAAAATCGTAATACATTTCTTTATTACTGTATACGTTTATTAAATGTCATTAATTATACAGATAATCTAGATTATATCAATCTTTTGTATCCTCTTATTAGTTATAATAATTGGGTTAACAATGTGTATCAATAAAACATTAATATTTAAAACTAAGAAACCTGGGTACATGTGGAATGAGGTGTCCATTGGCACCCGGGTGAATGTGTCCCGGTTCTCACTGAAAATAATTTGGTCACCCTAGTATAGCTACAATGAGACAGCCTTTTCCGTAACACAATAATACGTTACAGTACAGTACTTTATTGGTCACGGTAATGTACGTAATAACTACGATATCTATATGCGTAGCATTTCACTTTTGTATATGACAAGGTAAGTACACTGACTTCTGCAGAACTTCGCTTACAGACGACGATAATTACGACACTTGGCACATTTTTACCGTTAAGTAATGAAAAAAATTATCTTACAGCAAGACACACAGTTCAGCGCTACTGGACATGCATTTGAATGATTAATTTTTGTACTTAAAACATTTATTTTTAAAGATTTTTGAATTACAAAGATACAAAGAAGGTTTTCGATGATACATTTCGTTCCATTACTGTAATCTGTAATACCTGAGGGTCTAATTACATTAATCCTCAGGGGGTACACGCCTACTTTGTGTACTAAGCGTGTGGCAAGCGCTAGGAGCCCTAGCTGATATGGTATTTGCTTATATAACTTTACACCTCAGTACCATATTTCTCTAATACAGAATTACACAGCTATCTGATCATTTAACAGAGAAACAAACGTTTTTTTTACTGTGTCAGTGACAG